>NC_142193.1:23679500-24347500 GCF_026936395.1 Plectropomus leopardus
GAACATTTCTTGTTTATTGCTTTTTTCCCAATTTCTCGTCATCGTTAAAACGAGGTGGTTGAGTTTACTCATACTAATAAATATTCTAATGTAGTCAAGCTCCTAAATCAAGCTGCTTTCATCAGTGGGCAGCTGCCGGATGTGTCAAAGATGCTGGACAAAGAGGACTTCACCATAATGAAGAGGGCCATCTTTGCGACTCAGAGACAATGCCAGCCTCCAGTCTGCACCCACAATATGCTGGAGGACAGCAGCGACCCCATCCTTAACTGTGTCCGCCGTATCGGCCTTTTCAACAGCTCTGCTGACCGTGTCAAGGTACATCACACTGCTTCCTACAGCAAATCCACAAATATCTGCCTCAGACACTGAACGGCTTCTCCCTTCTTCAGATTATCTTCCATCCCGAGTTCCTTTCGTCCACCTCTCCTCTACTTCCGATGGATTATGAGGAGTTTGTAAGAGGCTGTCACCTCGGCGTCTTCCCCTCTTACTACGAGCCTTGGGGCTACACTCCAGGTACGACCCGTGCACACTGACAAGGTGTATTTGTGTTTGTAGGCAGTGGTGGAGCAACTAAGTACATTTACTCCTTTTACCCCACTACAGTTCAGAGGGAAATATTGTACTTTTTTACTTTACTACATTTATGTGACAGCTTTTGTTGCTTTACAGATTAAGGTTTTTGCAGAAAAACGTAAGTTTATAAAACATGATATTTGGTTATAAATTACGAAATAGTTTAATCAAGGACAGCTGCAACAACTAGCTGATTAATCGGTCAAACAGAAAATGGACAAAAAATTAATTGCCCACTATTTTGTTAAACATTAAAGTTGTTTTTTTCTCTTAATGTTTTGGGGGTGTTTCTTATTTTTAAAAAATCACTTTTATTATAAATATTTTATTTATTTTTATTTAATTTATTATTATTAGTAGTAGTAATAGTATTTGGATACATCAATTTTTTAAATATAATTTTGAGTGGATTTTCTTTTTTATTTTGAGGATTTTCAGGTGTTTTTTTGGTGTCAGGTGTCTTTTTTCATAATTTAGATTTTTTAAAATTATTGTTATTATTTTGCATTCTTCGGGTGATTTTTTGATCATTTAGAATTTGGGGTGTTTTTTCTATTTTTCTATAAATAATGTGGAAATTTAGGGTATGTTGTATAACATTAAAATGTTAATCAGACTACTGTTTCTGTCACCGTCAGCTGAGTGCACAGTCATGGGAATTCCATCAATCTCAACTAACCTGTCCGGCTTTGGCTGTTTCATGGAGGAACACATAGCAGACCCCTCAGCATACGGTGCGTTTCTCATATTCCTTCTGTCAAATTCTCAAAGTTTGTCTTTAAAAAGATACGCAGGGATAACTGAGGCTTTCTTTCACATCACGCCGCTTCTTCTTTCAGGTATTTACATCCTGGACCGGCGGTATCGGGGGATCGACGAGTCGTGTAACCAGCTCACGTCCTTCCTATTTCAGTTCTGCAAGCAGAGCCGGCGCCAGCGGATCATCCAGAGGAACCGGACTGAGCGTCTGAGCGAACTCTTGGACTGGAGATACCTCGGCAGGGTGAGATTACAAATCCTGAAGACTCACGTTGTTTATGTGTCCTCTTAAAGAAGAATTAATGTTGTTGTCTTTCTTGTTTTCTCCTCTAGTATTATATCTCTGCCCGTCATATGGCTCTGGCTAAAGCCTTCCCCGATACCTTCGTGTATGAGCTTCACGAGCCCACCTCAGTAAGTCAACTTGTGTGTCTTTGGCTGGGAGATGTACCAGGTTTTTATTCTTTATTGTTATTTTATCTTATTTATGCATTCATGAAACCTAAGGTCCAATCCTGTTTCAAGTTTTCACTTCGATCCCTTATTTTCGAGGTGTAGTGATTTAAATCTGCCCCTGTGAAATGGGACATCACCTAAGACCCTATTGCATCATCAGTAGTCGGTAATGCTTGCATTTACGTAAACAGACGTGAAGAGAGTTGCTGGACATTGCATCTACGCCGCCTTCTGCTGTGGTTATTTCTATTTTTATTTCACAAAAGTGATCAAATAAAAAGAATACAGCTTCATTACCAGGATACTGGTGGTGCTGTGGACTAATGTGACCAACCCTGACATAATATCCGTGACTCAGTGATTATACCATGTGGAGGGTTTTTCCTAAATCCTACATGAAAGCGATAAGCTGCAGTTAAGAAGCCAATATTGTCAGCACTCACAAAGCTTTATTTTTTTAGAATAGTGTCCCTGAAGTGAACTGATGACACCCAAATTGAACACTTTAAATTCAGCAGATTTGGATCATAATTCAAAATTCGTTATGTAGCCTATAAATCATCATATTACGCAGATATTTTTTTAATCAACACTAGGAACTTTTTTCTTTTTCACCGCCATCTACTGGCCAGAATCTGGTATAGTCAGGGAGACTAATCAATTATTAATGACTAAATTTACAAACAATATCATATTTACAATATCATTCGCCACTTTTTATGTCGTTATAGTTGTAGTCGTATAGTTATGGACTCCGCCATCCACTTAAGTTGGAGCGATTTTTAAAATCTTCTTCTTGTTATAGTTCTTGGTGTTGACGGCCCTTAAAGTCGTCACATTCCCACCGATTACGACTCCAAAACCTTTTGATTGTCTTTCTCAGGCCTCGGGTTTCCGCTACCCTCGACCAGCCTCTGTGCCGCCATCTCCAGCTCTGTCCCGCCACTCTTCCCCTCACCACAGCGAGGCTGAGGACAACGATGAGGACGAACGCTACGACGAGGATCTAGAGGCCGAAAAGGACCGGGTGAACATCCGCCAACCCTACGCGCTTCCATTCAAAAACAAGTCTTCTGCCGTCTCTGGGGCCAATGGAAACAGCAATGGTGTCACAAGCGATAAAAACTGAAACACACACACACGCTAAACCTCACTAGTAAAACTCTCATCTGTGGCAGTCGTTAAAGTCATCCATGTTCTTTATAAATGAGTGCAGTTGTGTGATTGCGAGTGATACATTTAATATCGACTTGTTGTGAAAAACTGCGTCACTGTCAGTGTCTTCTCAACCTGTTCGTACCTCAGAATTTTTAGAAAAGTTTCTGTCCGTTTGATATGTTTTGGTATCGTTTGAGTTACACCAGCAGCGCAAGCAGTGGTTTGCTTTGTGGAGTAAATACAGCAGCTAGAAAGGGCTAAACGACGGCTCAACGTGGAAATCAGGATTGCTGGATTTTGTAGTGTACTAACACTGGATAACACACTGTAGGTCTGAGGCATCGAAACAATAATAGAGGGTTATTTTGAGTTTCTTGAAGGGTTTTTATACTTGATTAAATAGTGGGTCCGAGCAGGGAACTTAACCCTCCTTTTTACCAGATTGTCATTACACTTTCAAAGCTATTTTCCAGGAGAAAAAAAAGATAATGTAAAGACAGTTGCTGTGAATACCCACACAGGGCAGCCATTCTTTTTACTTGTTCGGCTTAAAAGTGTGTAAATGATACAGCGCTTGAAAGTCCACCTTGTAGCATCTTTTCGCCTTGTTTACGACAAAAAAAACTTCTGAGAATGGAAATAAAATGTAGACACACACACATCACCAAATAGCATCAAAGCCCTCTCATTTTAAGAATAGTGTGTGTGTGTTTTCATTTTATTTCCACGCCTTATTGTATCGCAGCCTTTCAGCGACGATCACCGACGAACAACCTCACACCCCTCTTTATCTGTCTGTGTGTGTGCTTGTGTGGATTAATACTGGGTCTCCATAAGTATTTATTTGTGAAGGGAAAAAGTTGAGACAAACAGATAAAAAGGGACAGATGGCAACCATGAGTGTATTGACTATTTGTAATGGAAGAAGGAAGATGGCAGGCATAGACTCACACTCCCTGTAAGAGTTTATCATTATTTGTTACAATCTTGCACCAAATTAACTAATAATAAAGTTTAAATATATATATATATATATACCTATTAGTGTTTTCCAAATGATAACTGGCTCCTCTTTCTTTGTATGCATGCATTTTATTGGAACAAATGTCCAAACTTCTCAGTAACAAACTGATCCAGCAGCACCGTCCACACAACATATCCACCCTGAACCATCTGCGTTATCTGGATCTTCTTGCTTCAGCACAAGTAAACTCGACCCCCATGACCTTTGCAAACTGTAATTAAAAAAAAGAAAAAAATGCAAGGGATAAAAACTGAATTGATTATTAACTTATTTGCAAACTCAACATCTTTTCTCTACTTTTGAACTAAACTGATATTTTCATGACCTATTAATTACAGCGTTTACAACTCCAGTAAACAGTATCTAAGTACATTTACTCAAGTACTGCACCTAAGTAAAGTCATTTTCTTGTACTTTAAAAAAAACAAAAAAAACTAATATTTGGGTTATTTTTTTCTTAAGTTGTTTGTTGCCCTCTTCCCATTTTTTTAAAGACATATAGCTCAGGTTTCAAAGGATCCGACTGCGCAGGACTCACCAAGTAAACTATTCCAGAAGGAGTTGTATGTCGCGCTGCCGGTTACAGCTCCGAGTTTGGCTGGATTCCTCCTCACTGTGTTTACTGAGAAGCCACCAGGTCCAGTCACCTCCACCTCCACCACGTGGTAGTCGCTCAGCCTGGGGCACGAAAGGTATGAGAGGTATGTGTGATTTCAGCAGATACGAAAGGCTGCATCAGGACAATCAGACTTCTCAATGAGACTCACGCTGTGTCTGACACGATCTCTCCCTGGACGCCAGTAAAGCCGAGCGCTCCTGCTGCCACTGCTGCTGCTGCCATGGTGTTAACGTTGTTCGGGGCAAGTGGGCACAACTCCGCCACTGAGCCTCTGAATAAAACACGCCGGCCCTCTCCCTCCGTCCAGTCGGAGAGGACGTCTCCTGTCAGCCGGAAGCAGGATGGATGCTTGGACATTCTTATAAACAAAGCCTGAAAAGAGCGTCAACAGTTTAATCAGAACACAATAAGGTTTACTGAAAAACACTCACAAGCACTAAAATAAAAGTGGTATATTTGCCATTTGACGGCTGCGCTTCATTTGCAACGTCTAAACCCTGTACCACACCTGCACAATAAAAAAATACAAATAAAATGAATAAATAATAATAGAGTAAATACAATTCAAAGAGTATTAGCAGTAAAAACAGAAATAAAAGTACAAATCATAGATCAAGACATAATAAAAAAATAAAACAAGACAAATTAAAATAGATGACATCATATAGAAAATTGTCTATAAACGCAAGTCTATAAAAATGGGTTTTAGGAAGTGATTTAAAAGAAGTCGCTGATTCTGCGAGCCTCATCTTCTCAGGCAGGTCGTTCCAAAGCCGAGGGGCCCTGATGGCGAAGGCACGGTCTCCTTCAGTTTTAAACCTCGACTGTGCAACGGCCAGAAGGGCCCCACCTGAGGATCTAAGGCTGCGAACTGGCTCATATGGGATCAACATTTCTTTAACCCAAACGAGCTTTAAAAGCCATCAGTAAAACCTTAAAATCAGTCCCAGTGTTACCTTCAAGTTCCCACTATCATTCAGTCTCTGGATGTCCTGGCCTCCCCATAATGCACCACTGGGGACATAGAGCGTCCTACCATACTGCTGAGCCGCCTTACGCAGCGTCAGGTTCAGATCAGGATCCGACAGGGCCGAGGGAGAGCCCACCTGACAGAAGGAGAAATAAAGTCACAGAACAGGATCTCAACAGGAACTGATGAAACTTTGAGTCAGCTTATGTGTTAAAGGGACAGTTCACCCCAAAAATACATATTTTTCCTCCTACCTGCAGTTCTGTTTATCAGTCTGCATTGTTTTGGTGTGAGTTGAAGAGAGTTGGAAATATTGGTTGTAGAGATGTCTGCCTCTATGGAGCCAGATTAAAGCCAAAATGTTTGTTAATCTGGAAGAAAAATCTGATTGGAAAATAATCACAAATAATAAAATTTGAAACTTAAAGTTCAAGCTTTGATCTTGAATTATTAAAAAAAAGGTAGGAAAAGGTTTGTTTCAGTTTAAATATATTTTTTTATTTAATTCTGATATTCTAAAATAAACAAGATATATTTTTAATTTTCACTTCTATAGAATTTCACATTTGAATTGAAGAAGGACAATCCTGCTTAAATGTTTATGGTGACATAGGACATGACATTTTTATCCAGTAGGAGAAAAAATCCCTTTTTACAGTGGAATACATGAATGACAAAGAACATTTTATATTGTAAAAATCTATTTGGTTCATCATCATCACGATCATCCGACGTGGGAAATACATTTGCTGGCTGGTATTCTTGACAATTTTGTCGTATCTATTCTGTATGTGAGATCCACTGCCTGGACACTTATCATGGTGAGTTTTAAGGGGAGGACTTTGGTAAATTATTTAACAAAAGAAAAAAAAAAAAAGATGTTACCAGTTATTTTGAGATTTTACAACGCAAAATCATAGAAAACAATCTATAAATCCTACTTCTCCTTTCCCCAATTCTTTTAAAGCTTTTGAAAGATTGATTAAAGACATTTTTAAAAAATAAGGATTTTTATAGATGAATGAATTCAATGACTTTTTAAGAATCTGTGGTAACCCTGTTTGGGGATGAACTGTCCCTTTAAATTAGCAGCACAAAAATAAGATAAAAACTGCTTTTGCAGCCACTACATTTCTCACACAAACAGAGGAGAATCTTACCATGAAATGAGACTGAGACAGGAAGTGAAACCCAAAGTCTTTCACTATCTTTGGATGGCACACCTCTACGATCACATCGCACCGTCTGTAAAACACAGAGATTATTTATTAACCCTTTAAAACCTGGACTGACATTACTTTTCTTGCGCTGCTTTCAGATGCGTTTCACAAATATTTCAAACTTTGAACCCTGAGTAAATTGGTGCGATTTCTTTCAAAAACATGTGAGAAAGGCGATGAGCGACTTGGCAAGAAATGTTCCACAAATTGCAAGAAATGTGTTGATTTAGAGAATTATTTTTAAAAAAAACTTCTAAGGGAAAACAATCATGCATCAAAATGATTATAATTTTTTAGCACTTTCTAGATCATTTCCTTGTTGTTTTTCACTTTTTTTCTTCTTTTCCCTTTTTAAGTAATTTACAGGCAATTTTCTTGTACTTGCAAATTTCTGGGTCACATCTTTTGTTGCTCATTGTCTTCTGCCCAAGTTTTGAAATCATCCAGTTTGCTCAAGTTTTGAAGGCTTAAAAAGGGTGTCGTTGAACATTAGGTGCATGTTGTCTGTGGTAGCACAAAGATATGGATGCTAATACTGTTGCATGACTTTACATTACTTGTTGTGTGTGTGTGTGTGTGTGTGTGTGTGTGTGTGTGTTTGCACCTGTCTGCAAAGGATGACAGGTCTCCAAGTATGAGGTCATCAGGAACTAAACCTTTGAGCTTGTCAGAATTTCTGTTCCAAACGAAAGCCAGAGTCAGACCGAGAGCCGCACCATCTTTAAGGATCCTCTCCACCAGATACTGCCCTGAAGCATGCACACACACACACGCACACACACACACGCACACACACACAAATATGATTTTAAAAATTACAATAGATTACTAGATCTAAAATATGTCAAAAAGTGTGTGTGGAGTTTCATAAAGGGGACTTCACACCTAGATGTCCGTATCCTACAACTCCAATCCTTTGGGAAGAAGAGCCTGTTGCCATGTCCTGTGCTGAGAAAGAAAACCAACCTGCAATTTACCAACAACAAACCAACACACACACAAACATGTATGCTTTTGACCTTACTTATCATCTTGTATTTATTGCTCTACTCACCAGATAATCCCACACCGCTGCAGAGCTGAGCGTCTCCCAACTTAAAGCACAACAACCGGCCCGCCACTCCGGGAATGGTGGGCATGCACAGTACAAAGTTTGACTTCAAGAGGCCTAAGTTAATCATTGTTAGTTCGTTAACTTGTGTTAGTGTCACATGCTGCTCCTCCATTCATTCAGACAATCTGAGTATCAGACACATTCATTCTCTTAGAAAGTGAAACAATTAATTAAACTTTATAACTTTATAAATTTCTGCGCATATTAAGTATTACAAGGTAATTCATTTAATGTAGAAAAATTTACATCAATTAAATCAATTAAAAAGAAAATCAGCAAATCTTCATATTATAGAGGCTGGAACCATGAAATGTTTTTGCATGAAAAAAGTCTTAATTATCAAAGTATTTTTGTAAATCTGTCTCTCCACTCATCATCTCAGCTGCAATTGTATTTACAAATGTTTTGTGTGCAAAAATAAAGTAACTTATATCTAAAGTTATCAAATAATTGTAGTGGAGTAAAAAGTACAAGATTTCCCTCTAAAGTGGAATAGAAGAAAGAAAGTCGCATGAGATAAAAATACTCCATTAAAGCAAAAGTACCTCAAAATTGTACTTAAGTACAGTAGTTGGGTGAATGTACGTAGTTTCATTCCATCAAACGATGCAATATATTTTTTTCCTAAGCCTAAATGTGTCATATTTCACATATTAAATTGAATTTTTGGTTTCTCATTAAACAGTTTTGAAAGATGAATGGTGTTACTTGGTTGACGAATCTACGCTTACGCCTTCAAGCTTTAGAGATATGATGAAAAAAAAATTCCCAAAAGGAAATCCTTTTCTGGACATTCTCCCATAATTAATTTGTCATTATCAACAATCTTTAGCGGTTCGCAAGTAAAGAAAACAAGCGTTATCGTATATGAGTTTACTACTCGTTTAACTTTGCCCTTCGTGTGTTGATGTCACCAATATATTCCAGCTGAAGAGGTCAAAGGTCAGCTGTTTTTCCATACAAACTCAAACCAGGGAGAACATTGATTATCAGAGCACAATCAGACAGCAAGGATCTGTCCAAAGTTCAATGCCGTGAAAACGCCAACAGACTGAGAGACACAGCAGAGAATCGCGACAGGAGAGAGCATCTGAGGATTTTATGTGTTGGTGAACAAACACTGCAGAGACAGAAGAAAACAGAAGGTGTGTAACAGGACGGGTTGCTTCAACTGAGACGTCTGCTGAAGTCCAAGACAGTGCTGACTCTGAGACGATGGACATCCTTGAGACACATGCCTATGACAGGCGGCAGAGGAGAAACACGGTACCTAAAAATCATTTATCCCTATTTGTAGTCCTTAAAAAGATGTATATGTTACTTAAGTTTCTCTATGTGGAAAGGAAAAAATGTCTAAAACGTTCATTACTGAATATTAATATTGTGACTCATCTTTCCGTTTCTTTTTGTTCCTCCCTTTCTATCAGTCCTGTGTTCTCTTTTTCTCTCTTTTGCCTTTCTTTTTGTCGACAGCTTTGTATTTCTACCTGTGGACTCCCGACATGCCGGCGTCCATCACCCACGCAGGTGTGAAATCAGCACCAACACTCCTACTGGCTGCAGCAGTGCTGAGCTGGAACAGAGGTCAGAGTGTCCTGGGTGTGGCGGGAGGACTGCTCTTCTCTGCTGTTGGCGACTGCTGCCTGGTGTGGCCCGAGCTTTTTCTGCATGGTAAGGGTTTGCACACGAGTGAAAGACAAATTAGGACATTTTCAAGATGCGATTTAAATTGCAGATTAGCCTACAAGTTAGAGAATATAAGTGCATTGCATATAAAAACATAATTATAAAACTTATTTTAAGTCCTTAACATCTCATATGTCTGTTTTCAGGAATGGGTGCATTTGCTGTGGCTCATCTGCTGTACTCACTCGCATTCGTCTCCAGTCGTTATGCAGCATATTCCTCTTCCTCCGGGTCCCGTTTTCTATATCTGATCGTGTTCCTTGCTGGAGGAGGTTTCTACATCTACGTACTTCCATTCCTGCAGAAGGCGCCAAACTCCGACATACTGATCCCAGCTGTAGGGGTCTATGTCTGCTTACTAGCTCTGATGGGGGCATTAGCCATCAGAACCGGCCGTACTGTGACACTTTTGGGAAGTTTAATCTTTATGGTGTCTGACCTGTCACTGGCTATGCAAGTTTTCAAAGTGACAGCGCCAATGGAGCATGGTCACACTATTGTCATGGTGACATATTATTTAGCACAGCTGCTTATAGCTGTGGGCGATGTAAAAGCAGTGGAGAACAACGATGATTTTTCAAAATGGAAGAGGTCCTAAAATGCATCCCTGTGGTATCCCTGAAGTCTGAAGTAATGCCACCTGCTATTACTACTATTACTTCTACTTCTTGTAGGTCCTGGAGTTTTTAATATGAAAATGTAAGTTTTGTCATGGAGTAAAATGCAGCTTGCAAGGTCAATTTATTTAACGGTTTCTGGTTAGCATTTGAATGATCATATTAAGAGTCAAAACATTTTAAAATACCATACTCTACAAAAAAAATAAAAGAAACTTGACAAATGTTAGTTAAGAATAATATGTGTATTCTGTGATTTGTGCCAATATATTGCACATTTTGCATGGCATACATATTTATGTGTAGGTTGTGATTGTGGTTTGGCATTGTTTTCCACTTGTGAGCTGCCCATTACATGTATATAAATACTCCTCTTTGTTTTGTTAATAATAAATAAATATGGTGTAAAAAAATAAAAGCCCAATATTCTGAGTCGTGTGTAGGATTTAGTGGCATCTTGCTGTGAGGTTGCAGATTGTAACCAACGGAAACTTCCTGCATAGGAAAACTACATAGCCGATGCAAAAACACAGATGGCCCTTTTTAGAGTCAGTGTGTGATTTGTGCATTCTTGGCTACTGTACTTTTTTTTTTTTAAGGCCGTTCATATCTATCTAAATAGATATCAACTGCTTAATCTAAAGTAAGACAAACAAGATTCTTACTTTCAGGTATTTATAAACTAAAGAAAATATCAACTTCTGCCAATACATCCCCCTAAATCCTACACACTTGACCTTTCAGAGGCAGTCGACTAAAATCAAATGAATACTTTAAGTCAGAGACTTCACACAAACCTAACTTACAATTTAAAAAAAACATGTTGCACATGGAACTAAATCAAAATTGGGCTGTTGATACATTTGGTGTTACATTTAAGATATAGACAACTGAAAACAATGGACTTAAATAACAGCTGACTTGAAAAGTATTTTATACTTAAGAGTTATTTACAGAGTAAAACTGAGCTCCTGTTTGTCATGCCAAATATGGACAGCACCTGTCGCAACAGACAAAAACTTGTCTTAACATCCTCGATCCGGATCGTGAATGTTGTTACATCTTTGCACACTGATACCAAAACAAGTGAGGTAAAGAAGACTTCAGCGATCCATCCCATTGTCATCTGACTGCTGCCCGCGGAAACAAATAACCCTCAAACGCTCACAGAAGTCCAGTTCTTCCTGTTGGAAACAAAAATGTGGCTTTTAAAGCAGTTTCGTAGAATATGGATGAACTTTTAAACTGAGATCTCCACGGGGCAGAAATTTAAATTCACCTCTATTCAAGTGTCTAGATGTTTGCTTCTGATCAGCTTTTAAAAAAATGCATATGGTTGAACTTACAACTGTACACAACATTTCCATAATGCATTCATTCAGTAGTAATTTTGTACATGAGCAAAGACAATTGTCTTATCACCATCTCCTCTGCTTCACTGGAAATGAAAAAAGGACTGAAGTGCAATTTTAGGTCTAAATTCTCACAATACTTGAACCCAGTTTTACCATTTTTTACCAAGGGAATAAAAGATTTTGGAATCACCTGACTCTCTTCTTTTCCTTGGAGCTCTCTGGATCGCTGTCGGAGTAACTCCTCCAGACCAAGAGCAGAACTCCTGCAGTCTTTCAGACCCAGTGGACAGTCTTCTACCAGACTAGACAGAAATCAGACACACAAAAGGTTATAATAACTCGGCTGAGTCATGAACTAATGTCAACTTGTGGGTGTTACAAAATAGAAAGGTAGAGAGGATTTCTTACGAGCAAAGGGCACCAAGTACATGTTCATGAAAAGGTGAGTGAGGTGTGCGCAGAACAGATACCAGCTGCTGAACCATACCCATGGAGACAACTGTGTCTGCAGGGAGGAGACAGATAACATATCAGACCCAAAATGAACTTTACATCATCAGCACTAACATGCTTAAAGGAGCAAAGACTGAGATGACAAGCATCACTCATTAAGACCAAACCAAAACAAAAGTATTCAGATTCATTCTTTGGATCTGAAAGCACCTTTACTGAATAATCTAAAACCAGATTAACAACAAGTGTCATTTTAAATAGATCCTGATATGATCAGATCTCATTCTAATAAGCCATGTAAAGTTGTATGCTATAACAGAGGATTAGAGCCATGCCAAAAAAAAATTATTGTTAGATTTCGAAAATAAATTCATAATATTACAGTAATAAAGCTGTAATTCAAAGGAAAAGTTGTAATATTGTTGGGAAAAAAACTTGCACAATAATGAGAATAAAGCTGTAATAATGCAAGCTTACAATCGTAAATTTACTAGAAAAAAATCGTTAGCTTACAAAATTGAAATTATACATTAACAAGAAAAATAGTCAGAATATTATGAAATTCATCCCCTCTCTATCTCTTCCTCATTCACTCGACGCTTTCCTTCCAATTAAAGGCCAAATATCATTCAAACATAAATAAATAAATAAACTGATTAACTGAACTGATGCTTCTTGACACTCACAAAAAATAAAAAAATAAAAAAATAAAAAAATAAATAAAACCCACAGCTTTGTTGAACAACACCGTCCTGTTTTGATGCTTGTTCGTTCTTACCTTTCTGTTCGGGATGTGACGTCAGCAGGTTGAGCAGGAGGAACGCCGACTTTGTCCTGAGCTTCTCGTTGTCAGACTGCATGCCTCGCATCAGCACTGAGAAGCCATCATGGGACAAGAACGCCTGCAGTCCTGCCTCCTGCTCTCGAACCAGACCTAAAGTCACCACACGATACAGTTACTGTTTTTTTCTGAGGTGTTCTTTATCCTGAACATCAGGTGACACAAATACAGACAGTATTACAAAGTAATGTAACTCGTTCAACCCTGAAACCAATTAATGCTCTTAATTAAACTGAGTGTCAGCATCATTATCACCCAGTTTTGTAGTGATTTTTTGCAGCTCTGTCTTATATACTTACATGAGACAGCATAAAGGGCTTTTACTCTGACGGTGGGGTGGGGGTCTGAATCTGTCAGCTGCAGCAGCTTTGGCAGCGCCCCGATGCTTAACAGGTGGGCCTGCACCTGCGGCATGTTCTGGGCACAGGAAGCAATGAGCTGTGCAGCACGCCACCTCAGTCCACTTTGAGCATGACACAGATACTTGGAGACGCACAACTGCAGTCCACCAAGAGTCATGAGGTCTGTGAAGCACAGGAAGGGTGACGCAGTCAGGATGGAGACCACATTTGTATTTTTATCAGTTTTAACAGTAGATAACTAGACTGTGGGAAAATGTTGATTCTAGTATTATTTCTTACAAACCTCTAGCATTGTCTAGGTTCTCACACAACTCTGAAAGCATCTCAAAGGCTGATTCACGCTCATCTTCATCCTCTTCATCCCCCTCATCCTCTCCCTCTGTCTCCCTTTCGCTCGCTCCCTCTTGGTATAAGATGGCCAAGCACTGCTTCATCTGCTCCACTTCATCCATCTGCCCTTTGCAGACGTCTGCGAGAGCTTCTCTCAGCCATGTTTTCCTCTGCAACAAAGAAGAAGAACAAGAACGTTTCTCAGTTACGACTAACGCAGGGTAGAAGGCTTCCAAGGTCCAATTAAAAATGTGTACTCAACCTAAAGAGGATGCTGCCTTCACAGTCTGACCCAAACCCAAGATGGACTCTCCTTTCAGAACATCTTAAATACACACAAAAATCACAATGGACTAAAGAGTACCTGGACTGAACACAAATTGACTGAGAAAAGGATTTAATTTTGGGAGAACCCTTGGGGAACATAAGAGAACGTACATAATTCCACTTTTTAACGAATAATTTCAACATTTATTCTCATACTTTTGACCATTTTTTCCATTCAATTCGTTAACCCAACTCTTCAGTCTTAATCTGTGGCTTTATTTCTCATAAAGTTACGAGTTTAAGATTATAATGTTACATTTTTTCCTTATAAATTCATGAGTTTAATCTGATACTATTGCGCCTCTTCATCTTGTCAAGTTCAATCTTGTAATATTACAGCTTTATTTTTATGGATTTACAAGAATTTTCTCATAGTATTATGACTTTTTTCTTTAAACACCACCTTTATTCCCTTAATATTATGACTTCATTTTATAAATCTCATATTTTTTTTCTTTAACATGGCCCTAATCCTCCAACATAGACATAAGTCCCTTCCAACAGCAGAAACAATTATTCAACAAAATATAAAATTATAATAATTCTGGTGCAGACCCAAAGAGATGTGTGGCTCTGTCCAAAGCCTTCTCGGGTTTTAAATGTATAACAAATATGACCTTTACCTCCTCTGACATGGGTTCAGCAGGGGCAGGTCCCTCTGAGGCTGATCCAGCATCCACTGCCAGCTGCAGGACCCCTTGCAGGTTTTGGGGATACCTCCTGGGCCGTCTGTCCTCTGCCATGATGTTCACAGCTGGGGAGAAAGACAAGAAACATCAGCGAGACACAAACAACTTGATTCAGACATAATGTTTGGTAGACAGGGACTGAAAATGCGAATCCTAAAAACCCGGGAACAAACAGTTCGTTAGCTTACAAACCTAAACTCACGCAGAGTAACAGTGAGAGTACAGCAGACCTGTATAACCGTGAAGTTTAGCGAGTTTTCGTTTAACTCCAGATAACATTAACAATTCGGTTATTCCACTTACCTCTTCAAGAGTACTTTAAATCAGCGTTGATTGAATGGACGGAGTGTCCTGTAACTCCTTTTAAACACACAAACATGAAGACACTAGAACATTCTAGCTAGCTGAGCTCATGAGCGCCCAGGAGGCTGCCATGCTGTACCGTAAACCCTGAACCAAATGGGCAAGCAAAAAATGTTTTTACCGAACTCTGTCCTCACCTGAAATTTATTTCATTCTTAACTTTTTCTACGGAAATTCAGTCCCTAAAAATTATAATGTACTGAAACTGGTGGCAATATGAGCTTGGCATTTAAATGGCACAACAGCAAAGTCCTCTATATTAGCGTATTTAAGTCAGATTAGTGACGTATGTACGTGCGGCATTCAGAGAGTATTAATAAACGAGATGATTACCTCATGGTCTCGACTTCACTGTAATACGCATGCATGAACTCCCCACGCCAAATCAGCGGAACAGTGTCAACTATGAAGTGACGTCACCACATTTTTTTTGTTTTTATATATTTATATGTTTTATATATCTTTTGTTTTGTTGTGTTTTATATATCTTTTGTTTTATAAAAAAAATTAATAATAATAATAATAATGATAATAATAATGCACGACATTTGTCCCTCCTACAAAACATATACGATAAACATCTTGGATGAATAAATACAATCCAGCTTTTACAATAAGTTAAACAATTAACTACTCCGTATTGTTCTTTCAGATGTCCTCCTAAAACCTGCACTTTGGACATGTATTTTATCAAAAGACTTCAATGAGTAATTTCTTGATGTATAATATTATCATAAATAGTAGCAGTAGTGGTGGTTACGATAGCATTTTTACCGACCGCAGCACCCGATAAAACCACTCGTTTTGCAGCTTGTGGCGACAGCTTTGGGGCTGAACAGGTACTCTCTTGCCCTTTCGATCGTCTTTGTTCTGCCAATCCATCCAAGATGGCGGCGCTTGTGGGACTGCGTGCATGTTTCTCCGGTAAAATCGTTAATTTCTCCTATAGTTACTGACTTTATGTGCATTTCTTACAGCTTTTTGATACATAGCACACCTATTTGATCTGCAGTATATGCCGAATGCGCGTGTAGATGCATAATCTGTCATTTAAAAGAGATGCTGCTGTCTTTTCGATAGCAGAGCAAGGTCACGTTACCAGTGAGTGTTAGCTAACGACACAGCAGGCCGAGGATGAGGACTGATGACTGAAACATGCGAATATTATAGACAGTTAATAATATCGAGGCCTCACTGTTTACAAAACTAACAGCAGCTTATTTGGAGAATGACACTGTAGAGTTCAAAGGGTTTGTTAGCTGAGCTTGTCAGCTGCTTTGAATTCTCTCTCCTATATTTTTATTGTTATACTTTCAGGGGCGTAAATGTATAAACTTTACATATTTATGTATGTAAGCACTTTATATAATGTTAGAGAAGCCCCATTGCACATTACACAGTGTGATTTTTCTTTATATATACTTGGGATGAGCACAATTAATCAATGATCAATTAATCTGCCATAAACAATTTAATCGAATATGTTAAATTTAATGGATTAATTTCAGTAAGCATCAATAAAGTAACAGTCTATCTCATGTAACCTGTAAATCTGACGCAGTCCCATTCCTATCATCAGATTAAAAAATCTTGTCAAAAAATCAACTGTGATCTAACTTCATTTAATATTTTCGATTTTCTCCTCTCAGCTCTTCAGCTGTCCTCGCCAAGCCTCCTGCACAGCTCCTTTAAAGTGGTGAGCGTTCACACAAACTGCAGTCGACTTCCTGTTTCACACTGATTTCGTATCTGTATAATTCTTGGGTTTTTCTGTGTCTTGTAGTGTGCTGTGCCTCTGAGTCGGCGGACCTTTGCTGCGGAGGCTAAGAAGACGTACACAAGAGAAAAGCCCCATGTAAACATTGGAACAATTGGCCATGTTGATCACGGAAAGACAACCCTGACTGCAGCCATCACGAAAGGTACCTGATCTGAAGTTAGACCCACTGACATACGACGAAAAAATCGAAGCCACACTTTTCTAGTTTTGTGTAACATGAAATCAGAAATGTAGTTTTGATGTGTTTTTGGGTCCTCAGTGCTGGCTGACGCTGGTGGTGCAAACTTTAAAAAGTATGAAGACATCGACAACGCCCCGGAGGAGAAGGCCAGAGGAATCACCATCAACGCCTCTCATGTAGAATACTCCACAGCCAACAGACATTATGCTCACACAGACTGTCCTGGTCATGCTGACTACGTCAAGGTAATCTGCTCTACATCCAAAATTCCCGCCCAGGAAACTGCTGAACACGACGCAGCTTTCTTGTTATGTTAGCCGATCAGAATTCTTTTCTTTCTTACGCATTTCAAGCTTATTTATTTACTTTATAAATGACTTAAAACACAATTAATGCCCTTTTTAATTACCCTGACCTCTTTCCTTTTCCAGAACATGATCACAGGCACAGCTCAGATGGACGGCTGCATCCTGGTGGTGGCGGGAACCGACGGCCAGATGCCTCAGACACGAGAGCACCTCCTGCTGGCCAAACAGATTGGCGTCCAGCACGTGGTGGTCTTCATCAACAAGGCCGACGCCGTGGAAGACAAAGAGATGCTGGAGCTGGTGGAGATCGAGATCCGCGAGCTGCTCACCGAGTACGGCTACGATGGCGAGAACGCACCTGTTGTGACTGGCTCGGCCCTCTGCGCCCTGGAGGTGAGAGCGACGCTGGCAGATATTTCTCTTACAGTTTAAGGTGTTAATCTCAGCCGCCTCTGTCAGCTCCTCTTTTGTTGTTTTATCGGTTAGCTGCTCAGTTTTATAATCTTGTAACTAGTTGTGGTTCAGTGTGGCATCTGGATGTGAACTGACTTTTCTTTTCTTTTCTTTTTTTTCCCCTCATATCAGAACAGAGAGCCTGAACTTGGCGTGAAGTCAATTTTGAATCTGCTGGACATTGTGGATTCTTACATACCTCTCCCTGAAAGACACCTTGAAAAACCGTTTCTTCTCCCAGTTGAAGGGGTTTTTTCAATTCCAGGTATGAAAAACATATAAAACCCTTTGTTTCAGTGATGAAATATTATAAATGATTTGCACTATTCGCTTTAAAATGCCAAACTTCAAGGTTGCAAATAGTTTGTCTTAAAAATTGTAAAGACCGAGTCAGATGAGGGTGATGCGAAAACGTTTTGTGCTCTAAATCTGAGTGTTATCATTGCAGGCAGGGGTACGGTGGTGACGGGCACTATGGAGAGAGGTGTCATCAAGAAAGGTGACGACTGTGAGTTTGTGGGCTTCAATCGCAACATCAAGTCAGTGGTTACAGGTGAGTGACGGGGAAAGAAACACAAATTCAGAGGTGGAGCTCCAAGCACGTGAACCAAAACGTGACAAATATACAGAGAGGTGACAAATAAAAGAAAAACCTGAATAAATGAAAATTTAGCAATTCGGGTTCTAGTCTGATGCTTCATATGTGTTTCGTGTTCACGCAGTCACGGGAGTCAACAAGTCTGCTGACCATTTTAGAGTATATCAGGGCTCATCATCATCATCATCATCATCATCGGTCTTAATCTGTGACTTTAGTTGTCATAAAGTTACGAATACAGGCTAATAATCGTATAACTTTTTTTCTCATAAATTCATGAGTTTAATCTAGAACTACTGCGACTTTTCTTCTCGTATATTTTCAAGTTCAATCTTGCAATATTACGACTTTATTCTAAATGTAAAAGTTTTTTTCTTGTAATATTACTTTTTTTCTTGAAATTTTGACTTAAATAATAAACAAGTCTGCTGACCATATTAGAATAAATCCGTGCTCATCGTCATTAAAACACAAAATGACAGAATATCTTTTGCAAGAATGGTGTTCTGCAGCATTTATGCCAAAGACTTTAAAGCTTTTTTAGTGGCTCACAGTGTCCTAACATCTTACAAAGACACCTTCTGTGGGTTTTATTTGTCACCTATAAGTCGTCCACCAGCACTTTGTGTATTAATGAAGTAAAAATGAGTGCTATTATCAGCGCAGAGGTAGGGGTGGCGATATGGCCCTAAAATATCAAAATATTAAACAGCATTTTGTTCTTGAAGAAAGCACAAAATATATATAATATACTAATTTAGAAAAAAAACAAACAATTAATTTGTTTAACGTTTTTGTTTTTTATGTTAACATAAATGTTAAAGTTTGCCTACAAATATTCAGTAAAAACTAAAAATTATCTCTCATTTCTTTTGTTTGTAAACAACAGAAGCAACTCAGACTTTGTATAAGTATAAATAGTATAACAAAATAAAATAAATCACCAATCACACAACTAAACAGTTGCCAAATACTTTAAAATGTAATATTGGTGTATTCTGTTTGAGTATTTCACCTCGATGTCCTGTGTCGTTTAGGTATCGAGATGTTCCACAAGTCTCTGGATCGTGCGGAGGCGGGAGATAACCTGGGCGCTCTGGTCCGAGGACTGAAGAGAGAGGACCTCAGAAGAGGGTTGGTGATGTGCAAACCAGGATCCATCATGCCTCACCAGAAAATCAAGGCCCAGGTCTGAGAGCACAAAGTAACAGCAGTTATTGATTAATTTAACAGTTTTGCACAATCTGTAAATGTAAATGGCTGTTTTTAAACCGTTGACTGGTCACATCTCTTTCCGTGAGTATTGGCCAAAGAGCGGTTTTAAAGGCAAACTGGAGACCAGGCAGGTTCACAATAATGACTGCGAGGTCATTCACTTGATGTTAAAATCACTGTCTGCCGACAAAGCTAAAGTGTGTGTGGACGTATTTGTGCTTCCTGTGTTTCAGGTGTACGTCCTGAGTAAGGAGGAGGGCGGCAGACACAAACCGTTTGTCAACAGCTTCATGCCCATCATGTTCTCTCTCACCTGGGACATGGCCTGCAGAATCGTTCTGCCCGAAGACAAGGTTTGTGTGTTTCGTTCTGTCAGTAAACATGTTTGTCAAATAGCGTCAAGTCTGCATCCCATCCCCAACCCTTCACCCAGCAAGTGCATGAAGTTAACGTCTTATTTTAAGTAACTTCATGATGTTTGCAACCGTTCATGAGTGGTTTTTATAATACGTGGTTTTATGACCCTCGGCACCCTACTTTCCTGCATAAATAATAATAATAATAATAAATATATCTAAAGATAATTAAAACAATGTTTGCATTTTTTCAGTTTTTATTTTTTAAAGGTCACAGAAAATGACTTTTTAAACTCCCCATGACACAGAATTTGAAAACAACTACAACTGTAAACGATTTTCAGTGTTGACGAAAAAAAAAGTTCCTTCAGGTCTAAAACGCATGTCTCTGTCTGCATAAAGACTTGAAAATTTACCCCAGTGCAACAATCAGACTTGAAGTAGCCACTCACCTGTCTGTTGTTCTTTGTTTAGGAAATGGTGATGCCAGGGGAGGACACCTCCTTGGAGCTCGTGCTCCGCCAGCCGATGGTTCTGGAGAAAGGCCAGAGGTTCACCCTGAGAGACGGAAACAAAACCATCGGCACCGGCCTGGTCACAGATATCCTGCAGGTTAGAGATGATGAAGAGTACAACTGGGGCTGAAGAGATACTCTGCAGAGAGGACTGGGCTCGGGGGGGTGGGGGGTGTCTCTGTCTGGTCAAGTCAAATAAATATGGAAATATACAAATACTGTACATGAACCAATGCATAAACCACAAACAGGAAAGGACTCAAAGAAATGCATGGCTCTGTTCAGATCCATTCATCCAAAATACCTGTCATGTTTAGCACTGTCTTATGTTTGAAGGCTTGACTGTCAAAATTGTCATTTATGTAATAAAATGTATTTAATAATAAAAATGCCTTTTTTTATTTGTGATACACAGCCAGATGCTTTTCCAAAACAAACACAAATTGTAAAAATCTGTATTGGCGTTTTATTTTAATGATGGCAGATAAAATTAATGCACCAGGAAAGGCAGTCTGCAATACACGCAAAGAACGTGGCAGCGCAGGAGGATTTTCTTTTCTTTTTTTAAAAAAAGGAAACTATTTTTATTCATTAATTTCTATTATAAATTTCACCAAACTTTTTCTTAAAATGTTGCAGGGAATTGCTGTAGATGAGGTTGAAAGTGTTTTCATTTGCTAAAGGCATTTTTTAAAAAAAGTTTTATGTTGGGAGTGTTTAATATACCAAATTTTTAATTTCAACAGAAATATTTTCCTTTTTATTGTAAATGCATGTTGATTCCAGTTATCGGTGTCATTAAGTACTAATAATCAGTATTTAAGGTACTGCTAATGGTGCTGTAATGATGGCTGAATTCAAGTGTTCCAAGTGAGAGTGGGGCAGCATGCACAAAGCAGCTAAATGGAATTCAGCCATCATTAATGTCATTATTTACATTCATGTTGGTCCTACTGTGGCAGGTGAAAATGTCTGCTGTGAGGCCTGTGGGATGTGCATGTTACTGCCACATGAGAGCAGCAAAGAGATGCATCAACAGGCTGTTTTTAAGCTCTGTCTCTCTCTTGTGTCTGCAAAAATGTTTAAGACTCACTTAAAGGGACAATTCACATCCACAATAAAAAATACATTTCCTCTTAACTGTAGTGCTATTTATCAGTCTAGTTTTTTGGTGTGAGTTGCTGTGTGTAACACAATTTAGATTGATAAATAGCACTACAGGTAATTTAATTTAATTTAATTTGGGAGTTAACTGTCCATTTAAACTTCAACAGCGTACAAAGTATTGCGCACATAATTAAATACTTAATTAATGCATCATAAAATACAATTTCTGTCAATATCTTACAGTGAAATTATAATTATTTTGCTCCATTTACAGCCTTTTTTATGCAAGTTGCACGACTAAATAATAAAATAAAGTAGTCAATCCACTAAATTTACCAATGAGACAAAACACAAAGTCTCTGACCAGTAGCATCAGCCTGACAGAGAAATAATCCTCACATGCATGGTTGACACTGGAGATCTTAACAAGTTGTAATAGTTTTTGGATGTATAGCGTCCTTTCACAGATCATTTCAGTGTGATAAGCCAGGCTGACCCTGTTGGTGTTTGTCTTGTGTCCTCTGCTCGTTCATCCCCAGCAGGAAGTTCTCCAGTTGCTCTGTTTGCTGTCGGTATTTGAGTCAGTGCCTGTAATCCCATCAGCCTGTTGCTGTAATCAAATACTGTACGTCTGCAGGAGTTGAGGCTGGAGCAGCTAGTACAACTGAGTGATGTGCTCAGCTGGAGGACAAATGTCCCCATAAGCAAAATAACTTAAAGAGATAGACGATCAGATGGTAAACACTGCTGGTGGTCAGTGATACTGGCTTTAACTGCCCCCCCAACACACACACACACACACACACACACACACACACACACACACACACACACAAGGGAAACTGGGGTTTCAAAAAAGAAAGAAAGAAAACAGACTTTGTAAACAAAAAACAAATAAAAGGTTTACGCAGAAGACATGGATCAAGAGAAAGGGTGGGGGTCCACAAAGACTGCTTATTCATAGAGCCCTGAATTTACACATTGATTTTTTCCTGCTGTTTTTAAAGGTGATTAATATCATCCTTTGCACAGCTTCACATGGGACAGTATGACATTAGTTTGAATTCCAGCCTATTACACCCTGATTTAAAAAAAACTGTTTCCTCTATCACATTTTCCCAGTCAGGGAGGGTTTTTTTCCCACCAGCGATCTTCCATTCACAAGTTCATGTCTCTAACCTTTAAGCTGTCCACACCCCACAAAAGAATAACACGGCACAGCCTTAGCTATTTGATTCAGCTGTGCATGGAAAGGGAAACTGAAATATAATATCGCAAAGATGCTAAGACGGGGTTTCCTTAACTTGCTCTGTCCTGATGAGATGTCACGTCCCCCTGCGCCAAGGACGATAAGATTTAAGGCCAGCTAACCTTCAACATGGACGCTCTTTTCCCAACAGTGACTGAGTCTCTTTAGATCAGAGTCTTTCCAAAGACACACACAATGAGCCAAAGAGCATCAAAAAAATCCAATTGACTTTTTTTTAGCGTATGTATGACGATAGTATTGCATGTAGATTGCATTAACCAACAGCCAAGAAGTGCACCTACAGCTTTTCATTCATACCTTTTATTACAGAGTGAGCAAAACTTGCAAAACAAGACTTTGCTTTGGGAATCTTTTAGGTTTTTTTTAGTACATTAGCTTTGGTTAACCCTTTGATAACTGAGCTCACTGGCTTGACTTCTTTCAAAAACATGAGAAGAGGAAAAAAAGCAACTTACTAAGAAATGCCCCCACCGCCCCCCAAAAAATGCTAGAAATTAGTAACAAGTTACTGAAATTACCTGAAAATGAATACAAAAAAGAAAAGTAAAACACTCGAAAGAAAATAAAATGACCTACAGAAAGTGCTAAAAAAAATATACAATTTTTCTTTTTTCTGTGTCGGAAATTGTCGAAAATTATAAATGTAGTTTTCTGGAAACTTCCCCCCATTTTTTAATTATATCTAATAATCCCCCAACCAGGCTAATTTACAAATCGGCTCCTCTTTACCTTTTACTATTTTTTGCAGTTTGTGGTAGATTTCTGGCAGCGTTGTTCAGATTTTTTTCCAGTGTTTTTAAAAGAAATCAAACCAGTTTCTCAGGTTTCAGAGGTTGAAATGCTTGTGCAAGGCATCTAAAAGCAGCACAAGAAAATTGATGACAGTCCAGGTGTTGAAGGGTTAAAGATAAATATTTGGTCTTTTTTGTGTTTTCATAAATCAAACAATTCTAAAACTCCAGTAAATAAGTCAAATTAGAAACAATATCTTCTTATTTTTCTCAGTTTGAAGTTGAAACTTCAGATACGCAGCATTTTCATCCATCAGTAACGCAAACAAGTTCTAAAGTGAAAAAGTTAAAAAGGTATTTGTCAGAATTTAAAGTTACTAGAAAATTCAGGAACAATTTGATCCAGGTATAAAATGTCTGGAGTTATCTTAAGGAGAGGAAGTGCAGCTGTTGCATCATGTTACTTTTTTTCCACCCTCCATCGCCCTCCCTCTGGCAGCTGTGGGAAACCAGCGCAGAATAGCACTGCTGCAATTAAGGCCAAAATTGGCTTTCAACAACCCACTCTGCATGCAGGAAGACTGACCCTCCACGGCTTCTTCATCCTCCAACACTGCAGAGTGGGTGGGAAGCATCCCAGTTTATCCTCAGTGCTCCTTCCATCACACGGCACCTCTCAGAGGATACAGTACTCTTAAAGTACGAAATTAGACTTTCATTTGGTGCTCAAGATAACTTCCTGGAAGTTAAATGCATGAAAGGGGGGACACTTTATTCTGTTATATGTCACTGTGATGGGACTTAATGCCAAGATTTAATATCTTACACGCCCACTTGTTTGCTCTTTAGCTGACAGGTCGTATGAAATGGTAATTGAGTAAAACCAGATCTGGGTAATATTATGTTTAGATAGACACACCAAAAACACATGGTAGACACAACTGTAATTTTGCTTATATTCAACCCAACTGCCAGAATATGTGTCAGTCTTGTACACTTCTGCAAGCCATGGATTTTTATTTTGTATGTTTCATACATAACAAATATTTTGAAACTTTACCAACATATAAACACTTTTTTTTTTTCTTATAATCAACCCAGTTGCCACAATAAATGTTGATATTGTACATTTGCATGAACCGCAAATATTATTTTAGTACGTTTCATATATACTGGCTGTTGTAACTCTACATTTTAAATTTCAATTTTCAGTTTTATGTTGTGACAGTGCTGTGGTTACTGTATAGTTGGGGCAGAAAAAAAAAACTCAGTTATGGTTAGAATAACATGTTTTGGCTTAAAACACCAGAAAATACAGCATGAAAAATATATTTAAATAATATATGTAAAAAAAAGAAGAAAATGTAAGTATTAAAAAAATAATTAAGAAAATTATTACATATAATAGAAATAAAAGATACTGATAATTAAAATAGAATTATGGAAAATACGTCTGGTAAAAATAAGTGCTGAAGTAATTTAATCTAAAGGTTAGGGGCTAACAGATCAACAGGGAAACCGTCTTTGACACAAAACCTGTTTATATTAATGTTCCCATTAACAATGACACAGTATTCACATTGCCTACTGTACAAGAGTGGCATAAAAAAACCACAAGTGGTTCTGAAATGTAATTTAAGTTACTACACATCAGAGGTTTATGTCCAGTATCAGAATCAACACATCCTGAATTGTGACACAGCGACCAACTTTGTCTCTGCTAGCATTTAGTTAGCGACAATAAAACACACACGCTAATTCAACACAAAGCCAAGCATCAATGTACACTGACTCACCAATCTGTAGATGTAGGTTACGTTAAAATAACATCCATCTGTGGGTGAAAACATCATTTTCGGCGTTTTAAAACTTCTCACGAGCGGGATAGCAGTACCGTCGCTAACTGCTAGCATAGCCGCATACAGTAGAGCCATTTTTTCTTCTGTACCAGTCCGTTTAAAAACACTTTTCTGTCCTTTTTTTGTTGGTGCAGGTCGGTTAAGGCTGAGGTCGTCCTCCCTCTCGCTATAATTTCCTTTTTGCGTTGAAAATGCGTTTGCGTTGGTTAATTCGGGTGAATTTAGCCACCAGTTAATCTTTAACACCGCCATAACGTCGACGTTGACTTACGTTAGCTACAATGAACTCTGACGTAATGACGTTCAAATCCAACTGCGCACGTTTCCAGTGTGCGATCTCCATTGTACGTATTATACGTAACTAATGGCATTTCATTTCGGCAATATTTACGTAAAGAGGAAGAGTTCTGCTTTTTGACGTTGTAGAAACGTTGCTTTTCTCGTTTGTATTCACAATGAATGGGGATTTGAAAAAAGAATAGCTTCTCTCCTGAATATTTCCATACTCAATGATGCACAAATAGCTACATTTCTCATCATAACGTCTGAACTGTTGAATTAATACACAAATGAATGATGAAAATCATAAAAATAAACAATAAAAATGGAAGTTTATTTTATGAAATATTGGTTCAGAAGAAGGGTTTACAAGGGAGACGCTTGTTGCCTTGCCTAACCTGACTGCATGTAACTGCCACTTGATCAGATTTTTTGTTAGATTCTTGGTAGATTTCCATTAACCCTCAAACTACGCAATTTGAAAAAAAGCCATTTATCGCAAAAAAAGTTTTTACATTTGAATTAGGTGGTATTTCAGGGGATTTGAAAAAGCCACATTTCACAAAATTGCAATGGAAACTCTTTTTTTGCTGTTTGGCTCCTTCAGGCATGATGCAGCAGGCGCCACAAGATTGCATCACATGACTATTCAAAAGTTGAGCCATGTGCTTTTGTTGCATAAGGAAATAGATTTAAATACAAGGTATTTATCATCATTGTAAGTTTATTTGGAAAAGACTGTATACATTCAACGAGTAGAAACTGTACATTTACTGTAAAAACAGAAGTGTATTTTGATAAGACAAAAGGCAAAGATTGTCACTGTTTCCTGGAGCGTCAACACCAGTTGGTATCTATAGCGTGTCATATGTAGACGTGAAAGTCCACTGAACAAGCAGCGATATTTGATGAGTTGGATGACAATATATTGATTTGGTTGTTACAACAATGGCTGCACATCCTGAAATGTCGTTAAAAAACATCCACTTTGTTGGTCTCAAACAGTGTCCTGCTGCGTGCCACACCATCTCCTATCCGCTCTTCATCTCAATGAGAAACTCAGCTCATATACATGTAATCTGAACTATGTCATATGTATCAAATGCATAAATATAACTGCGGTTTGCAGAAATGTACAATAGAACGTACATTTTATTGTCGTGAGTGGGCTGGTATATTTGTGCCTTTTACAGGATTTCTGAGCATTTCCAGTGATTGGAAACTGTGATGATGCCTTTGTTATTTATGGTCCAGCATTTCAGATATTAAATATGTGTGTTTAATTCAGCTAAAGCTGTCAGCTGATATAGATGTCATGTTGCTCAAGCTCACACCGCTCAATTAACTAAAGCTATTTCATGTTAAGTTATAATGTGTGTGTGTTTGTGTGTGCATGCTTGTGATCCCTTTTCCAGTGTTCAAGGTTACAGGGCAGAGAAATCATGCGGGACTGCCAAGTCTTGTCTGCACTTATGCAAAGACATGCCTGATTGGTTGCATAAGAGGGAAAGAGTGAAAGGAGAAACCTCTGACCCCAACCAGATACCGTCCCACCGAATCACAGCCATAAATTACTCTCCGTTCCTCCGTGTTTGTCAAACACCTCGCTCCCACTTTCTCGTCCCACTTATTTGTTTGAACTCGACAATAAATGTGTTCAGAAGATTCTTTCTGTAAAACAATCCCTGCACTTTGTGTCCATCTGCATGAAGGAAAAAGAAACCATTTGGCTTTGTGAGATATATTTTATTGTGGTAATCAACAGATGATTTTTTTTGTATTTGTCAATTTATAAATTGTTGTCTCACACAACAAAGTAAAACCCTGTGAGGAGAAAACAAGGTGCAGTCAAGATTGCTTCAAATGCATTTAGTGGAAGACAAGAAGAGGTTGTTCAGTTAAGTCCATCAAGCAAAGAGAGTATTTCCGATTTCTTGTATTGATCAAGAAACATACGATATTAACACTGATTCTTTTAAAATAATGCATAAATACTTAGAGTTTATTCAGCCAGAAAGATCATAAATCAAAAATAATAATACTTTATTTACAATAAGGACCTGACAAATGTACAATTCTCCCCTCTAGCTATACAAGCAGGATGTTGTTGGCCCTGCTCTTGGTTCAAATAGCAGTGGAACCACCATTTGTTTTCTGGAGCGAGCCCATTCGGATATTTTAAGCACAAGTCAGCAAGATAAAAATACTAATGTGTTGGAATTTGCTGAAATGGCAGTTGTGGAGCTTTTAGTTTGAGAAATGTGGAGGGAAAACTAATTCATCTCACCTGGGATAAGTGAAATAGTGGAACACAGTCTGACCTCATATCTTTATCACATGTCCTATTAAAAAAAAAAGAAAGAGACTAATGCCACTAGCCAAGAACACAAAAACACAACATAAACCACTACAGGATATCAGTGGATTCAACACTAGAACTTTACATATAAAGTGCATCAATCCTTTTTTTTTTTTTTTTTGCCAAACAGCAAATGAATGTATTTGTTGCCATGAAGCTCAGTCACCAAAATGAAATGTTGGCATTGTATGTTTCTGTAAATCATGCATGCTTCATACACATCATATCAACATTTTAAAGTGACGTACTGTATGAGCTGACTTTGTCATCAGGAGGTGGGGAAAATGTTGGCTGGTGAGATTCCTGCAAAGCTATAGACTTGCAGACAGATGTTTGACACCAACAATCACCAGCAGTTTTAGCGATTCATTGCTGTGTTTTCATCAGCGTTCCAGCCACAAAACGTGGGTATTTTGTAGTGACCCATCAGTACGTTTCCATCAGCTTTTTAGGCCCCAAACATGAATGTTTTGTAGCAAGTCACTGCTGTGTTTCCATTGGCTTTTTAGACTTAAAACATGACTGTTTTGTAGCAACCTGTCAGTGTTTTTTACCGAGATGTTGGCTGCATTTCCAGTGGGGATTCTGCCCCCACACCAGGGATTTTAAGCCCAAATATGATCTTATCATTATTATACAAGTGGTTTTTGTGCCTAAGCCTCACCACACTTCATTTAAAGTTTCTACGCATCTCCTACATAAGAAATTGCATATGTAACATGTCAGCAGTTTGCAGAAATGTACAATGCCAGCATTTTTCTGTGTTGCCAAATGTATGATCAGCATGAGCAGCTCAAAGTGAAACCAGGGCAGTCTGTGTATATCTGAACCAAACAAATGACTAAGTATTTTCTTAGTCATTTCTACTGTTTTTCACATATACTTTAATAATATACCAAAGCGTTTTCTCAGGATAAAATTTGATTTGTTTGCACTGATTTTCAGACATTTCATTTTTATTATTACTGTGACATAAGCTTCAAACTCATTTCTTACTTCTTCAAACTTTTTTTATATTATTCATACTTTTTAAATTGGGAGATAAACATGTATCCTGATATAACATTTATCATGATACAATAATGACACTATAATGCATCTAAATCTGAGCTGTTAAAATGCCCCCAAAATATGTTTTTTTTCCCACAGAACATGAAATGTGACAAACTCCCATGAGCATCTAAAACATTCAAGAGTCATTATGTTTGCTTCATACCAACATTCAAGTACTTAAAGAAATATTGTCAGAACTTTATTTTCATGTTACATCAAGGTTTCTCTTTGGTCAATATGTGTTTATATATATATATATGTCCTTTTAACTTCATACAGAGCACAGATGTGATACAATATTACTTAATTCTCTCTCCCATAAGCCATGTTGGCCTATGTGACAGGATTTCATTTTAGATCACTTTCATAAGATTGTGTGTGGAGGCCTTAAAAAATCATGTGTCAAGTCTTTGATTACCAGTATGTGAGAGTCACGGTTATATTCTCCTGTTCTTATTGTGTTTTAATGTGTAGAGGTCACAGAAAGGGATGAACTTTGAGGTGCTTGTTGTCTTTGGATTCTTCTAATTTTGTGCACATATGAGGAGAGAAGAGCTCATCTGTAACATATGGAGTTAGTGTGCAGCTTTTTATTTCCCTTTAGAATACGTATTGCATCTGAGAAGAATTACAACTGAACTCCCACTTCTGTGGTGAGCAGCATCTCCTCTCCTCCTGCCTGTCCTGCTCACACCTACTTCCCGCCTGCAGGACAAGAGGAGAGAGGGGGAGATCCCATGCTAAAGAGCCTTGAACTGCGATTTCTCTGAGCAGCATGCACGGGAATAAATTACAATACATTTCACGTTTTTTTCCAAATGGTCTGAATAAGTCAATACATTTTTGTCGCTAGTTGCATTTAAGAAATAAAGTGGTTAAGACAGTCTGAAAAGTTGCTAAACCTAACTTTGCAAACGCTCAGCACTTACATAACATAATATTCTATTATCACATACATACACATTACATATATTTGAGAGTTTTTCCTGAAATTTTACCACTTTAATCTCAATATCCGAGATTGCCCAGTGCTAGCCCTATATGGCCCTAATTTTCAAGTATGAGTCAATCCCACCATGCAGTGGGATCCAAAATAACATGTCATAGGGATGGGTGTAAATAGCTGAAAAGCTGCAGTGGGACTTTTCTCACCCAGGCACAAGCAGACACAGAAATATTTATCATCATCTGCTCAGGTCAAATGTTTCTCCTCTGGCTGAAATGTAAAGACAATAGTTTCCTCATTAGTATAAATAAATGACATGATGCACCATCAAGGTTGTTTTCCCTTTTTGTGATGGAAATATTTCAAACCCTACCTTGTCATGTGTCTCCATGGTTACATGCAGTCCATATTATGTATGTATATCAGTTGTATTTATGCCAACTAACTCCATTATCCATGGACTTTGTATAATGCATAACATTTAGTCTTTTTACACCTAAGTTATATCATTAAGATGAAAATCCACTGTTGATCTACACCTGTTTTTACCAAATTAAAGAGAAAGGAGAAATATTCAATCTGTTTAGATTTCTAAACATCATCTGCAAAGTGTCAATGTCACTCCACACACTTGCAAATTGTATATTTGTGGACTGTGAACCTATAGAGAGTCCCACCAAAACTATGAAACATTTCTCAAAATATCCATACAAAACTATGCTATTGTCATGCAATTTATTACTAGGATCATCTGTGAGTTGAAACAGTTTTGTTTGCACTTGATAAAGCTCCATAACCATCTCAGGGAAGCGAAGGAGTTAATCCAGTGAGAAATCTGATGAGTTTCATCCTCGCTCGTCTGATGGAGATCAGTACTACTGTCTCTCCGACTTCACTGGTGTCCTCGTGTCTGTAAAACGACAGTCATAGGGCTCTTCATATGTTGGCTGCATTGCTCTGCATCCAAAAACAAAAAAAAACAAGCAACAGGTTAAATCTCTGATTCTCTACGGGAGGACTTTTGATCACGTCCAGGAGTGGCCTGTTCATTTCCCAGTGCCGATGAACATCGCTTCTCATCCTCTTTCTCCACATCTGCCTCCTCCTCCTCATCCCTGCTGATGAAGGCCAGCTCGTTCTCATAACAGAAGGAGTTGGCACCGGATGTTGGGAATTTCCTTTCCTCCATGTCCTTGGCGCTGCATCTGGGGGTGGATGGTACTTCAAATGTTTTGTGAAAGTAGGCGTAATCTATCCTGTACTGGCTCCTCTCCTCAAAGATGACGGGCTCGAAGCGGTGACCCCACAGGATCTCTGAGGGCAGGTAGGAGCTGCGCGCCTGCGTCGTCATGGCTGTGGCCTCCACCAGCCCTTCAAGTATAATCACTATCTCAAAGTCAGATGTTTCCAGATCTTGCTTGCTGATGCCAAACAGTGGACTTTCTTCATCAATCTCGTGTATGACGGTGAGGGGTGCAACCAGGAACAGGCGGTCTGTGCCTTTGTCATAACCTACGTTCATGTCAATCTGATCCAAGGGGATGTATTCGCCTTCCTCTGTGTATCGCGGCTTGACGAGTTGGGCTCGCACATGAGCTTCAACAATGTGGCTCTTCCTTAGATTAGCAACCCTAAACATGAGGCACAGTTTCCCGTCACGCAAAGCGATGACTGCGTTGTGGCTGAACAGTAGAGTCTCTGCACGCTTCTTGGGCCTCGCCATCTTGGCCATGATGGCACCGATCATGAAGGCGTCGATGATGCAGCCCATGATGGACTGAAAGACCACCATGAAGACAGCAGCCGGGCATTCCTCTGTCACACAGCGAGCACCATATCCAATTGTTGTCTGGGTCTCAATGGAGAACAAGAAAGCTGCCACGAAAGTGTTAACCGCCGTGACACATGGAACAAAGCTGTCGTCCCCTTCGGGATGGTCCATGTCACCGTGTAGGAGGCCGATGACCCAGAACGCCAGGCCGAATGTCAGCCAGGACACCACAAACACCAGGCTGAACAGCAGGAACATGTATCGCCAGCGGATGTCCACGCATGTTGTAAAAATATCAGATATGTACCGCTGCGACTTCTCGTCCATGTTTGCGAAATGGATGTTGCACTGGCCGGCCTTGCTGACGAACCGGCTGTGGTATTTGCGTCTCGTGTGAATCTTGCCATTGCCGAAGCTGCCCACAGCAGGCATGGTACTTAGTCTCAGGCCTTCTTCTTCACAGGACACGAAGCTGTGGTGGTGGGCCCTTCCCACACTCATGCCTCAGTGGGGCACAGCTTCACACGATCAGCCTGGCTCATACAAAACTGACCAGGCTCACAGGAAGTGCGTAGCTCCGTCCAAAACAGACTCAGTGTTAACTGGAATAAACAGGTGAAGCACAAAAGTAGTTTCCTGTAAAGGAAGGACAGATAAAATATTATTATATAGTATAAGTCTATCTGCATACAATCTAATTTTATTAGGGGAATAGCTTTCACCTGTAAAAAGGAATATGAATGCATTTAAATTTGTTTAAACAGAAAACAGTTAACAGTACAGCAATAGTTTTCGATACTAAATTAACGTGTTGGTGCTTCTGGCACCAGAAAATTGCACATTGTGTACACTGGAAATAAGCCAACAAACATGATGTAAATTTCCACTTAGATTCCCCTGTAAGCAGCGGCGTCTTCAAGGAGGGCCAAGGTGTCCAGGAGCCACCTGATACAATTGATGGCAACCCTACTGGCAAAAATACTTTGAGGCCAATGTTACTGTCTTTATGAGGCTGTGGCACAGTAATTGTTTATGCCAGCATGAAGACAGCGGTAAGTAATCCATTAGTACCAACCATGTCATGCTCGCTTGCCAGGAAAAAGAATATGCAATGTTTTAAATTAGGTTTAAAAAGTTTGGCGATGGAAAAACTGGCATGCCAGTTTTCAAAGAGGTCCCTTGATCGACTATTTTATTTAAACAATGAATCGTCGAACATGTATAGATACTAACACATTAAAACAGGATTGTTGTGGAACTCAAAACATTAATTGTACAGGTATTAGACTTTAAACATCAAATAATCATTAACATTAACTGTAAAATAAGAAACCAAAGTATATCATTATGTGATTCCTTAAATGAATAGTGTGTAGAGTTTAGGGGGATTTAGTAGCATCCACTGGTTCTCCCTCTTCCCAATGTAAACAGATCAGGCAATTTGAACAGGTAAAAACGCTGAATAAAGCCATTTTAGTTTAAAGAATCAGTGTTTTTAGGATGCTGTTGTTGCAGAGAGGCTGCTAACTATGGTGGCCAATGCAAAAATGTAAAAATAGCCCGACAGAGCCAGAGTTTGGTTTGTCGGTTCAGGGGTACTGTAGAAACATGGCGAGGGTGAAGACTTGCAAACTATAAATGACAAGAAAAACACCTTTATTTTCAGGTGATTATACAATAAAGAATACATACTTATTGTATTATATCACATTTATCCAATATATATCCCCAAATCATACACACTGAACCTTTAACTCACGCTGACATGGTTTTTAATTAGCCTATATACCTCAACAGCATAATCAAATCCCTGATATTCAGATATGACCGGTGTGCCAACCCAAGATTTTCAGTGGCCCCATTTTACCGCCCCTATAAAAAATGTATGAAGACACCACTGCACGTAAGTTATTCCAGTGTGAGATAAAACAGTTTTCTTTGTTCGTTTGTTTCTTTGCAAAGTTTAAGAATATTACATATTATTATATTACATAATATTATATATTTCTCTTTGTTCCAGCACATCATTGACTATAACTACTTTTTGACACTTGTTTAGAAGAGACGTCTGCTATTTATGATGAAGTCAAAAATATCTAGACTTCTGTAAGGAGTCCCTCACTGTCAACTCAATAGTTTTAGGAGATGTTTCTAATAATAGCTGATTGTTTACAAAGCTTTTCCAGCCAAAGTTTGTAGGATTTCCACGTAATCATTCGTTTTTATTGATTTGGTAACATAATTTGATTGTGTTTCCTCTTAATATTGTCAAAATGTAGTTTATAAATGTAATTTACAGTAATTTTCAAGCTGTTAATATAATGATTCATTTATGCTGAACAATTTAGGACATGTTGGAAATTATATACATTTTTTAAGCACAGCTACTTTATTTGTAATATATCCTTTAATAGCAGACGTTTGATTTTCTGTCCTACCTCTCTTCCCCCCCTGCTCTTTTGGAAATACTCTGGTGTATACAATACATGTTTCTCTGATCAACAAGGTACAGAAATAGCCAGCTAATCCAATGCCCTGCCATTTTATATGACGTATCTTCTGTTTCCTCCAGCTGGCACAACTATTAGAGTCACTGGAGTACTGTGATGAGGCTGTGTGATTCCCCTGTGAGGCCAAACTGGAAAATAATATGGGCTGAGAAAGACGGGGCAGAATTGGGTATCATAGACGAGACAGACTCAGATACAAATGGTTTGTAGGCAGGAATCAATGGAATCACTTCGGGTGCATTAATGGAAAATACATTTTTGAAAAAGCGGAACTTTACCCCAATCAGCCCTCAGCACAAGCCTATGCTGGATTTGTTGTCCTAGAAATAAAATGTGTGCCATCTTTCATATGAATTACAGCAAATTGTGTGCCATAAAGCTTTGATTTAAAGTTTTTTTAAGCATGTAGTGCACAACCAGGATTATACAGTGCATGTATTAAAAATCAGAACATCCTGTTCCACAAACACATTGCACCAAAAGAGAAATCTGTGATCCCAAACAAGAGTCTACAGTCATGCTAATGACCCCGTGAGGCTGTAGGCTTTGCTCTCTTATGCTAAACATTACGTGCATGCTGACATGCTCACAGGGTTTAGCAGGTATGATGTTTATTTTCACCAGCTTAGTTTAGCGCATAAGCATAAACCAGCCCAAAGCACAAAGTAGGCCTACAGTTGAGGCTGATGGGAATGTCATTAGTTTTGCAAATGTATGTCCAAAAACCAAAAGTATCAGATTGAAATTTTGACCGAATGATGGCACTAAATGAAAGGTACTTAAACAACATTCATATCCACCTTAGAATGCATTGTTTAACAACTGTAAACAAAAAATATCAAATCATTCACTGAAAAATTACACAGCTCATGCAGTATAATCCATGTCTTATTTATTCAGTTATATGCTCAGTTCTTCCCAAACACGTGTTTTTGCTAAAACCTTATTATTTAAAACACTTCTGCAACAATCTCACACAGGGATGAAGAACATGCCTGGGCAAGTGCGTTCATTTCAACTCTGCTCAATGAAATGTACGAGCAGAGTTCAAATGAAGACGCTTACCCAGGTGCACTGCTCATATGCACAAGAGTTGTGAATAGGAAGGTTTTAGCAAAAATGCATGTGTTTGGGAAATACTGAGCATACGACTAGATAAATGAAACTACGTTTGAAAGTTTGAAAATAGATGTCTTGTTATAGTTTTCTGTCGTTAAACTTGGTTCCCTTTTGCTCCTATTCATGAATAATGTTTGCCGTTTTTGGATTCTTCGTTCACTGTGGAGGCATGCAGGAAAAATAACGTTTTCTTCATCAATTCAACGTAATTTAGGGTGAATAACTGATGTACAAAGGGTCATTTTATGGGAGAAGTATTCCTTTAAGTTCAAGTTAATGGTGACATGTATAGGAGCAGTTAAATGCTTGCCCTGTCATCTTTTGTGAACATGTAAGGCATTAAGAAACAACAGAAAATGTCCGACATATTGAAAGAAATTAGTCGATTCAGAAAATTGTTTTTTGTAAAAGCTAAGGAAAAATGTCCAGGGAACTATACATTTATAATTGTCATAAGTATATATTTTAAATAATTTTACAGAATTATTATAATTTGAAAGCAGATTTTCAGGTGACTTCGTGTTATTTTTAATTTATCTATTATTTTACTTTCACTTTTTTGTTGTTTGTTGTTTGTTTTTCAAATTTGTGATTTTCTTGTAAATTTGAATAATTTCTTGCTAATTTCTGGGTATTTTTTTCTGAAGTTGCTCATTGCCTTCTTCGCACGTTTTTGGAAAAAAAAAATCAAGCCAATTTGCCCAGGTTTTAAAGGGTTAATGTCACTTGCTTTAATAATGTTCAGCTGCTCCGATTCTTCATTTGATCGTTTTATTAACACAGATTTAATTCACTGATGGAACTTCAGTCATTTCAAATCATAAAATAAGACCCTGTCACACCATCCCACTGCAGCCTCGAGGGACCCGGAGGGAAGCACTTCTTCAGCTACAGATCAGCACAAGGTGCCGTGCTGGTCAGCAATCATTAGTATAATTACTGTAGTTTATATTATATTTTCTTTTAGGATATCTGAAAACAAGACTGGCTGGGTATACTCAGCTCAGGAACCATGGTAGAAATGTTTAACTCCTTGAAACCTGGGCAAATTGGGTTGATTATGAGCAACTTAAGGAGAAATGCCCCATAAATCAGCAAGAAATTAGTAAAAAAGTTCCAGGAAAATTACCTGAAAAAAAAAAAAACACTGAAAAGAGAAAAGAAAACAAGATAATGTCCTTTCGAGAATAATAATAGTATGTTTATTTTTTCTTTGACATAATTTTAATTACATATTTAAAGAGTTATTAATGTAGTTTTCTGGCAATTTCCCCCCTTTTTTGCTGTTAATATCTAAAATCCACCCCCAGCTAATTGTCTTTTTTTTGCAATTTATAGGACATAGTATCTTGCCAAGTGGCTACTTAAGTGTTTTCCATGTTTTAGAAGGAATCACACCAATTTTCGAAGGTTTAGGTGGTTTAAATGCTTGTGCAGCACAGGCAAACTGATTTCAGATCCTACAGGGTTAAGAATATTGGTTATGGGTTTTTTTAAGAGACAAGGTGCAGCCAACATCAATTAACATACCTCAGCGCTTTGAGTCTGTGCAGTTATAAAGCCACAGGGATTTCATCTTTCATAAAACTTCCAAATGGGGTCACTAAAGCTGTGGTGTAGGAGTCCTCAACATGAATACTCTATAGCTATGGATAGATAGACATGCAACAGAACAGGTATGAAACATGATGAATTGTACATAAACTTTCTGCGCAGATTTAAGTTGAGGTACCCTCAATCGTAACAGTTTAAAGTACAGGTTCCAGGATGGCAAATGACTGGCCAAATTTGACATTTTTGCATGTTTTAGTATGTGTATGTATGTATTTTTACGCAGTAGTTTTTCATTGCTCAACAGTAGTTGCTAGGAAGCAAAGGATATTAATATCTAATATTCTGTGCGACTGCTCCTCAGCTCTCACAGGAGCCACACGCTGCATGCTGGGCTGTGAGCTCGGTGCTGGAGCAGGGATGAATCTATTTCTCTGCTGACGTTTGTCACAATTAAGACAAAAAAATGAATTTGACTTGAACAGTGACAATCAACAGGTCTCTCATTGGAAGGGTGTTGGCTCCAGTTTTATATTTAGTTTTGTCTAAAATCACAAGCAGCTTACCTTGTGTGCTCAATAAATGTTGATTCCCAACTTTCTTCCAGATCTCCCAGTCTTTTAGCCAAACTGCTGCATGTTTCTCCTCTGGCTTCCTTCAGCTCTTTGTCTTCTGTTACGGGTAGAACCACTCTATCCTCCTGAGGCAGAAAAGTAAACGTCCACAGAGTACCATCATGCCTGTGCCTCCTAGTTTTAACGTGTCTCTTTTTTCTCTCAATAAGCAGAACATTACAATCACTCCCACTGTCAAGTCCTCCAAAGCTACAGTGCGATTGATTTCCAGCTGATCAGAAACAGACAAGAAAATAGGAAATGACTTTGGTGAAGCAGTGAATTTTGACCCTCGAAATAGCACAACAACTTGATCACAGCTATCCCAAATGAAAAGTCTGTAAGGCTCACATGGCCTGAAGTCCGATCCAATCAAAAAATCCGTCTCTCACAGCTTATTTTAGAGTCATGGGCAGTCGACAGTCTCACACTTTCTTGGTATATCTGCTATCTGATCTTGTTCTGCTGCAGAACCCACTCTGTATCCCACATCCAGTGAACTATTGCTCACTGCTCAGCTCTCGTCCTCCCCCTCCCTTTCACGGTGTCACTGTAGATACTTGGCATTTGGAGACTACATGCTCTTCCCCTAACAAGTGTTACACCGGTGCTGGTCAGCAATGTTCAGAGTTGAAAGAACCAACTGGTTTACTCAGGACGGATGGAGGTAGAGACCACAAGCGGCTGGAACATAAACATATACATTTGGATTTTTCTGGTTTTGATCTGATTTTGATTACGTTTAACTATCTTTCCTTGGAGGTATGTCTTATTTCGGGACAATATTACTTTTAAAGACAGGAACACACCACTGCTGTGTGGAGTAATATGTCTTTAGAGCCTTTCTTTCTTTCATAAAAGCCAAAATAAAGACACTCTTTTGGTACATTACTGCTCCAGATGTTTAATCTACGATCAAATTGAATTGAGAATGTTTTTTTTCTTTTTCTTTTTACTGCCCTAAATATGACGTTATAAGGGATTAACTTTGCAGTAAAATAGCCTCCATTTATGTTGATTTATTTTGGTTGGATGACTGAAAAATCTGAATTATGTTTAGAAGGGGAATTTTTTTTGTTGCAGACTGTTTTTCGGGCCTGGGAGAGAAGGCAGAGTATTATGTTTGGTGACTAAGCAGTAAGATAACATGTATTTTGGACTGGTCACTGCAACATTATTGTAATGGTGTCTTGGAAACCCATGAGGGTTGGGCAGTATGTTTGTGTGCAGGACACAGAATAAAACATTCAATCAAATCCATCCAAAAAGAAGTGATTCCTACTTCTTGTTCACTACCATACTCTGTAATCTTATCTTTATTTTCTAACTAAAACCAAACAGATCACGGAGTGGGTGGTGTGGTCTCCATTTTGACTCATTCAGAAAGCGAAGCAGCTCCTGCTGAACACGCTCAACTTTGAAAAGCCCATGTAGGCAGTCCCTTGTTGAACATCACTCATGCGTTGTGTGTGCATGCCTGGATGGCAGAGGATATCGGTGACTAACTTGTGTACCACAGGGCTAATAAGCAGTTGTTCCCTTGATAGTTGTAAAACAAGCATATGAGGGGCAAAGATTGCGGCCGCGGATGTGCACCATGAATTGCACATCACTTGCAACAGCTATCTGCCTCGTCTCAAGGTCTGATTCACTAAAGATGTTGAGCTACAGATATTACAGCGCAAACACGGCACACTAGTTTTGCAGCTGAGTGCAATTTGCCCTTTTTTTTTTTTTTTTGCAATTATCCATGTGGCGAAGTATAAATATTGCCTTTGCACCAAGACCACAGTGGGCAGAACAAAGAGCAGAGAGTAAGATTTTTTAAAATTTCAGATGTTTAACAGCAGGATCTGACCGACGTGGTGCAAAGGAATTCCTAAAAACGTCAGGCAGAAGTATTTTTAACATGACCTTTGAGACTATAGTGCTGTTTGATCTGTGTTCACTAAACCAGTATCATCATATATTTTCATGAGGACAAGCACACACATCTATGAAGAGACGTCACAGTACATATTTTTAAAAATAATTAACCTTTTCCTACAGCACATTTCGAAACTGTAAGACTGTGTGTGTGTGTTCCTGTGTGTGGGTCAGCTAAAGCTCTGCATCCACACTATGTTTCTGTTACTGTAGTGTCACCATGGTGCCAGGCCTGTAAATGGGTTATGGGTCCAGTTATGTGATGGCAGACCAGATGGGGATGTGAAGTGTGCTATAGGGACACAGAGAGCCCGGCCGATACCTCGTACCCAGCGAGTTATTTAAAGGCCGCCTCACTGCGGCAGGACAAAGTGGGCCAGGCTCGACCACACTCAGGACACGAGCTGCAGTTTGATCACCTTTCAGATAATCAGCACGCACTCTAATGATATATATCGAGTGTTACGTCATGTTGTGGTTATCCCTGTGTGGTACAGGACACACAGGATGTTTACTTAAAGCTCAGTCAGAAATAACCGGTTCTGGCAGGACACTCAGGATCAGGAGCATGGCAGGTACTCCAATTGTACAACTGTGTAACCGTCTGTTTGGTTCAGTCCACCAGCACTCCTGCAGCTCATGCTCTCTTGCTGCAGCTACCACTCATTGTTCTATTGTCTATAATATCTATCGCTGTAACACGTGGTCTTTAATTTTTTTGGGAATAAAATTAATCACACAGTCAACCCATTTATGTGTTAACATGGGCATGTGCACAGAAAGACCCCAGGAGGACCTCAAGCACCTGCACTTTTGCCCTCTCGCTAGATGCGAGTGCACTTTTTGCAAGAAATTTATTCTATTGCTCTGCTAACTTGAATTGAGATTAACTGATTTAATCTTACATCTCTTCAAGAAAAAACAAATGTTTTCATTCAGATTGTAAAATGTCATTATGCAGGGGTAGCAATTTTCATAAAAATGTATACACCAATTTAGACAGTAAATCTGTCTTTTATGTGGAAAACAAACTTAGCAGAGGTGGAGTTTTTTTTTTTAAAAAAAATGTCATTTTGATAGACAGCAAAAAAAAAAAAATTCAATGTAAAAAAAGTGACAATAAAAGTAATGAACAAACAACCATACAAACATGCAATGCCAGGGGTAAATAATAAAGCTCAGTACAAATACAAATTTAAAATGGTGCAATAAGATTAAAATAATAATAATAAAATAAAAGGTATATACTAAAACTTAATCAATACATTAAATTTGAAGCACATATTTCTCATATTTCTGTTCTTCACAACTTTTCTATCTCTATTTTTCTATATCTTAGGTAGACAGTTTTCGAATGTAGTACTTCCTTTTTGAAGGGATAAAAAAAGGGTTTGTTTTCAACATCTTACATTTGTGTATATTATCAGTGGTGAAGTGCAGCCTGCAGCAAGCTGCCATGTCTGTGGAAAGCTGTGACAGCCGCTCAGAGCTCAGGAAGCTATGGCCGTTTGATTTTGCAGCTCAGGGCGGCCAAACTGACAGCTGGGGATAGTTTAACTTTTAGCTGCAAAGTGTGGTGAGAGAATATTCACAGTCTATCAGTAAACAGAATAGTGTAATTATTGCAGTGAGCCACACTTGCTGTTAGACTTGTTTTTGGCAGTAGTCTGTGCTTCCACAGTAGGTCACAGTAGCCCAATGATGAAGTTTTTTTTTTAAACTTCTATGGATAACAAAATGTTTAAAATAATAACTTGTACCCATCTTAGGAATAGAGCTAACTTCAATGCAACAACCTCCGAGGAAATGGTTGCAACATAGCCGTGATCACAAGGAGGAGAGATAAAACAAAATCTAGAGATATGTAGAGAGGGATATTCATGTCTCTGTTGGCAGCCAACACCGACAAAAACAACCTGAGTGGGGAAGAGAGGCGTTGTGCTCCCACCCAAGAAAGAAATGCTGCATACACAAGACACAGGAGTTTTTTTAGGGAGCTGTTCACTAACCTTCCTGCTCCAGTTAGGGAGCATGCTTCAGGCTAATCAGCATCCTGCGTTATTATTATAAAGTGCCCTAACCTTATGATAAACAGAGAGATTGTGTTGATGTTACACAAAAATGTCAGGTCGCTCTTACTGTCAGACTTTGATTAAAACTTTCTGTTCTTTTTCCTCCAACAAGTGGATGACAAAGTAATTTCTCCTCACATAACATAATGTTAAGAATCAGCTGTGTTTTGCTTTGCTCAGACATGTTTAATTTCATTTATTGTGAGACTCTTTTTCATGACTCTGTCTTCTTTTTAGGGCTGCCTTGCAGTGTAGGCAGTCTCTGACAATGCTGGAATAGACACTTTTCTGCCACTGAATCAGGCTTTCACTGAAGGGACGTGCACACACATCTGCATTTTCAGAACAGCCAATAGGAACACTCTCCCTCTGAAATGACCTGTGATTGGCTGAAAAAGCCTGAAAACAGAGCCAAGAGGAGGCGTATAGTTTTCTTCCAGTCTAATAACGTCACAATATGCTCAAAGTTCATTATGGGATTTTTGCCTAATGACACCAAAATTAAACTGCCAACCCACCTTTAACTGATTTCGTATTGGATCTAATGGAAATATGTTTCTCATCTATTTTTGCACTAACAAAACTTTGCTTGTTTGTTTCTGACACATTTTACTCACAGCACATGCAAGAACTGACTGTATTAAAGCGCTTTCCCAAATACCAATCAGCCTCATCATCCTCCATGCCGAGGCCAGCGTTGCCAAACTCATGTTGGTGCCAAATTTATATTTGTCTCAGATGAACAACGTAGGATCTATCCATTGTCATGGAAACACTGATAAATTTGAGTTGCATGTAGGTCACACGCCTCTGGACCTGATTTTGTAACACCGTGATCCACATCAAATTAGGGAAAAACAAGCCCATGCAGCTCCTTCCTGTTCATTTAAAAACACAAATGCAAACCTGTGTTACGTGAGAGGAAAAATAAGCAGAGTTGTGGTCCCGTCAGCTGCATTTTAAATGCCACTGAAGTATATCATTGGGAAAGCAGGCTGTGCTCGCTGATCGGACCAGCCTCTGTGCTGGTTGCAGTAATTGATCTTTGCATGACTAAATGGGCCACTTATTTTTACAGCCTGAGCAGGTGCAACTGTGCGCTGGTGTTTCTACATCAGCCGCTGATCAGTCATGAGGGCCGCGAGCATTTGTGGGGCAGCTCGTCTCAGAACAAACCCTGCAGGTGCACACACGCACTCACACAGACTTTTCTACACTACTTCACACACAAAGGAACGCAGAAACAAACTGAGAGAAGTTTCTATTTGAGATTTGAGAAAAATGCTTTCCTTATTCTTATCTCATGCTGTAATCAGCATAAATGTCACAACATGAGAAACTAATGTAGAAGAAATAATGAAGGAGAAAACAAAAAGAATGACAATACATTAAAATAATGCAAGCAGCAACTTTCAGGGCTGAAAAATGAAGCCAATGCAGAAGTGCCCAAAAACTGCAGTCCCTCTAAAGGCCACTTGAGGCTGGCTCCAAAAGCAAGTAAATCCCCATAAACACCGTGTTAAATTTCCCAACTTTACAGCAGAAATAAATATGTGGTACAAAAAAGAGAAAACGTGGTCTCTATAGCTAGTTTTGACATTCTGTGCAGGGGCTTAATTTTTATAAAACTTGCCCGTTTCCATTTTACTAAGACTTAAACCTGTGCATATTTAAGAGCAGGACTGTCTGTAAAGCGTTGCTACAGTCTGTGAGTCAGATCCACCTCTCGCTCTTCTACCCTCCAACTTTTGGCTCAGAAAAAACAAGATATTGAAGGGCGAAGCACTGAACATGAAAGAAGAAAAACTGAGAAAAAAATGCAAATCCTCAAATTTGAGAAGCTGGAAACATTTTTAAATGACTTAATGATAATCAAAATATTTGCTGATTGATTTTTTACCCCATCACTTCACAGTTATTTCACTAAATGTTTAGCTACTGTTTAACCACAAGCTTTTTCCTGCATTTTCAACTAAGTAAGAATGAACTTTCATGCATGTGATTATTTTATTTTATCAATAACAAACATATTGTATGATGAGTGGATACAGTTTGAACTCCACTTGGCAAGTTAGGGTTTACATTTTTGATGTTTGGTGTTTCAAAATGAATCTCACCTTCCTGATGTGGAAAACATGTTGGTTTTCAGTTGCAGAATTGGTGTTTATGATGTTTTGAATGTCAAAGCAGTCCAAAGGTGTAGAATTATATCCATGATGATAACTCTGAGAATCAGCTTTGCTCTTTCAAAAGAGTCATATCACATGACTGCAGCTTCACACGCGGGAGTCACAGGGAAGGAGAGAGGAGTGTTGGGTTTTAATGAGGTGCGATGTTCCTCTTTAGGAATATGACTCCAAGGAACATATTAGGTCTTCTGCAAGGATGCTGAGAGCTATGATGTATAATTTACACAGAAATCAGATCTCTGGGATGTAGACATTTAAAGGGACAGTTACATTTTTTGTCTCTTACCTGTAGTGCTATTTATCAGTCTAGATTGTTTTGGTGTAAGTTGAGTGTTGGAGATATCAGCCATGGAGATGTCTGACTTCTCTTCAATATACTGGAACTAGATGGCACTCAGCTTGTGATGCTCAAAGTGCCAAAAATATGTTTAAAATGCTCAACAGCAACGTCTCTAACCCTAACCCTAACCCTAACCCTTTCTTTCTACCAAACTACACCCATCAACTGTATCACCTCTCAGAGGGAAACATTCTAGATAAGATTTATTAACCCATTGACACCTGAGCATATTGACTTGATTTCTTTCAAAAACATGGGAAGAAGGCAATGTGCAAGGAAAGAAGAAATGACCCATAAATTAGTAAGAAATTAGTAGAAAGTAAGAAAATTACTAGAAAATTTTCAAAAAAAAAATAAAAAGGTGCTTAAAAATTGTACATTTTACATTTACATTACATTTTACTGTAGCTTTAAAAAAAAAAATCGAGATCTCCAATTTCCTGCACTTTTTCGGATATGTCATACCGAAATCCTCAGTGACTTTTTCCCACGTTTTTAAAAGAAACTGCACTAATTTTCTCAAGGTTCAAAGGTTTAAATACTTGCAGCAAAAGAAAAGTGTTGATCAAGGTTTCAAAGGGTTAAGCATTAGGGGTTAACTGAGGCAACCTGTAGCAAATCTCTGAGCAATGTAAGGCAGCGTGTTCAGCGTTGTAGTTAGCACACAATCATTTAGACGCGATTGCCAAATGTTTGGGATCTCTATGCTATGACACCAGGGTCCCCTCTGACTCTCCTCCTTGTGTTTGACGTCTGAGTCCTGCTGAAGTGTGTTATCACATGCAGGCTCAGTGCAGATGATGCTCCACTAATGAGGTACTGAAATGTGCGCTCCCTCTACAGCGGACATCAGAGTTGTCCTGCTCCAACCTCCTCGTTTGCTGCTCCTGAGAGCTCGGGTTCATACTGTGTCACACACTGTCACCAAGTGTTGACAAAAGAACAATGCACGGTGGCTCAGGTTTTTTTTGGTTTGTTTGTTTGTTTGTTTGGGTTTTTGTTTTTGTTTTTTTGACCATACATTTAGTTCTCACATTTATTATGGTCCTACCAACTCTGCTATATCAACATGTATGTAACATCTGTACATGTCTATAACAGCTCTTTGTCCTTAAACAAATTTGCCAACTTTAGGCAAATATTGACACGGTTCTTTAGCTTTAATATAATTTCTTATCCAAATGTATCTGTAGACTTTTTTTCTCACATTTATGCTGCACTCATATTCTCATTATATAGTCCTCTTTCCTGAGTTAGGAAGCTGTTCTACAGTGTGTCCATGAGCTTTAAGTCATAATGTGGAAACAATATGGATGCTGCAATAATAGTAATTTATCACACTGAGCTACATGTTGAAAACAGTTTCAAGCTTTATATCACAAACTGAGACTTGCTGCTACACCAGTGCGTTCCCTAAAACTACTAAATTATTACTTTACCTGACAGATGCTAAGAGATAACTTTTCTATCTAATTCAGGTCGCCCTGCAGGGACAGCAACAAGCTATTACAACCTTATACCAGTTTTCTAATCACACACAAAATGTGAATTAATAAAAAGTTTATCATGATCAACAGAACATTTATTTTTGTCCACTGTGTTTCTACATATAAGACATCAACTTGTGTACTAAAATTTTCACAGACTTTCTGAGTTTTTATTCTGACTTGAGGGGGCATTCCCTCTCCAAGTCAGGAACTAATTTTTTCTAATTTTACAGCGCCACATAAATGCAGCATTGTATCCCATAATAAGGACCAGAGCTGAAGACTGTGCTTTTAGGGACATGAATACATGTGTAGATGCGACCAAGTGTATATTTCATGTGTTGTGTATGTCTGTGTGGAGCATTTACTAGCTATGGAAATAAATAAATAAAGATTTTCTTTACAGTATGCTACTGATAATAATGTTCATACTTTTTGAGACAGTCACTATCAGATCCTGTCAGAGGGAAATGGGGAAACATAAATAATGTGTTTTAATTAACAGACAATTACGTTATTGCCTGGATTTACATAACTGAATGATGCCAGGATACAAAATCTTCACACATCATGACTAATATTTTTATATGCTGATTAAAAAATGGCAATATTCTTAAAATTCTTGACCTTATTTTTTTTGGTGCTGAAATATCTTTGGTCATAAAACAGCTGGATGTCAGCAGAACAGATTTTAAAGTTTAAAAACAGATACAGCGACATCACCTCTGTTTCAAAGTCACCTCTGCTGGGAAAGTAAATGTTGTATGATGCTACATCTAGTGGTGCACTATGTCAATAACAGTTTTTATACAACTGATGCAACACATGGAGAAATACAATAACTTTGTGTATAAATTAAACTGTGCAATGTCACAAGGACTAAAATATAAATTACATACTTTTGTCTAACTGTTAATAACTGTTTTCATTTACAGTAAACTTTTAGACATGTTTACCTAAAAAAGTCAGTGTTTGCTGCTCCCTCTAGTGGTACTCTGATGCTCAAATACATTTTTCAAAGAACATAAAAGGTCAGCAACAAGCAACAACAAATCATAATCACAAATAAACTCTTTAAAAGGTAAAAAAGAGTTGCATATGACACATATCGTGTCATAGCAACAGAAAAGAGACATCTTCTAATAGTAGTTTTACTCTGAAACGCTTATCTTGTTTGGATCAGAACGACTCAAACAACTTCATTTTTTCCTCGACAGAAAGGCCTTCTTTTAAACTCTGCAAGCAAGACACACATAGAAAGAAGACATATAAGAGATAAAAGAAAGAGTGAAAGAAAGACAGAGTAAAAACAGATGATGCAGCAGCAAAATTTACCTTTGATCTCACTCCTCTGAGCTGACGTGTGAAGGAGGATTTCTCTGTTTTCTTCAGAAAAGCAGCACTACTTGTGTTTGTCACAGAGTCCTCTGAGAAGGACAGAGAGGGAGGGAATTAAAGGAATGCTTCAACATTTTGGGAGATACACATAGTAGCTCACGTTTTTGTACTTGAAAGCAGATACAAGTGTTTTTAATGTAGTTGTTAACAACTCTAACTCCTGTTCAGGCCACTCAAACACAGATAAAAACACATTTGTTCAATGATTTTGTTGTGAAAACGTCCCTATTTATAAAATATCCGTCAATTAAAAGACAAATCTATGTAAAATTACAGAGCCAGTACTTATTTTACTGTTAATTTTCACTAATACTGTCTAAACTTAAGTTTAACAATTTATCTGATAAAACATAAAAAAACATAAAAATTTATTTAGTTGTTTTATTAATTATCATTAATTTTCAAATGTATTTTTTTAATTAGGGTGGAAAAAACTAAACTAAACTAAAAATCTCTATAAGAAAAAAAACCATAACTACAGCAACCTAAACCATGACAAATAGAATTACATGAACATATGATGACAGATGAAAAGATGGTCTACGTATATTAAAGAACAAAATACTCATAAAAAAGAGAGAAAATTAAAATTTGAATAATTAAAAAACCCTTCATGAACAAACTAGATACATCTACACAACAGGTTCTCAGCATCAACATTAATCCCTGTGATCCCACCCCCACATTAATTTACCTGCACAGAGTAGATATAATGTACAAACAGTGTGTATACAGCCACTTTAAGGCGCATTTATCAAAGTGTAAGAAATCAATATATAATAAAATAACATATTCACTCTCTTGAGTTGATGAAGAGATCAATAGAGGTGCTGATTAGTGCTTTTCATTTCTTTTGGACAGAATCAGACGAGCTGTTTCCAGTCTTTGCGCTAAGCTAAGCAGGAGAGCAAATTAACTTATTTCTGCTGGCTTGACTGTCAGTGTGAGTGGAAATCTCAAAAGTTATCAAAACATTTTAAAACGTACAAAAGCAAAAGTGTCTCACCGAGGCTCTGTCCTGAGGCGTCTCTGCTCGGAGACCAAGTGGCAAACTTCACACCTTCACAGAGTTTGTTGACATTGTGATGAGGTTCATCCTGGCTGTTCGTATAAAGAGCCTTGAGCTTGTTCTGGGCGTATATTTTGTCCTGTTATATACACAAACACAAACACAAACACACACATAAACACACACACACACACACACGTCAGTATAAAATCACAGATTGTGTTTTAGTTTTACAGTTGTTCTTTTCATATAAATAATGGGATGATATGATGATGATATGTTTGAATTTTACGCTTTATTGCATTCTCCACTTAAAGTACGTGATAAATCATACGTATCATTTTATGCAGCTGGCTTAATCAGGTTATCCTTATCATGTTGTATTAATATGCCTCAGCCTTAAAAAAATAAATGGAAGAAGTGTGTTGATATTTTTAAGTGTTTCGTTTATATTCATGCATTAATTTCACTAAATACAAAATGAAAAATATTTTTCAAGCATGAATACAAAAGATTCTTTTCCGATGCATCTTGCAATACAACCTAGGACTGGCACGATATGAGATTTTCACTACACGATTATCATAGTTAAAAGAGTTAATATATATATTTACTAATGGTATCAGTAAAATTAATCTTTAAATGTGTTAATGGAGTGTTTTTCTATTTTTTTGCAAAGGAATTACACTCAATATATGAGTGGAGGGAGGTGGAGAGAGTCTGATAATTACAAAATCCTAAATTAAAAGATTTCAGTACCATTCGAGCAATCTTCAACTCCTCTCTGAGAGAACGAGCTTCCTGTCTGAGAAACTGCATTTCTGCCTCCCTCGCCCGCAGAATCACCTGTAACATAAAGTTTATTTTAAAAAAATACATGTTATGTTTCTTCAGTTATTTATGTGTTGTGTGTGTTACAGGAGTAAAGGAGACTGAATTATGTGTGCTAACATTTACTATATACCTCACAAAATCATTATTCCAACTTTTCCTTCTAGCACTTTGTATACATATTAACATTAAATCTAAAATGTGATTATTCATAAAAATAAATACAGAAAAGTTAAAGACAGAACAGTAACTCAAGCTACCGGTCATTTTTTTCTGAAAACACAAATATTGTCTTGAGGTTTTATTTTGTGTGACGAGTATAAAGGTTAAACTGTTGTCCAGACACTCACCTCCATCTCATAGAAGTCGTTTACTTGAGGAACATGTGACTGTTTCCCATTCAGCGAGAAATGTGGCTGAGACATTTCATCTGTCTCTCTCTTAAAAGGACGACGGGGGACAGCAGGAGAAGATATATTATACGAATGTTTTTAGAATTACACAGTCATTTTTTATTATATCAGCATGTCAATATTTTATTTGAAAACAAATGGAAGAATATTCGGCTGCTTTTGTGAAAAGAAAATGTTTATACCTGTTTCTTTTTGAGCTCCTGGTTTTCTTTTTGGTACTGCATCAACGACTGTCTCTCGTCATGCAGCTCCTGGCTCAGCTGAGAGTTTTCCAGGCATTTCTGAGTGTGCTGCAGTGACAACACCTCGAGCTCCTTATGCATCAACTGGAGCTCCTTCCTGCAGCGGCAAAGCAGAGTGTACAGTGAGCAGAATTTCAAGATAGAGATTAAGTGAAAATACTATTAATAGCAAGTTAATCTTTTGAAACCTAGAGCGACATCACTTTTCTTGTGCTTTCAGATGATGACAAGTCCTCACAAATCTTTGAACCCTAAGCAAATTGGTGCATTTTTTAAAAAAAACATGGGGGAAAATGCAATGAATAATTTAGTAATAAAATGTTTCATGACTTGCAAGAAATAGGCAAGCATTCAGAAAACTATTTTTAAAAAGCTAGGGGAAAAAAGGAGAAAAAAAACTAGTGATTTTTTTTATAATTAACATAATTAAAAATGTAAATTATCTTACTGAATTATCATAGATTTAATTTTTTTTTTTTTTCCAGCTCACTGCCTTTTTAAAACTTTCTTTGTTTTTTGTCTTTTCTTTTTAATTTTACGGTAATTTTCTTGTACTTTTTGCCAATTTTTTGCTATTTTTTTGGGTCATTTCTTCTTTCATTGCTTGCCTTCTTCCTGTGTTTGTGAAAGAAAGTGTACCAATTTGCCCATGTTTCAAGGGTTTAAAAGTTAATTTAATGCTATATTGAGTAACTGTAGAAACATGGCTTATTGGTTATTTCTTCTTCATGGAAAACTGACAAACAAAACTACAAGAGGCTCAGCCGGAAGAGCAATGGGAAAAATTGCCATTGAGGAAAATACTGTTTGTGTATTTCCAGATTGGTATTGATCTTTCGGTAAAAAACTGTGAGCACTGTTATTATTATTAAAACATGTCCTAATAAGTTGCACAACAATTTAAATGCTTCTGACCAGTCTGTGTAAAATAAGAAATTTTGTGCAGTTAAAGGACTAGTGGTCACTCACTCATATTCGATTTGCAGTTGTGTGATGTCAGCGCTCTCCTTCATACGCTGACACTGTCGGGTTTTCTCCAGCTCCTGTTTATGGGCTCTCCTCATCGCTACAATGGCTGTAGGAAGATATGACGACTATCAATCTAAACACTGTTACAACTTCTGTAAAGTTCCCATCACAAAAAAGTAACTAAAAAGACCTAATAGGCCTACAGCGCTTTTATTTTGGAGGATTTCTTGCGTAAAGGTGTTTACCTGCCATTGTGGCAGCTGTCTCTTCCTGCAGCAGCTTATCTTTTTCCTTCAGCAGTGCTGCCACCTCCGTCTGATGCTGCTGCTGTAAGTCACCAATCTGCTGCCTGTGCATTTCCTCCATAGCAGTAAGACTTTGATCACAGGATGCCTGTATTGACATTTTGAAAAGTCTTCCTGATTAAAAAATGATAATTACTTACTTAACCCCTTGAAACATGAGCAAACTGGCTTGATTTCTTTCACAAACACAGGAAGAGGGTGATGAGCAACTTCATAAAAAAGGGTCCAGAAATTAGCAACAAATTAGTAAAAAGTTACAAGAAAATTACCTGAAAATAAGCAAAAGGAAAAAAAAGACAATTAAATATAAGAAAAGTTTAAAAATTAATAATAGAATTTTTATAAAGTCATTTTTTTAACTAGAAGAATTATAAAGATAGTTTACTGTTCATTTTCTTCCATCACCTTTTAAAATTTTTTTTGGCAGTTTGTGGGACATTTTCTGCTAAGTTGCTGATTATGTTTTTTCCTCCCATGTTTTCAAAAAAATCAAACCAATTTTCTCAGATTTCAGAGGTTTAAATGCATCTCCTGGTTAGATTTCCTAAAGTGTTGTTCAGGAGCTTTTTACCAGGACCCTTATTACCTTCAGAGGTCTCTTCTCAAAAAAACAAAAACAAAACAACAACCCAGATCCAATTATTTAAACTGCTAAAAACACTAAATAAATAATTTTCACATTAAAAATCTGTGTTTTTCTGACACTGCTTGGCTCGTTGCAGAGGGGATGCTCACTACAACCAATGTGAAAAAACAAAGGGCCTTATCTAAAGCCAGTGTTAAGTTTGTCTGTTCTGGGCTTCTGTAGAAACATAATGCAACATGGAGGACCCGCTCCCTATGTAGAAATAAACAGCTCATTCTTTGGTAACAAAAACACAACAACATCTTATTTTTGGGTCATGATACACTAGTGAAAACATACTTATCATATTTTGTTACATTTCTGCCAATATATCCCCCCCTATCCCCCTAAATCCTACACACTAAAGATTTAAAGAGACAGAGCATCTGATAAAGAAATTAGTTCTTTGTTTACATACCTCAAGTTTTTCTAGATCTTTCTCGTAAGCTTCTCTCATGGCTGCTGCACCATCTTCCACCATTGGTTTTCTCTCCATTGCAGTCTGGTCTGGTGTGGAAGAGGTACTTTCAGGGAGAGCAGGTGCCTCTGTGCAGGTTTTGGTCTGTTTTTCTTTGGGTGACTTAGTGTAGTAACCATGCAAGTGTTTCATCTCCTCTTCATGTATCTGTTGTAGTTCCCTTATCTTCTCCTGAAACTCAGTTTCCAGTGTTTTCATCCGCTCTTCGTGATAGTCTTCGATTTTCCGCATGTCTTCCAGGAGTCTCTGGTTCCCGGTCTCAACAGATGTTATCTTTTGCTCCGCATGCTGCAGTTCTTCTCTTAAAACACTGTTGTCCTCCTGAAGCTGACACAAGGTCTGATTAAAAGCCTCTTGCTCATCCTTTAATGTGATATCCTGCTCTTCGCACAAAGCTTGCAGTTTGTCCTTTAACACCTCACTCTGCTGCTGCTCTAAATCAGAGTGCAGCCTATCTGACAGATAAATGAACTTTGCCTGCTCCTGCATCCAGTTCAAATCAGCTGCAGAAGCATTTTCCCAGTTATCCTCCACATTACACTCAGAAATCTCCTGGCAGAGTTGGCGAAGGAATTTAGCCCTTCTTTGCAGCCTGGATATAAGTCTCTCTAACCACTGTGGTTGTTTCTCTGCCTCAACCTTTAGGGCCTCAGACTGCTCCTTTTCACCTGGTTTTGCAGCTCCCTCTGAACTTCTACCCTGTCCTACCTGCTCCTTATAAGGAGCCAACTCAGGGGGGTTGATATCTGCCAGACTCTTCCTTTTATCCTCCTCGTCTTGATCATTTGCTTGAGTCACACTCTCATATTGCTGCTGAAATTTTAAGGCTGCGTATATGAGCTCAGCTTCAGCACAAACTCTGCTGATGGCCCTCTCTAAAGGCCCGTTGTTGTCACTGTCTGCTCTCCCAGAATGAGTCATTTTTTCCATTTTTAACGCTATTCTTTGGGAGATTATGTTTTTATACCTGTGCACTAAACCCCCCTCATTCTCTCTTGGTGTCAAGAAAAGTTGCCCATGTTGACTCCTTAGAACAGACACCATTTTTTCTACCACAAACACCTCCCTCATTAAACACGACCCAACACTTTCCATGTCAACATCTGAGGGTGAAGTGTTAATGACTTTCATTTTAGCACTAATGTCGCTCTCAGCTCCAGCTAAAGCCTCATCATTGAGGATCTTGTCCTCTCCTTTGCTGGCATTGTGTGACTCATACTGCTGTTTCTCTGCATCTTTCTCTCCTTGCTGAAGGCACGCAGCAACGGTGGCTAGTTGCCTCTCAAAGTCTGTAATATCAATGGGAGTGGTTTGGAGCCTCTCTCTGCAGGCTTGTATGATATTCAGTGCGACCTGAAACCTCCCGACCAGCATCCTACAGCGGTTTTCTGTCTCCTGGGCAAAGCGCTGGCTCTGCTTGGCCTGACTGTGGAGCAGCAGACTGAGGTGCTGAGCAGTGGCTCGGCTCCGGGTGAGCTGGGAGCAGAGGTGGGGGTCCTGGCAGCTGATGTGACTGTGGTGCTCCTCCAGTCTTTGCATGATATCCCGTAGCTTCTCCTCTGTTGCATAAAGCTTGGTTTCAAGCGTATGGATCACAGTTATAAACCTTTCACGGTCGTCTCCTGCATGTTCAGCTGCATTTGAGCTGTTGGACAACTGGTCTGGTGTCTTTGGCTTGCTGTTGTTAACACTGAGAAGATCACTTGACTGTCTCTCATTTTGGTGAGCAGGCTCATCCTTCAGCTGCGAAGAGGCACAGGTGCAACTTTTTAATACACTGTTCAGCTTCACTTCAGTCTCCTCCAGGCTGTTCCCTAAGACTTCCATCTTCAGCAAAACTTCACTTAGCTCTTGCTCCTTCCTGTCCAGGAGTCTCTCATAGCCTTCTCGCATGTCCTCTGTTTCAGTCTCCTTTTGCTGCACCTTCCCTAAGGCCAGCTGCAGCTCCTCACTAACTCTCTCGTATGAGTGCTCAAGATTGTAGTAGTGCGTCTCATCTGTTTTCAAACGGCTTTGCAGCCTGCTCACCTCCCCATCTGCCTCAAATAACTGGTTCTGCAGCTCCTGACAGCGACGGTTGAGCTGCTCTCTTTCCTCTTGAAGTGTCTGCACAGCAGATACTGTGCGAGCCAGCTCCTCTTGAAGCTGTCGCTGAGCTTCCTCAATGTCCCTGGTCCAGATCTGAGTTTTATTCAGGCTCTCTACCTGCTTTTCAGCCTGATCCAGTCTCTCCTGAAGGTCTTGTGAGTGTCGCTCTGCCTGTGCCAGGCTGGCGGCCAAGCTCCTCCGCTCTCTGTCCTGACTCTCTTGAAGGAGCGTGAGGTGCTTCTGCAGGCGAGCCTCTTTTTGAGCCTGAGCTTCCTCATTAGCATGAAGTTGAGTTGTCACCTCTTGGAGGTGTTTGTGCAAGCGTTCGGCCTCCTGCTGGAGACTGTGGTAACGCTGCAGCTCCTGCTGCAGCTCTGTGAAGCGCGACACAGCCTCCCTCCTCTCCTCCTCGCTGGCACTCAGCTGGGACTTCAGGAGGGCCACGCTATGCTCCCACTCCATCTGCTTCTCATGAAACCGCCGCCGATCCTGCTCTAGATGGGCTTGTGCAAGTGCTGTGGCATCACCCGTGACCAGTAACTGAGCTTGCTGAGCCAAGAGATCGACTCTTCGGCGTAGTTCAACTTCCCTGGCTTCCTCCTGTTTCCTCTTTTGAGCCTCCAGCTCTAAGTGAAGGTCTTTGTTTATCTTCTGCAGCTGCTGTATAGCCAACGATTGTTGTGGAGACGAGTCATAGAGAAGATCCTTCTATGGGAAAACAGCAAGCTTTAAATACACTAAAATGTACTTCATGCTTATATTTTGATGATGAATATGAATAGACTTAAGAATAGAATTAACATTATTTTTCTGTGTTACTACATTAATTACAGTGTGCATGTGACTTGTTTTTTGCAGGGCATGAGTGTATTGCCTTAAAACTAATTTAAAATAGTGAATATTTAAATGTTTTGGTTTCTTCTGTGCTATACCTGTGGATGAACTGCTTCCCATGAATGACTCTCTCTTTCTTGTTGCAGCTCTTCCTGCAAACTCTTATTTAACTGCTGGAGTCGAGATAATTCCTTCTGTGTTTGTTCTAGCTGCAGACAAATAAAAAGACCAAACAGTAAGAGACAGGTATTTGTTTTCAAGTGAACATGCTTTAAACAACTGTTTTAATTGCACACACAATCTTCAAGATAAACTCACCTCTTTGACAAGTTGTCCAGTTTGCTGCTCACAGGGCGGTTTTTCTGTCTCTTTCATGCACTCATGGATGATGTTGATTGATGCCTGTTGCTCCTCATTCTGAGATGTAGTTTTACTTTGTTCAGTTTCACTCTGTGTATTTGAATGTTCATCAAAACACCCAGCATTCAACGGCATTGTTGTAGAAGCAGAACTGTCGCTTCCAGCTCCTTCAACGTATGATGATGCATCTGTCACACCTGGTGCATAAAAGGTTAAATACAGAAATTAATTTATTACAATGGGATATGAAATGTAACAATTTGTAAACATGTATGACTATGTTTGATTATTTATGGTACATGATTGCAAACCACTAATAAAGCAGCGCCATTAATATGAATTATTGAAATGAGAAGCAGTTTATATTCATAAATACAGTTTTCTTTGTATTTCATTAAGCCATGGTTCCCACACATTTTCATGGACAGCATTTCAAAACTTTTCCATGACTTTTCAAGGACCCATAATAAAAATGTTTTCTGCAACATATCAGATTCAAACTCTATTTAAACAGAATGTCAGCTAGCTGACATACATAAAGGGAGTGAGGGAATGCCAGGAGAAAATAAATAAATGTACGTGATGGTAAACAAAATGTATTGCATTGACATATGGACTATTTGAGCGTATTTGCGTTACTTTGGGCATTGTTTTGCTTCTCTCTGTGGTTGTTTTGTACAGGTTTTTGGGGTTATCCCTACGGTTACTATAAAAATTTCATTATGTGCAACAAAATTTCATGAGTTTTCCAAAACATTCAATGATTTCTAGTAATTCCATGTCTTTTTTAGGCCCTTAAAATGTGATTGTTAAATTCCATGACTTTTCCAGGTATTTCATGACCATGGGAAGCGTGTTCAGCACTATATCAATAACTGAATAGGGTGGTGAAATAATATATGTCTTATACAGTGAGTATCTACATAAAATTTTAGTTTGCACCATTAATCTTAAAGAGCTATACAATTTGTACAATACAATACGTCTCAATTTGTTGAACGACTCACCAGTTTGTGTGGTTGCAACAAGAGGCGTGTGCTGAATACCAGACACACCTTCACCCTCGTCCACCTGCTGGGGAGGATTAATGAGAGACGGAGCAGAGGAGGTGGAAGGTGAGACGGAGGAGGACAGAAGATAGGAGGAGATCGCAGACGATGCAGAGCTTCCATCAGCACGACTCCGCTCTGTCACCGGCTGCAGTTTGAGTTCCTGCTCTTTCTGTGTTTCCTCTGCACACTTGCTGGTTTTGTGCACTTGCAAAAAGCTATTTGAGCGTTCAGCTGTCTCCAGACCTTCTGTCGACTCTGGATGCTGTGATTTCTGCTGAGTCTTTTGCTCTGACAGGGAGCTGTGAGTAATGACAGAAACGTATTTATTCATGTATACTAAATCCACTAAGCCACTATGTAGCTTGTGGTGAGTAAAGGTACTTCATGATATAAACTACTAACTGACACCAATTATACAGCACTTTAAACAATTTTATTTACTTTGTGATGTCAGGTGGGATACTGGGTCTCACATTCTTCAACACTGCTTGGACCCAGTTACGTTTCATCCCAGAGGTCATCGCACAGAGTGTGTACACGCCATCTTTGGTCTGCGGAAACAGAGACATTATTAATGGCACACCTTAAAGTGAAAATCGGTGGATGTGTCGGCTTTAAAAAACGATTCCCAGTTGTTTTTATGTATTATGTATTAACATCTTGTAACAGTTTGTCTAAAATGTGGGATTACCGTAATCTACTCTCAATATTGGGTAATATCAAAGGAGAATGACTTATGCTACCCATCGCTGTTAACATCCATAGGGAATTCTCTTAAAAGGACAGTTCACACCCATATAGAAAAATACATATTTTTCCCCTTACCTGTAGTGCTATTTATTTATCTAAATTGTTTTGGTGTGAGTTGCCCAGTGTTGGAGATATCAGCCGCCCTCTCTCAAATATAATGGAACTAGATGGCAGAGTGCCACAAAAATACATCTGAAAAACGCAGCAGCAATGTCTCTTTCCAGAAATCATGACCCGGTTACTCCAGGTAATCCACAGACCTTGTTATGAGCAGTTGATAAAGAACCTATTTTCTTTCTACTTAACTACAGCCATTAACTGTATCGCTGGCTGAGGGAAGTGTGCGTCTAATACTAGCTCGCTGAGGAACACTGAGCTAGCTAACGGCACGGCTCAGCTAAGGAGGATACCGTTAACCCTTTGAAACCTATTTTGACATTAGTTTTCTTGTGCTGATTTCAGATGCATTTCACACACATAAAAATCTTTAAAATGTGAGCAAATTGGTTTGATTTCTTCCAAAGACGTGGGAAAATGGCAATCAGCAAGTTGGCATGAAATGTTCCCTGAATGCAAAAACTTTGTAAAAGGTGACAAGAAAATTTACTAAAAAAAATTGCTAATAACAGAGAGAGAAAATCATTAGAAAAGTATAATAGAGTTGTTGTAATTATGTATTTAAAATAAGGTTACAGGTAACTACAGGTATATATTTATCATTATTTCAATGTATTATTTCATTTTTAGTAGGTAGCTGTGGTTTTTTGTTGCTATTTTCAGGTAATTTTCTTGTAACTTTTTACTAATTTCTCTGTAATTTTTGGGTCATTTCTTGTTAAATTGCTTATTGCTTTTTTTCTATGTTATCAAACAAAACAATTCGGGTTTTAAAGGGTTAATGTTTAGATCTCACATTGTCGGGAGCACAAGCCTCTCATCCATGAGTAGATGCATCCTATTGTAGAGAGTCAATAGGGACAACAGTGGCGATTTGTTTATGTGGATCCCTACTCCAGACTTCAATAAGTTTAATAAGTAACTTGCCTAAAAAATGTTTCACCAAACAGTCTCTGCAGACTGAGACATTCCAAGTGGAAAAGCCTGAATGAGCACCATCACACATGAGCTGCTGGTCCAACTGTTTGCAGGACCAACCAGTAACTTTAACCAAGAGTGATGCTGAAAGATACTTAATTCGGTCTGGTTAGACACTGCCACAAAACCATTTGGCCTACCTGCCCGTGTAGCGGCCGAATAACTTTATTTAAATGCTCTAAGTATTCATTTAACCACAAAGGTGTGTTTTTAGAACTTCTGCCCTGCCCATACCTCATTAAAAGCCATTGCAATTATTATAATATATGTCCCTCTATATACATTATTAATTTATTTGACTGTAAATTCAAGCAGCTATTGAACTCACATGAATTTGAAAACCACAGTTCTTCTGAGCTGAGTAGTCTTTGATGTCAAAACATGTGGACAAGTTTATTTCACCGTCCACATCAGATGCCTGAAATGAACAATCAAGGAACAAGAGAGCTTAGGGCAGTATTTGTATCTGTAACATGAACCTGCATTCAGACATTCACTCGCAGTTAATGTTGAGTGAAGAGTCATATGTCTGGGTCGTGTTTTTTTAACCTATTCAAGTTGGCTTTATGGTCAATCTCCATATGGGCAGACATATGAGCTTCTCCTTCAACTGTTACATTTATTTTTTAAAATCAGAATAAAGCAGCGCACCTCCTCAGCTATTGAATCTTTGTAGAACCTCAGGATTTGGTCAGTCAGCACAAACCAGTGTTTCTGCCACTATAAGCACAACAAGACAAGGTTATTAGCTTGTCAGACCCATAATCATGCTATTATTCCTAAAATCTTAAGTGAAAGTGAATTGACTAATTCACCTGTCCAGATGCATCCTGCCGCATCATCCATCCTTTCCTAAAGTTGAGTAGGTCAGGCTAAAGAGGAAGTAAAGCATCTTATGTACCATACCAAAGAAATACTGTACATCAAAATCATGAAGTAATCCACAGATATTATCTATCACTTCACTGATGTGACCGACATTATCGTCATACAACTTAAAAGCAAAATATTCAGCCATCTCAAACATGCTGAGGGCTCTAGATAACTTCACTACATGCAGATTTTTACTGCTACTTCTATAAGAGGCAATATTTTTCTTAAACATATCTCAGACTTTTGTGAGACTTTTGTGTTTCATGATCAGACTCACAATCGCAGAGGCCTTAACATTTCTGCACTCGGGGGATTTGAGCCCGCGGTAACGAGGGATGGATGAGCGTGAGATGTCAGGAGCAGAGCGTTTCAACTCCTGGCACAGAAAAGAGGATATAATTGCAGCTGAGGTTTCATTTTTTTTGTTTAATTATTTAATTATGTCATGTTTTTGTCCTATAGTGAGCCATCAGTAAGTAACAGCAATTAGCATTGTTCTTGCATGTTTTTGTTTGTTCTAAAGTAGTCAATGCTTAATTCATTTCCAATGTTTTTAACACAGAGATATGGAGTCCTTGATCATCTACAGACCATTTTTCTATAGAGAACTTTTTAACTTCAGAGCAAATGTTCTCTTAATGGCATTTTTCTTAAAATGACCTTAAATAAAGTTGAAAAAAAATAATAAACTGACTGTGAAGGCAGCCATAAAAGACAGTGAAAATTAATATTTGAATTGCAAGATAAACACAGACAGTTACTTGAGTTTCAGGCATTTTTAGGTACATTTTTCTTTTTTAAAGTCTACAATCACTTGTTTGGTATTCAGAGTTTCTAAAATATTTTAAATATATTTTTTCTACTTTTTTTTATTGTGTGATAATACTCCAGTGACTTCAACTGATTAATATGTTTGGAGGAAAACCCTGCATCATTTTAGAGATTTGTAGCGTAATTATTTGTGGCATGACAAAACATGCAATTGCAGAGATATAGAAAGAATAAGAAACATTGCAAATACACAAACCAGCAGTCTCATTCTCAAGTGCAATACATCCAGAAACAATAAAGATATACGTCCTTGTATTGACTTCAGCTGATGAGCGCTTCATCACTCAGAGAGGCAATGTGTCATTTTTCTGTCTCTGGATCTCAACAACAGCACAGATTTTGTTTGGCACAACATAGCAATTTAAGTTAATAATATATCTTGCATGGCAATACGGGAGTTCTTACTTAATGGCTACCTGAGCAGAATCAGCAACCCAGTCTTTAATAATTTAGCACAGAGGAGACACTATGATTTAAGTAAATGGTTGACAGCACAACATCCAAGATGCAACATGCCTTCAGTCACCAGCAAGAAACCAGACTAAACAATCCCTTCAATCATGTACTCCTGCACACCTAACTCATGTCACAGTACTTACTGAAACATGGTAACAGCTGAGACAGAAACCAAACTAATATGGATTTCTTGCAACCTCACAAATATATATTTTTTTGGGATAAACAGGACATCAACGAAATGTATGATTAAAATGACGACAGTGTCCACCTTAATACAGAGAGGCTACACCAGTAAGTTCCAATCAACGATGCAAGAAGATATAAAACAGTCAATATACCTATGACTGGTACAGGCAGCAGCTGTTAACAGTTACTTACATATGTACACAGAAATATAAATTAAAAGTAAAAGTACCTCTTTTTTCACTTTGTCGTAGTGATGATGACATGCAGTGGTGGCAACCAAAGAGGAGGAAGACTCCGGGGGCTCTGAGGAGCTGCTTGTTTTCATTTTCTCAGCTTTGTCACCATGACACTGGTCTTTGTTATCCCTTTAATGATGGAGACATAAACAGAATAGACAAAACTGGTTAAAACATTTCATTTCAAATATAGCCCAATAATAAAAGCTAATTCTTTTGAAAAAACGTTTCAAAAACAACAACAAACCTGATTTGCTCCACAGAGGAGGACCGCTGGCCAGAATTCAGGGCTTTGTTTTCTGTGGTTTGTCCTGTTTTTACTTGTGAGCTTGAAACTGCATGGTCTGAATCTGTTTCAGAGACATCAGGAAAGAAAGAAAGGCAAAGAGTTTAGTTTTAATCAATCTTTGCTGTGGTGCAACTTCAGAAAAATCCTTCAGAGCTAAAAGTTAAGAATGAGCTACCAGATTTAGATTTTTAGACATATATAGATTTGCTATTGTAATATATCTTATTTGGATTAAAAAATCTCTATACACACATAAATAAATCATGAATGAAATTACCGTCTCCAGTGGCTCTTTGGTCGAGTCGGCTGAGAGAGCGGCTGCTTCTCATGAAAGGAGCAGCAGTGAGAGAGGAGGTGTTGAGTGATGAAAAGCTCCGGCTGCTGCAGAGGCGGAGAGCAGGTCTGGATGGGCGAGATGCTGGTTTGGTGCCCTGGTGGCCTTGGTGGCCGAGGCTGCCTCTTTTCAAGCTGCCACCGGCCTTGTTGCTGCTAGCTGTCGACTCACTCCCTCTGCTGTTGAGGCTGTGGCTTCTTCCATGAGTAGCGCTGGTTTTACTGCTGCCAGCCTGTTTACTTCCACTAGATGCAGTTAGTGCTGCTGATTCCTTTAGGAGAGAGAAAATAGAGAAAGAGCAGAAGTCAAAGAGTGATTTCCGATAAAACGTAACTAAAAGACAGATTTGTAGGTATGAAGTTCTGTGTGTTTTTTCAGGATAGACGTCAAACATCGCACCTCCAGCCCGTGCCCACCCCAACTTAAAGTCTTTGACACGTGCAATCCAATCACCTCTGGAGAAACCTTTTAATCCTCAAAAGAGCTCTTAATTCGCTTAAGTGCCATCTGACCGACACTGTGGTCATGGACAGACACACAAACACACACTTGAACTTAATCACACTTGAGCACTGGAAAGCCATCAGACATTTTGGGCGGTCTATTCCAGTCTCTAGAGATGCAGCCTCACCAACTGCAGAGGCAATCAATCTGTGGCCGGACCACAAGACAGAGAAATCAATTAGAGGAGGCTCGGAGAGTCCTGACTTAGCGGCTTATGCAGGTTGTAAATGCACCGACTTGAGTTTCAGCCATTAATGGCAACATAAATAAAACCAAATGCATGCACATCCAGCAAGAGACATCCACCCACTCTGAGGAAATACTGTCCATGTTAGATTAACAAAAGAACACTGTTAATATAGTCCATTTGTTTTAAAACGCTTTTATGTACAGAGTTGGGGGACGTTGTTATACAGTAAGATGCTGTTATTAAACCTTAAAGCCAAATTAGCAAAGATATTTGCCAGCAAGATTAAAACCAATTATTAAGAGGGGAGTCTTTAAAAAAGGACTGGAAGATACCAATCCTGTCATGCTTTAGAAAAAGGTTGCATGAACTTATTTCAGTTATGCACATTGAGAAGCTGCGATTCAATAATTTAAAGATAAATAGGAAAAATCCAGGGCCCTCTTCTTGCAGTCTGACTCCATCTTTATGTATATACTGTATGTGTATATATGGATCAGAACTTTTCCTTCTGTAACTCGATCCCATAATTCTGTATTTATTTTGTTTACACCAACCCTAGCTAGTGGACAATGAATACTGTTATTATGAGCTTGTGTCCTTTAGACACACAGTTGCAATGACCTTTGTTTGGGTACCAGTAACTTTTGCATATCCTACCCAGGTGCCCATTGACTCATAATCAGCCCCTGGTTGCACATCATAAACTGGGAGGGATATTATCAGATCTTTATTGTCCCTTTTTGAATGTATAATGATAAAATTTACTCTTTGTCCACATGTTTAAGTCATATTTTAAAGGTCACGTGCAGCCTAATGCTCATGATACTTCATACCTATGTTAGAATACATGATGAATCAGATAAATGTAAGACGGTTAAACACCTACTTGAGGTCATAAGCATCAATAAATTAGCAAACAAGCATTTCTGAGGAGAGTGTGCTCTTACCTTGCCTGCTGTCTTCTGTGCAGGTTTCTTGGTCTTACAGTTTACCAGGGTCTCATGCCACCTGTTATAGATCAGATTAAAACAGTTAAGCAATAATAATCCTGTAACCCTGCACTTCCAGAAAATAATTAATATGTGTGGCTCATAATGTTATTATTATAGTTATTATTATATTTTATTTGGCTATATGCATAGATATAGATCCTTATGTGTATCATTTTACTTTTTTAAAATTATGTTTACTTGTAAGGCGGCTCATGATCAGCTTGTGGATGTGACCCAAATTAAAGGAAATAGTTTGTAGTTGGCAAACATCTGTGTCAGTGATTGTTGGTGTTTCAAAGGGATCCAGAAAAGGACTCTGACGCACTGGTGGAGTCAGGGGCAAAAATAAATAAAAGGGCGCAAGCTGCATGCAGAGCAGGGCACCCCAGAAGCCGTTTTATTATTATTATTATTATTATTATTATTATTATTATTATTATTTATTCATTTTACCATAGGGGCATCCAAGAGATCAATTTTACCCTCCAAAATCAGCTTTTCTTAATGTCACATTCGGCACTGTTTAAAAATAAGGCAAAACCATTACTGGAGGTCAGATACCAAATTCTTCTCCAATTATTTTTGGATTGCCTTTTCATATTTACATTAACATGATTTGGCAGCCATGTGAGTGTAATACAGAGTCTGTGCACAGTCTACAATGCTAAGAATAAAAAAAAAACTAAACTATACCACATTTATCTCTCTCGCATCAAGAAAAAGACAATTCACTGCCAGTAAAGTGATCACATGCAGAAACAGAACAAGGTTAATACTGCAAACTTTTCCACAAAGAATTGAACATGCTTACTGTTCCTTCTCAATATGTTACTAATGTATTTAACATTTCAGCTGACGTATTATTATTGAGAGATGTAATGGTCAATACAATCCAAAAATAGCATGGAAAATTTAGGCTATACTAGCAGTAATGTAGGAAACAGCTAAATAATGCTGACTTACCTTGGCGCCTTGGACATCATTTTTAGCAGTACAATGAAAAAACCACTGACTATTACAATAAACGTGAAAAGTTCTGCCTGATATTGTTATCCATCTGTGAAGGAGATGTGCTTCCTTTTCACTCTGGCATAAACAGGTCTATACGACAGTGTCCCTAAGAAACACACAATCGCACACACAGTTGACAAACAGCATTAGAGTTTTGCAGGATTAGGCCAACAGCTTAACAGGATTACCTCACTGTAATGTTGGTGATCTTGACATACCTGCCTATAATGTCAGGAGATACTTAAAATGTCTGTCAAGTTTATATCATTGTTTACAGTAACATACATGAGTACATTCCACAACAATAATGGAGAGAAACATATAAACTCTCTCATGACTAACTGAGAAGGATTTAGCTGCTGACTGTACATTTACTCTGCTGAGGACACAGACTCAGCTGTCACTGCGGATCTGTGAGCTGTGACCTCACCTGAACTGTCAAAAACAGTGTCTTAAATGCATCATTAGTCTACATAAAAGTCCATTTTATACATCAAGAAAACATTCATTGTGTCATTTAGCCAGTCAAGGCAAAAGTGTAAAGCAGTGGACTGAGGTGGATATTAAACTGAAGACAAAATTGTATGAAAAGAAAAGAAAAAAAATTAAAATAGCCTAAAATAGAATCTTCCTAAAAGACAACTATCCCGGGTCTAAAGTCATCAAAATTGTGACTTAAACCTGACTCGAGTCCAAGTCATGTGAATCAAGTCCACACGTATAATCAATGTCCACCCAGACAGTGTGTTTCTTTTGCTAAATTTTAACTACAAAAAACCAACCAAACACGATTTAATTAAGCTAAGCTAAGGTAAGCTAAGCTAGCCGATCTTACGTATTAAACTCGTTTTTTTCCGATAAAACTGCACTTTTACACGAACCTTGTGTTTTCCCAGGTGACTCGAAGGCTGCAGGTTTAGTGGGTCCAACTCCAACATTTCTGTAAAACATATAAACTACAAAATGTCGCTGGTTATTAAAACTTTGTGTAAGTTAATGATACAAATATTCAGTTAACTAACTTTAACATCTGTAGGCACTGCACGCGCCTGACAGCACCGGCGCTGATTGGCTGGCTGTCACGTGACCTCACAGCTGATTTCGTTGGGTGAAGTGTTTTGCTTTGGCCGTTCATCATTTTAAAGTAGTTAGCCATTTCTGGTTAGCACCGCTGCAGGGTAGCATAGCAGCCATCGGCAACTGTAGCAAGCTACTATGGCACAGGCAGCTCAGGCTAATGTCTTCGACGCCAACAACGCTCAGATCCAAGTGGAGCACGATAAAAAGCGTCGGCAGTTTGTTATTAGACTAAACGGTAAGTTCAACATGTAAACATTAGCATGCTAGCTAGCTGGCTTGCTAATGTTAGCACAGCGGTTGGTGTCGCTTTTCTGGCTGCCAGCATCGTTGTCGTGTCCTTATTGATAACTCCAGCTGCCATTTCAGATACGGTGGCGTTATTCGTTTCACACAGACGAGATGTCACGTCTTCACTCGTATGTTATTTCGTGTCAGGAGCCAAAAAAAGACGACTGTGCTTCTTGGTCAAAGCTGCAGACTTCCTTGACTTGTAACTTCACCAGCTTGTTTTTCGGCTACATTTTCTTCATTACAGCCCTGAAAGCAAATATGCAACCATTAACAGCGTCCAACACAAAAGACAATTTAATATAGATCTTCCTGAACATAAATATAAGTGAAGTTCACTTATATAAACCTAATTCACCCCCCCCCCAACCTTTATCAGTTGTGCTTAAAACACCAGTCATTTCAATTTCCCTTATTAATTAATACCCATACAAAGCACTAACTTTTTGAAACGTTCAGATCAAATCCTAAGTATTGACAGGGTGATTTCGTTAGGTTATGTTTCAAACTCATTTTAATTTTTAATCATATGAATTTAGATGTATGAAATGTATTCAAAACGTGGAGGCCATTGTTCCCTGAATAAAGGTCCTTATCATGTCTCTGTCTCTTTACAATTGGCTACTATCCCTCCCCGCAAGTCTGCACCACATCACATGGTGTAAAACCAGTGACTCTTTTGTTTTTAGGTGACTGAATACCCATAGAGTCAAATTATTCTTGTCCTGACTGTCATGTCTATGTCTATTGTGCAGCCATGTTTAAGTCTTACATGTTGGTTGCAAGCTGTTACTGCAGCTTGGTCAATAACTTAGCTTATGGCTTTACACTCAGATTTAAATGCCAAAACTTTATAGAGTCCTGTGGTGATTGTCAGTTGTTACTGTGAGGATTAGATATGAATCTGCTAAATGAGTTTTGCCCTCAAACATCAACAATTGCCGTAATACGTATTATCATTATGTATCCTCAATGTCCCCTATAAAGGTGGGGTCAAGTTACTTTTGGAAAGCTGTAAGAAACTGGTCAGGGGGAGACAAACTTAAAGGTATACTAAGTAGAAATTTTCCTGAAAAACAATATATGGGCTCACACACAAGTAATCCTCCCCAGTCATCCCCAGAGACACTTCCCTTTTGCCTGTACTTTCTTAATTTCTTCCTGCACAGCCCAGATGAATTTGAGACTTTATAAAAAGGTTGCAACCAGATGCCAGACCATAAGCAACAGGCATCCAAGAGGAAGCTATAAAAAGAGGACACAGTGCAGGAAAAATGCAATTATAGAGCCAACTCCAATTGGATAACGCTGGGGTTGACTTTCATTTTTGCCGGTGATACAGTTTACAAACAGTAACCAACAGTTCCTGCATGGTGTACCTTTAACACAACAAAGAACTTCTGTCTGCCCTGCAGGATCTCATGATCGTGCAGTTCTCCTGTATGAATATGTTGGTAAGAAGACGGTGGACTTGCAACACACTGAAGTTCCAGATGCTTACAGAGGGAGAGGAATAGCCAAGCACCTTGCTAAGGTAAAACTCATTAAGACTGTTTTTTTTTTCATCTTTCGTCATGTCAAGTTCTCTCTGTTCATTTCTTAAAGGCTGAATGTGTAATATTTTGATCTTATAAACTGTGACATGAAAAAAAAACTTTAAACATCATAGAACCGGGATACTCAACTTGCTTTGCTTGTAGGCCACTTTTGCAAATTGACAGGGGGCCAGGGGAATCCTAGGGGTTTTTATGATTTTAGGATATTTCTAGGATTTTAGGACATCAGTGGCTTAGGTAGGACCTCTGTCAGGGGCTGCAGGGGATCGTCCACTAGCATTTTTTTATAAACAAGCTCTATTTTGATACTGTGTAATGCACTCTTGCATGTTATGTATAGTAAAAGTACACAAACAATTTACAATGTGAATCACTTTATTTTTATTGTCAATTAGAAAATGGTTGGGGGACCACCCGGCACCCTATCGGGGGCCAGATTTGGCCTGCAGGCCATAAGTTAAGTATCACGGTCATAAACTGAATAGCATTGCATGCTCATGATCCCAAATTACACTAATGATTAGCTGAAGGGCCAACTTACTTTAATTTGATAAGAGTAAGAGAGTATCTTACTTTGTGACTTCACCAGTGATTTTACCACTCATCTGAGGAGCGTACTGAAGAACACTGCACATAGTTGAATTAAATTGTACAATAATAGGTACTCAAATATTAAAATCAATGACTTAAGTGTCCATCTAAACTGCTGTCTGATTAAATGCCTGTCCGAACCATGTAGATGTGATTTTCTGCTTCTGTGATGGCAGGCAGCCATGGATTTTGTGGTGGAAGAGGATCTGAAAGCCCACCTGACCTGCTGGTACATTCAGAAATACGTCAAAGAGAATCCGCAGCCTCAGTACAATGAACATATTTATCAATGACACCACATGGCTCCGACAGAGTACCAGGAGAAAAGAGACTCCAGGAGGATTTATACCATGCAGCATCATGCTTTGGAGATACGGGCTGACATACAACAAGGGACCTTCCAGGCATTGTTAACAGGAAATTAAGTGACTCCAGACACAACTGATCTCACGGTGAAGAAGTCTGTTACTTGAACTTTGGGTCTTGGGGTCAGTAACATGAGGTTACACACTCACCAGAAACAGGAAGTGAATCAGCTGGACACGACATGCAAAACATAAGCAAATAAAGTAACCAAAGCTGAATCCTGTTACCTCAGACAGAAACAATCAGGAAGCGGATCCATCACTGACTGGCAGCAGGATTTAGACCTGTAATGAGAACAGATGTGAGTCGAATCTTATGTTGCAAATTTCCTGTCATTCTTTGGACTCACTGGTGTTAAGCAGCGCTACAAGATGACCAACCCAGGTGTCTTTCTCCATGATAGCTTCATCAGAAGCAGTGACAGCTTCAATGACGCTTCAACAGCAATTATTCTCATATTTTAAACTCCTTTTGGTATTCTTCGGCTTTGTTGTTTGTTTGGGTTTTTTTAAAATTACTTCCCCTCCTCTCTTAGCAATAGTTTTTGTTAGGGTTGAAATGCTAATTCGGTGAACTGTGAATGCATTTTGTTAAGCTACTCAAAGGTTTTTTGGGGTTTTTTTTTCTAGGTGATATCAAAGATTTAGAGGCATAAATTTGATGGGTAATGGGTTAAAATATATATGTATAATCTCTAATTGGAGACATTTATCTTCCCAAACTCTCGATTTGGTTCGAGCATTACTATAATCAATCACATGCTTCCCAGAAACAGAAATGCACTGTTCATTATTGGACTCATAACCTGCTTAGTTAAAGGTCCAGTATGTAGGATTTAGGGGGATATTTTTGCAATAATGAAAAATAATATAATAAGATTGTTTTCATTAGTGTAGTATCACCTGAAAAAGAGGATCATTTTGTTTTTGTTGCCTTGGAATGAGCCGTTTATATCCTCATAGGAAGCTTAATCCACAGAGATCGCCATGTTGCACTGCCACGTTTCTACAGTAGCCCAGAATGGACAAACCAAACACTGACTCTATATAGGACCACTCATGTTTTCACGTCAGACACTGTAGTTTGCAGCTCCTCCAAGACGAGAGCATCAGAAAAACACTGATTTCTTTAATGTGAAACTGCTTTATTTAGTGTTTTTACCAGTTTAAATTACCCAGTCCATTTGCTATGGAGAGGAAGAGACGTCTGCAGATAATTTGTAATTCGCAGATAATCATCTGAATCTTAAGATGATTTGGGTTTAAATCACAGAGTCCATTTGTTTTTTAAGAGCAGGGCTCTTGTGGATAATTGGGCTCCCACTTTATTTTGATTATTTTCAAAAGTAAGACTTTTTACAAATACTTCCATCAAAAAAGTGGTTTGAAGTTTCAGTTAGAGTAATAAAATGCTTGTTTTTGTTCCTCTAAGGGGCATTCTGACTGATAATAATAATTCTATAATACCATGATACCGCAATATTTTCTGAGACGGTTATCATGCCGTAAAAATCTCATATCTTTGCAGCCCTTGCTGTGATAGTAGCCTTTCTGTGACGTGCCAAACAGGATAGGAGAAAGACTGATTTGTAACGTGAAACTTTTATATTCAGTGTTTTTACTAGTTTAAATAACATGGTCTTTTTGTTTTGGGGAGGAAGAGACCTCTGTGGATAATTTGGCTCCCATTAAAAACCTTTTGAACAATTAACTCTGAAGAAATTGTAACCTGGAGACAGATCAGCTGGTTGCAATCTTCAACACTACATCCCCTAAATCTTACAAAGTGGACCCTTTAAGGTGCAGGGGTTTGTAAACCAAAGAACAAAAACCGAGTCTAACTCTTGAGACAAAACTCCTTTTATGCATTTTCTGTGTTAAATATTACAGACACTCGTGATAAATTGGGTCTGAAACTTGTCACTGTGTGGTACAACAGTTTAGTGTGGATATGGATCAATATCTGTGCTCATACCAGCATTTCAGAAACAGCACTGTAATATTCAGGGCATTTATGGTGTCCACTGTCTTTTGTTCTGTGTTTCAGGAAAATGACACTGGATGGCCAAAGCTTATACACTTTTTTCCTTGTGTCCACAAGGCTGCTTTTATCAGCTAGTGTCAAAATGATAAAGGTCATAATGGAAGAGGATTTTTACTGAGAAAAATAAGGTTTACTGTAGTTTCCCTTTTTTGGCTCTTCAGGAGCTTTTTGCTGTCGACAATCTTAAGTGTTGAGGAAACAAATACCTCAGGTTACTCGACACTCTGGCAAGACATCAAACTACAAGGCAGACTGATTCTGCTTTAATCACGTAGAGGTAATTACAGGAAACCACTTTCCCTATGTGAATCTTTTCTTTAGGTGACACACACCTTTTGATAGGCCAAGGTTTTGTTGCATTGTTTTGTGTTTATATTTGTGTGTTTTCTTGAAAGGAAACAAATGACTGATTTAACTGTTTTGAGCAGGTGGCTCGACCAAAATGTACCAATTTCTTGTATGTTGTTATGTGCTGTTTTTTCATTCTTGTTGTCTAAAAATAAATAAAACAATACTCGTCACATTATCTCTATGTCAAATATATATTTATAACAAAGCAGGGTTGCATATGGCCAACTAATTCGAAATACATCATAATGAACACAGAGGCCTATGAACATCCTAGAACAGGCATGTCAAACCGGTCCACAGGGGGGCCGGTGTGGCTGCAGGTTTTGTTTCCAACCAAGTAGCAGCACACCAGACTTGACTCATTTAATCAACTGATCTCCGTCTTCAGACAGTTGATTGGTCAAACTGTGTGCTCTTGGTTGGTTGGCACAAAAACCTGCAGCCACACCGGCCCCCCTGTGGACCAGTTTGACATGCCTGTCCTAGAACAAACAGCACCAGTTTTAAGAAAAAAAATGAGTATTTTGGCGCCCTCTAGTGAAACTATCAAGAACAACTTGAACTCTGTGTCACATGGTGTGCTAAAATGGGGGAAAAGGTAAATAAAAAAATCTGCTTGCTTCATTTAAAAGAGCAACAGTTCAATCACAAGCCCAGCTGAGACACCAGAGTCATCAGAATTCATAAACTACAGCACATTTTCTAGTGACTAAAGAGGAACCAGAAGACGTTTCTGTAAAGTGAAGCAGATTTCATAACATCTCATAAATTAAAAACACAAACGTGTACAGTTTAACTAATGTCCCAAGTCCTCTTAAATTACCAAATATCAGTGTCAGTGAGAGTGATTTAAGTCTGCAGCCATGGCCTGTGTAATGACATGGCTTCCACTGAGGACATTAAGGTCATGTCCTCTGTAAATTTTGGGGGACATTGGGGGGTTTTAGGCACCTCAATGATAGTTTATGATGTATATTCAAAACTCTGCTCATAGCATTGATTTGTCAGGACACTTCCAGTTTGTTTACATTGATTATAGTTGAATTGAATTAGTTTGGAACAAAAAACCCTAATGAATAAATGACAATGCTGTGCGTTATTATCAGTGCTTCACACTTCAAACATGTCTTAACCATTTTCTTTTTATATGATAAAGCATGCTCAGTGGTATAAAAAAATTTGCCTGAATAAAATGTACTTCAAAATTTAAATCAAGAACTATCTGAGCCAATATTTAAACATAAGAGTCAAATAAGCACGTTTCCAAATAGGATATAAAAGGATTCTTGCTTTTATGTTAAATATTTGAGGTTCTAGATGGAACAGAGTAGGACGAGCAATCATAACATCATTCAAAGATCACATCTTTATATTATTTAATGATTAGATTCGTCATGCACGCATCTTTTAGCACTCTTCATTATAAAGTATTTTTTGTCACAGGCGCAGCATTTGGTTTCAGCTGATCGCACATTCCTGAACGTAGCCATTATAGTTGTTACATCCAACGCGCGTCGGGTTACAGCACGCAGACAGGGAGCCCATACGCGCGGGGACACAGAAACAGAGCACGCAGAGCACAATATGGGTGAGTGGCAAATCCTCTCACAAAACGAGATGGTTGGGACACTATTTTACATAGTCTACTCTCTAGATATTAAGATTTATATATCCAGTTTTAATATACCTGACTAATTATTATATTTTAACAAACATACTTCCTTTATTTGTGTTATTTTTATTCATAAGGTGGTGTGACCCTTTTTTTATTATTATTATTCTTTATTGACAAACATACATACGTAAAACAGCCTGAACACGCCAGGGGTATATACAGAAGAAAAGACAAAACAAAAAACAAAAATTGACATAAATAATTAAAAGTAATACAAAATCAAAATATAACCTTTTCAGTTCATGTAAATTTTTTCAAAAATGTTCGTCATAACTGCCTTTTTGTTTTTAAGGCCTCTTATTGTGGTGCTATATTGTTTAAGTTCTTGTAAAAAAAAAAAAAAAAAGTTTTAAGTCTGGTCTGGAGTCTGCACTCCTCATCTTGTGTATGTGGAATTTTCCTAAAATTAAAAGCAATTGCACAAAAAATGAATAAATCAAAATAAAAAATGAAATGACATTTGAACTGCATAAAAGCGTATTTCTTTATATTGTATTCTGCAACTTAATTTTAATTTAAAGTTAAACGACCAACCAAAATATTCTGGTATACCTACAGTTATAAAACAAATGCTAAATTGCCTCTGTTTCTAAATCACATTAAGTGCAAGAATATGCAATATCAAACATAATTATTTTCAATGTCCTTTTTGCTGTATATATTAGTCGCAAGATTTTATGGAAAATCTGTTTAACTTTTTTATTAAGACTAAATTTGTTGGTCTGACCTCCCAAACTTCTATGCGCTATTATAAAATACGTAAAGGCAGGTACTCTTGCTTTTAGCATCATGGGAATTGTGGTCCGCATTCGACTCGAGGTGTTGCGTCGACCGCGTTAACACACTACATTACCCAGAAGTCTAGGTGCTCTCAAACGTCAACTGCAATCACGGTTGTATCTCCAACATGGCGTCGCTGGGAAGGAGGCGCGGTGTCCCAGTAAGCAGGGAGAGGTCAGTTACTCCACATCTTTGTTATAAAACGAAAATGTTATAATATTATAAATCATTTCGTTGGTGTCGCCCTTCACCAGATCCTGGACACGCAGATCTATTGGGACTTAAAGTGAAATGCCAACACGGCAAGTCGGAATTTTATTCCAGGGTTAGCTAACGTTAGCGGGCTAACGTGCACAGCTAGCTAACGTTAGCAAGGAAACAAACTAGCAGCTCATGTGATGTTTTGGTTATTTCACACCAGCCGATTAACCGTGAGAAAAGTTACGTTATACCGTTATTGAGAGCGGTAATGGATGTGGTATGCCGCTATATATGTGCTGCACAATTGTGGCTGAGCTAACCGTGTTGTCCGCTGTGTTTGCCGACCTGTTTTGAAAGTAAAACGGTCCTGAACTTAGCTGGCCAGTCCTCCAACTTTTTACCATGCGATCGAGTTATCTAACCGACGCTCAGGTACATCATGTTCTCTGCATAATAATCCTAAAATGATTTTCACTAGTGTCCTATACTCTTTCAGCCAATGTCCGCCTGTCTTTGAAGCCTAATTAGCTTGGTGTCTCTCTATGTAGTCCTTAGGGTTTGTTTGCCATAATGTCAACATTTACTGGAAGGCCTCGGAGTGTTGACATTGAACGCAGACATGTGTTTGTCATATACAAAGATAATATATACAAGAAACCGAAAAAATGTCAGTTTGCAGAAAATATTAGTCGATTGATCATCAAGACGGAAACTACTTGCTAGTCGTAATTTATTTGTCAAGACACATATCAATAATAATTACCAACTTTATTTATAGAATTCTTTTCACACAAGGGATGCAGCTCACGATGCTTCACAACAAAAATGCAACCCAACAGCAAAACAAACAAACAAACAAAAAAGCAACAACATGTAAACACCATTTGTTGATTTTGACTTTTTATGAAGAGAATGCAAAACAACAAGGAGCCAAATTGCATATGCAGCCTAAGGGTATTTGAAATAATTGATGTCCACATGTTTGGTGACACATAATGCTGGGTATGATTTAGAATACAAATTGAAATGTTAAGTTTTAAAAAAAAAAAAAAAAAAAGGTGCTCAGCATACTCATGCCCTGTTATATCTTCAAGGTCCTTGCGTTACCGATATCAAGTTATTGGTCATGAAAATTGTCTATAATTATTATTTTAATTTAACCTTTATTTAATCAGGAAAAGGTCATAGAGTGCAAGCTCTCTTTTACAAGGACACCCTGATTTCAGTACACATGAAATCAACTAGGGCACACAAAAAGTTACAGTATACATCAAGTTATTAAACAATAGTTATGCAGTAAGTGAAGTATGTACCAAATGCAACAAATTACCATGAGTGCTTACACTGACATTTTTCAATAGGAGATAACATGTATGCCGTGTTACTTTAGGTTTTGTTTCTACTTCAACCAAAATATGTACTTAGTATATGCATATTTCAGATTCCATTTTAGTTATTTTAGCTATATATATATATATATATATATATATATATATATATACACAAACACTCCTTTATGGTAACGGCACTCATGGCAGGACAGTGTGCCATGCTACGCCAGAAAAATAGTTCAGGAATGGCCCAAGAAATGAGACAAAGAGCTCAAAGCATTGACTCAAAGTTTCCCAGCAGAACTTTGCATGAAAGCGAGATGATCAATGTTATTCACTTCTCCTATCAGTGATTTCAATGTTTTTGCTGATAGATGTTTATACACATACATGTTGTAATTTGATAAATCTTCTGGAATTTCAAGTCAAACAATTTAGGTTGAATAACCAAATGGGAATGTTTGAGTCTGTTCTAGATGAAAAATATTCACAGGTCCATGGAAATGGGCAAGTTTGTGTAAAAATGTAGGCAAACTGGTTTTAGATGTTTGAAGTCTCTTCACACCGCTCTCTATCCTCTGTCTCACTGCTACGCTGCCATGCACACCATTATTCCCCTATTATTCTGTATTTGATAATATTTTGAATTTGATGCGGATCATATAAACAGGATATTCTGTTAAAATATCCTGAATTAGACCGTTTTCCTTTAAGACGTGGGATATCATTATACAGTGCTGGTATTATTCGGATTTTAGGAGCATTAATTGGGCATGCATACAACCCATTTGGAATATGAGTTTGCGATATATGGCTTGTTGTCTGTTTAAGTCAGTTCTGTGCGTTGTCATGGACACGCTGTACACAAACCAACTCGTCAACAGTTTGCAAAATTGTGGGGTAGAGATGAATGCAAAAGAAGATCCCACATTTCTGGTGGAAATTAAAAACAAACCTGCTTTTAAATTTCATGAAAGACTTGGATATCAACAGATTTTTGAATATGCGCAAATCTTGCAGCACTGACCTTTTTTAGAAGGTGATGGAAGGAAAGAGAGTCCAATAAGTCTGCCACCAGTAGGAAACTGTGAAAAAATGCTATTTTGATGCAGAGAAGCAAAATGGCAAGCGGCTCCAGCTGTTCTGTTTTTCCATGTTTTGGCGTGATAAAGGACATGTTAGAGCATGTTAATCAGCGTATGCAGAGCTGCATGTAAATGGGAGTGGTAGAGGAATATTCATTTTTATTAGACATGTAAACAGCTTAGTAGGAATATTTTCTTTTTCAGAAATAAGGGCAAAAATTGGACTGTTTTGCACACATAAAAGTACTCACTGTCCCTTGCTGTTTTCTCTGTTTCTGAACAGGGGAGTGATGGCGGCGACAGACTGCTACATTGTGCATGAGATCTACAATGGGGAGAATGCGCAGGACCAGTTTGAGTATGAGCTGGAGCAGGCACTGGAGGCCCAGTATAAATACATTGTCATTGAGCCCACACGCATCGGAGATGAAACGGCCCGTTGGATTACCGTGGGCAACTGCCTGCACAAGACGGCCGTGTTGTCAGGCGCAGCTTGCCTCCTGACGCCACTTTCACTGCCCGTTGAATACTCGCGCTACGTGGCGTTGCCCGCTGGCGCCCTCAGTGTGGCCTGCGCTGCCCTCTACGGGATTTCATGGCAATTTGACCCCTGCTGCAAGTACCAGGTGGAATATGACAGCCAAAAACTCTCGCGGCTGCCCCTGCATACACTCACCTCCTCAACGCCCGTGGTATTGGTACGCAGGGATGACATCCACAGAAAGAGACTCCATAATACGATAGCACTGGCTGCCCTGGCGTATTGCGCCAAGAAGATCTACGAACTCTATGCGGTATGAGTGCACTCTGAAGAGGGTTTAAGAACCAACAGAAAAAAAGGAAAAAACAAACAAAAAAACAGAACCTATCCACCCCCAGATGTAAGAAAAGTGGAAGTCACGATCAGGCCCAGCAGTTAGCTCCACACTTGTGGTGGGTGCTTCCATTTTGAACTTTGATCAGAGGGATATAGTTAAAACTAGAAGGAATTGTTTTTTTCCCTTGCATTTCCTTTTACTTCTATGTGACAACATCAGCACACTTATCTCCGTAGTACCCTTGCGCCTTCTCCCCTGCGTCCTCCACCTGCATCCTTGACACACAACAAGCAAGTGCACAAGGGTACGGCAGCAGTTCCTCCGGATCGAAATGTATCGCAGTTGAAACGGACCGACTTGTTTTGAGCTCTTTCCCCCTTTTCCCTCGTAGTTTTACTGTACCCCTTTCTTGCTGATCAGTACATCACCCTTTCATTAAACATTAGGATATTTCAAACTAACTTTTCTGTATTTTATTTTACTTTTTTTCATTAAATGGATTCTACATGATGTCCAGAAAAGAGCAAATAGCTGCAACTTATTTGAGATTGTGTCTTGTTCATGTAGATATTCTTGTTTAAAAGAGTGCAAGAAAGATCTTATGCGACAATGCTGTGGCTCAATGTCCTCCTTTGAAACACTACACAAATACTAACTTTTGAAAAGTCACATTTCGCACATGCTTCTAATATAATGTATATTGTATTGAAAACAAGCCAAACCCGACACTAAAGATAACAATACACAGCAAAATATAAATTCATACATTCTTAAGCAGTTTGAAAATTTGAGGTCTCAGGAGGACATAAAAGTACGTGCAAAGTGAAGGATATTAATAAGAGACCTGCAACAGCTAAAGAGGAATTAAGATATGAATTCATTGAATACCAAGAGCGACAGTAACCTTGTTAGGGTCAATGATAAAAAACACACTATTCAAACAGCCATTATTAGCAGAATAAGGATTGTTGACTTTGCCAGCAAGATTTGAGCAAATTAAAATGCGCTCATTAAGAGTTTCCCAAAGAACTGTGTAAATCCCTCAAAGCTCAATCAAACAATGTATCAAATAAATTGTAAACAAACTTGAAGGTTTGAAAACTGGTGGTGTTTCAGTAAGAAGTGTGATCATATTATGTGTCCACAGACAGCTCTGATTGGTAGCGGTATGAAGAAAATGTAAGTGCCTCAAGTTCACAACATTTTGTCGGCAATTTCTTTACATTTACAGGGAATCTACAACAAAAACTAGTAGTTACAAAGCAGAATGGCATGGTTGTAAGTAGCTCAGTTGTTTTTGAAAATGCTCAGCTGTTGACACTGGTAATTATCACCCTTGTCCTTTGGTGTCCTGAAGCTTAAAAAAGGTGCTTCTGTTTTATTTAACTCAGTAAATGGTGCATATATAGATAAAACCCATAGTTTCTTAATAAATGTGTACAGTGTATGAAAGCAGCAACAGACCAAGGCTACTGGCTTTAACCTCGTGAGTATTTACTTTGAAAACTTTGCCCAGCTCTTTGGTTCCTGCTTTTGCATTTTGAGTAAAATAAAATACAATTATGCACACACTATGCAAAACCTTCCAATGCAGTTTAATCACACAATGTACAATGTACCTTTATGGGATGAGCAGAATTGAAATGGGGAGACGGCAACACTGAAACAGAAGGATGGATGTTCAGGAGAAGACATGGGACAAACTCATTAGTTTGCTGATTTGTGGCCAGAGCTGGCCAATTATTCATCAGCTGACCTTCTGCTGACACAAGGGCTAAATGAGACTGATTGATGGCCGTTTGGAAACCATTTTAAGGTAGAGCTGCTGGGCCTGGTGGAAAAAGTAAGCCCAGGTCGTCATACGATATTTAAAGTATTCCTCTACTGACAGTCGTAGTAGAAGATAGCCCTGTCTAATTTGTTCCTCCATCACTTTCAAGTAATGGTGTAGTTTTAGTTGATAAGTTGGGTGTACTACTAGGTAGACAGGTAGGGTACAGAGGAAGAAGGGAGTATCCTCTATTACAGCTTTTTGGTTGAATGGTGGGTCTACGGTTTACACCTGCATATATGCTCCACTACACTGCTTTTCACAATGTCCAATAAAAATTCTGAGTTTTTCAAAGTTTTATTCATAGATCCATATCAGGTTGTCTGCAGTGATGGAAGCAAGGCAAGACAAATTTATTTATATAGCCCATTTTATGCACAAAGGTAACTCAAAGTGCTTTACAGATTTGTCAGGTCAAGTCAAACTTCATTATGGCCCAATCACAAAGCATGCATTGGTACAGACATCAAATGTCTGTACTAATAATAATTTCAATGTCATTTTAGCTATAAAGCCCAGTGTCATAGTATTGCATGTCATCCAAAAAGATAATAAAAATGTCATAGTATGTTGTCCAAAAAATCATGAAAATGTCAGAGTATAGTCTGTCATTCAAAAATCATAAAAATGTCTATACTATAACTATAGTATGTTGTTAAAAAAATCAAAAATATCATAGTGTCATTAGTTTTTTACAACATACAACACCATTCTGTTCTTGGACCCTCACGGGGGATAAAGAAAAACTACCCCCTAAAAAAACCTTTTAACAGTGAAGAAAACAAGGTTAGCCAAATTATTGACACACTGATGTTTTTTTTTTTTTAAATTCATGCCTCTATTATCTTTATACAAATATGAAAAAAACTTGTTTCCAACCTTGTGTGCTCTTGAAACAACCCAACCATTCCCAAATGGTTTTAAAACTGTATTTAATCATTGAAGTCTTGTCTTAAGTATAAAAACCAAATAAAGTCCTGTAGGTATATTTGGCTGTTTATGTTCCACACAAAGTCCGTCTGACAGACACAGAAATGGGCACTATGACCAGGTAAGTATTCCAATCGGCCTACTGGAGTACAGAACTGCAACTCCCAGAATTCCTAGCGGGCAGCAGAGCCGGTAGCCCCTTAAGAAACATCCTCCGGTCGTCGGGTCATAGTCAAACGAGCCCGGAACTGCTCATAACATCGACTCACGCTGCTGTTCATACAACAGGACAGAAACTCAGGTGAGCTCTAACTGTACTATACATAATCATTAGTGTATAGTTTAGTCCGTTATAGCAACGTGTAATTTAGCTAATGTTAACATTAGCGTCCCCAGACGATTAGCCTGCCTGTGCAGAGTGCATGCCAAGCTCACCGTGCTCTTTGATTTGTAAGCCAAAATTTTAACATCTAACCTGTTTACTTTTTATGCTCTTGTGTAAGGTGAGAGCAGACATTATCATAATTGTTAATAAATCAGGTATGTCACACTAAATGTGCTAACTGACACAGCTGATATATGCAGAATGGAGCAACACAACTTAGTTTAAAAAGATTATCTGATCTGGGGAACATGTGGCTTAAATATGAAGTTTATATCATTACAGATGCTTTAGTCATCATGCTCCCAATTAGGGATATGCACAGCTGCAAGGACACAAAAAAAAATCAGAGTATGCATGCTGTTTTAAACAGTGTGCCTTTTCACTTTGATATTCAATATGCAACTGGTAAAATCAAAAAATTAAATTCAGCTTTACTGTCATTTCGCCATATATTTACATGCAGATCAGCATAACGGGGCATTTCTCAGAAATATCAGGTGCAAAATATTAAAATAAATAACAACAATACACATTAAAAATATCCTCACTGTCAATAGGAACAACCCTATAAACAATAAAAAAAAACATCCACTGTGAACAAAGAATTAAAGTACTGAAGACAAATCAGCGTGTACTGAAAAAATGGAGAGTATTATAATTGCCTATGTCTCTATGTACCTATGAGATCCCAGTTGGAGAATATGAAAGTCTTGCCACTATTATTATAAATCAAGGGACTTTTAATTGACTAAATGTCATATTATTTTCTGTATTATCTGTCTATTACAATTTGGGTTTCCTCTTTGTAAAGAAATTCCTGATATCATTGCTAAATATTGTCATTTTATGTAAGTGAGTGTGTCTATGCTCATTATATACTTGTCACTGTTGCCATGCTGGTTGTTTGTGTTGTGCTTTGGAAACGGGACGAGTGGAAGAGGCTTAGCTAAATGCACTGGACATTAAAACATTCTCGTCTCTTTGGCATGGGGGCTTGAGAGCTTACAGAACACATGTCAAGGTCACACTGGCTTATTTAAAGCCACTTTTTGGCGATTTTATACATCTATTTTACTTATTTTTATCCTAATGTGATATTTAAGGAATATTACACAAGAGGGAGTGCTGTTGTACTGTATATCATTACATGATATAAGCTAATATGCAGCACAACAGCAGGACCGAGTGTGATATTGCGACAGTTCAATAAGCATCATTTATTGGTTAACTGTTATACACTACAACTGATTATGATTTGTTTATTCATGTAACTTCATGGAGGGAAAGTTAAGTTACATTTGTGCAAGTAATATGGGTAATACTTTTACTTTTCACTGTCCAGTCATGCTGACATTACAGTGTGCTAATAGGCGCTTCATATCATGTGCCATGAAAATACTGGATGGAAATTTCTGTCTAGCTAATGTTATCTTACTGTTAAGAAGCCAAATTTACACAAACAGGTATCCTTTGGAAACAAACTTTCAGTAGCATTTACACTAAATTGGTTTACCCTAATGAATCACAAAACCCCAACATGAGTTTGTCACCAATTTTAAGTGAATCTCACCTTATCAATACATGTTCAATTACAGTTTATTGTTTCAAAGTTGAGTGAAACTGGCATGTTAGCATGGTAAAAGTACATTTTTAGAGGACTTTCTACAGCTTCGGGACATTGGGAAACAGTATAACAAGGCTATTGAATAATAACCTCTTTTTATTTTAAATGCTTTGTTCTCTTATAATTTGTACATTTGACCTCACGCTTGTCTGTTGTGTTTGTGACTCTCCATCATGCCAGCAGTTAGTGTATCTTCTGAAAAGTTAGTTGGGCACGAGGTCTCCTGTGAGCTTTATCATGGGATTAAGACAAATATCAAGTAAATAAGCGACTTTTTAGCTTTGCTAGCTTCACAGACAAGTGACGAGAAGCCCCCAATGCGAACTGACGGCAACGCGGATCGCCGCCGACACAAATAGTTCCACAACCAATAGAAGTGATAGCTGTTGCCTAGCAACACAAACCTTTTTTTTTCGCCAAGGAGCCTGCTACTTTGTGTTAGTTTGGTTTACACGTTTTGCTGAGGGCAGCTGTTTAATATCTTGTACAATTATTCGTGTTTTCAGTGAAATAAGTTTTAGCCACTTGAGTTGCTGAGGCAAGTATGAAGAATCCTTACCTGCTCCTAACTGCAGTCAACCGCCGCCTCCCGCTCTGACGCTGACGGTCACCTCCAGCTGCCTCACCCGGCTGAGGAAACTCTGGCCCCCGTCGCCAATGAAGGAAGAGGGCAGGTCGACCGAGGGTGTCTGTCGGTTTAAAAGGGTACCCCTTCGGCGCCACATCTTCATAACGTAGTTTGGTAGCAGCACGCGGGGTCGACTAGCTAGCTAAACTGAGGCAGCTAAGCTAAAAACAGCAGCACGGCTAACGGCTCCACACATCCGCAGAAAAGCCCTCACAGCGGCTTGTCGAAGAACACTGCTGCTGCCAATGTGACCCAGCGTCCTGGGTTTACCTAACTGGATAATTAATAAAACAATAATTGGGACAAAAGACTTTACAGCTCCGAAAACTACCGACCGTTAATGTAGGAGCAATTAACGATTTTTGACACCTGTAAAGCGGAGTGATACAGGAAGAGTTAAAAGTCCCAGTGCTGCTATACCCAACCAATCACATTGCTCGGTCGGAACTAACTGTCGCCTAATTGTTGATAGACTAAATTCTAGGGCAGCAACAATACATTATTTATTGCCAAATATACAGTATGTCTAGTAGTTTTTAAATGATAGGCCTACACCATTTTGCCTGTAGAATGTCTAAATGATAAAAAAGTTATTACAAAATTAAGTTAAAAAGTCATATCTTATAATCACATAATAGCTTACTTTGAAGTCCAGCTGATAAAATCCCAGCGTCCATCCAAAACTTCACATTTTAATAGCCAATAGCTGTAAAATGAATATCATTGATGAGGGATCAGGTAAAATTGTTCCCAAATCAGCAGTTGCAGTTGGAAATAACTTTTCCCAACTAAATTTTTGATCTTGTATCTGCAGGTCACTCGCTTGGAGCAGGCAGGGTGATTGTCAGACATGGAGCGCGTCATGGGAGGAGGAGTACTACAGCTGCTCTTAGCCAGCGCGGGGATCTTGCTGCTTTATCGGATACTTGTTCGCCTTAGACCAGGAGCTGCTCTGCAGGATGCTGTGGTGGTCATCACAGGGGCCAGCTCTGGACTGGGGAAAGGTCGGTCCCCCCTAATCATTTCTTCTTCTCTTCAGATTACATGTAGACGCTTTCTACAAATCAAATCACATCAATATGCAGCCCTTCATTTCAGTTAGGTAGAAGTGCTTTACAACAAAGAATAACCTGCACCAAGTACTTCACATGAAAAGACATAAAGACATAATAAAACGTGCATGTAAAAATAAGATCAGAATAGAATACGTAGAATGCATCTTTGCATGGATAAAACGCATTTGATAACACCAATAAAAGTGAAATAAAAATAAGGATGAAAATAGAATTCACAGAATGCATAACATAAGATGGAAAATAAAACCCACAGAGATAATATTAATAAAAATAAAGCTAAAAATAGAGTGTATAAAATGATGGAAAACAACATTTTAAAGAGGTGCAGCAGTGTGTATTTCATTTTAGGATTGTGTTGCATGTGCTAACATGCCCTGGATGGATTTTCATCATCAGCTACATGTGGTTTTTGTGTTGCAGAGTGTGCACGGGTATTTCACGCTGCAGGTGCACGGCTCGTGCTGTGTGGACGAGATGCAGCCCGCCTGAAGCAGGTGGTCCAGGAGCTAACAGAAAGTTCAACAAGCTCACAGCGGCAGGTGCACACACACACATGCGCACACTTCCACACAGCCAGACAAAACAAAAGACCAAACAGTGTCAGGTTCTGAGACAACCATAGTTCCCTCCTCTTTGTATCCAATAATGTTGTCAAAATATCGATTCAACAGTACAAATCAATCCTGAATATTTGAAATGGTTTCAAAAATTAGTTTTCCCCATGATGTTGAAAATAAAAGCAGTTATTAATATATTTCAGGTATTGTATGAGTTAGATATTCCGGTAGCGTGAGAAAACTAATCTCAAACACCATTATACGACTGTATAACTTCTATTATTATCTATTAAAACACCTATTTTAATTAAATGGAAAGTACTTTTTGTCTTTCAAAAGTAGCTCTAGGATAACATTTTTTCTGCATCATTAGTATCGCTATTCACTCCATCTTTTCCAAGAACACACCATGAAAGGAGAAACTGTTTTTCTCATCTCTGTGTATCAGCTCATTTTTAAGCTCTAATGATAACATAATGAGTTGAAACAGCATGAATACTTTTGCAGACAGATGATAACTGCTCTGTTTTTTTTTCCCACCACCAGACTTACACTCCCAGCACTGTTATATTTGACCTGGCTGACATGGACACGGTGGACAGAGCTGCAGAGGAGATCCTAAAATGTTATGGACAAGTGGATGTCCTCATCAATAACGCTGGAATCAGTTACCGTGGCAACATACTGGATACCCACCTTTCAGTTCAGCGGGATGTTATGGAGACTAATTATTTTGGGCCCATTGCTCTGACTCAAGGTTAGTGAGGAGTGCCTTTGGTTGCCAGATCTGAGGGGCCTTTATAGCAGTTTGTAAATAAATGTGGGAGCCCAACCGTAGAGACGATATTTGAAGGATCTTAAATTTAAAATAAGATGGGGAAGTGTTTGAGGCATAAATGTCGCAGAGCCAAATTTTTTAGACTTCTGTGAGAGGAAGCACAGTATTCTACACTAGCTAGCTGTTTATTTTTCTACCTTTTTTCTCCTTTCACAGCTCTCCTGCCCTCAATGGTTCAACGGCACAGGGGCCACATCGTCGTCATCAGCAGCATCCAGGGCAAGATAGCCATCCCTTACAGATCAGCTTGTAAGTTATCTTTGCTTAATATTGTTTATTGAGTGATTTTAAGAAAAGTAAAAAATATGTGTATCAACATAATAAAATGAGGTATACAAACATATATATATAAGCCTGAACGATACCTGCATACAAATTTGTGCATTTTTGTTCCGAAACCATATTTTTGCCGTAACATAAATTGACGAATCATAAATGAAATATATCTTTAAGAAAACCAGAGAGAAAAAAATAGAAAAATAAGAAGAAAATGGTTGTATTGGGGCCTAAAACACAACAACAGTTTTTTTTTCAGTGTGTATGGTTGATTGGAAATGAAGCAGGACTATCTGCTCACACAGATGCAGCCTCTAAGCACGCCACCCAGGCCTACTTTGACTGTTTACGGGCCGAGATCGAACGCTATGGAATTCCAGTGACCGTGATCAGTCCTGGGTACATCCGAACCAGCCTGTCGGTCAACGCTGTGACGGGAGACGGCTCTAAGCACGGAGGTGAGGCAGTGAAACAAGTGTGTGTTTACACAAACAAAAAGCTAATGTCAATCACTGTGACAAATATGCATTATAGACATACAAAGACCTTAAGATGACATACAAAAGATGATGTCAAAAGAGATACAAACAGACTAAAAATAGTTATTCTTGTTTGTGCAACACTCTTCAGTTTTGGATAAAACCACGGCGACGGGTCGGGACCCCGCAGATGTGGCTCAGGCTGTGCTGAAAGCTGTCCGTCAGAGGAGCAAAGACGTCGTTCTGGCAGGACCTCTGCCCAATCTGGCCATCTACCTCCGCACACTGTGGCCTGCGCTCTTCTTCAAACTCATGTCCTCTCGTGCACGCAAAGAGCAGAAACCCAAAGAGCAGTGATGCAGCAGCAGGTACGAGGCTCACATGGACCAAAACATGAATTTAGCTGCTTCACATGGAGGCCAAATGGACAGGAGGTGTGAAAAGATGCAGCTCTTCAGTAATACAGACTACAAATCTGTATGTTGTAACAGGATCTATGAGTGTTTTTATTATAGTTTTGACTAACATCTGTGATCAAACAGGTAAGCAGGGCGTATTGTTCAGCAATTTCAGTGATTTACTGTTTTCAAAATCAATTTAAAAGTTATCACTACTGACAAGACTTGAAACTGGGCTGTAAAGACGTTGTGATGCCATTTTTCAAATTGACTCAACATAAACTTGGTTCCCAAATAAAATGCTTGGACTGTTATCAGTTTGCAAATCAACTAAAGTTGGACTTTTACATGTAAATGAACATTCGAGAGAGTTCACACAACACTGATGAAGTTTATTGCCGACAGGGAAAGCTCTCTGTGTTTTGCAGCACACTGGAGTTACGGTGTCTGTGGCGACTTTTCTGCTGGAAGTGAAGCATTTTCCATCAACCAGCCAGAGCTAAAGGAGGCAGTAAGGGGGCGAGAGAACATGGAGACGGAGCAGCAGCTCAGAGTTTGAAGGAAAATCCTGAGAACGCGTCAAAGAGAAGTTTCTGAACTGGATGCTTAAGAAAAAAAGAAACATGGGGGATGCAGAAAGCTTATCTGCAGGTATTAGTCATGAGCAGGTGGCAGCCTTTGGGACTGAAAAATCAAGCGCTTCAAGGGAAGTATAAATACATTTCAGTTCCTCTAACTGCCACTTCAAATTTCGGAAGCCATTCAGTCCCCAGAGACCACCATGTTAAAACGCCTTTACTGAAACTTTACATCAGAAATTAAGATGTTTACAACCTGGTACAAGAAACATTTTTAATCGGTAGTTAATGACCCTTCATGACAACTGTAGGGTGGTGATTTTATTTTATTTTAAGGCCTTTATTGTCATGAAAGTGGCAAGAACAATGCTCTTGTGGCATTAAATTACTTTTTTTTTCAAATATTTGGACAATAATTACTCTCTCTACCTGAGGGGGGAGACAAAAGTTCAGCACTCCAGCTATGTTTGTACTGTACCGTCAGGTCTGTCAGGTCTGCGTTGTACTATTATCTCACCGTCTCCTGGTGTCATACTCAATTTTATCACCACTGAAGGCCTACAGTAACATTTTAATGACTGAAAGGAGAACAGATTATTTCATTTGTAAACATCACGGTGAACTGCTGTTTCTCTGAACAGTAGAAACAAGGATCTGAGACTTCATCTACAAAAATAAAAAACTGTTTTGTATGCTGTTTTGGTGGAGGATATAGCCACAGTTACAGATACACATGCTATGGTTTAGAAAAGCAACAATCTTCCATCTTTCTTGGAGATGTGGTACAGCACCTGACATGCTGTTTATGGGTCACCTGTGCATAACAGACAAACGCCACAGTAAATGACTGAAAACAAAGTGTTTTTAATATCTGTTGAGGGGGCTACTGTTTAATTGCTGTCCAGAAAGTGTCCAATTTCAGTCGAGATTATCAAAACGCAAATAATTCTGTTCAGTATATCCCTGTTGAGTTAATTAAAATGAGCTGTTTTGTTCTGATGAGTGAGAATTTATTTTCTTTTGGTCAGGAATTCAGTTCAGCTCTCTCTAGAAAAGCTGACAAACCTGAAACCGTTTGTAAAAACCCAAAGGCCACATACCGTTGTTGCAAAAGTTTGCATATGAACAGGTTTTACCATGAAGTACACACAATGAATACAAAAGGCAAGTATTTTGTTTTTATAACTATCTTTATACACAGAATAAAAACACCTTTAACAAACTGAAAACTTTAAGCAGGTTTTTCCTTTTTAGATGTCATCTTAATATTAAGTTAAACAAAACAAAAAAAAACACGTTTTCTGAAATGTTAACAATAAATAGTCCAAATAACAATTTATGTTACAAAAGCGCAGTGAATACTGGAATTGACATTTGTACAAATAAATCCTTCAACAAAAAAAAATATAATAAGCCAGATTCAAACACAAACCTGCCGTTTATTCATTATAAAGCATCATCTTCATTGTGTCTAGTGTGAGAAGATGAGGCCTTTTCACAAATGAATAAACATCACAAGAGCTTTTACTTTGCAGAGTCGAAGCTCTCAAGGTGCTTGAAGGAGACAAACATTTTCAAATCCCATTTGTGGAATGACAACGAGCTCTCCGACAGTACACGCTCAGATAAAGTTAAACATGTTGATGAGACAAAATGATCACAATACTGCATATTGATGATGCTGGTTAATTGAAATTGGTAGTAAATCTGGATGTAATCAGTCTGGACTTCATGTGGTGAATTTGTATCTGCCGGGAACGACAGTCCATCGCAGCGGTGAAACTACATGGGAAAGGTAAGAGAAAGCACATTTACCTTTACCTTCACCACATGGAGAGTGGGCTGACGTTAAAGGATGTTAAGAAACCAAATCACGTCGGCATTATAGCCATAGTGTTTTTTTAGCATCCTGTAAGTCAATGGCGAGTTTATGTTTTGAGCACAACCAATCAGAAGGTTCTACTAGTGATTTAAGAATGACACATAACTTAAAATAAGAGTGTCAACTATGGCTTTTAGTGTTTGATTTCATTAGATACTTCTGACTGTTTGCTCATGTGGAAATGGGAGTGTAGCACTACTGGGAATTTGAACTTGGTACGCAGGCATTTGTCATTTCAGTCTGTTAGTGAATTATGTGGATGGTTGCATTAGGTCTGTGTGTTAAAGGGTAACACTGGTATTTTTCAACCTAGACCCCATTTTTCCACATTTTTGTGTCTAAATGAGTGATCGAGACAGGTTTTGAAATTGGTCCAGTATTGAGCGAGAGGGCGACATGGGAAAAAGGCTGCAATTTAACCATTTGTTTGCTGTCAGTTTACATCGTGCTTGTTTCTTCTGCTGACAGGCTCTGATTGTTGTTCTCAGTGTCTCACATCATGGAAATGATCCCCACAGAGAAAGACATTTTTGATAAAAGGTAAGAACCTTTTTATCTTCCAGAAACATCTAACAAATCGCCGGCAGTGGCGATGCGATGCAGGCTGCAATGTATCGAACCAATCGGAGCATATCAGCATATTCAATGTACATATGTTAAATGTACTCGTTTTTGCCACCGACACTGATTGTTATTCTAAGCGTCTGGCGACATAATGGAAATGATCCCTACAGAGATAGACCTTTTTTTTTTTTTAATAACCAAACACAGCCCTGAAATCACTGCTCCAAATTCACCAGACTCCGTTTAAATAAACAATAATGTTATCATTGTAAAACACACTTCAGTCAAAGTCAACAGAAACAAAAATGAAACTCACAAAAGCTGCATTGGTTTATCTTTCCATTGTTTTAACAATTGGTTGAAATAAACCCTTAATTCACCCAGTTAGATATGAAAATAATGCTGACTCTATTCACACTAAAATTAGTCTATTTTATGTAGATTCTGGTGGCCTTGGTGATAGCAATTTTAGGATCTTTCTGTGATTTATCTCTGTAGGGATCATTTCCATAATGTTGTCAGTCATTTAGAATAACAATCAGAGCCTGTCAGTGGCAAAAAAGAGGACTTTTAGTTGACGTAAACATGCCAAGAACGTTTTTTTTTCAAGAACATGGAAAAATAGGGACCAGATTGAAAAATACCAAAGTCGCCCTTTAAGACCTTGACTGAAAACAGCTCAACTTGCCTCTTTGTTTGAACTAATGAGGACTGCAAGATATAAGCATGAGTAAAGTTATTTGTCACAGAAGCTGAGTGAAAAAACTCCCAACTACTGTGACAGGTTATTTAAAATAATGAAATGTTGATAAATCAGTATTATCATTTCAAAGTGTTAAAAATGATGAAACCAGCATGAAGAGACTGGCAATGGATTCAATTCCAATGTGATTTCAGCACACACTTCAGAGGTCATAGCTGCAGATGATTACATCTGCAGAGCTACCACCAAATGAAGGAGAATTAAAAAAAAAAAAGCTGCCATTTTTGTATGTGACATCTGACAGTAAGAAATGACAAACCTGATTCCAAACAAACATGGCAGGCTGTGTTCCTAAAACACAACCAATAAAACCTGAACTGATTCGAGAGCAGGTGAAATGGAGGGCAGTATCAAAAAGGATTTCACTTCTACCTGCCCTGCTGTGTCGTGCTCTACTTCTGCAACTGAGGACGCAATAACAGCTGAACAGAAACATGTATCGCATCACATTCAACCTCCTTCTCACTGCCATTACTTTTAAACACCACCCTCCAGCAGCCGTTTGCCACCAGCTGCACATTTTGGCGGATTTACACATTTTGTGGGGTTAATCTGAGAGAGTAGAAGACGGACAAACACACAAAGAGCAGGAAGAGACATAAAAGATCAGTGAAAATATTTTGTTCAGATATGGCATAGTATTTTCCTGTACATGAGGTTGTGTTTTGTAAACGCATCTGTTTTTCTAAAGTGTTTGTTTTTAAAGGGCATTTCAACTTAAAGAACAGTTCAGTGAAACCAACAAGTTTCGAACTCGCTTTGAACAATGGTCAAGGTTCACTGGTATTATTGCACTTTTACAAACAGGGCAGGGATGGCTTTTGGAGGGGGGGGGGGGATCTGTCGTCCTCCACAGCCGTCTTTTCTCCTGAGCAGAAGGGACGGTGTGGCGGCAGTCTAGACAGAGCAAACTCATGTCCTCCAGGTGGCCGTGGGTCGCTGAAACCAGGTCCTCTCGACCTCATGGCGGAGGGATGGAGGGCTCGGTCACAGCCAGCTCCTGAGCCAGGTCATTGAAGCGAGCGATGTAGTCCACGCTGCTCTCACTCATCATACAAGCAAGCTGAGAATCCATCTGCGAGCACAAACACAGACACAACAGAAAAAACATGAAAACCCCCCTTTTCCAGAGAATTCTGTAATTTTTAGTTACAGTTGTAAGGATGTTGTCACCATTGACAGAACCAGGCCAGACGTTTCCCCATGTCAGTTCTTAATGCTGAGCTAAGCAGGCTGTTGGGTTGGGAAATACTATGTGCAATGGTAGAAATGTGTCCAGGATATTAGCAGACATCTGATTTGATTTTATTTTATTATCAGGAAAAAAATATGGAGAAAAAAAAAGCGAAATTTCTAATTTGTGCATAACTCAATAAAAACATTCTTGCCTAATCACATCCCTTAGTGAAAAAGGACTTACTTCTGCCACATCAGGAAGGCCACGGGACTGAAAGGAGTCATGGGAGTTGCAGTCCAGGAGGCTTGGACCAAGCAAGGCCGTGCCGCTGGAGGGGCCAGAGGGGGTTAGGGTGGTCCGCTTGCCCTTATCAGGAGACACCATGCTGGCTGTAAGGGAGACAGACAGACAGTAAATAGAAGGGACGGCACACATGAATAGTGGAGACAAAGTCGTCTTTATGGATGCAAGAGGAAGTCTACAGCTGTGTCAGTGTTTCTGTGCATTAATAAGAAAAAGAAAGTTTGAATGCACAAAAAGGCTTTTATGAAGGCTGAAAATGTGTGTGCATTTTTAAAAAATTGTCTCATATTAAAGCTAGTAATCATTGCTGTACAGTTAATTTAACGGTCTTTGATTTTTCAGAAAATAGAAAGTAAACCCTCGGTGTGTTCAGCATTGGAATTTCTCATTTGTAGCATCAACTCTTTGGATGAGGAGCAGAAAAAGACAAAGAAAAACACTGACAAAGGAAAAGACTTACAGAGGAGGCATCCCAGTGTGGAGTCAGATGAGTCGCTGGGGTACCACTGGGGGTCGTGGCTGGGCGATGGGATCCAGCCTCTGGACGGGCTGACCGAGGGAGACGAGGTCAACAGTTTGGAGCCGTCGTTGTTGCTCAGCTTGGCTGGAGAGAGAGTGGCCTCCTCACCTGCAGCAGAACAATCATTAAATTACACACGCGTTTAATAAGTCTGACTACTCAGAAGTTTAAACTGTCTGAATGCAACTAACAAGGTTCCTGTCGCCCAAGGCAAGTGTGATTTAAAACTATTTAAGACTTTTTAATGCCTCTTGGAATTAAATTTTGGATAAATTTTACAGAGGCCAGTACTGGTGGAAAAAAACACGTATCGACAGCTATTACTTAAAGTTAGGGGGAATTTTTTTTTTTTTTTTTCAAATATTTATTGCAACATAAAACATGACTCTTGGTGATGATAATGCAAGAGGCATTCAGCGAATTATTATTATTTTTAAATGACCCACTATTTTAAGATTTTGCAATGCAATGTCAGGAAAAAAAAAAAGACTTATAAAAATCCAATGTCAAGGCAATTTTAAGACTTTCGTAAGACTGATTTAAGACATGACCTTGTTTTTAGATTGATGGATTCAATGCCTTTCAAGACTTTTTAAGGATATGAAGTAACTCTGAACACAACCTCTCATTTCTAACCTGTTGTCTCTTTAATATCAAACTATAAATATTTGAATTTCGTACAAATGCCTGTAATTTTCACTTTTAAAGAAACAAATATAAACATACGGACGCACCGTAGTGGGCAGAGTTGATGGCAAGCTCTATAATTGAGTCGCTGATGTGTGTCTGAGGTTCTCCAGGGGCCAGAGCTTCTTCAGGGGGGCCAGGGAGAGAGATGTCCAGGAGCGAGGCGACACTGGGTGGAGAGAGGAGAGAGTCCCCACCACCTGTCACCCCAGGAGACGGTGGAGGCTGACCATTCTGTGGAAAGAACAGGTGAAAGCACTTAATTTGGGCTGTTTTGTTCGATTCTTTAAAGTTTCGTTCACTAAACAGGTAAGTTTTCAACAACATATGTGTGTTTTTAACCCAGCAGGCCAGGCTTGTGGATAGAATGACAAGAAATTTGCAGACAAAAACTTGACATTGTGCTGTTTTGTTTTGTTTTTTTATGAAAGATTATTTTGGGTGATTTTTCTCTTTATTGACAGGACAGCTATAGACTGACAGAAAATGGGGAAGAGAGAGGGGGGATGACACACAGCAAAGGGCCACAGGCTGGCACTGAACCTGGGCCGCTGCAAAGGCCTCGGCATATGGGGTGCAAACTCTACCAGGTGTGGTCGCCCCGCCTTTTTGCTTTTTTGAGTCCCAGTTCAACATCAGCATTTTATCGTTTTTTACACTAATAACATACTTTAACGCAGCTTATATCATGCAGCTTGCACATGCAATATTTTATGGTATTGTAGGTTTCACTGTTTATCCTGTAGAAATGTGAACTGCATTCATGTTGAGCCGCAGATATTCAGCCCAAAGTTTAACCAGCATTGATCTGGTGTGACTGAACATGATAACCACTAAATCCATCCACACATCTGACCTAGTGATTTGCAATCAGAAACTACTTTTGATAACATACACTGAGACTTGTGGAATTGCCATTTAACCTAAATGTGGAGGTGAGGAAGAGACATTAAACTGAAGAGATGGAGATGTGTGGATAGACACCTTGTGAAGCAAAGCTCCCAGTTTGTATTAGTTTACGTGTTCAAATGTGCGCTGCTGACCTCTGGGACATTGTCCTGGAGGAGTGGAGAGTCTGCTTCAGCATCAACAATGGGTGTGGTGGCCAGCAGGGCGCTGTTATCGACAGCAGGAGAATTCAGCTCCCGGCGGGGACTGCCAGGGATGATTCCTGCAGACTTAGCTGCCAGGTCAATGGCACCTGAAAGAGCGTTGACATTTTAGAGACACAAGAGACTCGCCACATCAGCATATTACTGAAAATGAATGGTATGAATAAAAAGATGAAAGCAAGAAACAAAGCTGGTAAATGTTCTCTTTGTCTTTTTACTCCTGCACAAGAGAGTATTTGTTCAAAACCCTGCTAACTGTCAGAGATTATGTGGGAGTAAAGATGCCAGTTATCTTCATACACTTGAAACTGGTACTTGATTTTGGATAAAAACACAGAGAATGTAGAGAAGAGTGTCTTACACAAAAATAATGATTTGATTTGACACAGAAGGAAAAAGTTGTGCGTCTGTAGACAGATTTTATCAGTGAAACACAGCAATAGTGCAAGATGCAGTCATGAAACTTTACAGGCGTGTAGTTGAGATAAAAAAAAAGGTGGAGTTTGAAGATGGATGCAGTGAGCTGAACAAGTGAGCCAAAAGAACACGTGCACTGTATTGTAGCTGGAGTGATTCCTGTTTTGTTGAGTCAATTTAGTGAAGGAGCAAAAATATGTAATTAAAACCCAATTAAAGGAGAATTTCAAAATACAAGAAAAAAAGCATACATATATATGCTATTGTGTTTTGTTTTGTTTTGAACGTGACAAGAGGATAAAGAATGGCAAGTGAGGTTAAACCAATACTCAAACTTCAATACTTATACTCCACGTAACAAAACAGAAAAATAGAATAAATAATAAAAAACAGTACATACTGGAAAGCTGGCTGGCCGTTGCAGAGCTGGTGGCTGCCGGGGAAGTTTTAGACAGGAGGGGGCGGGAAGAAGGAGCCAGGCGAGTGTGGATTGGCCGGAAAGATCCAGTTCCTGAGGGAAGAAACAGGAAGTGAGAGAGCGAGAGATTAGCAGAGTTGTTTTTGAAAATGAGAAATTAATTTAGTTATGAACAAAGAGCACAGTGAGTGAGTGTATTACCGACTGTTACACAGAAATACGCCTGTTGAAGGACCTAATTTCAAGAACACATGTCTGTCGTAGTGTAAAAGTAACAGTTTTAGGTTACACTACAGGGAAAAGTATAATCATTTAAACATTTCTATCTTTTGCTAACAACAAATTGTGCGGATATCTACAGCGTACCTGTGGCAGAGGAGTTGGAGAGGATGGAGAAGGAGCAGACATGCTGAGGAGTGTCTCCTGTAGTTCGGGGTAGGAGTGTTCGCTGTGGACAGAACAGAAGAAACTGAATGCACAGTTTATTAACACAGTGCAGAGAAGCACCATGAAGACATTTACAGCACTGTGGAGTTCGTACATGTTAAAGACTCTTTTTTTTAAAATAATTTCTAATGCAAACTGAACATTCTTATGTTTTTTACTTCAACGCCACCCTCTTACCTGAACTACAAGTGGTTTCCGAAGCTGTCTGTTTCGAGGTTTTCTCTGTCGTGAAAGGAAAAGATCTGACTGCATCTGCAAATTTGAAAAAAAAAACCCAACTTACTAACATTTGTGCATATTTCTGTGGACAATATATACACATTTAGTCTTTGCACAAAAAAAAATACCGCATTTCTGTGTCTTACACTGATCGAGTCGAGCTGCTGTTTGAGAGCGAGCTCAGCCTCTTTGTTAGGGGAGAACATTCTGTTGTGCCGCGTGCTGTTGGGGGGCAGCGTTGTGGGAACCGCAAACACACCGCTTTCTGCCTCGCTGCCCGCCGTTGACCCCAGCAGCGAGCGAGGGAGGTTGCGCCCGCCTAAAGAGGGGAGGAATAAGTGATATATGTCATGTGGGGAGGGCAGTTATTTAAGTCTAATGTTTAAAGCCATTGAGCAGCATACACTGATTCTTTGGGTTCACTTGGTTTGCACTGGGGTTTTCAAATATTACAAAATACAGTGCAGAGATACTGTATTCAAACAATCACCTATGAAGCAAGAAGAAGTTACACGACATAACTACGTACTTCTCATTGTCAAAAAAACAACCTCATCATCACGAAGATACATTATCATTATGCAAAAGCCAAGTAGCTACTGTGCTAAAGCCTGCAACTACAGCCTTTACAGGAAATCAGTTACACTGAAGCTAAATGTCCATGTAGCGTCTTGTAGTGTTGAAAATGTGAGAGAGAGCCACAAATACCTGAGACTCCAGCATTTGGCAGGTGTAACCGGGCCCCTCGGACAGAAGCCTGCTGCCGGCCACAGTTGGGGCTTCGAACACCTGCTATGGGACCCTTCCCCGGAGGTGTGACGGCCTGGTTTTGCTCCTCTTGCTGGTTCTTGAGTGGTGATGTGGCTGTGGAGCACAGCTCTGGAGCCTGCAGGAGAGGACATATTGTTGACACCATCTGCTCACATGTCCATTGTTAATGTCCCTGTCACACATGCACTGAAAATCTGAACTTATCTAGACATTAGTTGGAGGAACTGTATGTGAGGAGTCAACCGGTGGACCAGACATTTGACTAACTCCTCTTTTTAATGTCCATGAGAAAACAGATCATGTAACTGCCAAGAGAATTCAAACCAAATGGACAGCTGGATTACATCATGCAGCTTGCATGAACTGGTAGAAAACAAACATCCAAGGGTGAAGAACAAGGGCCATTTACAAGAAGATAGCAACAAAAATGTCTAACTGGAGAGAAGACGAGATCGGGGAACTTCTGTTGGTAGGGATGAAGCGAAAATTGTCAGACAAATTAAAGGATCAGAGGAGATCCTGTTGTTTATGACCAAATTACAGACCGGTTTTATGACCACGGTGTAATCTGCGTCATGTCCTGCTTCCTGCACACTCTACCCAGGTGCCACCCCTCGTCTAAACCAAATGGAGTATTTCCAATAGGTGAGAATATTTCTGACAATCTCCTGTGCTATATATGTGAAAAGCAACTCTTGACAATGCACAGACCTGATTCTCTGGACATTGTCCAGAGTTTATTTGAGAAAACGGCTAAAGTGGTGCTTTCAAAAGAGGTGGCAGAACAATTCACAACCTACTGCCAGTGTTACATGAACATGAATAAATTCCACATTAAATTGTACTCTCACTTGTGTTAAAACTACAACTGTGCAGAATTCATTGAAGATGAATCCACTTTGCAGTTTAGTGAATCCACAGGTGTTTGCACCCTGCATGCTGCCGTCACGCTGTGGCATGTGATTGCATATGTGGTTGCATGTGGATGCATTCATTTCACCATCTTTTTGTCATGTTTGACTGTTTAACTGCTTATTTGTAACAAGTGTGCACAAATAATTATGCCATTTAGAGGTCCAGTTATCTGGCAACCAGCAACAACACTGTAAGGAGTACGAGTTGATTCCTACCAAAGGTTTAGGATTGACCTCAGTGGCGACCAGCTTGAGTAGACAGCGCAGAACGCGGTGTGTCCTGTTGGGTTTGATCTGTGCCATGGCCTGTCCGTTTTCCTCGTTGCTGAAAGGAACTGCGATGGGCTGCCACTCGTACTCCAGCTGCAGCTTGCCAGGCTTCCCGAACATCAGGTAGAGCTCAGCCAGGGTGACGTTCTCTGCGTCACGGGCGCTCCAGCCCTCCCCCCTGATCTGCTCTACAGCCCGTTCTTTGGCTGCTGGTGCAGACATCCCCTCCTCTGAGCCAGACACTGGAGCTTTGGCTGGGGGAGTCTGGTTGGCCTCTGGGGAGGAGGTGATGGTGTTCTGCTCCTCTTTGCACTGCTCCGATGAGCTTTCTGTACCACTACACAACTTCTCCACTGCTAAACCACCACTGGTCTCCACACCAGTACAAGTCTTTCCCCCTTCAAAGGGTCCCGTCCCAGCTCCCTCTTCCATGGGAGTCTGCTGAGAGGAAACAGGGACTGAAACAGACTGAGGTCTCTTCTCCTCTGCTTTTGTGGAACAGTCTTGTGAAGGCTCGAGGTTAAGGGACTCAGTTCGTCTGCCTTCACCCAATACAGTCACTAAAGCACCGCCAGCACCAGCACCAGCAGCTGCAGCTGCCGCACCCGCTCGTCCAGATTTAGCCCCAGTCCGAACTGGTGGAGCCGTGTGAATTCCCAGTATCTGAGCAGCTGGCAATTCCTTGGCGTTCGGCCGGTTCTTGCCACTTTCTAGCCAGTGTACAGTGCAGGAGGCCTTGGAGTGAACAACACGCGCCACACCAGGCAGCGTGGTCAAAGTGCTGCTCTCAGCCGGGAAAAGAAAGAGCTCCTCCTGCTGGGATTTGCTGGGAGAGGCTGTGCTGGACTGGCCGCCCTCCAGAGCCTCCCTCTCCATGAGACTCTTAAGCTGAAGCATCAGTGTCAAGGACTCAGACATGACATGACAGAAATAGGCCTGTTTACAGAACACAGATGTTTACAGCAATACCACTGCTCCAATGCACATGCCGAACTTGATAAAAATATTTAACTGCGCTATACATTGTAGCATGTCATTAGCAATGGACTCTATAAAACAGCGCAATGTAAACAACTAATTTCATTTTTTTTGTGTGTGTGTGTGTTTATTAGTGTTGTTGTCAAGACCTTACTAACCAAGACTTGACCGAGACCAGTGACCAGTATCACAGTCTAGAGCTCTTTTTTTTTTTTTTTACAAACTGAAAAGCAGTTAACAAGACAATGCTAACCCAGTGAGGTTTTAAAGGATACAATCCGCTGGTCATGGTACGCCCACTTCTGTTTCAGATACTCAATGAGGCTGGAGACTTTCCTGTGGAGCTCCACCACCATCCTGGTTAGAGAAGACAAAAGAAGAGATAGTAGCTGATTTACGAGCTGCTGTGGTAATGTTGGGCAGAGCAGCACTGGGCTGGAGGTGTTTATGCTGCAAACATATATATCACTTTTAGGTCACTTCCTAAACGAATACACAAATGAGAATCTGAATTGATTGCGACTAAGAATTACATTTTTTTTGGGTGATTTTGCCTTTATTGACAGCTGAAGAGAGACATGGCTGTTGGGAGAGAGAGGTGGGATGACGTGCAGCAAATGGACTTGAACCTGGGCTGCTGCAAAGGACTGAGCCTATATGAGACTCACACTCTACCAGGAGAGCTCGAGTTTGCCCTCGTGTGTACATTTTAAAATAAGTCTTCTATAAAAAGTTTGGCTGAGGAGTGCTACTTCACATGCGTAGGTCTCAAAAACACGTGCTCTTTGGATTCAAGGACAAAAATAACAAAAAAAAGTGAAGCTTCGGAAGCTATACTGAGGATTCATTTACCCCGTAAATTTTTTTTATTATTCATATATTTATATTATATTATATATATATTATATTTTATTATTATTCAATTATTTATTTATGGATGTGTTTGTGTGACGTGCATTTGATGATGGTGACTGTGATGAATTTGCTGGTCTTGAGCACACTGCTGCTTTGTTGGGGTTGACCTGAGTGTCTGCACACTCACTTCATTGATTGCACCTGTGACAATTATCTGATGCTACTCTGATTGCCAGGCAGCTGACATCATCCTTGGTATATCTGTGAGCTGCCACTTGCTTTTACAATCCCTGATGAAGATTGTATGATGAAACAAGCCTTCAAGGCTTCAAGCCCATTTATTAAAGGTTTTTTAACTGGAAACAAGTCTAACCTCTCTCTCTTTTTAAAATAGGTCTTCTGTTTCTTTTGGCACTTCAGTTACAAACAGGCATAATTTTCAAAATTGCTTGATGATGCATTTCTGTAAATGCCAAGATCTAAAAAATGGCATTTATTTAACCAAAGGCTTTGCATTATTAATCTAAGCTGCTGGGAAAGTGCTCATAAAAACAATATCAAACATGGGATGTTTATGAATTTGTCTTTTCTTACATTAGAAACTACTCGACTCAAACGTCAGGTGTCGGAGCATTCTGAAGGTGTTACCAAGGAGTTTTTTTTTTAAAGCGGACAGTCACGAGAACCGATACTTCAGTACCAAGTCGATACCAGAATTCTGAAAGCGTGACAGTACTCTTTTTTTCTCTAACAATTGTACTAGTCTGCTATTAAATGCCAAAGTGAAAAGATAAATATTCATGAATTTTAAGCAATTATGATATCAAACTGATTCTCATATCGTGCTAAAATAAATGCAAATGTCAGCTTTGAAGTTAATTATTACAATTTTTTGTGATATTATGTGGCCTGGTTTTGAAAATGTTTGCTCTTAATTAACTTTCAGACATTAGTTAACAGGCAGGCCTGACCTGAGACGAGGGTTGTGGGCTAGACTCTGAACGCGAGCCCAGGAGTGATTACTGCGAGGCTGGAGCTCCACTGCCACCTTCAGGGGGAGACGCACCGGCTTCTGGTCCTCCTCGTCACTCACTCCTGCAGAAACATGAAGACACCGAGAGACTGAATGAGAAACAATGAGAAAGATCTCGCAAGGAGAAAAAGGTCAGGCGATTTTGTGAGAGCACGTGTCCGGGCAGAGGGATTCTGTGAAAGAATGAAGTCATAAAAATAAATGTGAACATTTAGTAGAAATGCCACAACTGCACAATATAATACAAAACCTGCAGAGTCTTTACGTCATAATCAAAGTCTCAGTCGGTGCCCGTCCAGACTGAGCAAACTTCAAACTAACAAGAGATCAGCAGCGTTACTAAAAAGTCTCCATTTTACGGGTTCCTGAAACAAGAAGCTATTAGTGTGGATTAGTCTAAAAATTAACACTGAGAGAGATGGCAGATGCATGCTGGGATTTTAATTTTCAATCCTTTGATTAAAGCAAATATTTCTCTAACTTTGGTGAGCGGTTGTTATTGAACAGAGGCGCAGATGCCAGTCGGTCATCCCAGTCATCTCCATCATCTCCCTCCTGCTCCTCCTCCTCATTTTGCTCCCACAGAGTTACCATGGAAACACCACGAGCCCACATGCTGCCATTGTTAAACCCCGCCCCCACAATCCCTGTGCCTCATCATCGCCACGGTTTGTATTTTCAGCACCGATGTTTGTTTACTTTGTATGTATGTGTCGGGTGTCTGCACATCACACGCTCACCATCTGGGTCACAGAGTTTCTTCAGTGCTCGGCACATGGGCGCTTTGATACGCAAGTTCCTCCCTTTGGAGCGTACAGTCGTGGCCCTGATGAAACACACAGAACGGCAGTGAAATCTCAAGACAACTTTACTAGATCACAAACACATCACAGAATGAGCTGAACAACTGTGTACTAAGTGACCAAAAACATTTTACAACACAGTAGCCATGCAGTAAGTAATATACTACATCGTCCAATATTTTGAAATTATATTGTAAGAGAAAAGAAATATGTACTTCTGATTTTGGGGTGAACTGTCCCTTTAAGATAAGTGTTCCTGCTGCAAATTTCCTGTATCCTTCATGACCTCATACTGGGGGTGAAAGCTTATCTGTGTTTTTGCAGATGTGATGTAGTACTTACAATTAAAAATGACATGCTTGACAATCCTAGATGTGTGTGCGTGTGTGTGTGTTTGTGTAACACAGCCTGGTTTAGTTAAAATAAAAATTAAACATGATGTCAGCGGACAGTGCATTTCTTCGATTTACCAACTTACCCTTGCTGGATTAGTTCGTTCAGCTTTGCCACGTTCTTATCATCCATTACTGTCAAAGACAAAACACAGAGCTGTTTATGACATCGTCCCTCAGGAGCGGCTGTCCCCCATGACTGGGAGGGTGCAGCATTTAATCACATCCCCTGCGTCCGAAAGTAACAGCAGAAAAACAATCACACACAAAACAACTTTTAAAAAGGCATTTATTCACGTGCGTAGCCTTTACTTACATCCTCCAACTTTTTTGCGGAGCTCTGCATAGCAGATGAGGCCGTACAGTTCTTGGGAGGATTTCTTCAGCACCCTGGAGTAAACTGAGAAGGAAAGATGGGACAAGTCACACCAGTGCTGCAACATGTGACGTGTATGCTACATGAAGATAACACGACAGTGTCACTGAGGGCTTTTGAAGTAAGGAGTCTAAAGCTTATCTGGCGAGGCTTTTTACATACGTTTTGGGACAAAGTCACCCTGCCAAACTTCTATATAAACAGTGAATAATATAAACTAAAGCGTCCCTGGACACATTTCTAGTGGACATAACAGGATAAGTGAGACAAGATGAGATGCTACAATTTGTATGTTAATCAGGATTCCAGCACATTTCCACCAATTCATTTTCAAAACTTTTTAATAATAGTTTACCTCGTTTCCATGACTTAAGTAGTTTAAAATGGGCCAGCCAATATAGTGTTATAGCCGCATACACATTATTAAACAGGCTTTTTCTTGGTATTTGTGGATAAGCAAACTGCAAATGCTTGCCATCTTTACTCTGAAGTTAGAAATTCCTGTCACCAACTACGTATATGCCAATAGACCAGACCAGCACATTCAGGTACTTCAAAAATGTCAAGGCTGTGGCCCCTTTTGAGGGAGAGAAAACCAAATATCTGATCAACGGTGAGGCACCAAAGCACTAGTACTACACAGTGTATTTTGCTTAATGTCAGACATGTTTTGGGATATTTATGAACATATTCTAAATGACTGCCAAAACATTGTATGTTCAGAAGTTTTTTATCATCTTAATCCCACAGCATTTCCAGGCTCGGAAACCAGTTCTTCTAATTTCATAACTTTTACAGGAATTGCATGAATGTGGGAACAATGGGTAATATTTTTTTAAAAAATTAAAAATTTTAATGTGGAGCTCAGACTCTAAATAAACACTTTTCTACCCTCTTTCACTGAGACTCAAGGCCTTTTTAAACAGAGATTCTGCAATACTACAGTAACGATCTGCCATTACACCGCCTTTACTTTTTCTTTCTTTCTTTCTTAAACTGAACGAAAACAACTCCAGCATAATGCTGTCCCAGTGTGTCATTTAAGATAGCATGCCGGTGTTCCAGAAGCAAAAGAGACATGATGTAACACGACAACTCTGGCACCTAGTTTGTAGTTTTACACTGACGTCACTTCGGCTCGGTTATTGACTCGGCTTCACGATGGAACAATGATGACCGCTCACTCTGTGTTTGTGTGTTTTGTGCAGGTGGAAAAAGGATGCAACATTCCCATCTTGAACAGGCTCTATAAAAGGGGCTGACAGAGATAAAAGGGGTAACTCACCATTGGCAAAGTCGATATGTTTGGAGATCTTGTGCCAGGTCCGGTAGTAGAAGTGGCGAACCTGCTCCTTGTTCTTCACCATGTTGGCTGGCTTGCCTCTTTTCTTGTACTTCATTGCAATGTTATTCTGGATCGCCTCGAAATCCTTCCCGTGCTGGAGAACAGAGTAGTAGGGGGGAATTAGATGTCAAAAATAAACGCCAACACTTTCATTTTAAGTTTCGCCGCAGAAAGTGGCGCCCGTTTTTGACAGTCTGATTGGTTCTGCCCTTTACCTCGTACAGCCCCTCGAAAAAGCTGTTTTTGTCCTCTGTGCTCCAAGACTCCCACTGCCGACGGGCCCGCTTCTGGTTACCAGCTTGCTCCTCCTTCTCAGCAGACCCTTGGCCCTTGGAGGCCTTCGACACTCCCCCTGTGGAGCCGGCCACAGGCCCCGACTGTCCCACTGTCCCCTGGGAGGAAGAGCCATTCTCTGCCCCTGTGGTACACAGAGCCCACAAATCCATGAAGCATTCAGAGAAAAAACACTTCAATATCAGAGTCAAAAATTTAAGGAGGAAGACAAATGTTTCGGTCGACCGCCTGGGTTGTTTTGTATGAAATGGAAAGAATAATACAATTGTAGTTCGTGGTTTGGGGAATGTTAAAATGCATGCACACAAAGCCACCCACTGCCGTTTCACTGCACAACCTGCAGAGCTTCCCCTTCTGTGGTTCAGCACTGGCAAGGAGGCAGGAAAAGCAATCAGTCCCGACGGCCAGGTCCACAGTACACGGGTCCAAAACCAACTCCTGGTGGGCTCCAATAGCTGAGTTTACCCCGACACTGAGCACAATGCCAGAGGCATTAACAACAAGAACAGAGGCAGTCGCTGTTGCAGCGCTGCACTATTTCAAGGCAAATGTAGATTTTTGGCCAAAAGGGGGTTCATTTACAAATACAAAAGAAAATCTCTGTGTGGACCACTAACCTAGATTTGTCTTTTTCAAAATGGATATGCATCAATATAGTATCATTTAAAAGTAAGTGGGGTGAATTGGTCAACTGATTGACACCTTGGCAATCTAAATATAAATTTGATGAAATGATCACAGTGTCTTTCTAACAACAAAAGAAATCCACCAGTCATATCTTTCAGAGCACAACAACTCATCAATATATTGTACAAATTCTGTTTGATTCAAGGCCAGTTCATTTTAAAAACATTTTTTAAGAAAGAAAAGCTGCATAATTATGCACTTTAATAAATCAGATAAAAGAAAGTCCTCACTAAATCGGAAACAACAACAACAACAACAACAACATAAAATCCTTAAGTAAGGAAGATGCAGGTTGGTGGTGCAGCACATCAATAACAGACTTTCAAATAAGTAGAAGTCACCTCTGTAGCTGTAAGTTTCAGACATACTGGATATTAATGCTCCTGCCCCACCCCTCTGCCTCACCTCGTGTTGGTGTTTCTTAACTGTTTATCGATCTATTATTTGTGATCAGAGGTGTTTTCCTTCCTGATATATGATATTGATGTTTAGACTTGTGTATCAGCTGATACCGAGAACGATTAGACGAAAATGAATAAATCAGTAGTTGTATACTATTATATGAATAATTACTAATATTGTTGTATTGCATGGCTCATTTTAACCCGAAACTGGTGGGATTTTTCAGTGTCAAATATTGCCAAATTGCTGATATTCTGCACCAACACCATTTACCAGAAACCAGTTCTTCTTCTGAAGCAACAATGAGGAATTTAATTCTCAGAAAACTGCTCTTTTATCAGGGTGTGAAACTACTTTAAGTTTATTAATAAATGACATGGTATGGGTTTGGTGCATAAACGTGCATACTCAATGATACCTGATCCAGCATTTTAAGCAGTATCAGAGTCATTTCTTAATGACATTGGTATTGGAACACCTCTTCTCGTGATCAGTAATCAATGACGGGAATTCTTGTGTGTGTTTAAAGTCAGTACAGCCTGAAAAGGCTCATTTTATCTATAGCTTTAGAGTTTTGCTCAGACAAGTTATTATTTCGATTCATAATGACAGTGTCCTAGAATTGCCAAAATGACAATGCACCATTACAGCATTTGTTTGTTGCATCACTATTGTTTTGGGGTGATATGCATGGATAAATTATACATAATTATTTTACTTTTTTATTTATTTTTAATTTTTCCTGGAAAAAATAAAAATAAATAAAAGTGCAAGCAACTGTATATAATATTGGTGCTCTCCTGTCCTGTCCCACGGCTCCTGCAGCTAAAGGCAAGGTAGATTTAATTTTTAAGACTTTTTATGCAACTCGTGGCAGTGAGTCATAATATGACTGAGAAATTATTTAAGTCTTAAACTTGTGGTTTATTTTTCTTCTTCCACTTGATAAAGACAGATATGGTCGCCCTGTGTTTTTTAAGCCACAATGGCAAGTGTCAAATAATTTAATTAGAAATGGTCTGATTTTATTATTTCATTCATTCATATTCGGTTTATTTCAGTGTTCACTTTTTCATTTCAGTGTTTAATTTCTACAAACAATAACAAAAAAAGGATGAAGAAAAACTTAAAATACCTGCTCCTTTCTTACTAATAACAAAAGCTACAGATACAGACACAAATGACCAACCTTTCTATATCTACCTTTCTTTTTTCACAAGTCATAATAAATTCAGCACTAACAACAGAAACAATCAATTTGTCATCTTAACATGACTCAGAAAGTTCAAACTTTCATGTCTCATTATTTTTTCTTTATACCGTCTTTTAAATAGAATAATATCTGAGCTGCATCTGAAGTCAACATCTTAAGTAATCCACAGTTTGACTCCATATACTGAAACACACATCTGCTTTAATGTAGTGCGACTTTTGAAATTAAACTTTCTTCTATGATCCTTGTTGTCGAATCTCAAAATGAACAACCTCTGTAATAATCTGTTTCTGGTTTAAAACGTGACTAATAATGTTTTTAAATCAACTAAATCTTAAAATTTCAACACACGTGAGCTGATGAAACAGTCTGTTAGTATGTCCCCTGATATTTTAATTGAAATTTAAGTTATGTGTCTACTCTTCTTATCACAGAAATGCTTCACAGGATGGTGTTGCAACTTGGGGCTGGAGCAGCCAAAAATCAACCCAGCCGGAGCCCCAGAGGGAGTATACAGCAGCAAACCCTGCATCAGTCTCGCCATCACTGATAAACAAAGTGTAAACAGTGTGACAACTAAAGGGCAGACCCCCTGCTAATCCCACCTATGCACACTTTTCGCTGAGCTGGTCACACAAACACACACAGTACCTTTCGATTTTGCCCCGCCATGTCCATTGATGGTCGAGCCGATTGAATCCTTCCGGATCCGTTTGCTCGGAGGTCTAACGCTTGATCGGAGAAAATGATGCTGGTCGTGACACGGAGGGGCGGGCTCCGTTAAGGTCTGGGAGTGCTGGACTGAGCCAAGCCCGGCTCGGTTCGGCGGAGATGCGGGGAGAACCGGAGCTGAACCGGGGCTGAGAGCCGTGGTTGATGGATTAAGAATTTCCACTCCGTCGTCTCCCTTTGTACTGCGCTCCTCGCTCGCCTGCTCTCCGCTCTCCTCCTCGTCGCAACCTTCGGGCTTTCTGGACGGATTCCTCCTCCCATCGACACCGATCCCCTCCCTGGAGCCCTGTGTCATGCTGCCAAAACACATTCAGGGAAAATTTGTCACATTAGGAGCAAAGCGGTGTGCAAAATTAACTTCTAAAGACGACGTTCACTGTCTCTCAACATGGCCGCCGCTGTTTGTTTCAAATCCCCTCTCCAGTCCCGACAAAACAACACCAAATATATGCATTTAACGTCTTGAGATAAATTATATCCAACAACCAAAATAGTTTAGTAACAACCTGCGGTGTTTAACCAAGTGTCTTTCGGCTCAAATGGCCCAAAATTTAGGTTGAATTTCAACTAAATTCAAATGCGAGCGCTTTTCAGTTTAGCGCCCTGCAGAAACGACAACGAAACCCCTCGGTGCATTCGACCTCTAAATAAAGTGTTTATTTTAAACATTATTTTACCCATTTTCGTGCTCTTCGCTAGTAGGCGACGTCTTCTTTCTCTTCACCATGAGTCCGACCGGTTATATTGACAAATACTGATCAAATTGAGCATAATAAAACCGAGACCGATCTCTCCGCTTTCTGCCCTCTTCTTGCTCCTGCTTCGACTGAGCTGAACTCTCTGCGCAGTTCAACTGTTTTCTATCAGCAACAACATTACTCAATGCTTCTTTGCAACTAGAAATAAAACTATAAAACCACACATAATCAAGATGCATTTACGGCATGCGTTGAAGAAGAATGTATTGTGACATGTGTCAGCTGAGCTCGTGTGAATTGATACGCATAGATAGTTTTAATAACCTGTGTGCAAGTGGACTTTGCTTGTCACTACGTCACCATCGCCTACAGAAATAATAACTGCAAAACAATTCATTTAATATACATCCTGCATTTTTAAAACTTTGTGACAATACACTATATGCTATCATTATTATCATGCATATACTTAATTAAATGTCAAAATCAGCAGCAAGCTGTATGTGCCCGGTACACATCAATACCTGCTTTGTAAAACAGTGTTATGTGTAAACATGACAGCATTTATGACATTGCTCTATTATTATCCATTGATCTGTTTATTTGTGTGTTATCAGGAGTGTGGCAGCGCAAACGGATGACAGCAAGAGAAAGCTAATCAAAGAAAGATTAATTGGATGAGTAGTTTAAGTATGAAAATGAAGAGGGGCGTCCCCCTTTCTCCATCCGCACACAGCCTTTAAATGTCTGTTTTGTGTCATCTAAACACTAAATCTCAAACACCATAAACCTCAAATAACATATTTAACAACAGTGAAAGTCCCAAACTAATAATGAAGTTTATCTTTTACTAGCTCTCAATGAAATATTACAACTTTGACAGCTGGTATACTAATAAATCAATGTCACTGTAATTTAACTTATCCTCAACCAGGGAATATTGTTTCACCTTATCTTAAGATTAATTTAAAATCTAACAGCATCATACTGACTTCTTGAAGTTACAATACATATTGACCCTGCAATATTACAGTCATATCAGCCAAGTGATTATAGTAGTACAAACACAGCTTTGGTGTTACATTTGAAGTTGACATTACCCAATAAGTGCAATATCGTATTAAGTAATAATAGAGGCATTATTTACAGTCACAGGTGTTGTTAAATTTGTTGTAATAAGCTGCATTACAAGCATACAAGAGTCGCCTCCATACATAACGTGGTACCTAGCATGGCTGCTGTTGTTGGCTAGCTAGCGTTACCGCTGTGGCAATCAAACAACCGATAACCTTTCAAAAACTGCTTGTAACATAATAATTCTTTAACGCAGAGCCTTAAACACTTTTTTTAGATGTGTAACAGTAATGAAAGTTTAGGAATTACCTTGAATGGACGCCTGTTGGTGGTGTTAATAGTCCAGAGACAGGCTAACATCGCTAGCAGACGGCAGCCGTCCAGCTTGTTACCGCTGACAGTTCCTGCGGTTCGATTGTACACGCGCTTAGACACGCCCACTACAACTCGAAAACAAATCCTCTGATTGGTCAGAATCACACGAGGGCGACGGTTAGGATTTGATTGACAGACTGCTTCGCCAATCGTTGGTGGGAGAGGCCCTGCGATGGACCAATTGCCATTCTCTTCCTGTCGTGCCGTGTAAGTTTACGAATATGTGTCTTTAAAGTTTATAGCCAGTTTGATTCTTCAAATATATATATATTTTTTTCTCTGCAATAAAGCGTGATTTCAGCAAAACTGGAGTAACGTAGTGGAGACTTTGGCGCTCTAAAAATAAGTCCCGCCTATAAATGATTGACATTTTGACGATCAAATCAATAGGCGAAACTCAAAGGATGCGCTTGAATTGAGTCCTGGCCTACGCCGAAAATCACCAGGCTAAGTGGAGCTAAAGTCTCATAGTTACATTGGCAACCACACACTGATTTACAACCATGGTCGGTTTAAAAGCACACAAAATACGGCACAAAGAAATTTGAATTAAATAGCATCTGCAATTAATTTCAGTTGTTATCTCAGACCAAGCCCACGTTGCCTTTGTGTAGACAAAGCGCCCCGGTGTAAAAACCAAGCGACATATATTGAGATTTGTGCACGGGTTTGTTCGTTTAAAAATCTCTGCGACAAGCCAGCAGGGCGGAGTTTTTTGTTTATTTTTATAAACAGTAGTGGAAGGAAGTATCCAGATCCTTTACTTAAGTAAAAGTACTAATACCACATGGTGAAAATACTCTCTTACAAATAAAAGTCCTACATTGACAATGTTACTAAAGTAAAAGAAAGTAAGCATATTCTGAAAAATATACTTAAAGTAATAAAAGTACCCAAACCCCCCCAAACCTCAAAATTACAAAAAAAAACCAATAAAACTCTAAATTATATTAAAAAAAAAAGAAAATAACAACAAAAGGAAAGAGGAGGAAGGAAAAAAAATGCCCCCCCCCCAAAAAAAGGGAAAAAATAATCAAAATTATTAAAAGAAAGAAGAAAAACCCACCCCAAAACCCTAAAATTATTTTTAAATTGAAGAAAGAAAAACTTAGATGTTTATCAAAATAATTGACAATCAATTTCCTGTCAGTTGGCTAACTGATTAATCAACTAAGTATTTCAGCTGTACTTGTATAAACTTTTTGGTTATTTATTTTTTAAAAAAAAACAACTCTTGTTACATTTTTTTATGTAAAAGTCTTCATTTGTACAGTAAATTAAGTGCACAGTTAAATGTATTGAGGTTAAAAAGTATCTCCTTCTGAAATGTGGGATAAAGTATAAAGTAGCATAAAAAAATATTCAAGTACAAGTGCCTCAAATTTGCACAGTATACATTCCACCTCTTTTTATATGCGACATGTATAAAATATTAGATAAATTAGCAGATGTAGCGCAAAAGACTGGTTTTAGAACAGTTTGTAATACTTATACACCGCAGTCTATGCTTGTGCGCAATGCATTACGGACCCATATAATCTGGAGGGCTACCAGGTGACACAAAACGAGCGCACCTCCTCACTCAGCAGGTTGGCAGCAGACCAGTCATGTTCCTCCGTGTCACCGCTGGGTAGACTGAAACTCTTCACTCCGGAGTTTGGTTGGGCACACGCAGGCAGGGGGAACTCGCTGGCCGTCCAGTTGGCAAACTGACGAAGTTGTCTTCGGGAACTTGAAGGCTTCATAACAAAACCACTATGACTTCGACGAACATGTTTCAAGGGTTGGATACTGGATCCAAACCGAGTTCAAGGTGAAGAATGTAGCCGTTTAGCTTCGTTATCTGTGTAAGAAATGGCCGACGATGTCTTAAATCGAGCGTAGGCTCGGTCAGCTAATATCTCAATGTAGGTTATGTGACAGGAGCTCTTCGTTTGTTTTTGTCACTTTTCTGCTTTCATACACGCCGCTAGCACTTGGTGTTAAAAGTAAGTTGAGCTAAACGTGTGCGCGGTAGCTTAACTTGCTCTAGTTTAGTTTGAGTAGTCTCTCGCTAGCAAACTTAAAGAGTCAAGAATTAGCTTTCAAGCTAACCGACCAGGCGTTGTCTGCTGCGCCTGCGGAAGTGTGAAAGCCACTTCTGACTGCTCCTCTTTGTACTCGCCAACAACGGCGTTGTGGCCACATTGTTCTTGATGATACTCCCGTTTCCTTTTACTGTATTGAAAGCTTCAGCTCTCGGGTAATCTCCGCGAAGTAGTCAACTCTGCGTATGTTGTGGCTTTAAACAATATGAGAAAGAATAGCGTCAGTTTAAACGAGCCAGAGATTTCAGACGTATGGCGCCATTCACGGTATATAATCAGATAACCTGTTATTTAGTTGCGTTTGCTTAAGCTGTCGGCTCTACTTTAACATTTATAGACATGTTTCCTGCTGTTTTCTGCTCGTCTTTGTAACCAGAGTGCAGAAATGACATCATGTTTCTAACAGTAATCAGTAAACATGGATCTCCATGACTCAGGGGCACTCTGAAAACATGAGTGTCCTCTCCTTTATTTGGCAACGTCCTCTGACAAGTGTTAATTTTAATACGCTGGCGCGTGATATGCAGTATGTTATGATTTAATAAAATTAAGTGAACCATTTAAAAGCCTTTATCTTTATTTGAAGTTTGCCTCAGCCAGGTCACACATGCTCAAGGGAATTGATTTAACCCTTTGAAATCAGGACAAATTTGCTTGATTTATTAAAAAAATATTGGGAAGAAGGCATGAGCAAATTAAGAAGAAATTACCAAAAAATTAGTAAAGAATACAAAAAATTACAGAAATTATTTTAAAAAGCCAAAAAGGAACTTAAAACAGCAGCAACAACAACAACAACAAGGAATTGACCTGGAAAAAAGTGCTTTAAAAATATAATTGTTTGGTAATAATTTTAAATATGTAATTATCAATCAAATTTTATTTATACTTTTCAAACAAATTGAATGCAATTCAAAGAGTTTTACATTTTGAAGAAACAAGAACAACAGAGGAAATAAGAAATCTTTATTTAAAAATAGATGTTAAAAAACAGAATAAGTATAAACCATAAAATTGTGATAGCAAGACACGACATAAAAGCCAGACTAAAAAGATAGCTTTTTAGTTTACACGTACAAGTATCAATATTTCCAGCTCCTCTCCTCAAATTATGATAAATATACATTTTCCTTTGCTTTTTAAAAAAATATTTTCTAAATCTACTAATTTCATGCTATTTTTGAACACCTCTTACCATGTTGCTCATTGCCCGTTTCCCCATGTTTTAAAAGACATCGCAACAAACCTAATTGCAGAGAACATCAAGTCTCCTGTAGTGGAACATAACATATTACGCCTACCATCAGTGAGCCATGCAGATATAAAATACAGTGCTTTACACATTAATTTGTTGAAACAATGAAGCTAGGTTACATGTAAAACATGCAATATTTCTTCTAATGTAACAAATTACAAACACAACTGTAAAATTCCTCCCACTTTAAAAGTCTTGGGTATTGCTCTCCCTAAGATAGTCCTGACAACAGCTAAAACATGGGCAAATGTGACCTATTTCAACTACTTAAGGTTGCATAATTAAAGCGTCATCTTGTCATATCTGCAGAAAAGTAATGTCTAATCTTGTCCTTTTTGCTTTTGTGTTGCATCTTTATTGTAAAGCACTTTGAGCTGCATCCCTTGTATTAGAAGTGCTCTATAAATATAGTTTATTATCAATGTAGTATTTTATATAAGTGGTACTGTAATCTTTCACCTCCTGCAGGGTCTTGCGGCCTCCTGGAGGTGGCTCCAGTGACCTGTTCGGTGGCTATGAAGATGACTCTGCAGCATCAAGAAGACCTAATAAGATGGCCTCTAAAGTTTTTGCTCCACCAGAGGAGACCCAGAATGTACCCAGACGCTCCAATCCTCCAGGTCAGTCCAGTTTGTCAGGGCTAATGTATATACAGAGGCAGGCCAGTCAAAACATCTATCAGTGTCCAGAAACCATTACTATGATGTGATAATTCCAGTATAGACACTTTCACTGTTCCCTGCACCTAGATTTGACCCACCTACAGCTATTAGGGTGTATGTGGTTCATAGTCAAGTATGTTTTCAGTCCAGACTTCTGTTGAGAAATGGTGTGAGCACCACACAGGGACTGCTGAGTCACCCTGACTGCCATATCTGCCCTATTTTACTGTGGCATTAGCATCCTTGAAAAGGTCAATGAATTTCTGTCACTGTATGTGCACAGTATATGTCCCTCTCACAACTGGATTTCACCAGCAGCGTGTCAGTGACGTTATGTATGGGGCGCTGTTTTGATCCATCCTCCACGCAGCTCTGTCCCACCGGGTGCATTTGTGAATATTTCAGGAGCGGAGCGTCCTGCCGGCTGATACTGTGAGATTGTGATTCCTTGATTTTGTGATTCTATATCATATATATTTTGTTCATAATTGAGTTATCTATTATTCATCGGTATAACTGTTAAGATAGGTATGTTTTTAACTAAAAAACAACTAACTGGATTTTTTTTCACATTGATATGAATAATTACTATGATGAGCATGTTTTTTTAGCCTGAAACACAGCCAGGATTCTTTGATCTACTTCATTCATGGTTGGACTGTAGAAATGTAGCAAATCAAAGTGGGTAAAAAACATCAATAAACAGAATTTAAACAGACAGAAAGGGAAATCATTTATATGCAGCCTATTCAGCCTTGGTAGATCACAAAATCAAGGGAAAATGACCACAAAATAAAGGGAAAATGGCAAAATAAGCACAATGTCCGTAAGTCTACAGTATCAACTGGCAGGACGCTCCACTTCTGAAAAGCTCACAAATGCTCCCGGTGGGATACACAACCGTGTGGAGGAGGGAGCAAAACAACGCTGCAGACATAATGTCATTGACACGCTGCTGGTGAAACCCAGGGATGATTTTCTCATGCACATGGTATGATGCCTCAGGGTGACCGGTCATGAAAAAACTTAATTCAGATATCAAAATATGTCTTTATTTTATATAAGTAACCACAGAGCACATTTTGCCACAATGTCATTAATCTGCAGGACCACCAAATGTGCAGTGCAGCTCACCAGCAACTGAGTGGAGTGTGTCATTATGATGTCGTCCCTGATGCAAAACTTGACACATATCTCGGTTATACTTAATGTAGGTGGGAAGAGTAGTGGGATATTTGGGGAACCTGAACCTCCAACTCAGCAACAGAGACTCAAACCTCCTGGTGGACCAACCAGCAACATATTCGGTGCTGCAGAGAGCGAACCTGCCCAAAACCTGAACCGAAGCCATCCAAATAAGCCAAAGGTAGGCCACACATGTAAATTTTACACTCCACTTTGACTGTACTTTGGTTTTTATCGGTTTATTTTGATTTTATTCCTTTTTACCACAGATTGACACTTTGGCAGGTCAGCTTTTAGAGGAACAGTCATGCCCAAATTAAAAATGTATTATGTCTACTCACCACTGTGCAGTTAGGGCCTAAAAGTCTTCTTTTTACCTAATTTTTGCCAATTTTTGAACCTCATTTTATCCTGTAAGTCTTGAAGTGAAATTGTGTCACACACACCAGTGTATCAGTAAGTCCTCCTGACCGGTCAATAGTGTTTGTGCAACCTGAGTATTGTTAGTTAAGACTGCTGAAGCTGTTCTCACAATCTCAGCAGCAACACTGACGATTTCCAGTTTTTTCAAAATTGGTAAAGTAACTAGTTTTCTGTTAATCTGTCAAGGTTGTTGATGGTGTTTGCACTTCCTAAAGCTGTTTGCTTGCAGCCCTGTAAAGAAAGGCATGTAAATATACTGAGGTGTTTATCTTGCCTGAGAAAACACAAGTTACTATCCATGGGTTCCTTTTGAAAAGCCCTGTATGCTTGCAAACTAGGGAATCTTATTAATATCAACAATATTTATTATAATTCCCTTTTCTCAGGAGCTCAAAATGATGATGGGATCTTACCCAGAACTTTTTTTAAATAACCTGAAAAGAATTTCTATCTTTTGCGATATTATCCTTTACTTTTTCATGCAAAGACTTTGCTATTAATGCCACAAAATAATGTGTTTTATGTTTACAAAAATAAATTTATCTGTATCATGGAGAGATCTTAGAGCTGGAGACTACGTTGAACTACTCCCAGCACGGGTAATGGTCTCTTGCTGGCTATGACTCCTTTGATCCTTTACACACTGCACATGTGACAGAACTGTGGAAAATCTTAGACGGAAATGTTCAGCCATATTACAGGGTGTATTGACTATAAACATGTAGCTTAGTATTTCAATTGTCCTTTATTTAACCAAGTAAAAGTCCTTCCTGAAGGGATGGTAGAGAGGACCCATGATCATGGAAATTGCACTGTTTTACTGAATTGATGGTATTGTTGTATTGAAGTAGGATTTAGAAGAGATTGTAAGTCCTTTCAGTGATTACTCAGTGAGAAATCTCATTTATTTTTAATATTTTTACAGGACAATCTATGTGTGGGACCTGAGCCTGAATCGCCTGGTGAGTTTTTCTACATAAAGGAAAATGGCTTCAATAGTTAAACTGCGAGAAGATCATTCCTTGCTGCACAAAGTGGGAATATTTTTTTGTCTTTTTGGAGACACACATTTTATGGAAGTATTTTTCCCTCTTAAATCGTATCTATTATTCCAAAAGTGGAAAATAGGCTGAGCTGAAATATCACATATTCTGTGGACAACCTTATATAAAGTTGGTTAACGTAATTTTCTCAACCTCTCCTCATATAATAGCTCGCCTCTGAACTTTCTCAATTTTAATCTAAATATTTTAATTTATAAGGACACCAGACTGTACTTGGAAATTCAAGATGTGATCTCACAAGGGATTTCCATAATGGTAAAAATATTTCTATGGATAAATCATATATTTATAAAGGGGTTCATAATGTGCACAGGAAAGCCACCAGGCACAAAAATATATCAGCAACAGCAATCCAAGAAGAATGCACTTGTATGTCTAAGAACTAAAAGAAAAGGGATCTTTTAGAGGTGTTATTTATAGATTATTATGCAATGTTGGTTTTTTTTAGATCAAATTGGGCTTTATGTGGCCCAAGAGCTTAAATGAGTTTGACACTCCTAAACTAAATGATGCTGAAGCTTTTATTTCTAGCTTAAAAACAGTTGCACAGTGTTGATTTAGTGCTTATCTAACCCTTTAAAACCTGAGCAAACTGGCTTGATTTCTTTTAAGATAATGGGATTATGAAAGGCAATTATAAGCTCAACAAGAAATGGCCCAAAACTTTTCAGGTTTCAGAGGTTTAAATGCTTGTTAAAGGCGTCTGAACACAGCACAAATAAACTGATGTTGATCCAGGTGTTAAGACAGTTTTTCAGACTGGTCTCAAATGTGACTCTTGAAAGAACTCTGTTATGTGTTCCAGGTGGAAATAGTGTCCATACGTTTCGGATATTATTCTGTTTTGGCATTTCTGTAAGACAGTTTCCTTTTCCTCTCCAAGCACCCGAACCGAAGGTCAGCCAGCCGGAGGTGAAGGAGGAAGCTGCTCCTCCAGCTCCCGTGCCAGCCAAGGAAGAGCCTGCAGCTCCGCCCGCCACTCCAGAGCCTGAGCCCCCTTCTTCCTCTCCCTCCTCCTCACGTCCTAATGAGACTGTTGAGCTGAAGAACCACGAGCCTCACCTGGGACCCAGGCCTCGCTCTCACAACAGGGTCCTCAACCCCCCTGGAGGAGTGTCTCGTGTGGTATTCTACTAATCAGCTGAACACACCTCTCCTCCTCCTTGTTTGTGTCCATACACTCTTTGTCTGCTCCCCTCTTCTCTCATTCCAACACCCCTCTCCCCACGGTTTCTTCACCTGTACGTCTGAACACAGTTCTTCTCACCAGATATTTTGTCCTCAACTTCTTGCACTTTCAGCCCTGTTTCTGGCTTCCAGCTCTTTGTCCAAATTTTCAGTGAAACCTGCAATAATTCAATCACAAATCAATCAATCAACAGGCTAGCTATGACCTAATCACTTCAACTGTGACACTGTTCAGTCTCCACATTGCGGTTACTTTTTTCCACAGTTTCTGTGTTTGTAAATGTAGTTTGACTTAAAGCACAGTTTGTCAGTTTGAAAAGGTTTTTGCATCTCGAGAATGGTTAAGACATTGGAGCACTTTTTCAGCGTCTTCAACAGTCAATTCATTTTTTGTGTGTGTAATAAAAATCCGGGCGTAAAAAAAAAAAATCAACAGCAGACATTTAAATTTAAGTGTTTGTTATAAACCTTAATGTATAGGCGTTCAATCAGGAGGGGGTGAACAGATCGTCTCACCGATGTGAAATGTTTCAGGGAGTTCCACTAGTGCCACCTTTCTATGTTGCTGGATCCTTATTGGATGACTTCATTAATCCTTTTTTGGCGGTTTTACAAAGAAATTCAAGTAATGACTGTACAATCAGAGCCTTATAATAATTTTCTCACCTTTCTTGCCTTCTCATCAATTATTGTATCATTTAAACATGTGTCTAACATCAACGATCTGCTGTCAGAGCGCAAACTCTGCTTCAGCATACAAGCCAAAAATTTGGAAACAAAGATGAATGCGATATTTACTCCCAAAATGTTTCTGCTTCCTTAAAGAAAATTCCATTTTGATTGTATGTGGATGTTTTGTGCAGGTACTTTTCTGCTTTGTCCTCATTGCTTAGCTTTATCTGAAAACATGGCCTTTTTTTTGCTTGGGGTAGGCCTCTGTTTATGTTTTAAATTAAAACGGCTGAAGACAAGTGAACTCTGGACAAGTGCGCGGTCTACCTGAGTCCAGGTGGGCTCATTGATGATCACTTTTTCACTCACTTCATGACGCACATTCATGGCTCTTTGGTGCCAGCCTGTCTCCCGTGTGTTGATGTGCCTGGCAGGCAATGAGCACAGCAGAAGAAGATAATCCTGTGTATTGCAATAAAACTGTTGTTTTGCATTTAAAGTTTGCTCATCTCATTTACTTTTCAGAAATGGAAAAAAAATATTTTTCAGAATATTCGACAATCAATTACTGATTAAAAAGGGGTGAAATACTTTGGTTATCTTTTTTTTTTTTTAAAAAATGGGAATACCATGCATACCTTCTGAAATGTTTCTCTGGATCAGTATAAATGTGGCATACAATCTAAGTCTTGTCTGCTCCACATTTATAGCTCATTCTTGAACCACTGACACTGATGCTTTTGTCCTGATTCGCCCTTAAGCAGCACTCTGCGGGCTGCTTCTTCTAAGAAAAAAAATGTCCCCTTTTTGCTGCGGAGGAAAATGTAGTTCTAGCTCTGCAACCACACATTAAAATCTGCAGTACTGTTTTTTATTTTCTCCTTTAAGCAACACTCTAAAAGAGCAGACAAAATAATGTTTGCACATGTGAGTATATACTGATACTCAGGGCTATTGTACTATTTTCATGATACCCAGCAGCCCACAAAACTAGGTCACCTTTTATTTTACATTTAATTGTCAAGTTTGATACTTAAAGGGACAGTCCACACCAAAATTAAAAATACATATTTTCTCTCTTACCTCTTAGTGTTATTTATCAGTTTACGTTGTTTTGGTGTGAGTTACAGTGTTGGAGATCTCAGCCATAGAGATGTCCGCCTTCTCCAACGTAATGGAACAATTTGGCACTTGGCTTGTGGTTTCAGTTTCTTTTGGTAACTATTTCTATTTCTTTTTACTGAACTACACCTGCCAACTGTATCACAGTGCAGAGTGAATGTGTATCTACTGCTAGCTCACCTGGCATCAATGAGGATGCCATTAATGCTTTATCTTGTGCATTCATGACCAGTAGTAGATGTGCACTTCCTTTTGGGCTTTGATTCGATCCCTACACAAAAGTGCTCATATCAAGGTCTGTGGATTATTTTGATAAACTGGGTCAAAATTTCAGGAAAGAGCCTGTGTTGATCAAAGTGCCAAAAAATGCATTTGAAAAACGCAACAGTATTGTCTGAGAGCCATATTGTTCCATTATATTGGACAGAAGGTTGACATCTTTATGGCTGATATCTCCAACACTCTGCAACTCACATCGAAACGACTGATAAACAGCACAACAGGTGGGAGGAAAAATATGTGTTTTTGATTACAGGGTGAACTGTCCCTTTAAGTTTGCATTTCCTTTAAAAAGAAAAAAGAGCTATTACTTTTACATGATGTCAGCCTTGAAATTAAAATTTCACGCTCATGTCCTTTTGTGCTCACAACTGTGGGTAAGACAGACTTGGCAATGATGAAGAATCAGTTCTGGCTGATTGCTCGGGCCATTATGGCCAACATCTTGAGCAACCAAAGCCTCTTTGTCAATCAGCTTGTCTGAAAGAGAAATTTCAGCTCATGTTTCATGAGCACAGATGAACACTATATGAGGAAAACTACTGTGTAACCGCGTCAACCGTGATTACTGTGCACATAAGTATGATGTGAGGACGGATCAACAAACATTTTAGGCAATAATACGGGACTCTCACACCGGTGTTGTCAGTTAATTTTGCTGATTAGGCAGACCTCTTTGCAGGTTGAAGATAGGTGGAGGTGCTGTGAGTTTGTCCAACTCACTTCAGTATAAGCTCAAGACTTTAATATTACTTTTGCGTGACTTTGATGTTGAGCATCTTATGACTCAATGGCAGAAGGAAAAAAGAAAGTGAGAAATCCCAATTTGGGCGAGTCAAACTTTTTTCTATATTCTCTGAAAACGTTGAAGCCACTTCTTGTGTTTCTGTATGTTTTAATTTTTCTGCTCATTGTAATTTTTTTACCTGAGTAATTTTGAATTGCAAGATTTTTTCAATTAGATTTTAGTTGCCAAATACAAACGAAAGACATATTCAGTATTGTAAACCTTTAATTTTTACATGCTAAGAAAACTAAAAACATCTGTTTCACGACTCCAAGTTCATATACGCGTACATCTGTTTTGTTCACATTTGGTGCAGTACCAAACAGTAGGACTAAACCTCAAACCACTTTTTGGTTTCAGAGGACCACCCACATTCAGCTGTGAGCCTCTGAGGAAAACTGAACTGTAAAATGTAAATATTGTTGGTGTTTTACTGCCACCCACTGAATGAAAAAAGAAGTGAAGCTTCTGTGTTTGACTGTTGCATATTGAACATTAAAATTGCTGTGTTCCTTTTCAGATTGGCGATTTTAAGAGTAACATGTGAGTATTGTTAAGTATTATTATTCTTAAATTGTATAGTTATAATACTAATGGTTCTTAGTTATGGAGGTGTTTAAGATACATTTGGCTTGGGAGCTGTGGGTCCTTTATCCACACTTTTTATGCCTCATCGACCAGTTTTTGTCTCCATTGTTAATCCGCTCTACAGCAGACAAAAGCCCAAGCTACACTTGTCAGACTGAAAGAAAGTTCAAGTGAAAGATGTTTGCTCTCAACTTCTCTATTGTTTGTCATTTCATACGTACGCCGTCCTGTCTGTGGGGTCCTGAGGCTGTAATCACCCTGTCCTCTTAATGTAAGGCAATAGTCTTTGTAAAGCATAAATTCTTACCTGGTGATGATATTATCAATCTTTTACAAAGAACACCAGTCTATATTTGAAAATCATTTTGTTAGAAGTATGGTTTTTTTTTTAGACAAGGAATAAAAGATCCCTGTCAGGTCTTAATTGTTAAACTTTTCTGTGGTTAAGTTTGTGAAGGTAAATATACAGTACTGTGAAAAAGTCCTAGGCCACCTAAACTTTATTTTAGCAAGGTTAAAATGAGAATACATGTTTATTTCTCAGTAGTATCTTTACTAAAATACAACTAGAACATACAGGAAATATGTATGCAATATTAAAAATGCAAATAAGAAAGGATAAGATTATTTCAACAGGCTAAAGTTACAAGTATTTAGTGTAACCTCCCTTTCCACTTAGCACATCTTGAACTCTGCTAGTGTTGCATGAGATTTACAACACTAATCTTCTGGTGTATTTACACCTATACACCTCCTATTTATAAATCTACGTAGATTGTTTTGGTGTGAGTTGCAGAGTGTTAGAGATGTCCTTCCTCCCTGCTGCAGTCAGACTGTACAACCAGCACTGCTCCCAGTAGACCACACACAACAATAACTGACTCCACTTGTACAGCTTAATACCACAAGTGCAATTTCACTTTCACTCATGCAACTGTGAACATTCTTTATTTAACTGTTGAGTTTCTCGGCGTTGTAAATACTGTATATATTGTTTGTTTATGTCGTCCTCTGTGCTTATTTCCTTCATCTTCATCCTGCACGTTTTTTGTACTTATTTATTAATATAGTTTATTTTGCACAGTTATCTTGCTATTTTGCTATCCCTTTGCTGCTGCAATGTTGGAAATTTCCCCACTGTGGGACTAATAAAGGATTATCTTATCTTATCTTATCTTATCTTATCTTATCTTATCTTATGTTGGCTGAAGAGATGTCTGCCTTCTCTCAAATATAATAGAACTAGAGGGCACTCAACGCACCAAAAAATACATTTGAAAACCCCAACAGAATGGTCTCTTTACAGAAATCATGATGCGATTACTCAGTATAATCCATAGACCTTGCTGTGAGAAATTTTAATTTTGATTTCTTTTGGTCTTTTTACTGAACTACATCCACCAAACATATCTACTGCAATAAAATTTTGTGACTCTGTTTGTCTCTTTTGCAGAGTCAGGTGCATTTGCAGCATAAATGTCTGACGATGGGAATCTGAATTCCCTCACATCTTGGCTTGTCATGGAAAAAATGTTGAGGTAAGTACTTTTTTTGACCATATTTAAAATTGCATCCTGTTGGCAAAACATCCTGAAATCTTACATGAGCCTAAAAGTAACTGCATCTCTATATGCATTAATTTTCAGTATTGAGCTGCTGGTATGCCTAAGGCACTATTGATCCAAATTATCATTTATCTTAAAAGAGCAGCAGTCATTGTGCTTCTCATTAAGGGTGGCACTTTAGCATCATCTTCATAAGAAAAAAAAGTTCGTCAAACTCAGTGCTGATTTGAAAAAAAAATAGTTGTAAATTCTCTTTATTAAGTAGATTCTTTGTCAGCACTCTAAATATTCTTGATAATTTACTGTACTTAGTAAAAGATCATTTGAGTAGATTAAATAATTATTTCGAGACACTCTGTCTCCTGAGCTTCACTCAGTATTTACTGTAAAATCAAACTGAGAAGCAACTTTTGAGGAACAGAGCTGTTTCCCCCTGCGATAAATCCCCTGTGTGTTCATGTAGTTCTCATATGCTTCAGACAAGGTGTTTATGTGCACACACACATATCTATTAACCTTGACTACCAGATTTTAACTTTAATCTTTAAATAAGATAAAATAAATACAATGAGGTATCTATGGCCTAAATAGGTATGTATATATTGTTTGAATTGTGAAGCATTTTGTTTCATTTGTAGAGAGTGCATTGTCATTATTATTCTATTGTAGCACCAGGTACTGCTGCGGACTTAGGTCAAGTGAACTACAAAGGTAGTTGCAACTTCCGGTTTCAACTTCCAAAATAAAACTATTGGCAAGCATACGACTACTTAAACCAAAGTACAAAAGATATTCCAGATCCCCATTTTGACCACTTGCGAGCAGCCCCCATTAAATGTGAGCGACTGGAATGACACATTCTCTTTCACTCTTGAACGTATATCAGGGCGATGAAAACTACCTTCAGTGTCAGAAACCATCTTTGAGAAAAAATTATTTGGCGTATACTTTGAGTTTTTAGTTTGGTCTATTGCTGTGTTCTGTTCAAAGTTTGGATTTTACCTTCTAGAAATCCTTCATATGTGGCCACTCCCAGGTTAAGAGGCTTGCCTTTCCATCGTTGCTTGCATAACAGGGCTATGTTGCCTTCAATTGGAAGTAATGATGGCTAGTGCGGTCGCTGCAGTAGAAATGAACCTGCTGATGTTTTGAACATCTATCACCATGTTTCTTGTATTGTTATCACGAAAGCAGAAGTTGCAGAACATCACTCGGTGGAAACGCAGTCATCTCGCAATTGTGTTTTATTGACATTTTGAAAATATCGCTTAATTTTTGTGCAAATCTGTAATGGAAGACCACCTAGTAACTTGCTATTGCCTCTCGAGTCGGGATGTATTATTACAGAAGGGACCGCCGCCTCTGGCTGCTTAGCAGCGGATAACTCTGCAATACAATACGTAGGCATCTTTGACATAACATCAAAGGTCTAACTACTTCACCCTCTGTTGATAGGGTTACAAACTAAAATGATGTCCAGATCTTGCATAATGCACCTTTAACATGATCATAATTGAAGTCATGACATTTTGTAGCTTTATTTTGAAATCGTGGAGCTGGTTTCCGGTGTCCTGCGCCTGCTTTCCTCAATGCAGACGGTGTGACGTCAGCCAGAGTCGGTCAGCTGGCTCCTCCATCTGAACAGCAGGGAGAGCCTCTCCCATAGGGAGACATCACCATCAACGCCCGAGCCTGGCCAGCAGCGTCGGCCGCCCGCTGGAAGGGGAACAAAACATGGAGGAAACGATGTTATAGTGACGGATCGGCCATCGGCGGGGATCGGGAGCGTTAGATTATTTATTTACCTATTTATTAATTTATTTATTTCCCCTGCCAGCAATGGCCGGGGTCCATGGCTGCGGCTGCTGAGAGGCAGGTGCAATATCATCGACGAAGGCATTTCGCTGCTCGGCATGGGCTCAACGAGGGCCGATCCACAGGCTGGCCCGCTCCGCACCCTCTGCTCCCCGGATCTGATGCTCTCTGCGGGAGGAGAGCTGTAGCTGGGCCGCGTCTGGAGGCGATACAACGGGCTGCTGCTGGAGGAGGAGGGGGCCCACTTTACATCAAAATATTAGAGCCGGTAATTTCAAGGTTACGCTCAGCAGTTCAGTGAATGCGCGCTGCTGCAACATGGCATAAGTGATTTCTGTATTAGAGGAAAGACTGTGATTGAATGTGCCCTTTTTTTCTGCGCTGAGCGGATCCAAACCGTGTGACAGTCTCGCCTTACAGGCCTGAAAAACTGTTTGAGGCGCAGCATCTGGAAATCAGAAGCTGCCAAGATGATGGAGCTGCAGATAGACGAGGTGGTCTACCAGGACGACTACGGCTCCGGCTCCGTGATGTCGGAGCGGGTGTCCGGTTTGGCCAACAGCATCTACCGGGAGTTCGAGCGGCTGATCCGCAGCTACGACGAGGAGGTGGTGAAGGAGCTGATGCCGCTGGTGGTGAACGTCCTGGAGAACCTGGACGCGGTGCTGACGGAGAACCAGGAGCACGAAGTGGAGCTGGAGCTGCTGAAGGAGGACAACGAGCAGCTCATCACCCAGTACGAGAGGGAGAAAGCGCTTCGCAAGCAGGCGGAGGAGGTGAGTCACCCAGCGGCTGTGGTGGGCCTCTCCACCCGCATCATCACATCCAGCTTCACGCTGCTTCCTTCGTAGTCACGGTGCAAGATGTCAGTGCCAGTAAACAGTCAATGTTAGGTACAAACTTTGATCAAGATAAACATATTTATATATGTATATATAGAAAAACGCATGTTTTATTCATTACTATCAGTGGTGGAAGAAGTATGCAGTTCCTTTACTTGAGTAAAAGTATGTGAAAATACTGAAGTAAAAGTCCTGCATTGAAAATATAAGGAAATAAAGTAGTAAAAGTAAAAGTACCCAATGCATAAAAATATATTTTTTAAAAAATTGTAAAAATCAAAACAAACCAAAAACAGATACAATTCATTTTGCTTATTGATTACTCCGCTAACCATTTGCTTCCTTCATAGTCATGGTGTCTGTACTGAGAGGTTTCACCAGACATGTGACTCATGTTTAGGCCTGTGACATGAGATTATTTATAGTCTCAATACACTGTTGACAAATTCCCAACACTTCTGTCAAGCTGTTTAGAAAATCTGTCGCCCTTTAATACAACTTAGAAGCCCATCATTAAGGTTTCATACCGATTATTAGTAGTTCATGAGACTAATAACCAATATTTGGAACTGGTATGCATTTACAAAAAAAATTGAAAATCTTTCTGTCAGTAGAGAAACAGAGAAAAACATTTAAAAAGTTATTTTGATTGCAAAAAAAGGATAAAATATTACACAATACCAATACGGTATGATGAAAAATTAAACAAAATCTATATTCACCATACATTGTGTAAAACTATTAATGATTGTACTTTGTATCTATTTTGAAAACCCTCGGAAACTCAAAACCCACAAGAGGGGTTTGAAAGGTATGTTTTCTTTAAAGGCTTCTAAATAATACAGTTTATCATAGCCAGAAATTTTGAAATTTGTTTATTTACGGTCATTATTTAAAAAAAAAAAAATGAAGTCACACACCAGCCACAACCTTCTCTGATACGTAAGGTTCAGAGTCCAGAGGTGGAAATGATAATACTCAAATTAAAATTTTACTCAAGTAAAAATAAAAAGGATCAGACATAACATTTACTTTAGAATACGTTTATTTTTAATTGGCACTTAATCTCTGGTGTCAGAAAAATATCGCCAGAAATAATACATTGGTGGAAAATTTGAAGTAAAGCAAAAGAGTAAAGTCCTGCAAAAAATGGAAATTATAATATGCCTTTTTGATTCAAATCTGCCTTCCAGAGATATTGCAGGTGAGCCAAGATGTTAATGTCAAGAAGCAGTGAATGCGTACTCTTCGTAAAAAAAATCTTAGTAAGAAAAATCTTAATTTATAAAATAACTACAGCTGTTTGATTAAAGTAGCAAAGTAAAAAGTACAATATTTTTAGAGTCAAAATATAAAATGGCATGAAAAGAAAACATTCAAGTGAAGTACATGTACCTCAAATTTGTACTTAAGTACAGTATTTGAGTAAATTTACTTAGTTACATTCCACCACTCATTACCACTTCTACTATGATTGCACGTACTATCACTAGGTCTGTTATTACGACTATAATATTACTGGACCTGCAGCTGTTTTTGTCACAGCTACGATCACGAACAGTGCTTTCACCACTAAAAACATGAATGCTAACCAACAATAATGACAAATATGTAATACAAATGTCAGTTTTTACAATAAATAACAGAAATTAATTCAATTTTTGCGCTCATATTATACCTGAGATGCCACCGCGCAGCTGAAGTCTCCTATGCAAATACACATGCAAATACAAAGTAAGGACGTGATAGCGTACATACAGTATGTGGTGATAAAGTCACAGTCAGCAAAGCTTTGACAGATGACGCTTGTAAGCACGACTCTCAGTGGGCGTCTACACATGAAAACACAGCAAGAACAGGGACACAAACAATAAGAGTGGACATCAATACGGAGCTATTACATTACCGGCCAAGCTCCACCTCCAGAAAATCTTTTTTTTCTCTGTCTGACCAGTGTAACAGCAGCCGTGGGATCCAGCAGGCATCATAAAGCAACTTTAATCCTCCTCCTATCCAAAGAGGCCTCAGCATATCACTGGCAGCCCCTGCTAGTATCAGCTTAGCTCAGCTTTTAGTGTGTTTCATCATCTGCTCTCCCCGCTGTGTTTCCTCCATAGACTGCTTATCTAGTTTGTTTTCACTGTAAGCTGTTAATTGAGGACTTGCTGATTCATAGTAACATTTCAGTGTTAGCACATTTAAGCTTATTTTAATGTTATGACAGAAAAACACTTTTTTGTGTTTGTATTGTAATTAATACTAGAAAACCAACAGGCACTGCAGGTAACCATGGCATAGTTCATCGGTTTAGATGCCAACAGGTTCAGACATGTTTATTTTTCCTAAAACTGAAACCAAAACCGAAACTAAAAGTGTCTTTATGATAACTTGCTGGGGAAGATAAAATAGGAAAACATCATAATGACTGTATATTCCTCAGATATAGAAATCAGAAGGCAGAGCTGGTGCTAACATAGCTCAGTAAACTAAAACATGCTTTAAAATCAAACCTTTTCCTTACACAAGAACTTGGAGATGACACTGTTCATTCCAGTTAAAATCTATTTAATAGTCGTATCCTGATACACTTTTTCTCTTTTGCTTACCAGTAATCCTTGAGTTAATTCATCACCTGTAGCACATATTTCCACAATTTCATTTGTCATGACCATTACTGTATTATAAATTACATCTATAATTTTTATTTTCTGTATCAAGGGAAGGTTTTGATCAGTGTACCGGCACATCGACGCAGAGGAGCTGCTGGTACTATTTTTTCTGCTAATTGCCAAACAGTTCACTGAAGCAGTTGGCAGTGCTTTGTGCTTTTAATGAGCATATACTTGTAATCTTTTAACTTTCTGTGTCTGGATCCTTCCAGCAAAAGCCGTGTTTCATATTGGACTCAACACTGCCAGTGTCAAAAACTGCTGTTTCCATTTGTCACCTAAAAATGAAAACATGGGAATATAGTGTCCAAGTTGCAAAATACCAAAGTAATCCTTTAATAAAATTGTCTTATATGGTCAAGTGTATTTGATCGTCTTTGGCATTGAGGGCTCTGTGGTTATGTTTGCAGCCAGTGAGAGAAGTCAATTTACATTTTCGGTTCAAATTAGGTGACATATTTAAATGGAACAAATAAACAGACAGTTATGTCTGACATCAGAGGGCTTTAATGGGGGATGGGACGACGTGCGAGGGGTGGGGAATCATAGAAAATCAATAGCACACAGAGCACACTGAGGGAGCCTGGCACTGTAACCTGATTTGTGCTTACGAGGAGCAGAGACTGAAAAACAAAAGCAGAGAGAGAGAAAGCTGCAGTATGAGTGAGTAAGCGCTTGGGCCGGATCGGACAGAGGCAAAGGCTAATACAAAGAAAAGGCAGTGTGAGAGAGAATCTCAGAGCCGGAGGAAACAATAACACGCCCTCTCGCAAGACACCGCGAGCAACAAGCAAAAAGCGGCTCAGATTACAAGGTTATTAGGCTCAAGCTAATTGTAAACAAAGCCCCAACTCCCTGTCTGCTCATGAAGCCTTCACCAACATATCCAGGATCACAATTACTAAACTGAGGTTAACAAAATCAGCCATTTTGTAGCATCTTTGATGTTTTCTGTCTTTTTCTGAGATGGCACGCTGGAACGATCCATCACTTTGTATCAAAAAGACTGTTCAGAGGGTGATGACAGTGAAATATTTATTACCTCTGCCTCTGACCATGCTCTTATCATCTTCTCTGTTGGTGTGATTTGGTTTTAGTCCCTGAAGCATGAAAAAATGATTTAACTTAGCTTTAATCCATGTGTCTGTCTTCTTGTTCTGCAAATTCAACATGGTCAGAAATAGATTTCTAAACATACAACCTGAGAACTTTTTCTCAAGGTTTTAAACTAATTGCAAACAAATACAGTCTCCATTTTGCACTATATTTCATTATTTTCATGCTGCTGTGAGTTCAAGAGTGACCATATTGCAGTCACTTAGCTATGGTTTGTCCAGAGAGCACATTAGCTTCACTCACGCGTCACATGACATCCTAATGAGTTATTCATACTGGACAGGACAAGACACCAAGTACCAGCCCATAAATACTTTTGAAAAATGCACCACAATGTCTGTCATCAACAAACCCCTACAATACTGCATGCTGTACCGTCATAACGGTATGCATTTTAACAGCAAATACATTTGCATTTTAACAGCAAATACTCCGGAGATTTGAGATGTTAGGTGTTTGATGCAGGTAACAGTGCAGGATAGAGGAGTGCATTTGAAGGGCATTGCTGCAGTACGTGCTCCCAGTCCAAAGGGATGGGATGAAGGATGTTATTTTATGAAGCTGTGGTCTGCTGCTCTGAAGCTAGAACAAATACACAGCAGAAAAGTTGTGCCAGTTTTAGGTGCATTAATAATCTTAATTGCCTAATATCAACAGACCACATCCATGCCTTTATGTATTGGAGAAAAATTATTCTTTTTGTGAAGCTCTGTTTTATGCTGAAGAAAACACACAATGCTGTCCCTGAAATATTGTATATAATTTGGAAAAAATAAATGTAAAAAAATTAATGGTAAAAATAAAGCACACTTTCTATACAGAAATTCTCATTTATAACATAAACAATATTTACATATATTAAAAAAAAGAGGAAGTATACATTTATATAGTACTACCACTTCTCCATAACTCCAACTGCCTCATACATACATATATACAACGTATACAACTCACAAAAACATATTGTACATTTCAAATATACACCCCATGTCAGTCAGATGTAACTACAGATGTATTTGTCTCTTTTATTATGTTGGAAGAAAAGGTCCAAAAAACAAAACAGTATGACAGCTGTATATTCAGCTTGGTCATTGATAATAAAATGCAAATTCACTTTTATTGAGTTGCTTATTTGCCAGTAAGTTGATATGCTAAAGAAATGTGTCCTGTAAAATGAGCTTGCAAGTAGAGTAACATCTCTGATACTTTACTGTGCTAGACAATATCAATGTTAGTAGTTTTTTTCATACTGCAGGTCATCGTATTGTAGCAGTTGGTTTTTTTTTGTGTGTGTGGTGCATATCTGCTGCATATTCCTGGTTCCATAGTCTCCCTGCAGTCAGAGGATTACAGTATTAAGACTTTGTGGACTTGCACTGAAAAAAGGACGTCATTGTGAACAGCTTTATATAAAAAAACAAAACAAACGTGCAACGCGAAAGGGAAGTAGGCTGCTCTGTGTGTTCCTCAGAGTTTATGTGTACATTGTGACGTACTTTACAGAGCTGGTGACAAACTTCAACCTCTCTGTAAGAGGGCAATGCTTTAAAAATTACAGTCATCTTGTCCAAACACACTTGAGTCTCGGATTCGTGCAGGGTAGACTGCACAGACTGCAGACTACACAACACTGTGTATTAAGCACAGGCAAAGTAATCTTAGTGTACAGTGTTTTTTCATATTAGTTGCACCATACAGTAATTACAATGCTATAAAACTTGTGACTTTCTGTGCAGTTTGTGAATATTTCCAGCTGTGTAAAGCCTTCTTTTTTCCTCATGTGTCTCCCATCAGAAATTCATTGAATTTGAGGATGCATTGGAAGCTGAGAAGAAGGACCTGCAGGTGCAGGTGGAGTTTCTGGAGCTGCAGGCGAAACAGCAAGAGCTCAAGACAAAGAATTATTCTGACCAGAGTGAGTGTACAGACATCCATGTTACAAACTTTAACACTGGAAAATAGGGTCGAGGTTGAAGAATACCAAGCTTGCCCTTTAAGGTCTAGTTTCATTACCTGGACAATGAGTTTTAAAAGTTATATGATGGATTTATCTTAATTGCTCTAAAGCTATTCAAGTGGTTCAGATACACAAAAGAAAAAGTAATACTGAAGTTAAAATGGGAAGATGGAAAGGGAAGTAGACACACTGTTGGTGGATGTTGTATTTTTAGATTATGATGCTTTTGTGCGTTTGTCAGTGCCTTATGAATACTGGCACACATATTTGATTGGCACTTTTGTTGTTTTCTTTGCCATCTTCCCATAAAGTTTTTTTTTCTTGATGTTTTTCTGTCAATATTTCCTGTGGAGTTCAGACCCAAAAAGCTATCTTAAACACTGGGACGCAAGACTAAACATTAAAAAAATTACCTCAGGGTTGTCTCTTTGCACCAACTGTCAGAGTCCTCGTGGTGTTTTTGTGCTGTTAACACTGTTGTCTCTCTCTGTCTCACAGTCACTCGGTTGGAAGAGCGAGAATCAGACATGAAGAAAGAGTACAACGCCCTGCACCAGCGCCATACTGAGGTAACATCCAGCCCCGAAAAATATCAACTGAAGTCCCTAAACCTTCCATTTGGAGCAAAAATCTTACATTTTCATTATTTATTATATCTTCAAAAACCACCAAACATACCTGTTAACTACTGATTCGAATGCTGCTAATATTATCATCCGCAACTGTGCAAAACAGTAAATTAGGCAAAATAATGTGGTAAAAGAGCATACCTCTGATTAGCATGCTGTGCTTTTCTACAAATCAAATGCTTTACATTGGTGCTGACCATTTCTGCATAACCGTATTGTTTAGCATTTAATGTGTTCTGTCCTACATTTGAGGCAGTCGTTTTGGCAAAGAAAACCCTTTAAAGTGCAGAAATGTTTGTTACGGATCACCTAAGACAAGCAAATCTTCGCAAGTAAATGGAAATCATCTTTCTGAAAAGCAGAGAAACACAATTTAAAAATCAAAAACTGGTTGTGTACATTAAAAAAGAGGGTCAGCATTAAAATAAGTCAATAAGACCGGATAAATGTGATTTGTAGTATAATAAATAGCAGTATTAAAAAGTCTTTATGGTCCTTTGAGCTTCATAATCTTATAGTCTGATTTTACTTCGAGTTATCCAACATTTAGCAGATTATAAATGCTGTAATTGAATCATTTTAATCTTTTTACATGCGACGTATCTACTTACCAATCCATGGGTGTCTCTCGTGCTCTCTCATCCTCAAACATATGCTTTTCGCTTCCTCTTTTCTCACATCTTTTTCTTTATCTTGCCATCGTACATCACAGATGATCCAGACGTACGTTGAGCACATAGAGCGGTCCAAAATGCAGCAGGCAGGGAGCAACAGCCAATCAGAAGGCCCCGGCTGTGGACGAACGTGAGTTGTTTAAATGCGTTTGCTAATGTGTAACGGTTGCACGTATATCGTTGTGTGGATTTGATTTGTAACTTTCATGCATCGTCTTGTTGCAGATGTTTCTTGTTTTGTCCTTAGTGTGTTAGGCTTTTTGTGTTTCAACTTGCTTATTGTGTTGATGCTGGCATTTGTTTGTCAGGTGATGAACAGCTGCAACTTTTTACCCATCGACAGAGAGGAAGTGTGCAAAGAAACCTGGCAGCCATTATGGGTCTTGTGGGAAGTAATTAGAAAAAAATAAAAATTGGAGTTTATTCTCCAGTTTGCAGTGTTCAGCAATTGGCCCGACCCACGAGTCCTGAATATTTATAAGCGTGAAGCGAGACGAGGAATGGGACATCTGGTGCTGCTTCTGTAGCTGAAGTGCAGATTAGTCGTGTTCACTATACACAGTGCCTTAAAAATCTATTCAGCTTCACCGTCTCAGGCATCCTAATCCTACAAATCTTCATCAGCTTTTATAAAACAGAAGACTGACTTATTAGGAATGTACCCAAAAACAAATACGCTATTCAGGAAAGCATGAATAATGCAATGGAAACAGTTATTTTAAATAAATTTGCTTGTTATTATTTTGGAAAAACGTTAACATATCCATTATGTTTCTTCAGATAGATTCATATCATTGTGGATCTCTACGAGATAAGAATAGCCATTCCTTTTGCAAAATTGGACCTTGATTTGGCTATCTAGTTGTTTAATTTACTTCACATTATTAAAAAGTGATTGCTGTATTCTGAGTGAAGAAAAAAATCCTCAAAAAGTTTAGTTGTATAAACACTTTAAAAGTTGAGTCAACTTATAAAAGTGAAAAGGTGTGTTTGTGTGTGTGTTTGTTTCATTTGTCATGGCATGTTCCTGCCTTCTGTCTCTCTAATCAGTGTCTGTCTGTCTGTCTGTCTTGCTGGCTTGCTCTCTGTGCTGCTGTTTTGCACAGTCAACGCCACACATGGAGGAAAAGGTAAATCCAACATGGTCCCACAACTGCCCTCACACCTCTCCCTCAGCTCCGCCATCTAAACCGGCCTGTTTCTGACCTAAAATGTGACTTAAGATCTGCTATTGCCCCTCCTCATATTTTTGTCGTGCTCCAAAACCTTGTGGAAAGAAGCATCCCTTTAAGCGTTTGCTTTATCAGTGGTTAATGCTTGTGACAACAATTTATGACCTTGAATGTGTCAGTAATGTTGCATTCTTATGAACAGTGAAACAGGGAATGGTTGAAGTCATGTAAAGCAATGCAGTCGATATCTTCTTCTCTTTCTCCCTCATTAATTGCAAGTCAGTCTGGCCATGTCTTCTCTGCCTGCTCTGCTTGTCTGTCTCGCTCTTCCAGAAGTGGAACAATATTTTTATGACAAGAAAAAGCAATAATATAGATAGATATTGATATTAAACAAAGAAGAAATAGATATTTTCTGCAGATCTTGTACTTTTTTCTGATGTGGAAGACACAAGATTTTATTTGAACTTTGCACATGCAGTCACAACTTGAGCTGTGCATGTCTGATATATTAAAGAGTAGTAGATCTAAGTAGATACATTGATTTCCTGCCTGCACATGCAGTTCGAGTTAGTTTTGTCCAGGAATCATACAACCTAAAGACTGCATGTAGTTTATCAGCCATACATGAAACTAATTCCTTTATAGGAACATCTTTATATATCTTTTTTGTGAACCTGCCTGTGGTTGCCTGTGTCGATGACTCGGTCTGTTTGAATGAATTGCATCTGTATCCCCAGATAATGAATGAAAAGCTGGGAAAAAAAGACATGAAAGCACATGAGGCAAATGTGTCTGCATGCCCTCAGAGCCCGTGTTTCTTGTTGATGGGCCTGTAAATCAGCCATTTTGCCTGTCCCCTAGAATCTCGGTCTCTGCTGTGCTCTACTTCCACATCACTAGATTTGAAAATATCAGGATGCAGTTTGATTGCAGGCATTCGCTGTTTCTATGTGCAGTTCCTCATGTTTGTGTGTTTTTTCTGGGTGATCAGACTTTCCTAATAAGGTCGGACAAACATTTTAAAGCAAATTCATATTCTTGCCAAGAGTTAGAAGAGAAGATTGATGCTACTCTCATGTTTGTACAGTAAATATGAGGCTTTAGCCAGTTGTCTTATCTTAGCATAAAGACTGGAATAAAGGTGGAACAGCAAGTCTGGCTGTGCCTGAGGGTAACAACCTACCACCACCTCTAAAGCTCACTAATCAAAGAGGTATTTTTTTGTTTGTTTGGCTTAATCTGTACAAACTCAAAAAGTGAAGTGTAAAAAATGTAATGCATTACGGAGGGTAATGTGCTGGACTTTATGTTAGGATAAGCTGACTGGATGCTGGTTGTTGCTTTGTATTTCCATATTTGACATTTGTATCAATCTACTCATCTAACTCAGCAAGAAAGAGAATAAGCATATTTAGGAAATATTTTCCAGGTTGTTTTGAGAATCTAATGCATGCCAGGATAGGTTGCAGCCCTGGAGGAGAAAAAGTGATTAAATATAATAAATGATAAACAACAGTCAGTCTCATGTTTGTCTCCACCTCTCTCTGTGTCTTCTCTGCCAGCAGCAAAGCGGAGCGCCCACCTTCATTGAGCCTGTACCCCAGCGGCGAGGGCATGGTACGTGGGGGTCTCGGGGGGGCTAGGATGATGCCCGGGAAAGACATCTGGCAGGTCAGCGAGCTCGGCCAGTCTACCTTCTGCTCCGCCTATCAGGTGGGACAGACAGCGGCCCTGTCTTTCTCTGCAGCCTGGGGAGTGGAAGGGGGAGGGGACGGCCTTACTGCTGCCCCTCCTGCTAGCCACACCCACAAGGACCACCTCCCCTCCCACGCCTGCTTGTGTCACCTTTGAGGAAACTAGATTATTAGCATCACATAGGAATCTAGCTTTTAAAGGTGGAGTCTGTGATTCTGGAGAAAGAAGTTTCGTTTAACCGGAACAAAATACTCCCGTCATGTGCCAGATTTATGATCCATCTCACTCCCGCTGTCTCTCTTCATACATACTCGGCCTTTTCTGGTTTTCTGTGCTCGAGTGTAAACGCCCCCCCAGTGCTGATTGGCTGAAATAGTGTTGCCTGGCTCGATCTGAGGCACTTTGTTTCCCCTTCACAGAGCCAGGACGGTTAATGCAACTAGAGAAAATAGTCTCTGAATCTGACAAAAGTGTATTGGAATAACCCTTTAAAACCTGAGCAAATTGGCTTGATTTCTTTCAAAAACATGGAAAGATGACAATGAGCAAATTAACAAGAAATTACCCAAAAATTAGGAAGAAATTAGTAGCTACAAGAAACTTACCTAAAATTAGCAACAAAAATAAAAAATAAAATAAGAGAGAGAAAAGTAAGAGAACAAAAACCAGGAAATGAAATGAAAAAGTGCCAAAATAAAAATGAATATAAATAATCATAAATATATTTAATTTATTTTCATAATCTAATTTTAAATATAACATTATAACAATTATATAATAATATCCAACTTTAAACTAACTTCCCTGTGGGAAGCGGCTGCTGGCTAAACAGTGTTTTGGACAGGACTGAAGAGTTGAACAAGAGATTAGAGCATGCGAAGTCCGCGCACTTGCTATGCTTGAAAACCTTTGTGGACATGGATGGATGGTGACACTTACATCACACAGGCCCAAACGTACCCTCACGAACATCCAGAAAACTATGAATTGGCCCTTAGAATTGCTGACTGCACCTTCAAACCTTTAAACCACCTTTTAATCAAAGTTTTTTTTATCTTAAAGTCAGATTTGTTAGGGTTTTACAGTGTGTTGACTCAAGCAAGCAGGGGTCCATATTTTTTCATGGCGTTTTCGTTATAACTGTGTGATTATGGAGCTTCTTCTGTGTCCTTATGTTTTTAGTTTAAACTTAAGCGTTAAGTTTAATGTCCAAATGTCCCTTCTTTCTTTACTTTACTTTTTTTTTTTTTTTTACTACTAACTCATGCTTTTTCTGTGACACAAACAGCCAAGGTAAGAAAAAAAAGAGGGCAGTGTTGCTTTCTTGTTGTGGCTTCTCCCTGTATTAGCAATGAAAACATGCTTAGAAAATATGCACAGCTAAAAGTGCATATTTTAGGAGTTAGATATGCTTGTATTAAATTTTGTTATTAGTTGTGACCGTGACTAAGATTTCTTGGCAACCTGTAAAGTCCAAAGTGTATGTAAATTTAAAGTCCTTTGCTGGAAATTAATTCAGAACTCATAGTTGCTTGACTTTTTAACTTCCCTTAAAACTTTGATAAGGACATTTTTCCACTGAAAATGGGTCACACATTATTTTCGTTAATTGGTTTCATGGGTCAAGAACTTGCCAAACATTTAAAAAATTGACATCACACCAAAGTTGTCCAAAATTTGATGCCCTTATTTTATGTTTTTACTCATTGTATTTAATATGTAGCTAATATGACAGTGATTTTAAGATGCTGGACGACCTGTAGTCCAAACTTGACTGTCAAACTGACAAACTGTTGAACAAAATAGCCTAAAAATGAGGTGGTAATACATAATGTGCTTTAAATCCTTTGTGTCTTTCATGACAACATGGAGTGTAGAAAACTGAAGAAAACTGAACTATAAAACATGGAGGTGCTTATAAGAAAGTCATAATTAACTCTGTCTGGTAAACTCTCACTACCAGTCGCACCAGTTACTAGAAATAAATAAAAAGTTAGTGATCCTGCCTTCACTATATGATGCTCATATCATGCTGTTTGTCTCCTGCCCCCATGTCGTCTTCTCAAACCACGCAGGAGGATGGATCAGAGTCCGACTCGGTGGCGGCCACACCCAGCAGCACAGGAAGCAAGTCAAACACACCCACCTCCTCCGTCCCCTCAGCCACCGTCACCCCCATCAACGAGGGTTTCCTCCCGCAATCCGAGTTTGATGTGATGCGGGCTGCGAATCGCAGGAAAAGTGCCAAGCGGCTCAGTCGGAATATGGAGGTGCAGGTATCCCAGGAAACCAGGAATGTCAGCATCGGTAAGAGGGTATCACCAAATGCAGAACGTCGTCAGTTTTAACACATCATGTGGGAGATAATGACTCTCAAACTTTGTTCCCTCCTCGATATCGACGTGATGCAAACTGCAACAAATATATGTAAATTTTTAATGTCTTCTAACTTTCATTTCTGTTGCGTTTCTTTAATGTTTCTGCAGGTATGGGAAGCAGTGATGAGTGGTCCGAGTTTCAGGAGATCATTGATTCGACCCCTGAGCTGGACATGTGTGTGGACCCCCGTGTGTACGGAGGAGGAAACAGGTACAAAAGCCCTTTCAACTCCATTACTGCATATGCACAGCACACACTGACAGTGCACAGTGAAAATCCTCTATTCAAAGAGTAGCGTCTTTTTATTTGACAACATGGACCCTATTATCCCATGTTTTAGAATTCAATGTTATAAGAAATGTAAGATTTTTTTTCCCTGCGTTGTTACACTTAAATGCATATAACTTTCATTATGGATTAAAATATTTGAATTTTTCTAAATCTGCGTAGTTTTATTTTGTTAATATCAATGTTTGGTGGTAAATATGTTCATGAAAAAAGTGTTGAAATGTTGAATACTTATCTTTCCCACTGTATGTCTATATGACTATTGGGAGCATTTTTTTTATTGGTCCCCCTATAACAGGTTCTTTTTTGGATGATTTTTTCAATGACAATCTCCTGATTTTTACTTCATGTCACTCTTGAAGAACTGTGTGTCTAAGAAAATTATTCTCTCCTTAGTATGCGGATTAAATTTAAATCACGCTATCCTCGCCCCCTCCTCCATCCCTTCACACCAAAAGGGTGACAGAAAGTTGAAAATGAATAAACTAACAAAAAATAAAAGAATAAAAAAGTGACTTGAAGAAAGGAATCAGAAGACTTTAATTTAAAAATGCGTCAGACTGCAAGAAATAAAAATTAAAGTATAATTTTTTAATGCATGTGTTTTGTCTTTCAGTGTTTAGTTCAGCGCCAGTGTTTCCTTTCTCAATTCCATTTTTTGATGCCAAAACTCACTGTCACTGTTCAAGCTCTATAAAGTTGTTTTAAAATATTTATAGTGTTGGTGCCATTTACCTTATATGAATTTTGACCTGATTAAAGTCTGAGGACCAAAATACCATTATTCCAGGGAGTACAAGTGACCGACAGTGAGCAGTTTTTCTGGTTCTTTCACAGCTGTTGTTTAATGAAATCTGTTTCAGCCCCTCCCAGGGCATCGTGAATGAGGCCTTCGGCATCAACACCGACTCTCTCTACCACGAGATCAAAGACGCCAAGTCGGACATCATTGGAGATGTAGATGCAGGAGCCGAGCTGCTAGGTATGAACTTTGATTACTGTAAGTTTTGCTGCAGTCGCTGGTTCATCAGTTGAAGTACTGATATTAAAGCTTGGCAATAAATTTGAAGCAAATTTGGCCATAAGGATACTTTGCTGGTTGCAGCTGGGTACTCTTTTGTTTAGTGGTAAATATATATTTAACTTCAAATGAAATGCCTGAAAACTGCTATCCTCCTTCACCTGGAACTGGTGAAAGTGAAGCTTAAGACTTAAACTGTTTGCCAATACATGATATTACTCTTTAATATCAGATTCAGTTTACATCCAAGTAAGGGTGAATGTATGCGCGCCCTACAAAAAGCCGGTGTTTGTGTTGCCTTTGCGTTACTGCAGGGCAGGAGCTCCATGTGAGGCTGTGTGAATGTGCCACTGCACTGACTTTTTAATTTGTTATTCATTTATTTATATGTATAATTTTTTACCTTGCATGGCCGAGGCTGGAATACACTCCGTGCCAGCAGCTCATACTGCGTCACACCCTGAGAAACCATACGATCCCTCTGGCTGCACCCCCAACCCCAGCTGCCCATTTATGCAGTGTTGCTTTTATTATTTCTTTGTTTTCTATTTTCTTATCGAGCAGCATGTCTATTGCAGCTCATTTCAAGTGCTGCGATTTTAAGCATATTTTTAAAAATTATTAGATTTATCAGATTTTATTGCACATCATGTTTATGCTTTTTTTTTTTTTATCTTAGAAGATCATCGTCAGTGTACAGCCAACACACATTTTGGGGATTCTAGTTGATTTTGTTTCTCTTAATTTCTCGGTTGTTTTGGGTTCATTGCCCCTTACGTTGATACAGCAACAAAAAAAAAAAAAAGAAAAGAAGAAGAACAGGAGATTTGATCCGTTTCAGTCCATCTGATAACTTCTCACCGTTTTCTTTTTTCCTCTTTTTTATGTGCCTCTGCTGGTGACACCCATAGGCGAGTTCTCAGGTGTGTATCTGAACATTTATTGGTTGGTATCTTCTTCTTTTACTCTCTGGACTCCTCTCTTTTTTTCTAAACTCTTTTAACCAGTGTTTACAACTCAGAAAAGGGCGCATTACTATAGTTTTAATGATTTTTATTTTATTATTATTAATTTATTGTCTGGTCAAGCAATTGGACATTTTGAAATTTTGATGAAACAGTAGATGCCCAATATCCGTACACATGCAGTAAAACAGTTTTTTCTCGTTCCTTTAAAGTCACAGTGAATTTTTAAAAAAATTTTTGTGATTGCCACAAGCTCTATCAGTCTGCATACCTTAAGCTCTTAGCCAGTAATTTAGGAATAACTCTCCCACCCAGCCTCACGTTTAAATAGATAATATATAATTTTACGGAAGCAACTTGCTTTAAAAAAAAAATTGTTTCACTGGGACTTTAAATAAATATGATATTTTTGAATAACATGTCTTGTTTTAGTGTGAGGGCCAGTTAGCAGCTTTAGTGATCTTCAGCCCTCCTGCTCTTCTTCAAGTCCAAAATAATAAATGCTTATCAGCCTCCTCTCTCTTCTGTCTTCCACTCCTGTCCTCCTCTCTTCCTCTCTGATCTGTGGCCTCTCTTCTTCTTCCTCTTCCTCTCACTCCCCTCCCTTCTTCTTCTTCTGCTTCTTCTTTTGCCTCCAGTTCGTGATGATTTCTTCGGTAAGGCGCACCCTGCCTACGCTCATGGTCACATTTGCTTGTTATGTCATTCCCTGGCCTCCAGCTTTCACATCCTCCTGGTTCCTTCATTGTGTCCGTTTTGTTGTGTGGCTTTATATTTATATTTTGTGCCACCTTTGCATACTTAATTTTTAAATATTTGTCAGCCAACAATTGCACATTTATAGCACATTTAAATACCCTTGTGTTTGGAAGGGAAACTTGAGAAGAACTGAATGGTGAAGAGAAAGTACAGAACTTCTATGAGGAACAACTAGAGCTTTTCTTGGAAGATAAACAGTAGAAAACAAAAGGAGGCCGCCTCAGTTGGCTTTGATCAAATGTTTTGTCATTTCAGTACGACAGTGTGTTCACGAGCTGTTAGATGAGATGACATCAGTTGTGCAGTTTTTTTAATGACAATGATCAGAAAGCTAAAGTATAACAACAACAATAATAATCTTTATTTGTATTACACCTTTCATACATAAAATGCAGCTCAAATTGCTTTGCAGGTGATAGCGCTAAAATTTAAAACCTAACAATGTAAAAAAAAATCTATATTTATTTATTTATCTAGACAGAACAGGCCAGAGGTGGAAAACAAATAATAGAAATAGAAATAAAAAACATCAAAAGAGTAACAAACTGATGTATTAAACAAATTTATGAACGTCACAAAAGAAATCCTTGTCCAAGAAATATGTGATTTATGCTAAAAGATTAATTTTAGGTAGCAGGTTGTGACTGACAGTTTATCTGTTGCATTGCGGTTAAAAGTCAGTCTGAGCTGCCTCGAGTCGACACATGTTGAACCCCGAAACACCTTTTTCTGCCTCGATAGGGATTATGTTGTGATATTTGATCTGAATGTGTAGTAATTTTATAATTTACTGTCCCCTGAGGACCATTTTCTATGTAGACTACACCAACTACCAACAGTCTTTTGTATTTGACATGTGATACCTCAGAACCTTTTTGTTTTTCGTTTGTCCAGATTTTTCTGTGTTGAAATTTCTGCTTAAAGTTTGTGTGCTTGGTTTCTGTTGCGCAATGCTTGCTGCTTGCACGTAACATTTTCAGTTGATGTTTGGCGATAATAAAGATAATTTAGGTTTAATAACTATGTCAATAGGGTGAGCATTACTTTAAAGGTATACTATGCAGGATTTTCTAAAAAACAATGTATAGACTCAAACAAAAGAAATCCCTCTCAATCATCACTTACGACCTGCTGTGTGTGACAATGTATTTATCTGCAGAGACTTTTCCCTCTGCCTGCATTTTATCCTTATTTTGCTGGTTTTGGGATGTTGCACAGCATGCAGGTTAGGTCAAGACTTTATAAAAAGGTAGTGACCAAGAGGAAGACATGAAAATCATGGATGCCGTGCCAGAAAAGTGCAAATATAGAGAGAATCTTGGGTTTTACATTCGCTGGCAGTACTGTTACCTGCATGGTATACCTCAGCACTATCACGGTTAAAAGGGATCAACCCTGATTTCTAAATATATGGGTACTCATAGAAGCAGATCCTTTAAATCACGTTATGAGTGGAAGAGTTGTTATGCTGGTACAGAGCCAAAATGTTCTCACAAGTTGGCAATGTACTAAAAGTTAAAATGTTAAAAATACACCAGACTCCTGACAGCTGTGTCTGTCATTCTTAAGGAATAAATATGAGAAGAAGTGTAGTTTCACGAGTGTTTTCTCACTGTTCTCCCAATATGTAACATCAAACCTTCATTTTCAACCTGATAGCCTCCTTGTTACATGAGTGCTCAAATCAATAATCTGTCCATTAATTTTCATTTTCCTTACATTATTAAACTTATGGCTTTTGTGGAGGTTTCTCAATAATTTGCTCCAAAACAGACACTTAACCTTGGCTGGTCTGAAAGGCAGTGCTGCCACAAAACTCTGGAAAATGCATTTTGCGTATCGATCAATGGATTTATTGATTTATGGATGTTGTGTACTGTGTGTGATGAGTAACAGAGACATGAATGTTGCTGTTTCAGGGATGGGTAAGGAGGTGGAGAACCTGCTGACAGAGAACAAACAGCTCCTAGAGACCAAGTAAGAGACACAGACATAATTAGTGTGTGTGTGTGTGTGCGTGTGTGTGTGTGCGCGCACGCGCGCGCAGACATGAAAACTGGCTTTAATGTCTTATTTTCTGCTCTTTGCTCAACAGAAATGCTCTCAACATTGTGAAAAATGACCTAATTGCCAAAGTGGACGAGCTGTCGGGGGAGCAGGAGGTGCTGAGGGAGGAGCTGGAGGCTGTGAGGCAGTCCAAGAACAAGGTGGACGCCAGAGTCAAGGAGCTGGAAGAAGAACTCAAGAGGTGAAAATAGCAAGACATTTGTTTTTTGGAGTAATTTGATGATTTTAGGAAGAAAGCAACATGCGCCTTAAAATTGGTAAGTAATGAGAAATACATGTATAGATCTTACAAATAACAATAAACAGGATCAAATGTAACTTAAAGGGTAACTTTGGTATTTTCTTTTATGTTTTTGTGTTTATGTGACTAATGTGGACAATAATTTTTGAAAATGGTCCAGTATTGAGCGAGAGGGCTGCAGCTGTGAAACAGGTTGGATTTTAGTGACTCGGGGGATGTTCGCATGTCGATTCACGTCCACTAAAAGTGCTTTGCCACTGACGGACTCAGAGTGTTATTTTCGGTGCCTGACAACATTATGGAAAGGATTCATGCAGAGAGAGACTTTTTTGTTAAAGGTTTAATAAAATATTTGTTAAACCAGAAATGTCCAGATGTATAGAAGCCACATGTAGAACGACAGTTTGTGTAACGCTGTTTTCTCTTTTGGGCTGCAGGTTAAGAGCAGAGGCTCTCGGTGCGTCCCGAGACTCCAAGGATGAAGGAGGTGATGATGTGAGTAAAAGTGTCTCTGTCCCCCTTTGCATTACTCATCCTAAACATTGAATCAGTGTGCATGGACATATCAGTGTCATTTAAAATATGAGGATTTCACACTGTTGAAAAAACTTATTATAACAGCGTATTTTTATAGTAAGTGTCAGTTTAGTCCTAATATTTGAGCTGCTCTAATCTTTGCTTCATTGGTGGAAAAAGATTTTACTCAAACATTACATAACTACTCTGATAAGTTGTTTGATCTTTAAAATGTGACGTACTCAAATGTCTTGTTTTGTCCATAACCCAAAGACACTGAGTTTACTTTCATAGAGGAATAAAGAAAACAGAAAATATTCATTATAAGATGCTGTAATTTGAGAATTTTGACCTTTTTTTTACATTAAAGATCACTTTAATTAATCCATTATCACATTAGTCTGCAATTAATTTAATATTTAATAACTAATTGATTAATTGTTGCAGCTCCACTGTCAGTTTGCTGCACATCTCTGCCTGTAAATGTGTTTTCAGACCATGTTTGATTATTAAATGTCACTATGCTTTTGTGTGCCCAGTTTTCATCACCAATGCAGGATGGCGACATGACAATGACACAGCGGCGGCGGTTCACTCGGGTGGAGATGGCCCGCGTGCTGATGGAGAGGAATCAGTACAAAGAGAGACTGATGGAGCTGCAGGAGGCTGTACGGTGGACGGAAATGATCAGGTAGACGAAAGGAAGCTTCAAACTAGAGATGGATAACTGGATGACAGGTTGCTGAAAGAGTTTAAACACAAGATACTGAGAAGTTTACTATGGTCAAAATTAATCTGCAAGTTCAACTCATTGCTCCAGAAAATGAGCTAAATTGTAGACATATTTAATATTGCATTGAGCCACACATTTATTTTAGCAGCCTTACTTTTATTTCTTTTCACTTGACTCGCACCTCTGTTTCCTCTCAGGGCGTCTCGGGAGAGTCCTCAAATCCAAGAGAAAAAGAAATCCACCATCTGGCAGTTGTGAGTTTTTGCTTTTATTGAACTTATTTGCTATAGCACAATACTGAGATTAAATGATTTGGTAAACTGTCAAAAGTAAAACCTCTCCTTCTCTTTCTCCCTCCATCCACTAGTTTTGCACGTCTCTTCAGCTCATCGTCCAGCCCTCCGCCTGTCAAGCGGCCGTACTACAGCGTCAACATTCACTACAAGTCGCCCTCGCCGGCTGGTTTCTCTCAGCGACGTAGCCACACCATGTGCCAGATCTCCACCTCCAACCGCACGCTGGAGTTCTTCCCCGAAGAGTGAGCAGCAAACAGCTACATTCCCTCACTAAACCTACCTCCACCTCTCACTAAACCTCCGTCCTTTCCTGCTTCTCACTCTGCTTTGGTCTGAACGCCTGGTTGCTTGCTCGCTTTGTAGCCGCTTGAAGAGTAGAAAGCTTCCAGCAGCTTCTCCAGTATTTAACATAAAGATGTGATGTTAACACACAGTTTTAATTTGGGATTGGTTGTTAATACGTCTTCATCTGATTCAGATTAATCTACTCATGCGTGATTAAAGGAAATATTCAGAATCGTCTTACCTGAATCTTGGGTTTAAGGGCTTCATACACAAAATTATCATTTGTGTACCAATAAGTCATCCAATGTAATATTGAATTCTTGAAGAAAACTGTTTTTCTTGCATACCTCCACAGTGAACAAAGAATCCAAATTCTTAATCAGTTGCAGTCTTAGGGGTCCATGTTTACCAACAGCAGGACCGTATCAAAACATCAGTTTACGAACTCTCACACAACTCATCCAATATTATCTCATTTATTCAGTTACATGCTCAGTACTTGAGACTTGAATACGACTTGAATTATACTGCATGAGTTGTGTGTGAGTTTGTAAGCTGACGGTTCGATATAGTTTTGCAGCTGTTAAATGTGTGACTAAAATTCATAAAGATTTTTCTCAGTTTTCTAATTTGTCATTCATCATGAAGGCATGCCCTAAATTCACCATAACACGGGCAGAGTAACTGATACAAATGCTCATTTGCGGGACGAAGTGTTCCTTTACAGGCTTTTTTGGCTGTTCAGAAATTATTCACAAAGATAATGTTCTTTGTAATGATAGGACTTCTAAAGTTGCGCATTGGACTGTTCAGTTTTAGGTAAACGTGAACGTGACCACCAACATGATCAAATGATTCTTACCCTTCCTGTTTTGAATGTAAAGCTTGATTGGTTGTCAGAGTTTGAATTAGAGAGTTTGTTCTCATTGTCAGATTCTCAAGTCTTTGCTTTTAAACTCTCAAACACAGACACACATTAATACATCAAGCCACTGAGACTCACATACAGACACACATACTAAGCGTATTTAAAATCTTTTCAGTTCAGCTAGATTAGAGCTTAGTTTAATTCATGCTCGTAACAACTGCTGTTGCTTGATCTTCTTCCTCTCCCCTTTATCTTTTTATTTCTCCTCTCTCTCTCTCTCGCTGCTGGCTGGCCAGGCTGCTAACGCTTCGCTTTTTTTTCTCTTTTCTTCTCTTCCCTTCCCTCCCCCCTGCTGCTTCCAGATTGGCCAGTAACGGTGTTGCGTCTCTCCTCAGTGACTCGGCACTGTTGGCTCGCCGAGAGCAGCGGCGTGAACAGTACCGGCAGGTCCGCGAGCACATGCGCCGCGATGACGGCATCATGCAGGCCTGTGGCTGGAGTGTGCCGTCTCGCTTCAAACAGGTACACTCACAAACACACAGAACCCTGAAATCCTGCACGATCAGGCACCTTTCTGAGTCTCCATGTGCACAACAGAAACACACAAACAACTCAGCTTGTATGAGAATAACATCACAGGTGTAAATCTATGGAATTCAAGCTTGTTAAATGATGCTCAGAAATATTTTGGCTTTATGTAATCATTCGTAAACCTGCAACAAACTCTGCATGAAAAATTCATTTTTCTGTGGAATGGGAAAGTTACGTAAAGACTTTGGAGGGGTATTAGGGCCAAAGGTTGTTAGAAGTATTGATACTTCAATACTTTTTGATACCACTTATTTAAAATGATAATTACGCTTTCCATAGTGTTGGAAGTACCAAAGCTATCAAAAACACACAAAAAACAGATCAGATCAGATTTTCAAGTTAAGGCAGCACTGATGAAACAAAGAGGAAAAAAATCAGCTGGGCCTCAACCTGTAGCTGTTACATTACTCTCTGACAGGAAGTGTGTGCTCAGTGACTTTTTCTGTACGAGCTCTGATGATTGCACCTGCGTAAAATACTGAGTGGAAACGTTAAATTTCAAGACATTGACAGACCAGAGAAGTCGATTTAATTCTCAAAATTCAACAAAAGAAAAATCTTCCTCATCTTATTCATTTTTCTTATGCTTGGCACAAATGTTGAAATTTATTCTCCACATTTACAATTTATTCTCGAAATACAAAAGAAAAGTAATGTCCCTCCCCTATTTATTTTGTCCCTTATGACTGGCCCTACTACTCTTCCATATAACAATGTTTGACTGCAAATTTCAATTTTTAAAACTGAAACTCAAATTTCTCACACTGTGTGTGACACTGAAGTTACACATGCAACACACGTGTAAGTTAGAAGCACAAAAGAAAAGCAGCCAGAAAAATATTTTTCACAAACTTATCAACTTGAATTTCTCATGCTGATTTTTCATAAAGTCAATGATTTACGGGCAGATTATTTTGGAACATAATTTCCAAAGCTCAAACTCTTGTTTGATGATGATGAAATGATCCCATAAAAACAGTGGGATGAATTTACCATATGTTTATATCTTTTATTAGATTACTTCAATGAGAAAATTATGCCTCCTCCTTTAAATTAAACCAAGCCCTGTAAGAAAAGTAGAAAACTCTTCTCATTAATTTCAAGTACAAACATGATTTCGTAGCATGAAAGCAAACTTAAAACTGTCCGGCACACCGTGTGCAGCTGGATGGCTGCAGAGTGAGCGGAGTGTGTTGGTAGGCAGGTGGATCTAACTCTGGTCTCCCACAGACTGGTGGTCAGACGGACAGCGCTCAGGACAGCCCACTGAAGAGACAACAGGCAAGTGAGACCGACAGAGTGCCAGCATGCACCTTTACGGTTTCCCCTCCTTTTAACCTTCCTGAATACAAATCCAGATAATCGAGACAGAATTTATCTGTACTTAACAAACTGACACATTCAGCTCCAGTTTTAACAATATCAACTTTTTTTTTAAAAAAATGGCCAACATCTGAGGACAACTTTACTATGAAATGCAATTCTGGAAATGCATGGAAATAGAGGGACATTTTTTTTTCATTTTGAGGCATGATTTGACACACATACAGAACACAAACATACACTTGCATCTCTCTAATAAACTGCCTTTGTGGAGTTTATTCAATCCAATTTTCCCTCCCTTTGTCGATGTTGTTGCAACCTTTTAAACTTTTAACCTCTGTCTGTCTCAACCTGCCCGACTGAACTCACTGATGTCGTCATTACTTACTGACTTACTCCTGCTTTGCTCTTAGTGCTCTTCATTAACAGAATGATCCACTACAAATACTACTTTACTAAGTTACTAAGTAATGGCATGCGTTTTTGTTCGTGAGAAAAGATTTCAGTGAAAGTTGTTGCAGTCTGTGTTGGTTTCAACCCACTGACTTCTAACAGGTGGCGCCACAGTAAAGAATTATAAAATCTCCCAGACTGTGGCATTAACATGTAGTACAAACGTAGAAACAGTTGCGGCTACTTTGCATTTCTATAGCGTTATTTGGTGGTGTATCTGTCTCAATTCTTGAGACAACATGACCTCCCATCCGGAGTTTAACAGCAGAATAATTAGACATAAAGATCACATTTTGGTGTAACAATCAAATGGATTACTTGTAAAAGCACCCTTTTGCACCAAAATAAAGTGAAGCAATCAGCAGACAAAAATCAATTGTTAAAGAGGCAGCAATACCAATGTCTCCTCTTACAGCACTCCCTACACAGGTGTTATGCTTAGAGATAATGGCGTGACACATTTCTCGAGGAGGACTGCACTGATCGTTAGCTGTAACATTGGTGATGTTTTTTGGAACCAGACAATAATTAACTACTCTGCTTGTCTCTTGACCTCCTATCACCTCCTGCTTTTAGACCACTAATGAAAAAGAAGACAACCGCATGAAGAACGTGCCCGTCCCGGTTTACTGTCGTCCTCTGGTGGAGAAGGACCCCAACAGGAAGGTGAGAAGTTTTGGGAGCAATGGTTGTCTAGGATATGAATCACAGTAACTCAACTCAAAAAAGTGTTTTACAGGATGTTTACTACTTTTACTGTGCTTAATGATGTCTGTGCAGAGTTTGACAATAAAATGCTGTGTGTGTGTGTGTGTTTGCATGTGCCTGTAGTTGTGGTGTGCAGCTGGCGTGGACCTGACAGGATGGAGGGCCAGCAGTCAGGAGTCCATACCAGCCAAAGCACTGTCAGGCGGCGGTGACCCGCTGCACGCTGAAGAAAACGGAGTTGGCAAGAAGAGCAGCCACAGCTCCCCAGAGAAGAGGAAGGTACAAACCCCTTTTTAGGACATTTATGAATTATAATAAAATAAAAATTGCACACTCAACTAGAAATCAATCATAGATGTGGAAGAATCATATTGACATGTTAGCGATAAGTTAAAAAAGAGTTTCCATGATGCAATAGAAATGTGGAGGACACACACATGAACCACTTTGGGTCTTTTTTCAGTTAGTCATTTTGTCGTCTCCCCTCTCCGTCCTCCTCTCGCTCAGTCGAAGGAGCTCCAGGAAACAGACACCATGAGCAGTCGAGTGTGGATCCTCACGAGCACACACTCTGCCAGCAAGGTGGTCATCATCGATGCCAACCAGCCGGGCTCACTGGTCGACCAGTTCAACGTCTGCAACGCCCACGTGCTCTGCATCTCCAGCGTGCCGGGTGAGACGACAAGTTCTTGTTAAACCCCCATAGTTGCATGTGCAACTTTTTTTTGTACTTTTAGTTGTGTTTTTACTAGGGGTCGACCAATACTGTTTTTCTAGGGCTGATACCAATACCCATTGTTAGTAGCTTTTGAGGCTGATAACTAAAATTTGGAGCTGATATCCATTTCCAAAAAAAAAAAAGAAAATCTTTTTGTCAATATTTAGAATTTGGAATACAACAAACTCCAACACAAAACTTTGTTTAAATGCGTTTAGCAAATGTTTAATAAAAACTGAAATACAGCAAGTTCTAGCAACTTTTTTTATAAAGTCAAGTGAAACAGTAATAAAAAGATTAATAAATAAATAAAATATAAACCTCCCTGAATTTTTACAAGGTAAAAGTTCCTCCCATGACACTTTCTTTGCACTTTTTAAATTAATTAATTTTATCAGCGTTCATTAAAATAAAACACTGACACAGATAATAGGCAAATTGCCAAATATCGGCCCCAATAATCAGCCAGCTCCATAATCTGTTGAGCCCTAGTTTTTGCTCATATTTTGTTTTTTTCTAGAGGATAATTTCATGAATCAAACCAAGTAATAATGTGAATGGTCGTCTCTTATCAGATTGAAAATCCTTTGATTTTTGTCACTAATCCAGAAGTGTTTTTACCAGCAACTTAATTCTGCAGTGAGGAATTTCCCCACAACGTATAATTCAAAGATTTTTTGGTTGTGTGTTGGAAAAGACAGACTTATGTGTGTGTTTATGTGTTTGTATTCAGCTGCCAGTGAGAGCGACTATCCAGCTGGAGAGATCGTGTTGGATCCAGGTGACGGAGGAGCAGGGGGCGGAGGCGAGGACACAGGCAGCGTTGAGGGCATGCTGGCTGGTATCACTCTTGTTGGCTGTGCCACTAATTGCAGCGTTGCCCGTAGCAACTGCTCCTCACGCACTGACACGCCCATCATGGACAAAGGACAAGGTTGGCTCAGCCTCAGTGCTCCTGCATCTGTTTTTATCACCATGAAAAACTGTGAAGCCCATCAGTTTTTGTATTTATTTTAACGGTTTTGTGCTTCAGCCCCCACTGCTCCTCCAATGAATGGAAAGATTCACCCCGCCCAGTCGGCCGAGGAGGCCACAGAGGCCACCGAGGTTACAGAGTCAACGGCCAGCCACGCAGAGATGAGATCTGGACCTCCAGGGCCGTTTACTGAGCACGTCTTCACCGACCCTCAGCCTCGACTAGCAGACGCCTCTGACAGGTAGGAGGCCAAAGTTTGTCCACATCGAGATCATGAGAAATATTCTGAATATGTATATTTGAGAACTTTAAGTACACTAGATTCACATGACTATGGTGAAATATGTTGAAAAGATAAGTGAGTATGTCCACACAGGAGCTCAGGTCAATCCAAAGAGGAAACTTCTCAGCCTCCAGAGTCGGAGGACGGAGGCGAAGAGTCAAAGAACTACACCAGCGTGGCCCCCACCATGTGGCTCGGGGCCCAGAACGGCTGGTAAGTCACTCAGCAGAGCTCCTCACAACTTCTACTGAAGCCACACAGGATCTATCGAAGTGGGTTTGTATGAGATTCTTATCCATAGTCAGTATTACATATAGTAGAGATGGTCTGCTATCAATGGTGGCAGTAACAAAATGCTTTTTAGCTACCTAAAAAAATCATTATCAGTTTAAGAGTATGCAAATCTGAGAATACTTTACCTTACTGTCAGATAGCCCTTTCTGATTAGGACTTAAGGCCATTATCTACGCTCTCTTCAAAGCCAGACTCCACTGACAAAAACACTAATTTTACCTCACAGAACATGAGACCTGCTGGTCTAGCGCTGCCTCGTTTGGTTTGTCTGTGTTATTGTGTGACTTTGGTGTTTTATAGGACCGGTTCAGATTCACTGAAGTCCCACAATATCACAAACTAACTAACTGATCAAAACAGTGGTAGACCAACAGCTCCCATGTTCAATGACGTAATATTACAGTTTTTGTCAAAGGAGTCTGATGGCTTTGAAAAGAGTGATAAAACGGCTTCAGTCCACATCAGAAATGGCTGTCTGACTGTAAAGTAAAGCAGTGAAAATATTCTAAATATAGGACACACTTAAAGTGAGATTGATTGTTTTTTGGGGGGTTTTTTTAGGTGGCAAAAATTTGTTTTGCTGCTGCCACGTCCACAGCAGTACATTGCTTAGCTTTCTTGTTGGTACTCCAGCCTGCTTCCCCAAGCTGGGGGCGTGCCAACTAACATCTACTGTTAGTAAAACACTGATTATGTCTAAATACCTCATACAGCCGCACTTTAAAAAAAACAGATTTTCCCTTTAAGCTTATAAGTGTCACCACTTTACTTTTGCAAGCGAAGATCAGTCACACGCCAGATTGAAAGGTTAATTTTTCCCTAAAAGACCCAAAAAGAGTGCTTTTATCATCCATCATAGACCCACATATAAATATCATGAAATACTTCTTTTGAGCTTTATGTGCAGTTTGGTTTTGCTCTGCAGTATCTTGTCTCTGTTCTCCCTCAAGGCTCTACGTCCACTCAGCGGTTGGAAACTGGAAGAAGTGCCTCCACTCCATCAAACTCAAAGACTCTGTGCTCAGTCTGGTGTAAGTGGTGGTGACGGTTTAACTCTGTAATTTTAGGCAAATGTTGTGAAGTTTGAATCTACGAATTTCTGTTTCTGCAGCCGTCTCTGTCTCCTCTCTAATTGCAGACATGTGAAAGGTCGTGTGCTGGTTGCCCTCGCTGACGGGACCCTCGCCATATTCCACAGATCAGAGGGTATTTGGGATTTTAATGTTTTATATAGACATAAATGAGCTGTGTCAGCTGTTAACCCTTTAAAACCTGAGCAAATTGGTTTGACTTCTTTCAAAAACATCAGTAGAAAGCAATGAGCAGCTTAACAAGGCATGGCCCAAAAATGAGCAGGAAATTAGTAAAAAAAAAAAAAAGTATCAAATGAAATGTAAAAAAACAAGAATAAATAAGAACATGACCTCAAAAAAATCCTAGAAAAACAAATGTGCATCTGAAACATAATTTTAAGTATATATTAGTATAGTTTTCTGGACATTTTTCCCTAGAATTTTTATATTTTTTAAACATATTTCCAGGTCATTTTATCATCACCATTTACTAATTTTGTGCAATTTGGGGGACATCTCTTGCCATTTTGCTCACTTCCTTTTTCCTCAAGTTTTCAAAAGAAATCAAACCAATTTGCTTAGTTATAAGGGTTAAATAGTTTGTGAAAGAAAACTCGATGTCGATTTTTCAAGGTTTGAAGGGGTTAATAATGAATCATAACTTTGTGTGTGTGGTTTTGTCAACAGATGGTCAGTGGGATTTGTCCAACTATCACCTAATGGACCTCGGTCGACCTCATCACTCCATCCGCTGCATGGCTGTGGTCCACGATAAGGTTTGGTGCGGCTACAAGAACAAGATCCACGTCATTCAGCCCAAGAGCATGCAGATCGAGGCGAGTTATGAATCCATCGTCGCAAAAGAAATTAACCCAACGATAAATTAAAACTGTAATAATGAGCTGATTTACTCCACTCCTGATTTTTTCGCCACTCTTTAGAAGTCATTCGATGCCCACCCACGCAGGGAGAGTCAGGTGCGGCAGCTAGCGTGGATCGGTGACGGTGTTTGGGTATCGATCCGGCTAGACTCGACCCTACGTCTCTACCATGCGCACACACACCAGCACCTGCAGGACGTGGACATTGAGCCATACGTCAGCAAGATGTTGGGTTAGATTATGTTTTACCTTTACTGCTGAATGTGAATTATGGTGTTTGTTAACCCTTTGACACCTGTGAAAATTGCCTTTATTTATTTATTCTAATACAGGAAGAAGGCAATAGGTACCATATCAAGAAATGGCTCAAAAATTAGCAAGTACTTAGAAAATGTTACAAAAAATTACATGAAAATAAGCAAAAAAGGAGGAATGGGAAAATTACCCTATGAAAGTGCTAAAAAATAAGAAATCAAGCCAGTTTTCTCAGGTCCCAGAGATTTAAATTTTTGTGAAAAGTATAAACCCTTTCAGTTTGAAGTCGACCTCCTCTGACTCTGGTTTTAATTCACAGGTACCGGCAAGCTGGGTTTCTCTTTTGTGCGAATCACGGCGCTTCTGATTGGTGGAAATCGTCTCTGGGTAGGAACTGGGAACGGCGTGATCATCTCCATCCCACTGACAGAGAGTGAGTTTCATTCATACAGCTTACAACAAGTGATAAACTCCAGGCTTTAGGTTTAAAACTGAAAAAATATGGCAATAGTGTGTCGTTATCAGGCAAAGATGCACTGAACTAAAATCATCATTGGGAAATGTAAACACTTGTTCCCTTGCTAACTGGCTGCTGTGCAAGGATCATCCATTAGACCCGAGTGAATCTTAATTAAACATGAATTAAACACCATCAGAAGAAGACAAAATTGCAGAAGATGGCTAAAATTTATATTGAATATTATATAGAATGTGATTGTACATATAAGGGTAGGAATAAATAACTATTTCTTCCTATTCCTTTTGGCACATGTGATATTTAAGTTCAAGTAGCTTGAGTATTTGTTTATTGAGATTAATGTGTAGGTTTTGTATAGGCCTTTTTTTGTCTTTATGTTTTTATTTATTGCACTTTGCTTGATTGATTTTCTAGTTTTAAAGGTAGGCCCACACCAAAATGTTTGAGAACTACTACTTTAAGATAAAAAAAAATCTTGGTTTAATATAAGTTCCTTTACAAAGAAAAAATACTGGTTTACATTATAAATTTAATCATCAAAATTATTTCATCACTTTAAAAAAAAGTAGGCCATATGAAAGGTTTTACATTATCTGTAAAAATGTTATTACTGTATCAGTCAGGAAAGGAGTTATTGCATTATTGGTTTTACTACTACATTTTCAGGCGTTGTTACATTTTTTGGATGCTACAACCACTGAACACTGATGTGTAGAAGAACATTTTTTCTATGAATTTTAAACACAAGACAAATGGACCAAGATTTTGCAAATTTTCTGCTGTTTTGACAATGTGAAATTCATCTAAGGGGTTGAACATGCATGTCTTATATACAGTGCAGAGCCTACAGCAGCATCATGATTAATTACTTAAAATGTATCATTAGGTAGCCTGAACTGACCGATCAGAAGTTGGCAATTTTCTCTAAAAAAATAAAATCTGAGGGTAGTTTTCCACACATAGTAGAGTGCTGTTTATCTGTTTTTCTTTAGCGTACTCCCTCTTCTCCTCCTCGTCTTTCTTTACACCTTCTGTTTCCTGCCTCCCCTCAGTGGTTTTCCCTCTTTCACACGCAGTCTTGGTCATAACTGTTACTGTTACTGTCCTCTTTCTCCTCTGCTCTCCCCCGTCCTCCTCCTTGTCCTCCGCCTCCTGTAGCGGTGGTCCTTCACCGGGGACAGCTCCTTGGTTTGAGGGGTAAGTGGGAGCGCTCCCTCCCTCCTGCCGTTGTGATCTACCTTCTCTCGCCCGCCTTCTCCCACTCAAACCTTCATGTCCCCTGAAAGAGCTCCACGTCCACTTCAGATATGAATATCGTTGATTATTAGGCACTACTTTTTTTACTGTAAACATTTAGCTGAAGGTTACGGAAAGTATTCTGTGTGCGATTATTCTACTTTTTATTGTGTATCAGAGCTTTTACACATTGGTTGCTTTTTGCATGTTATTTGTCATTGTGCTTTACTGCATCAATGACTAAAAGGTGTCTGTGTGTATCAGATTCATTGCATGCAAGCTGTCTCAAATCTCAAATCTTTTGATAAAATATGCTAAAATCATTTATTTTCATTTGATCTGTGGGATTTTGTGGGTGTTTTTTTTTCACCTGTCTCATGTTGCCAGATATGATTTGCTGGTAAAAAGTCCTGGTTGGTTAGTTTCTCACTCCTGCGTTCTTCTTATTCAGCCAACAAGGTGTCTCCTACATCGTCCGGCGGTGTGATCCACGTGTACGGCGACGACGGCTCTGAAAAGAGCACCGGCAGCTTCATCCCTTACTGCTCCATGGCACAAGCTCAGCTCTGTTTCCATGGACACCGTGATGCTGTCAAGTTCTTCGTCTCCGTACCAGGTAGGCACAAAGTCCATCTGTACCTGTATGTGTCTATACCTGATAACCTTTTATTTTTTTAAACCTGTTTATGTTTCTTCTTTTGTGTGTGTGTGTGTGTCAGGCAATGTTCTGGCCACGCTAAACGGCAGCGTGCTGGACAGTCCATCGGAGGGGCAGGGGTCAACAGCGCCGCAAGAGACGGAGGCCCAGAGTGTGCAGAACGTGTTGGTGCTGAGTGGAGGAGAGGGCTACATCGACTTCCGTATAGGTGCGCAAACACGACTGCTCATGAACCCGACACCACACAGACACAGGCCTGATTACCATCAAGGATGTAAGAAGAAGGCAATGAGCGACTTTACAAGAAATAACCCCCAGAATTAGCAACAACATCGTAAAAGTTTTAAGAAATTTTCCTGAGAATTAGCAAAAAAAAGAAATGTAAAAAACAAAAACCAAGCAAAGAAAAAACCTGGAAATAAATGCCAAAATAATATATAATAAATGCCAAAATGATATATAATAAATATACCTCTGATTTATAACTATAATGAATATTTAGCTCTCTTTAAATTTTTATTTTAAATAATTCTCTCTCTCTTTTATCAGGTAATTTTTTTTGTCATCCTTTACTAATTTCTTGCCAAGTGGCTCATTAGACAATTTTTCTCGTTTTTAGAAGAAATCAAACCAGTTTGCTAAGATTTCAAAGGTTTAGATCAAAGGTGCCTGAATGCTGCACAAGAAAAATGATGTCAATTCAGGTTTTAAAGGTTAAGGATATAGTTTGAATACATGAATACATTAATAAATGTATGATTTGTTAAACTAAAAAAAAAAGCCAAATGAACCGGCACAATTAAAAAAATAACAGAAAACCCCAATTAATTAACTAGTTTACTACTTCCTAATATATATGACAGGAAATAAGATTTTCTTTGCCACATTATTGGTGTTCAATGAGTGTTCGCTGAATTAATTAATAATAAAATTAGAATAATTTTCTCTGTCCACCTGCTCTTCTTCAGGAGATGGAGAGGACGATGAGACGGAGGAAGGAGACAGCAGCAGCAGCAGCGGCGGCGGCGGTGGAACCTCACAGATAAAACCTGCTTTGTGTAAAGCCGAGCGGAGCCACATCATCGTCTGGCAGGTGTCTTACATTCCCGAGTGACACCTGATCTGCTTTAACACCCACTCATCTCCTTAAAGAAATCTCCTCCTGCCCCCCGAAAGCTTCCAGCCACCTTGTAATTATCCCCGGTCATGTAAAAGTTCCCCTTTGGCTCTAAAACGACCCTCCAAGCCGTGCATCGTCCCCTGTAACTACGATACCCCCGCCCCTGCCCCGTCACCTTGTAACTTTAATGCCTTGTAAGTACCTCCTCTGATCTAGTAATCTGCCTGCCATCCTGTTTCTGTCCCACCCAGGGCATTGTAACTATCATGAGCCTTGTAACCCAGCCTCATAACTACCTCCCTCCTCTGTATCGATCTTATATTCACCCTGTAAGCACACTGTATCTCCTCCTATATTTACCTCAATTGTCCTGCATCTGCCCCAGAGTTACTCCTCCTCCTCCTCCTCCTCCTCCTCTTCCTCCACTTAGTTTGTCATCTGTGAAGCATCCGCCTCGTCTTTAAGCAAAGCCCCAAAATGCAACAATTGTACCAACAACAAAAAAAAAACCAAACAAGAATGGCAGGCACAGACATGTGAATGACAGCACTGACTTGCATTTCCAACCACTCCACCAACCATTTTATGCCGAATGTTTAAGTGGAGTTAACGGATGCGGGCGTTTACGGATCGACAGTGACGGTGTGTGTGAGCGGCTGCAGGCGTCTGGTTTTGGCTTTAAGATTGTAGTGGATGGCGAACGAGTTTGGGCCACATTTTAAGACGAACAAATGGAAAGTCGACAATTAAACACAGAAGTCTGGGGTTTTTTGGCTGTTATTTAAAATACTTTTCATCCAATGTGGCAGTCGCATCTGTTTAAAGAGTCTCGATTAATGAGGTTTGCTCATTTTTGACCCCTGATTAAAAAGAAATTAAGTTCTTTACTTGCACAATTTAGTTTAACGGATCTGTTTGACTTCCTGTCAGCTCTTCATTAACTCTTCCTCCACCTCCTTAGTGACCCCAGTGGATTCTCAGTTAGCTTTGTACATATTGTTTACGGTAGTTACTGTTTTTTTTGGGGGGGGGGGGTTTACCCTGTTTTTGACCATTTTCACAATCGCTGGTGTGTAACTGACACAGGTGTTTGCTAGCCATTGTATGACGCCAACGTTGGCTTGATTTTTCAGAGATTAATCCACATTTGATGGCTATGGCTCTCTTACACTCTGCTTTGAAGAGTAAAGTGACTGAGGCACACCCAGTGTTTGGCAGCTTTCTTGCTAAGATTTAGCAGCTTTTTAGACCTTAGCGACTTTTATTTTTACCAAAAAGTGACTGTATTTACTCAAGTTTCTCACCAAAAACTACAATATACAAGATAACATTTGAACGCTTGATTTAAAATTATATTTTCCTTCCGATTGCATCAAAATATGACTAAATGCAACCTCCGTCTGCGTCAGTGATCCATTTTGTATTCAAAACTACGATTTTTGATGAAATGTGTCAAGTTTGCACCCTCGATATCACACTGTAATTTGTTCCCATGCATACAGCTCAGAGCAATCGCAGGCCGCGGCTCTTTCAGCCTCAGCGCGGGGTCTCTCCTCCTCTCTCCTCTTGTGCCATGCAGTAGGTGTGGAGGAGGAGCTGGGTCCAAAACTGTATTAAAGTACACAATACTACAATGTACTTGCACCCCCGATATTACTCAGAGTATCTCAGTCCATGGCTCTTTTGACATCAGCATGCACTCTCTCTCTCTCTCCTCTTGTGCGGTTCAGTGGGTGTGAGACAGGAGGGACGAGAGGAGACGCCCCTTGCTGTGGGAGTTCAGTTTTAGTGAGTTTCCATGGTTACGTTGGCATACTCGCTCTCTAGATTGGAAGCGCAGGAAAGAGCTACTCTACAGTAAAAGCTCTATAACTCTCATGCCATGCAAATGTTTTGTTGAGGATTTTTTTTAATTGATCTAATTCAGGGAAGTTTTAATGCTTCCATTTATGCTGATGATGTTGCCAATATGCAAGTGACGTCTCCTGGCAACTTTTAGAGCTAGTGCTAGCTGCTTTAATTGAAAAAAGTTGGCAAAACTGTGTACAACTGCTAATTAAAATGGTCAAAAACACTGCAAAAAAACAAACAGTAAATACTATTAACATGTACAACGCACTAACTGTTAAAACTGAACTAACTGAAGGATGATAAATCTTTAAGGTGGGAGGAAGGTAACGTCACTGTAGAGCTGACAGGAAGTAAGCAGACGTGAAATTTGTGAGACAGATCACACTACGTTGTGTAAGTAGAGAATAATGACTTTGTGCGGTAACAAATGATAACTACGTTGTGCAGCTGTCTGATGTAAGTCAAAGAGTCATGCTGGAGTCGCGTGAACACGGTTGTTAAAGCAGTCGAATGTGTCGAGGCTTCAGTCTGAGACTAATTTCTCTCCTCTGACTGGCTGTTGATCAGACGGTTGGTTGTAAAGCAGGTGAACAGTGATGTGTCGTCATTACGTGTACAGGGATTATTGTAAATCTCCAGACACACTGAAGCCCATCCTCTTTGTTCAGTATGGAAATTCATGCATCGATCTCTATCTGTGTGGATTATATTAAACATATTTGTGTGCTGAAAAACGTACAGCTGACGTGTGTGCGTTTTGCTTAACAAAACACAAAAACAGACTGAAGATTTTACAAAGCAATTTCTGATCAGATTTATTGTTTTGGACATTTCCCATGCAACTCATTCAGCATCATGGAGTTTTAGAAAAGCACACGTGACAAAAGTAACTAGATTATTTTATAGTGCAGTTTCTCAGATTTGGAGATGACACCCCACATGATAAAATTACAAAATTACTATATGCATCTCAAAAGCTGTTAAGCATTTTATTTTGAAACTTTCAACCTTTACATTCAAGTAGTCCCAAGTGACAATCTGCTTTACACCCTTAAAGAATTTAAATTGAAAGGTACAGGAAAACCATGAACATGGAAAAAAAAAAAGTTGAGCATCAACATATCAATAACTCTTCTCATGTTACCTGAATTTGTCAAAACATTTTTTCCACACTCCTCCACTGAAAACAGGCGACCCTTCCTCATGAATTTTCATTTGGGTGCTGCGTTTAACAGCAAAACTACATCAAAACATCTGTTTACAAGCTCTCACACAACTCGTGCCTTATGATCGAAGTCTCATTTATCCAGTCGTATGCTCAGCGCTTCCCAAACACACACGTTTTACTAAAACGTTCAATGTAAAACATTTCAGCCTTCAAGTAGCGTGCCTGAGCAAACTTGTTCATATGAGCTCCACTTGAGAGGAGTTCATGTGCACGGCCCAGGCACACTACTCAGCCGTGCACGAGACAGTAAGATTTTAGCGAAAAAGAGAAAAAATTTTAGTGTGTTTGGGAAGTACTGAGCATACGACTGGATAAATGGATTTGCTGCACGAGTTGTGTGAGAGGTTGTAATTTGGATTCTCTGTTCACAGTGGAGGCGCGGGAGAGAAAGTTTTCATCACGAATTCAAAGTTACACAGGGTGAGTAACTGATATACAGATGATCATTTTACTGGTGAAGTATTCCTTTAATTGCTCTCAAGTTGGGTTTTCACTGCATTGTCATTACTATGATACAGACCCTCCAAGATTTGAAATGTGTATATTTTGGCTTTTCACCAAAAATTGAAAATAGTTCAACTTGTGACAACAAAAAAATGTGCATAACAAACTTCAAACTTCGAATACACAGCACGTGCACACTTCTGCAAACTCTCATACACACATGCATGTGTATTTGTAAGGTAGATAAAGTTTCCTGGACCCTCAATATAAATGATCTTTTGGGTGGATTTAAATGCATCTCTTTACCTGTCAGTTTATTGCTTTAAATTCCAGGCTTATTGCTTAAAGGCTGTAAACATGATTTAGTGTTGTGGACTAAACAAATACTACAATGAAAACTGTAACAGAAACAGACGCTCAAGTTACTGATCAAGTTATTGCTCACCAAGTGCATGGTTGCTTCTTAAAGTCAATTCGGAGATGTAATACAGATGCGTAACAAAATACATTTTATAAAATAAAAATTTTAAAAATTGCAATGACACCTCTTTCTGTACCACGAGTCTACAAGCTAATAAAGCCAAAAAATATTCATCTTAGGTATGATGTGATCCACACATAAAAAAAAACACACACAGGACGGAGTACACGCAGCACACGCAGACCGTCAGTAGATCCAGCGGCTGCTGCTGTCCTCCCAGCAGTGAAGCTCGCTCTGTCGAAACCACAGAGAGATTTCCTTCTGGGCGCTCGCCACAGAGTCGCTGCCGTGGATCACGTTCCTGCAACCAAAACATGCTCAGGACAATCAGACACAGACGGACTTCAGAAACCGTGTAGAAAAGCTGTTGAATTCATCAGAAAAAAAAAGAATCTTAAACATTTACTACATCTAATCATTCAGTTTCTTTTCGATAATTCTTTTTTTTTTTTTCAAAATTAAGTGATTAAAAACTTCAGTAGATACTAACAGAAGCAGAAGAGACTGTTTGCAGCTCCTGTATCAGGTGATACCGGTGCAGCTTAAAGCAACTTAGATTTGAGACTTTTTAAGATGTTTTAATGCCACTTGGAATGAAGTTTAAGACCAATTTTCAAATGACTAAAATTGACTACAGACTTTTCAATTTTTACATGATGGTTTTTTCGTTTGGAAAAAAGTTTGATTATATCAGATGTTAAATGAAACAACCCTTTTTTTAAGAGTGAAAGATAATGAATATTTTATATCATCATAAATGAATATCTGGTTTACCTACAGAAGTGGAAAATAGCTGGCATTTCTGGACGATTTACATTCAGGCCGTACTAAAAGCGTTTTTGAGGGTAGAGGACACAACAGATGTGTTGCTCAAATTATCTGCAACCACCATCATGCAGCTGGGAGGCGTGTTTTTTTTAAAGAGGGCTTTCTACCTGAGAGGAATTTCCTGGTTTAGTGAGGAAACAGGTCACAGTTTGGGATAAAATGAATAGATTTCGGCCTGAAAGGACTCTGGATTAAATTTTACAAGGAAAACTTCTCCCACGTGCCTCTGTTGACCTCTGATAATAAAAGTAAACATTAGTTTTTCAGAGACACCATGTTAAATACTGTGAGGCTGATAATTCACTTTATGGATTCATATTTTTAAGGAAGTTTTCAGAAACCTTTTTCAGAGATTTTATGTGATTAGGGAAATATAAATGAGGATAACCGCAAACAAAAAAAAGGAGAGAAAGGAAAGAAATGATCTAGTACCTTAAAGAAACTCGCACGAAGTTCCTAAAAAGGTTGCTACTAAAAGGTCCTGCACATGTACGGCAAACCCACACAGGTGATTTTAATTTATTAGCTTCTTCCCAAGAAGTGTGGACGAGCAAAGACTTGACTCTCCTCCACAATCCTGTCAGGTTTGTTTTGCCAGTTTGAGCAGAGAAAACTAAACCTTCATCATTTTTTAGGCCTTTTCACAGACATTTGACTTCACAGCAGGAAGCGCGCAGGTGTAAATGATAAAATCAGTGATGATATTGTGGCTCACTGTCACGCTCATGTCTCACTGGGACACATGAATAAACCGCAGCCATCATTAAGGTTATTAGTAACATCTGTGCTTTTCTTACTATAAAAACTTAAACAGTCTGCCATTGAAAACTTCTCCTTGTGATCTCACCTGCCCACTTCCACACAGTAATCTCCTCGGATGGTTCCCGGCAGCGAGTCTGCGGGGTTGGTCTCTCCCAACATCTTACGTGCAGTCTTGACCACTTCCAAACCCTCCCACACCTGAACACACCCCAAAACCAACATGACACAGCATGCAGAACAACAGTACGGTTATATATTGAGACTGAAAAAAAAGAAAATTATTACTGTAAAACACCCAAACAGTCATTTAAAGACGTGCCACGGTGATACTGCCAAAATCCTGAGAAATGTGACCTGCTGATGATTATTATTATTATTATTATTCTGTGTACTTTGTTTACAGTCTTGTTTATGTATGTGCATGTTGTTTTTTTTTATTTATTTGAATGGTTTTGTTTTTTTCAGTTCAGTGGCTTTGTACCTAAATATTTCCTTTTTTTACTTAAATAAAAAAAGGAAATTACAAAAAAACTTTGCGAATACAAATGGCTTAAAATGACTTTTCTTCAGTTTTTCATCTACAGAACCTTTAAACACATCAGCAGTTTTCATTCAACATGACCTTATTATAAACCTATAACTCTAACTTTTTACGTGAGCTATGAGCCAAATCAAAAGCCCTCTGAATTTCTCGGCGTCTTAAGTGTCCTGTGCACGTGTTCAGTTTGCCGGAGAATCTCACCATTGCTACGACTGGTCCAGAGCTCATGTAGCTCATCAGTTCCCTGAAGAACGGCTTACTCCTCAGGTCCCAGTAGTGTTCCCTCAGAAGATCCTCAGATGCCTAACGCACATTTGAGAGACAAACATTAAAAAATATATCAATAATTTCTTTCAGTAGCCGTGAAAATGTATTTGGGAGAATAAAAGGGCCCAAAGTACCTGCACAAGTTTGAGGCCCACCAGTTTGAACCCTTTCTTCTCAAAGCGACGGATGATTTCTCCCACCAGTTTCCGCTGCACGCCATCTGGTTTCACGGCAATGAAGGTGCGCTCATTCACACCGGTCCAGCCTGTAACCACACGAAACATATAACAACGTTAAAGCCAACAAGTGTTTAAAGTGAGCACCAGCAGCTTGCATGCACCTTGACTGGAAGAGGCAGCATGTTTCATTAGTGAATTAGTGAGTCGTGTTTATTTTTCCAGTGTATTTATGTCAACGGGCATTCTCAGCTTTTTCGATGCAATGTCAGAAAAAATAAATAAAACATTAAAATATTAAAAAATATTAATAAAAATCCCACATCCAATGTCAAAGCATTGTATTATGCAACTGTATTATGCAGATCTTGACCAACTCTGAATTGAGCTCAGTCCCTTTAATTGACTAATTGTTGTATTATATTGCATTATAATGATTTAATATACTTTTAAAATTATGTTATATCATTTTATTTACAATGACTGATATTGTGCATATTAAATTGTTTGTGTAATGTCCATTATGGGTCTCGGGTCTCGAAAATTCCCAATCTAGATGGTATTTGCATGATTAAATAATGGTTTGTAGACGGTTTCCTGCAGGAAGCCTCGGCACCTGCAGTGCAACATGAAAACCACACACAGGTATGAACTTCTCAAAAACTGCATGCATCTTCACAAATGTCTGTTATTTGTTAGTTTCATAAATCCATGTTGGGTTCACAAATACCACTCCCGGGTCTTTAAAAGCGCCCCCTTCACCCTGCGTGTATATCTGCAGACATACAAGCAGGGGAAAGCCGGCGCTTTGACCATTTAACCCATGGTGCGTCTCACCAGACTCCTCAATCCGTGCATGTTTAACCACCAAATCTTCAAGTCCATGTAGACTTCGCTGTGACCTTTTTCTCGGCCCCATTGCAGCCAGTGTTTCCACTGCAGCAGCCTGTTAGCTCCACGTGAATCCACCAATGGCAGCTCAGGAGCTATTTATAACACGATGAATCAACTTTTTTTCACAGAGGGGACACATGGACACATGGACACATGGACTAACGCTGCTGCTGCTGGGACTTCACAAACTAACCACCCCACAGAGTTAATAGTCACACTTAAAAGTCGAAAGTTGTGTTAAAGTTACTGAAGGCGTCATAACACCATTGTTTCACCAGTTGTCTCTGCTCCTTCTTGCAGCTAGCCGAGCCGTTTGTCCGGTGAGTTAGCGTCTCCTGCTCACACACACACACACACGGTGGAAACTGTGACCTAATCATCCGCCGCCAAAGTCAAACTGAATGACAATGAATGACACGTGAAGCATAAACAGATATGACACCAACCTGACTGGAAGAAGTAAGAAAATATAGACAGAAACAGGCAGATCATTGTTGCCGGTGGACGGAAGACACCAGAAGTAGGAAGAAATGAAGGCGACGTACGCACGCACGCACGTTGCTTGGAAATGCTTCCCTAAGCGCGAGCACGTGGTGTCCCGAAGCTCACGAGGAGCATTTCACTGTGCAAATATATGGAAGTCAATTTCTGCCGAGAATAACCAAAAGTTGAGAAATTGTAAATGAGTTTGTTGTGAATCATAATTACAGGGTAAAACTATGTGGTAATCATTAGGTTACTTAATACATATGTTTACATATAAACACAAGTTACTGTGTGTGTCAAAGATAAGATATTGGCCATGTTTGTGTGGTTTTCGGCTGTTTTTTGACACGTCATATTTTGACATTTTTGACCATATTATAGTATGGAATTTTCGGCTGTTGGTTCCACATGCTGTATTATGGCGTTTTTGCAACATTAAATGCTGTAAAGTGTCTTCACGTGCCATTTTGTGTGTTTTTCAGCTGTTTTTTGGACATGTCATATTTTGACATTTTTCGCCATACTATACTATGGCTTTTTTGGCCTTTCATGCAAAATTCTGAATTTTGGCGTTTTTTGACATTGCACATCACATGACATCCACATTGCATACTATGATGTGTCACTGCAATCTTCAATGTGTTGTTTTCAGCCATTTGTATGACATGTAAAAATTTTGCATTTTTCGACATACTAAACGATGTCATGGTTGGCCATTTTTTCGACATACTAAATTATGATGTTTTTGGCCTTTTTTGGCCTTTTTTTCCACATTGTATACCATGACGCGTCTCTATGAGCTATATGTTGTTTTCAGCCATTTTTATGACATGGCCATATTCGCCATTTTTTCAACATACTGTGGCATTGTCTTTTTGGGCATTTTTTCAACATACTTAATTATGATGTTTTGGCCTTTATTCGCACTTTGTATACTATGATGCGTCTCTACAAGCTGTTCTGTGTCGTTTTTAGCCATTTTTAGGAGCGATCAAAATGTGCCATTTTTCGACATACTATACTATTGCCTTTTTGGCCATTTTTTTGACGTGCTAAATTATGATGTTTCTGGACTTTTTTGGCTTTTATTCCCACTTTGTATACTATGATGCATCTCTACAAGCTATTCTATGTCGTTTTTAACCATTTTTAGGAGCGGTCAAAATTTGCCATTTTTCGACATACTATACTATTGCCTTTTTCACCATTTTTTCGAAATACTAAATAATGAGGATTTTGGCCTTTTTTGGCCTTTATTCGCACTTTGTATACTGTATCACGTCTCTACAAGCTGTTCTGTGTTGTTTTTAGCCATTTTTAGGAGCGGTCAAAATGTGCCATTTTTCGACATACTATACTATTGCCTTTTGGCCATGTTTTTGACGTGCTAAATTCTGATGTTTCAGGGCTTTTTTGGTCTTTATTCCTACTTTGTATACTATGATGCGTCTCTACAAGCTGTTCTATGTTGTTTCCAGCCATTTTTAGGAGCGGTCAAAATGTGCCATTTTTCGACACACTATACTATTGCCTTTTTGGCCATTTTTTTGACGTGCTAAATTATGATGTTTCTGGACTTTTTTGGCTTTTATTTGCACTTTGTATACTATGACGCGTCTCTACAAGCTGTTCTGTGACGTTTTTAGCCATTTTTAGGAGCGGTCAAAATGTGCCATTTTTCGACATACTATACTATTGCCTTTTTGGCCATTTTTTTGACGTGCTAAATTATAATGTTTCTGGACTTTTTTGGCTTTTATTCCCACTTTGTATACTATAACGCGTCTCTACAAGCTGTTCTGTGTCGTTTTTAGCCATTTTTAGGAGCGGTCAAAATTTGCCATTTTTCGACATACTATACTATTGCCTTTTTCACCATTTTTTCGAAATTCTAAATAATGAGGATTTTGGCCTTTTTTGGCCTTTATTTCCACTTTGTATACGATATCACGTCTCTACAAGCTGTTCTATGTCGTTTTCAGCCATTTTTAGGAGCGGTCAAAATGTGCCATTTTTCGACATACTATACTATTGCCTTTTTCACCGTTTTTTTGGAAATTCTAAATAATGAAGGTTTTGGCCTTTTTTGGCCTTTATTTCCACTTTGTATACTATAACGCGTCTCTACAAGCTATTCTATGTCGTTTTTAGCCATTTTTAGGAGCGGTCAAAATTTGCCATTTTTCGACATACTATACTATTGCCTTTTTGGCCATTTTTTTGACGTGCTAAATTATGATGTTTCTGGACTTTTTTGGCTTTTATTCGCACTTTGTATACTATGACGCGTCTCTACAAGCTGTTCTGTGTCGTTTTTAGCCATTTTTAGGAGCGGTCAAAATGTGCCATTTTTCGACATACTATACTATTGCCTTTTTGGCCATTTTTTTGACGTGCTAAATTATGATGTTTCTGGACTTTTTTGGCTTTTATTTGCACTTTGTATACTATGACGCGTCTCTACAAGCTATTCTATGTCGTTTTTAACCATTTTTAGGAGCGGTCAAAATTTGCCATTTTTCGACATACTATACTATTGCCTTATTGGCCATTTTTTCGAAATTCTAAATAATGAGGATTTTGGCCTTTTTTGGCCTTTATTTCCACTTTGTATACTATATCACGTCTCTACAAGCTGTTCTATGTTGTTTTCAGCCATTTTTAGGAGCGGTCAAAATGTGCCATTTTTCGACATACTATACTATTGCCTTTTTGGCCATTTTTTTGACGTGCTAAATTATGATGTTTTGGACTTTTTTGGCTTTTATTCCCACTTTGTATACTATAATGCGTCTCTACAAGCTATTCTATGTCGTTTTTAACCATTTTTAGGAGCGGTCAAAATGTGCCATTTTTCGACATACTATACTATTGCCTTTTTCACCATTTTTTCGAAATACTAAATAATGAGGATTTTGGCCTTTTTTGGCTTTTATTCGCACTTTGTATACTATGACGCGTCTCTACAAGCTGTTCTGTGTCGTTTTTAGCCATTTTTAGGAGCGGTCAAAATGTGCCATTTTTCGACATACTATACTATTGCCTTTTTGGCCATTTTTTTGACGTGCAAAATTATAATGTTTCTGGACTTTTTTGGCTTTTATTCCCACTTTGTATACTATGATGCATCTCTACAAGCTATTCTATGTCGTTTTTAACCATTTTTAGGAGCGGTCAAAATTTGCCATTTTTCGACATACTATACTATTGCCTTATTGGCCATTTTTTTGACGTGCTAAATTATGATGTTTCTTTTTTGGCTTTTATTCCCACTTTGTATACTATAATGCGTCTCTACAAGCCGTTCTATGTTGTTTCCAGCCATTTTTAGGAGCGGTCAAAATGTGCCATTTTTCGACATACTATACTATTGCCTTTTTAGCCATTTTTTGACATTCTAAATAATGAGGATTTTTGCCTTTTTTGGCCTTTATTTCCACTTTGTATACTATATCACGTCTCTACAAGCTATTCTATGTCGTTTTCAGCCATTTTTAGGAGCGGTCAAAATGTGCCATTTTTCGACATACTATACTATTGCCTTTTTCACCATTTTTTTGGAAATTCTAAATAATGAGGATTTTGGCCTTTTTTGGCCTTTATTTCCACTTTGTATACTATGACGCGTCTCTACAAGCTGTTCTGTGTCGTTTTCAGCCATTTTTAGGAGCGGTCAAAATGTGCCATTTTTCGACACACTATACTATTGCCTTTTTGGCCATTTTTTTGACATGCTAAATTATGATGTTTCTGGACTTTTTTGGCTTTTATTCCCCCTTTGTATACTATAATGCATCTCTACAAGCTATTCTATGTCGTTTTTAACCATTTTTAGGAGCGGTCAAAATGTGCCATTTTTCGACATACTATACTATTGCCTTTTTCACCATTTTTTCGAAATTCTAAATAATGAGGATTTTGGCCTTTTTTGGCCTTTATTTCCACTTTGTATACTATATCACGTCTCTACAAGCTGTTCTATGTTGTTTTCAGCCATTTTTAGGAGCGGTCAAAATGTGCCATTTTTCGACATACTATACTATTGCCTTTTTGGCCATTTTTTTGACGTGCTAAATTATGATGTTTTGGACTTTTTTGGCTTTTATTCCCACTTTGTATACTATATCACGTCTCTACAAGCTGTTCTATGTCGTTTTCAGCCATTTTTAGGAGCGGTCAAAATGTGCCATTTTTCGACATACTATACTATTGCCTTTTTGGCCATTTTTTTGACGTGCTAAATTATGATGTTTCTGGACTTTTTTGGCTTTTATTCCCACTTTGTATACTATAATGCGTCTCTACAAGCTATTCTATGTCGTTTTTAACCATTTTTAGGAGCGGTCAAAATGTGCCATTTTTCGACATACTATACTATTGCCTTTTTCACCATTTTTTCGAAATACTAAATAATGAGGATTTTGGCCTTTTTTGGCCTTTATTCGCACTTTGTATACTATGACGCATCTCTACAAGCTGTTCTATGTTGTTTCCAGCCATTTTTAGGAGCGGTCAAAATTTGCCATTTTTCGACATACTATACTATTGCCTTTTTGGCCATTTTTTTGACATTCTAAATAATGAGGATTTTTGCCTTTTTTGGCCTTTATTTCCACTTTGTATACTATATCACGTCTCTACAAGCTATTCTATGTCGTTTTCAGCCATTTTTAGGAGCGGTCAAAATGTGCCATTTTTCGACATACTATACTATTGCCTTTTTCACCATTTTTTTGGAAATTCAAAATAATGAGGATTTTGGCCTTTTTTGGCCTTTATTTCCACTTTGTATACTATGACGCGTCTCTACAAGCTGTTCTGTGTCGTTTTTAGCCATTTTTAGGAGCGGTCAAAATGTGCCATTTTTCGACACACTATACTATTGCCTTTTTGGCCATTTTTTTGACATGCTAAATTATGATGTTTCTGGACTTTTTTGGCTTTTATTCCCCCTTTGTATACTATAATGCATCTCTACAAGCTATTCTATGTCGTTTTTAACCATTTTTAGGAGCGGTCAAAATGTGCCATTTTTCGACATACTATACTATTGCCTTTTTGGCCATTTTTTTGACGTGCTAAATTATGATGTTTCTGGACTTTTTTGGCTTTTATTCGCACTTTGTATACTATGACGCGTCTCTACAAGCTATTCTATGTCGTTTTTAACCATTTTTAGGAGCGGTCAAAATGTGCCATTTTTCGACATACTATACTATTGCCTTTTTCACCATTTTTTCGAAATTCTAAATAATGAGGATTTTGGCCTTTTTTGGCCTTTATTTCCACTTTGTATACTATATCACGTCTCTACAAGCTATTCTATGTCGTTTTCAGCCATTTTTAGGAGCGGTCAAAATTTGCCATTTTTCGACATACTATACTATTGCCTTATTGGCCATTTTTTTGACGTGCTAAATTATGATGTTTCTGGACTTTTTTGGCTTTTATTCCCACTTTGTATACTATATCACGTCTCTACAAGCTGTTCTATGTCGTTTTCAGCCATTTTTAGGAGCGGTCAAAATGTGCCATTTTTCGACATACTATACTATTGCCTTTTTGGCCATTTTTTTGACGTGCTAAATTATGATGTTTCTGGACTTTTTTGGCTTTTATTCCCACTTTGTATACTATAATGCGTCTCTACAAGCTATTCTATGTCGTTTTTAACCATTTTTAGGAGCGGTCAAAATGTGCCATTTTTCGACATACTATACTATTGCCTTTTTCACCATTTTTTCGAAATACTAAATAATGAGGATTTTGGCCTTTTTTGGCCTTTATTCGCACTTTGTATACTATGACGCATCTCTACAAGCTGTTCTATGTTGTTTCCAGCCATTTTTAGGAGCGGTCAAAATGTGCCATTTTTCGACATACTATACTATTGCCTTTTTAGCCATTTTTTGACATTCTAAATAATGAGGATTTTTGCCTTTTTTGGCCTTTATTTCCACTTTGTATACTATATCACGTCTCTACAAGCTATTCTATGTCGTTTTCAGCCATTTTTAGGAGCGGTCAAAATTTGCCATTTTTCGACATACTATACTATTGCCTTTTTCACCATTTTTTTGGAAATTCAAAATAATGAGGATTTTGGCCTTTTTTGGCCTTTATTTCCACTTTGTATACTATGACGCGTCTCTACAAGCTGTTCTGTGTCGTTTTTAGCCATTTTTAGGAGCGGTCAAAATGTGCCATTTTTCGACACACTATACTATTGCCTTTTTGGCCATTTTTTTGACATGCTAAATTATGATGTTTCTGGACTTTTTTGGCTTTTATTCCCCCTTTGTATACTATAATGCATCTCTACAAGCTATTCTATGTCGTTTTTAACCATTTTTAGGAGCGGTCAAAATGTGCCATTTTTCGACATACTATACTATTGCCTTTTTCACATTTTTTTCGAAATACTAAATAATGAGGATTTTGGCCTTTTTTGGCCTTTATTCGCACTTTGTATACTATGACGCGTCTCTACGTTTTCAGCCATTTTTAGGAGCGGTCAAAATTTGCCATTTTTTGACATACTTTCTGGCCATTTTTTTGACATGCTAAATTATGGGGTTTTTTTTGGCATTTTTTGCTCCATTCTATGGCATGATGTGTCTCAGCAAGCCATTTTATGTGGTTTTCAGCGATTTTTTTGACATGTCACATTTTGAAATTTTCGTCATACTATAGTCTACTGTTTTCTGGGTTTTTTTGGACACCCCATATTATGATGTTTTTGGACATTTCTTCAAAATGCGGTGCTATGACTTGTCACAACATGCTTTTCTTTTTATTTCTTGTTTTTTTTTTTACCCAATCACCAGATTCTCAGGATTAAAAGGCAACCACACAGAGATGACAGAAAAAGATTAAAACTGCTTGAGTCAGCTTTTATTCAAAGATAAAAATGTCAAAAACATAAACCAAAAGCAAGTTACCTCACTCCGTTACAGTTACACAGTTACATATACTGTGTAAAACAGCGAAATAAGGCAACAGCAACAAAAGCGCCAAAAAGCACACAGTCATCTGTTGTTACTCTTTTCTATTGAGGTGTATCATGTCATCATTCTCTCCACTCTCTGTCTCTCTTCATGTGGTGGGGTGTTCAAGTAGAAACTTCCTCTTCCTGCTTAGGGGTGTTATGTTTAAGTAGAAGAATCCTCTTCCTCCAGCTGGGGCGATCCCATCCCTCTGCATGCGGTTTCCTGTCAATGATCGCTCAAACATCTGCTACTGCTGATTCATGAACGTGATTAGCATGCTATATTGTGATGTTTTTGGCTGTTTTTCCATCATACAATACTATGACATGGATGAACATGCTATCCTATGTGGTTTTATGCTGTTTTTTTGAACATGTCATAATCTGACATTTTTTGACAAACTGCACTATGTTGTTTCCTTTTTCAACATGAAAAATGTCAAAATATAACATGTCCAAATATAGCTGAAAAGCACATAAAATAGCAAGCAAAGGCAATTCATAGCATAGCATGTTGCAAAAACAGCAAAAAAACACAATAATATAGCGTGCTGAAAAAATTAGCAAAAATGCAAGGCTATAGTATAGTAAAAATGTCAAAATATAACATGTTCCAAAAACTGCTGAAAACAACTGAAAGCTACCTAAAACAGTGTGCCAAGGCATGCCATAGCATAGTATGTTGCAAAAACAGCCAAAAACAGCATAATATAGCATGTTGAAAAATTGACCAAAAATGCAAGGCTATAGTATGGCAAAAATGTCAAAATATGACATGTGCCAAAAACAGCTAAAAACAACTGACAACTACATAAAACAGTGTGCCAAGGTGTGCCATAGCATAATATGTTGCAAAAACAGTCAAAAACAACATAATATAGCATATTGAAAAATTGACCAAAAATGCAAGGCTATAGTATGGCAACAATGTCAAAAAATGCCACGTTCCAAAAACAGCTAAAAACAACTGAAAACCATCTAAAATAACGTGCCAAAGCATGCCATAGTATAGAATGCTGCAAAAACAGCCAAAAACACAAAAATATGGCATGTTGAAAAAATGACCAAAAATGCAAGGCTATAGTATGGCAAAAATGTCAAAATATGACATGTTCCAAAAACATCTGAAAACAACTGAGAACCACATAAAATAGCATGCCTAAGCATGCCATAGCATAACATCTTGCAAAAACGGTCAAAAATAACATAATATAGCATATTGAAAAATTGACCAAAAATGCAAGGCTATAGTATGGCAACAATGTCAAAAAATGCCACGTTCCAAAAACAGCTGAAAACAAATGAAAACCACCTAAAATAATGTGCCAAAGCATGCCATAGCATAGAATGCTGCAAAAACAGCCAAAAACACAATAATATAGCATGTTGAAAAAATGACCAAAAATGCAAGGCTATAGTATGGCAAAAATGTCAAAATATGACATGTGCCAAAAACAGCTAAAAACAACTGAAAACTACCTAAAACAGTGTGCCAAGGCATGCCATAGCATAACATCTTGCAAAATCAGCTCAAAACACAATAATATAGCATGCTGAAAAAAAGACCCGAAAATGCAAGGCTATAGTATGGCAAAAATGGCAAAAAATCCCACGTTCCAAAAACAGCTGAAAACAACTGAAAACCACATAAAATAACGTGCCAAAGCATGCCATAGCATAGTATGTTGCAAAAACAGTCAAAAAAAGGAAAAAATAGCATGTTGAAAATATGACCGAAAATGCAAGGCTATAGTATGGCAAGAATGTCAAAATATGACATGTTCCAAAAACAGCTGAAAACAACTGCGAACCACATAAAATAACATGCCAAAGCATGTCATAGCATAGAATGCTGCAAAAACAGCTCAAAACACAATAATATAGCAAGTTGAAAAACTGACCAAAAATGCAAGGCTATAGTATGGCAAAAATGTCAAAAAATGACATGTTCCAAAAACAGCTGAAAACAACTGAGAACCACATAAATAGTGTGCCAATGCATGCCATAGCATAGAATGCTGCAAAAACAGCCAAAAACACAATAATATAGCATGTTGAAAAAATGACAGAAAATGCAAGGCTATAGTATGGCAAAAATGTCAAAATATGACATGTTCCAAAAACAGCTGAAAACAACTGAAAACCACATAAAATAGCATGCCTAAGCATGCCATAGCATAACATCTTGCAAAAACAGTCAAAAACAACATAATATAGCATATTGAAAAATTGACCAAAAATGCAAGGCTATAGTATGGCAACAATGTCAAAAAATGACATGTGCAAAAAACTGCTGAAAACAAATGAAAACCACCTAAAATAATGTGCCAAAGCATGCCATAGCATAGAATGCTGCAAAAACAGCCAAAAACACAATAATATAGCATGTTGAAAAAATGACCAAAAATGCAAGGCTATAGTATGGCAAAAATGTCAAAATATGACATGTTCCAAAAACAGCTGAAAACAACTGAGAACCACATAAAAATAACATGCCAAAGCATGTCATAGCATATAATGCTGCACAAACAGCTCAAAACACAATAATATAGCATGTTGAAAAATTGACCAAAAATGCAAGGCTATAGTATGGCAAAAATGTCAAAAAATTACATGTTCCAAAAACAGCTGAAAACAACTGAGAACCACATAAAATAGCATGCCTAAGCATGCCATAGCATAACATCTTGCAAAAACAGCCAAAAACAGCATAATATAGCATGTTGAAAAAATGACAGAAAATGCAAGGCTATAGTATGGCAAAAATGTCAAAAAATGACATGTGCAAAAAACTGCTGAAAACAAATGAAAACCACCTAAAATAATGTGCCAAAGCATGCCATAGCATAGAATGCTGCAAAAACAGCCAAAAACAGCATAATATAGCATGTTGAAAAATTGACCAAAAATGCAAGGCTATAGTATGGCAAAAATGTCAAAATATGACATGTTCCAAAAACAGCTAAAAACAAATGAAAACTACATAAAACAGTGTGCCAAGGCATGCCATAGCATAATATGTTGCAAAAACAGTCAAAAACAACATAATATAGCATATTGAAAAATTGACCAAAAATGCAAGGCTATAGTATGGCAACAATGTCAAAAAATGCCACGTTCCAAAAACAGCTGAAAACAACTGAAAACCACATAAAGTAACGTGCCAAGGCATGCCATAGCATAGTATGTTGCAAAAACAGTCAAAAAAAGGAAAAAATAGCATGTTGAAAAAATGACCGAAAATGCAAGGCTATAGTATGGCAAAAATGTCAAAATATGACATGTTCCAAAAACAGCTGAAAACAACTGAAAACTACCTAAAACAGTGTGCCAAGGCATGCCATAGCATAACATCTTGCAAAATTAGCTCAAAACACAATAATATAGCATGCTGAAAAAAAGACCCGAAAATGCAAGGCTATAGTATGGCAAAAATGGCAAAAAATCCCACGTTCCAAAAACAGCTGAAAACAACTGAAAACCACATAAAATAACGTGCCAAAGCATGCCATAGCATAGTATGTTGCAAAAACAGTCAAAAAAAGGAAAAAATAGCATGTTGAAAATATGACCGAAAATGCAAGGCTATAGTATGGCAAAAATGTCAAAAAATTACATGTTCCAAAAACAGCTGAAAACAACTGAGAACCACATAAATAATGTGCTAATGCATGCCATAGCATAGAATGCTGCAAAAACAGCCAAAAACACAATAATATAGCATGTTGAAAAAATGACAGAAAATGCAAGGCTATAGTATGGCAAAAATGTCAAAATATGACATGTTCCAAAAACAGCTGAAAACAACTGAAAACTACCTAAAACAGTGTGCCAAGGCATGCCATAGCATAACATCTTGCAAAATTAGCTCAAAACACAATAATATAGCATGCTGAAAAAAAGACCCGAAAATGCAAGGCTATAGTATGGCAAAAATGGCAAAAAATCCCACGTTCCAAAAACAGCTGAAAACAACTGAAAACCACATAAAATAACGTGCCAAAGCATGCCATAGCATAGTATGTTGCAAAAACAGTCCAAAAAAAGGAAAAAATAGCATGTTGAAAATATGACCGAAAATGCAAGGCTATAGTATGGCAAGAATGTCAAAATATGACATGTTCCAAAAACAGCTGAAAACAACTGAAAACCACATAAAATAACATGCCAAAGCATGCCATAGCATAGAATGCTGCAAAAACAGCTCAAAACACAATAATATAGCAAGTTGAAAAACTGACCAAAAATGCAAGGCTATAGTATGGCAAAAATGTCAAAAAATGACATGTTCCAAAAACAGCTGAAAACAACTGAGAACCACATAAATAGTGTGCCAATGCATGCCATAGCATAGAATGCTGCAAAAACAGCCAAAAACACAATAATATAGCATGTTGAAAAAATGACAGAAAATGCAAGGCTATAGTATGGCAAAAATGTCAAAAAATGACATGTTCCAAAAACAGCTGAAAACAACTGAGAACCACATAAAATAGCATGCCTAAGCATGCCATAGCATAACATCTTGCAAAAACAGTCAAAAACAACATAATATAGCATATTGAAAAATTGACCAAAAATGCAAGGCTATAGTATGGCAACAATGTCAAAAAATGCCACGTTCCAAAAACAGCTGAAAACAAATGAAAACCACCTAAAATAATGTGCCAAAGCATGCCATAGCATAGAATGCTGCAAAAACAGCTCAAAACACAATAATATAGCATGTTGAAAAATTGACCAAAAATGCAAGGCTATAGTATGGCAAAAATGTCAAAAAATGACATGTTCGAAGAACAGCTAAAAACAACTGAGAACCACATAAAAATAACATGCCAAAGCATGTCATAGCATATAATGCTGCACAAACAGCTCAAAACACAATAATATAGCATGTTGAAAAATTGACCAAAATGCAAGGCTATAGTATGGCAAAAATGTCAAAAAATGACATGTTCCAAAAACAGCTGAAAACAACTGAGAACCACATAAAATAGCATGCCTAAGCATGCCATAGCATAACATCTTGCAAAATTAGCTCAAAACACAATAATATAGCATGCTGAAAAAAAGACCCGAAAATGCAAGGCTATAGTATGGCAAAATGTCAAAAATGACATGTGCAAAAACTGCTGAAAACAAATGAAAACCACCTAAAATAATGTGCCAAAGCATGCCATAGCATAGAATGCTGCAAAAACAGCCAAAAACAGCATAATATAGCATGTTGAAAAATTGACCAAAAATGCAAGGCTATAGTATGGCAAAAATGTCAAAATATGACATGTTCCAAAAACAGCTAAAAACAAATGAAAACTACATAAAACAGTGTGCCAAGGCATGCCATAGCATAACATCTTGCAAAAACAGTCAAAAACAACATAATATAGCATATTGAAAAATTGACCAAAAATGCAAGGCTATAGTATGGCAACAATGTCAAAAAATGCCACGTTCCAAAAACAGCTGAAAACAACTGAAAACCACATAAAGTAACGTGCCAAGGCATGCCATAGCATAGTATGTTGCAAAAACAGTCAAAAAAAGGAAAAAATAGCATGTTGAAAAAATGACTGAAAATGCAAGGCTATAGTATGGCAAAAATATCAAAATATGACATGTTCCAAAAACAGCTGAAAACAACTGAAAACTATCTAAAACAGTGTGCCAAGGCATGCCATAGCATAACATCTTGCAAAATCAGCTCAAAACACAATAATATAGCATGCTGAAAAAAAGACCCGAAAATGCAAGGCTATAGTATGGCAAAAATGGCAAAAAATCCCACGTTCCAAAAACAGCTGAAAACAACTGAAAACCACATAAAATAACGTGCCAAAGCATGCCATAGCATAGTATGTTGCAAAAACAGTCAAAAAAAGGAAAAAATAGCATGTTGAAAATATGACCGAAAATGCAAGGCTATAGTATGGCAAAAATGTCAAAAAATGACATGTTCCAAAAACAGCTGAAAACAACTGAGAACCACATAAATAGTGTGCCAATGCATGCCATAGCATAGAATGCTGCAAAAACAGCCAAAAACACAATAATATAGCATGTTGAAAAAATGACAGAAAATGCAAGGCTATAGTATGGCAAAAATGTCAAAATATGACATGTTCCAAAAACAGCTGAAAACAACTGAAAACTACCTAAAACAGTGTGCCAAGGCATGCCATAGCATAATATGTTGCAAAAACAGTCAAAAACAACATAATATAGCATATTGAAAAATTGACCAAAAATGCAAGGCTATAGTATGGCAACAATGTCAAAAAATGCCACGTTCCAAAAACAGCTGAAAACAAATGAAAACCACCTAAAATAATGTGCCAAAGCATGCCATAGCATAGAATGCTGCAAAAACAGCCAAAAACACAATAATATAGCATGTTGAAAAAATGACCAAAAATGCAAGGCTATAGTATGGCAAAAATGTCAAAATATGACATGTTCCAAAAACAGCTGAAAACAACTGAAAACTATCTAAAACAGTGTGCCAAGGCATGCCATAGCATAACATCTTGCAAAATCAGCTCAAAACACAATAATATAGCATGCTGAAAAAAAGACCCGAAAATGCAAGGCTATAGTATGGCAAAAATGGCAAAAAATCCCACGTTCCAAAAACAGCTGAAAACAACTGAAAACCACATAAAATAACGTGCCAAAGCATGCCATAGCATAGTATGTTGCAAAAACAGTCAAAAAAGGGAAAAAATAGCATGTTGAAAATATGACCGAAAATGCAAGGCTATAGTATGGCAAGAATGTCAAAATATGACATGTTCCAAAAACAGCTGAAAACAACTGAAAACCACATAAAATAGCATGCCAAAGCATGCCATAGCATAGAATGCTGCAAAAACAGCTCAAAACACAATAATATAGCAAGTTGAAAAACTGACCAAAAATGCAAGGCTATAGTATGGCAAAAATGTCAAAAAATGACATGTTCCAAAAACAGCTGAAAACAACTGAGAACCACATAAATAATGTGCTAATGCATGCCATAGCATAGAATGCTGCAAAAACAGCCAAAAACACAATAATATAGCATGTTGAAAAAATGACAGAAAATGCAAGGCTATAGTGTGGCAAAAATGTCAAAATATGACATGTTCCAAAAACAGCTGAAAACAACTGAAAACCACATAAAATAGCATGCCTAAGCATGCCATAGCATAACATCTTGCAAAAACAGTCAAAAACAACATAATATAGCATATTGAAAAATTGACCAAAAATGCAAGGCTATAGTATGGCAACAATGTCAAAAAATGACATGTGCAAAAAACTGCTGAAAACAAATGAAAACCACCTAAAATAATGTGCCAAAGCATGCCATAGCATAGAATGCTGCAAAATCAGCTCAAAACACAATAATATAGCAAGTTGAAAAAATTACTGAAAATGCAAGGCTATAGTATGGCAAAAATGGCAAAAAATGACATGTTCCAAAAACAGCTGAAAACAACTGAAAACTACCTAAAACAGTGTGCCAAGGCATGCCATAGCATAGTATGTTGCAAAAACAGTCAAAAAAAGGAAAAAATAGCATGTTGAAAATATGACAGAAAAAGAAAGGCTATAGTATGGCAAAAATGTCAAAATATGACATGTTCCAAAAACAGCTGAAAACAACTGAGAACCACATAAAAATAATGTGCCAAAGCATGTCATAGCATATAATGCTGCACAAACAGCTCAAAACACAATAATATAGCATGTTGAAAAATTGACCAAAAATGCAAGGCTATAGTATGGCAAAAATGTCAAAAAATTACATGTTCCAAAAACAGCTGAAAACAACTGAGAACCACATAAAATAGCATGCCTAAGCATGCCATAGCATAACATCTTGCAAAAACAGCCAAAAACAGCATAATATAGCATGTTGAAAAAATGACAGAAAATGCAAGGCTATAGTATGGCAAAAATGTCAAAAAATGACATGTGCAAAAAACTGCTGAAAACAAATGAAAACCACCTAAAATAATGTGCCAAAGCATGCCATAGCATAGAATGCTGCAAAAACAGCCAAAAACAGCATAATATAGCATGTTGAAAAATTGACCAAAAATGCAAGGCTATAGTATGGCAAAAATGTCAAAATATGACATGTTCCAAAAACAGCTAAAAACAAATGAAAACTACATAAAACAGTGTGCCGAGGCATGCCATAGCATAATATGTTACAAAAACAGTCAAAAACAACATAATATAGCATATTGAAAAATTGACCAAAAATGCAAGGCTATAGTATGGCAACAATGTCAAAAAATGCCACGTTCCAAAAACAGCTGAAAACAACTGAAAACCACATAAAATAACGTGCCAAAGCATGCCATAGCATAGTATGTTGCAAAAACAGTCAAAAAAAGGAAAAAATAGCATGTTGAAAAAATGACCGAAAATGCAAGGCTATAGTATGGCAAAAATGTCAAAATATGACATGTTCCAAAAACAGCTGAAAACAACTGAAAACCACATAAAATAGCATGCCTAAGCATGCCATAGCATAGAATCTTGCAAAATCAGCTCAAAACACAATAATATAGCAAGTTGAAAAAATGACTGAAAATGCAAGGCTATAGTATGGCAAAAATGGCAAAAAATCACACGTTCCAAAAACAGCTGAAAACAACTGAAAACTACCTAAAACAGTGTGCCAAGGCATGCCATAGCATAACATCTTGCAAAATCAGCTCAAAACACAATAATATAGCATGCTGAAAAAAAGACCCGAAAATGCAAGGCTATAGTATGGCAACAATGTCAAGAAATGACATGTTCCAAAAATTGCTAAAAACAGCTGAAAACCACTGATAATAGTGTGCCAAGACATGCCATAGCATAATATGTTGCAAAACAGTCAAAAAAAGCAAAAAATAACATGTTGAAAAAAAGACCCGAAAATGCAAGGCTATAGTATGGCAAAAATGTCAAAAAATGACATGTTCCAAAAACTGCTGAAAACAACTGAGACGCACATAAATAATGTGCCAATGCATGCCATAGTATAGAATTCTGCAAAAACAGCCAAAAACACAATAATATAGCAAGTTGAAAAAATGACCGAAAATGCAAGGCTATAGTATGGCAAAAATGTCAAAAAATGACATGTTCCAAAAACAGCTGAAAACTACCTAAAATATCATCCCAAGGCATGCCATAGCATAGTATGTTACAACTGATGGTTCATGTCTTTTCTGGCAGAGGGAACATTTGACTTTTAAGGCATAAATAAAACATCAGCCTATATGTCTGTCTTCTTGTCTGCTCAATTTTTATATACTGAATACTGAATTTTCACTGCCAAGAACTTCATTGATTATCAGCCTGACTCATATATCAGTCAAGTTTTTGAAAAATGTCTCTGCTTGCTGAGCTAAAGGGAACATCGAAAACACATGGAGTATCTGGAGGTTTAGCTCAGTGGTTAACTCTGGTGGTTAGTGTGCCAGAGGTTGCTGGTTCAAGTCTGATCTGGGACTGTTGAATTTTAAAGTTGGGTTTCGAGACAGGAAGGACAGCCAAGAGACAGGAATTTGGGGGAAAGACAAGAAGTCAAGTTAAGAGACAGGAAAATCAGTAAAGGTAAAGACAGTTGGGTTGTGAGATAAGGACAGTCAAGAGACAGGAAGTTGAGGTGAGAAACAGGAAGTTGGGTTGAGAGACAGGGAGGTTAGTCAAGTTACAAAAAGTGAAGTTGACAGACAGGAAGTTGACAGACAGGAAGTTGAGTGAAGGTAGAGGATGAGAGTATAAGAGGTGAAAATAGGAATAAGAACAGTTTAAATAGAAAGTAAGGGACTGTGTTAGGAAAGTGGCAGAATAGTGAGGCAGGAAAGTCAGGAACATAGCATGATGCAGTCCAAAAATGAAAGAAGTCCAGTATATCAGTCAAGTTTTTGACAGACATCACCACTGATACTGATAGATATATCAGATATATCATATAATTTTATCAAATATCATTTGGCTGTAGATTCATACAGTTTAGACACTGATTGTGATATGCAAAACAAATTAAAGCACGTAAAGTTGGGTTATATATCATTTTGGCAAATAAACCAGGTGAAGTTGTCCTGAAACAGGTCAAACCAGTATCGGCAGATGCGTCTGTCAAAATCAAGAAATATCGGCCTGACTCATATATCAGTCAAGTTTGACAGACGTCACTGCCAAAGCTGAATTTTGCGCTTCAACACCATATGACCCTTATATCAGCAAAGCTGACAGATATATCAGCCGATATTTTATTTTATTTATGCATTAGAATATCATTTGGCTGTAGATTCATAGAGTTTAGACACTGATTGTGATATTGCAGAACAAATTAAAGCACGTAAAGTTGAGTTATATCATTTTGGCTGATAAATCAGGTGACCTTGTCCCGAAACAGGAAAAACCAGTATGCGTCTGTCAAAATCAAGAAATCTTACTTATTTAAATTTTTGACAGATGTCACATGGATAAGAACCTTTAAAATATATCTGTTATAAGTAGAGATCGATCCCACAACCTCCAGATCACTAACCACCTGCTCTCCCCACTGAGCTACACCTCCTGATAACTCTTCCTGTTTCAACATTATTTTTCACACTGTCATTTGGACAATTGTCTAAAAATTTGCCATTGTTGGATAAAGTTCAATCTCACAATCTGAAATACTCTGACAGGAGCAGCGCGAGACATCAGCCTCACCAAGCAGCATGCGTGCGTCATGCGTGTGGTGTTCGCACGTGCAGCGTTGTTGCAACGTCGCTGCTGCGTCACGGACCGCAGATATTAGTTTTGTATGTCCACATTTTTAAGCCCAAATTTCACTAATTTATAAAGATATACAAGTTCTTGCATTGCCGACAACATGATCCTGTGAATGTTTCAAATTAAAATGCATTGTATCCGCAACTGACGGGATTCTGCCCTCAAAGACGCTGTCCGAGGGCTTTTGTTTTGAAAGGGAAGCGGGAAGCCGTGTTTGTATTTCCTCATCTCCGTGACAGAGAGAGACTTTTAAACTGCAAAAAATGGTAGGGTCATTATAATCATCAAAACACCATGTTCACTGTCTGTTCCTGCTGACAAACGCGCGTCACGCGTAAAAAAACGGCGAGCCTCCGTTTCTCTGGATGTGCTGCAGCTGACACGCAGCTGAGACGCTCCTGACAGCACGTGTGCACGCTCTCATTTGATAACAGGAGCGCCAAAACAAAAAACAAAACAAAACAAAACAAAAACACGCTCCGCGCTGCTCACACTCTCATGTCGCGCGCTGCGTAAACTATTTTCTGGGTTATTTTTCCCTCTGTGGTTTGGAGAGCTTTTCCGAGATTCACAAAAGTTTAATATGTTGATAGGATTCATGCTGATGATCTCTAAATTTATGGTTCAGCATTCTAACCAGCTGAGCTAAATCTTTAGGCATCTATGTGTTTTAAGTTGGAGTTCACATGTTGGAGTACTGCACTATCAGACAGACATCTGCTATAGTAACTCCAGCTGGGAGGCGTGTAATCGAGTAACAAAAAGTCATCAAAAAAGGGTCTGACAAAGTGGGATTCTCAGGGAACACTTAAATCTTCCATTTCAATGCCGTACGCCAGGACAAGATCTAAGGTTTGGTTGAAGCAGTGTGTAGGTTTACATACGCACTGAGGCTCTCATTATTAATGTCCATGTAAATGTTAAAATCACCTACGATAATGATATTGTCCGTTTTAAGCACCAAACTTGATATAAACTCTGAGAATTCAGATAAAAATTCAGCATATGGGCGGAGCGCGATATACTACAACAAAAAGAATGGGCTGAAAAAGTAAAAAAAAAAGGCTTTCTAATGAAATACAATTTACTTTAGCTTTAGGATTAATTACTAAGCTCGAATCAAAAATTACACCGACTTCGCCTCCTCGGCCAGTGGCTCGAGCAATGTGAGTATTTAGATGACCAGGAGGAGCGGATTCATTCAGTCCAAAATAATCATCAGATTATTACGATGGCTTCCAAAATAGCTCAATATTATGGTATAGTGTGTTGTCCAAAATAGCCTGAACAATGAAGAAACGGAAGTAATTACTTACACAGTAGTCTATATGGCAAGCACAAAAGTATTGAAAACCACTGACAACATTTTATCTGACATTTAATATCCAACACATTACGCAGACACATGGGGAGGTCTGTTTCTGAAAACAGCAGAGAACTCATTTGTGTTCAGGAAGTTAGGATTTCTGTGAACACTGATTTGTTTCAAAATGTCCAAGAGTTAAATCTTACACTGCAGTCCCTTCTTTCTTCTGCCTCTCTTTTTCCTGCTTGCGGAAATAGTCCTTGTTAAGCACAACGTCCCTCCATAAAGGTAAGGCCGGCTCCTCGGTTAATTCGCTGCCTTCCACCTTCTTGTGCTGGGCCAGCAGCATGGCTCGGAGCAGGGGAGGGTAGGGGACGTGGCGCACGGGCGGCTCGGGGAGCGGTGTAAAGTCCTTAAACTGCTGCTCTAAGTTTTTGGGGATCAGGCGCCAGTCGTGGTACATCGCCTTGTCGATCTCCTTGACTTCGCTCTCCTGTTTTCCTGCCAAACACAAAACAAAGTCACTACATGCAGTTTTTTTTAGAGAATAATTAACACTTACTGTGTACTGTTATTCTTCATATAAGGATACATATTACAAAAAAACTGTACGAATGCAAAAAAAAAAATCAAGTTTCAAATCTAGTAAACAGCAATCTTACCTTTGTAGGTGAGGATCCCCCACGCTTTGCCGTGATCCATGTTCTAGAAAACCAAAGAATCTGCTGTAATTTGGTTACTGGTTTCAGAGCTAAACCCAACTGATCTTTCTCTCAGTTCAACACTTAAAATGACAACATGCAGATCTGCTCAGTGGTGTAAAGTGACAAAGTAATAATACTTTGTTATAGTAGTTAAATATTTTTGGGAGTATCTTTTAAATCTGTAAAATAACGATAAATGTATAATTATGATAAATGTAGTCTAGTTTTAGACATTTATCCCTACTTTTTTAAAAAATAATTCTCTAAATGAATATATGTATTTTTTCATATTACGGAACATCTCTTGCCATGTTGCTCAGTGCCTTTTGTCACGTTTTTTAAAGAAAAAAAAGATTTTCTCAGAGTTTAAAGGTTTACATACTCATGAAAGGCGCCTGAAAACAGCAGCAGTGATGTTGATTCAGCTTTCAAAGGGTTAACACCATTAAATTTACTTTTGTGGTAAGATCTTTCAGGGACTTGATCCACCACTGCTCTCACCTCAGACGTGTAGTCTACCTTGACCTTGGTGATCTGCCAGTAGCTGGGCGCCGTGTGGTCCTCCAGCCACGACTTGCGTGTGAAGAGACGGCCCATCCCGAACATCCTCATGCCCGCCAGCAGAGAGAAGAGGCGGCTCTCCCTGCGGATATCCTGCCAGGCCAGCACCGGCATCCTCTTCCCCGTGTAGGGCCGCTTCATGGTCTCGTAGTCCAGGGCGTACTTCTGGGACTCCCGTGGCTGGGACTTGAGTTCTCGGTACGCCCGGATCTTCCGAGCCATTTCTGCGATGGGGCGAAACTGCTTTTTCCTCACCATGACTGCAGCAGTTAGTCCGCAAACCTCACTGATACACGGCGGTCAGTTTTGATCCTGAAAGAGACTAAAGTGGGTTATGTTAGTGTACACCTGAACTTAGCAGGAGAAACTCATTAATGTAAACGTTTTTAATACAACTACACTGAAATATCACTTTTTTTTACAGCTGCAACAATTTTAGTGCAAAAATCAAATAAACATGGCAGGGTTCTAAGTTAAATAAATAATAAAAAAGGAAGAAAAAGGGAAAAGATACTTAAGGAACATCTATAATAGTACAAACTAGTTAAAAGTCACAACACATACATGCAGTTCACAGCTCAAAAATGGAAACGAGTGTCTCTTATCTGAGTCAGTTCAAATGATAATTTCAAGAGATCAGTTCCTTCACAACAGTCTACGTTATATCCAGTTGTTAAATTTACTTCAAATTGAGTTCTATTAACTTAATTTTGTGAAGTTATTGCAACTGAAAAATGACAAGTTTCACCAAATCAATCTTTCTAAGTTTTTGCAACTTCACGTAACCAAGTTTATTGTGTTACACGTGTGTATTCTGCTGGTTGCAAACTAGTCGCCCATATTTGTATTTTCTTAAACATGTTAACAAAACAACTTGCACATTTCCTGACTGCATTATTGGCATTTACATTCGCTATGTGAGGATCAAGTTAAGTGAGAATAACCTGGTTTACTGATGTTGCTTTCACTCTAATAGAACACGGTGATTTCACGTGTCATTTTTAAGTTGCAACAACTTCACAAAATTAGGAAATTACAGCTAAATTCTGTGTAAATTTAGCAATTAGACCAATTTGAAACTGTAGGACTTTTCCTAGAATGACCCCAACGTGAGTGAAAGTGAAAAACTGCCTTTGTTCATTTTTCCATGAAAACTGTACACCAACAAGGTAAAATCTTGTGTTATGGGTCATTTTGACCCGGCATTTATAAAATCATTTTCAAACCACAAAACCATGCACACACGCACACACACACACACGCAGATCTGCAAAGTCCATACACACAAACTTGCATATGGTCTTCATTGTACATGTGTACATGCGTGTCATGTTGTTAAAGACTGTTATTGTTTCCCGATAATAAATTGCCTTCAAAACTACTCCTTGCACATTTCTTCTACTTTCTTAGGCTGGACAAGTGATGTATCTTGAGAGAAACAAAAGTTTAAAAATTTAGCAATCATAGTAATACTAATAAAGGTCTACTTTAGTAAAAATAACAATTATGTCATGTGTGTTGTAATAAAAACGAGTGAATTCCACTGATTAAATGCAGTCTTTCTGCACTCTGAAGAGGGCAAACCAGGATATTCACAAAGTTTGTGATGAATGGCAGGTTGTTTCTTCATGCAAAACGATTTGGGTATTAAATTTACATGCTTTATTTTAGAGGTTTAGTGAAGGTGAGTAATTTTTGACCCGTAAAACAAGTGGTGTGTTCATAAAGTTAAGAGAAGAGAAGGGATAAGTAAAGCAAAGTGAAACAGAGCGAAGAGCTTAGCAATTATTTTAAACGATGGAGAGAAAAAACATTTCCCAACGTGGAGTGTCAGCAAGATTAACCAAAAAAGCACAAAATTAACCAGTTAATGTGAAGTTAATGAACCGGCAGTGGAGAGCATAAACACCGCACAGCTCCGAACAAGCTAACCTGCGTCTGTTAGCTCGCGTTAGCGGCTAAAAACGTTACATAATAGCTTCATACTCACATCGGACGATACATTTTCAGTATCTTTTGCTGAACTATTTATTGTTTTTACTGTACAAACATCTGAAAATTAAAATTACCTGACTGTCTCTGAGGAGCGCGACAAGCCTACTTGACCTCCGCAAGTGAGGCACACAACTTCCGCTTGCTTAGTCCGACCGCAAAGTGCTCCCCGTGAACTGGTACTGCGATTTGGTTCCGCATGAAATAAATTAACCATTTAAACCCCGGATCGAGACCGATTTTCTGTTGCAGCGTTCATACCACGGCCGATCAGGGCCAAAACTAAAATTAAATTAAATTAAATTAAAATTTACCTTTTCCTACATTTCCTAATTTTTTTTATGTAGAAAATGTTTTGGACTTTTTTATATATATAATTCAAGATCAAAACTTAAACTTTTAGTCTCAAATTTTATTTTTTTAACAAACCTTTTGGCCTTGATCTGGCTCCATTTTTTTTTGTTTGTTTTATTTTGATTACAAGATGCTAAAAGATAAGACTTTACTAACCCCACATCAGGAAATTCACACTGTTACAGCAGCTCAAGAGTCACGTGCAAGAGAGAAACAGGGAAAGTGATTGAGTGCAAAAACATACAAATATATTACAAAAATAAAAATAGAAATAAGAATAAAATAATATGATATCTATATACACTATGTTATTATTAATGATAAATGTTATTTGTAATTTAGTTGTTTATTTCACTCTAGAAATGTTATATTCATGAAACTAAGCAGTCAAATTCAAATTGTTACTCTAAGATTTTACAAATAAATTCTTTATGACTAATAAGCAAATCCACTCTTGTGCATATTTAGCATTCATTTTATTTTCAGCTGAAAATCATGCTGATAAGTTATACAGAAAAAGGCGAGTAAAGGCCCTCACATACAGTATTGTTAATAGGACATAGAAGAAACACTTAGAATTTTCCTATTTACAGTACAACAGTAAGAAAAAGTGCTTGGATGCATCAATGTGAAGACAAATATCGTGAAATAAGACAAAAAAATACACCTGCTGGACAACAACTAACCTCTCGGTGGTTACATTACGAGATCTAAAGGGATAAATCTGATTAATTGTTACACAACTAGACAGGATTAAGTGTGTCATGTCACACTACTCATGACTAAAGATCACGATCCTCTGGTTCCTTCACTGACGTTGTGTCAGTGCCTCCATAACGACATGCTTAAACACACACTCCTTCTAAAAACCATTATCACATTAGATGCTTGTGTTGCATAGTACCTTAAATCTTTGTGTACATCTACTTAAACCCTTGAGGCGTGAACATGATCACAGACTGAGGCAGCAGGTGGCAGACTGTAGCTTCAAAATCTGGGCCAAACTACTTCATATTGATGATTTAATACTTTAAATAAACTAAAAATAACAATTATTTAAATATCTGACCCACGGTTAACGTTACCGTTCTCAGTCACTCTTTATCAATAATCAGATAATATTAAATTCATTCTAACACCACTCAGTCCCTAAAGGCTTAAAAGGTGGTTGTAAAATGTTTGTATTTCGGCAGAAAATGAGCATCAAAACATCCGCAGAAACGTTGCAAAATTCTTCTGCAGCACGATCCACCTCCCTACTGTTAGTTTATAGGCTCAACATGTTAATTTAAAAAGATTTTAATCTTAGAAAAATAAAATAAAATAAACAAAAGAAGTCTGAGAAAATTGTCAACACATCCAAGAAGATTTGATGGCAAAAAAATAATAAAAGAAAATTTCCTTCAACCATCACAAACACCACTATTACCAAAACTATTCCCTCTACACGTGACACTGAAGGGTGCTGAAGGTGGAAGACTCCCCCCAGCTTGAGGAAACAAAATAAAAACTTAAACAACCTTGTCCACAGTTCAGTAAAAGGTGCTTAAATGTTGAGCGTGTTGCTCAAACTGTGTTTTTAGCCACATTTTAAAAATGATAACAGTTAGAGACGCACTCAGCACAGAGAGGAATCTAATGCTGCAGAAACAGTACAAGCAGCTTCTATAATATTTTGAATCTCATTTTCTATATTCAAGCTAACAACAGTCAGTGTTTGACTTTATTCAGTAACAAAGAACTTTTACAGCCGCTTTTTAGTCCAGCGGGGATTGAGAGTTTGATAATAAAAGTATTTAGAGAGTATGACCTACAGAGGAGTCGGTAAAGTCAGTGATGGGAAAAGGCCTTTGGAAAATCAAAATAACGCACTTTCATAAACAAATTAGTACAAAAAAATGTTAAAACTGCTCATAATCTCATATTTTGTGAATCAAATAAACAAATCTTTTAAAAAGTTTTATAAAATAAGGTGTAGAAGCGATGAAAAGGTACTTTAAATGTGCGGCAGTTTCTTCTGAGTACTTGTCTCGTGATCAGATTTAAAAGAGCTACACTAAATAACAATGTATACTGCTTACACTTTTTTTTAGGAAAGAGTTCATCCACAGTTTCTACAAACAAGTAGCATAATATTTCAACAGGAGACTTTAAAGGCTGGTGACAGATGGACGTTGCAATAAATAAATATTTGACTTCTAATGTTTTTTTCTTCTCAAGTTTCTCAAGAAACACACATTATCTGATGAGGACTGACGGGTGTGTGAGCTGTTTGGAGGTGATGGCTTTTCTATGAAGACAACAAGGAATATTTTCATTTTTGGAGGACTAAAAGCTGTAAAGTACATTCAGGTTATATTCACCTCCTTCTAACATTTCAAAGATATACTGTGCAGGATTTTCCTAAAAATGAGTAGACACATACAAAAGTAAACCCTCTTAATCTTCACGTATGACCCACAATAAGCATTTTCTTCATTTCTTCTTATTTTGCTGTGTTCAGGGTGTTTCAGGGCAAATTGCACAAGAGAGGTCAGGACTTTATAAAAAGGTAGCAACTGGTTGCCAGACCCCAAGCAGCAGGCATCCAAAAAGAAGCTATGAAAATCGCGGACGCAGCGCAGAAAAAACGCAAATATAGCGAGGTGAAACACAAATGGGAGAAAGATATTTCTGGGAGAAATCTCATTTTAACCCAAACTACAATTTTCTTCTAACCTTAAATGAATACTTTTCTCCCTAAATGATCACTTATATATCAATAAGTTATCCCGTATTATGTTGAATTCCTTAAGAAAACTCTGTTTTTCTTGCATGCCTCCATGATGAACTAAGAAGCCAAAAACAGATAAAATTAGTAATGAATTGAAGTAAAAGGGGCTGCATTTAAAAATGGCTAAACTAAATTAAAAAAAACCCGTGTTTTAAATGGTTAGTTCGAATTCACCAACGTCAAAGAACAACACAAACTAACTGATCGAGGCAGCGGTAGACCAGCAGCTCCTGTTCGTCCTGTTTCCAGTGAGGTAAAATTACTTTTTTTTTTAATGGAGTCTGGCTTTGCAGACGGCATAAAAACGTTTTACTTTTAGTTCAGTTCCCTGTCAGAAAGGACTGAGCATATGACTGGATAAACTTGGACTATAGACTTGGATTCTACTGCATGAGATGTGCGAGAGTTTGTAAACAGTTATGACTTAAATTCATCAAGACGTTTCGCCTTTTTTTGACTCTTTGTTCGTTGTGGTTGCATGCTAGAAAAACAACGTTTTCTTCACATACTCAACATAACACGGGGTGAGTAAATCAAATACAAATGGTCACTAGGGGGTGAAATATTCCTTTAAACAAGAAATCCCTTTCTGGCAGAAAGCCCTCAAGGTAAACGTCTCCCAACAGCTGTGAAAACGCTCAGCAAACAAAGCTGGGTTTGCTTTCACTGTCGTAGGCAACTGTTTACAAACTGTAACTGACCATGCCTGCATAGTATACCTTTAAGGATTTCATCTGTCTAAACAAGTTTTTACTTTGAGCTGTAACCTCAGGGTAAGAAATAAAGAATACTCTGACCTACGGCGTGTTGACTCACTCACTGTTTCACTCACGGGACACAGTTTCCCCACTGATTCTCACTTTGGCAACCAAACAGGAAATTGCAGAAGCCAGTAAAACAGGAAACAAATTACCTTCGATAATGCACTGATAGCATTAACGTTGAAAACAATATACATTACTTGCATACAGTTTGAAAACACAGAAAATATAGTTTCTCATTTTTAAACCTCCTTTTTGCAAATATAACATGATGACCACCAAAATTTGGCCATACTTGAGTTCAGTGTTACACTGTATAGTCCTGCACCATTTCATTACTCCCCATCCATGAATGGCAACAAATTATGTTTGCTAACAAAATAACACCACATCTTTCACTTATTACTGAAGCCGGCTGAGATACTGGATGTGTTATGAGCATGAAGACTTCTGAATGGCATGAGAGAAGATCACAGTAAAAGCGTGCAGGCAGAAATCCCGCCCTCACAGTTTTCCCTCTACGTACCTCTCCGATCCTGGGATTTTCTTCACTACTGGACAACACTGAGGAAAGTTTGAGGCAGGTAGGAAACACCAGATTAGATGCCAAAGGACATTAACGTCTGCCAGTGTTTAAGAGGAGGTAGGAGTTGAGCTGTCCAGTCATGTCCAGCGGCATCTCTTCCTCTGACAGGCTTCAGGGTCAGACGTGCACCCCTCTGAGTCACTCTCGGAGGACGACGGTCCAGCCAGCGGGGGCACGGGCAAACGTGACGGGCGCTCAGGTCCATCTGAGGTTTCTTCTGTGGTGCCACTATTGAGACTGAGCACCCATCCCAGTTTGTTGTGGAGCAACTGGCGAAGGCCTGGCGGCAGTGGCAACACATCCAGGGTGTCTATACAGTCCGGCAGCAGCTGGCGAAGGCGAGCGCAGCAAAGGTACAGCAGGGAGGTGGGCACGGAGCAGGATCTGATCACCTTCATGCTGCTCTTCGCTGCTGTGGAGCAGGCCATCGGATAAAACCTCTTATTTTGTAGCTCTGTGGCAGCAACACCTAGAAAGGGAATGGTGACTGAATTTTTTATGTTCATAATATCATATTGTGGCTTCTGCATCTATAGTGCACAGGCCACCATCCTCATTATTCATGACTCTGATAAGTGTCATTAACCATAACTGAGCTTGCTTTTGTACTTTTGTGACGTCCCTATTGGATATATAACAAGAGGCTGCTGTACAGGAATGAGGTAAATTTAAAATAATTTAGAAAGTGTCTTCATTACATAGTTTGGTGCCCAGAGAGCTGAGAAGCTGATTTTTTGTCAGGATTAAGTCTGTATCTCAGTCTGCGTCCATAACTATTTTTTTTTAATCCATGGGATACACATTAATATTGCTTGGTTATGTTATGTGTTTATGTCAGTACTAACCTATACACTTGCGATTTTTGAAGAAGGTGAGTGTGCCGTGCCACGTGTCCAGGTGGACTCCGATAATGGACCCCTGTCCGAACCGGGAGGAGAAGTTCATTTTGTCTCCTTCATGATGCAACAAGCCTGACAAAATGAGCACAAGCACTGATGTCCAGCCTACAACACCCACAAAATACGCAGTGAGAGGAGTTACTGCTACATCACAGCATGTTGTGTTAATCTTACCAGTGTAAGACAGACCCCAGCTGTCTGCGTCCTTTCCCAACAAGCTGCAAAACGTGTGTCTGTATTTGTCTAGATTAACATCAGAAGTACCAATGCCGACCATCTGTACAGAAACAAAGCACACTTTAGAGAGAAATAAGTTTAAACTTCTACATTATTTATGTTTGGATTTCTTTAGGAGAAGTTTTACATAACAGCAGGTCAGTGTTAGGGGGTAAGGTGTAGAGGTTTACCATGTCTGTTCCGTACACCGGGGACGTCATCTTGATCTCCCAGAAGTGCTGCCCTTCAGCCAGCTCTTTGGAGCCGCGTATTGCTGCTGTGCCGCAGCTGTACTCAGAGTGGAAGTTCACTTTGCGATTGTCACAGCTCAGTAATGTTGCTGTCGATCGGCTGCTGGCATCCCAGACCCAATCAAACTCTGCAACATCAGCGGTCATTCATTTATTCATGGCCAAACATACAGGAAATTAAATCAACATTTTAATTATTAACTGGGCCTTTGAAATGCAGGAGTTGTCTTGTACCTTGGTCATCCTCTCCACAGTGGCAGTCTTTAACTTGGTGAAAACCTCGAAGTCGGGGGTTGTAGTTGGTCTCAGCCTGGGAATCGCAGCCGCAGTAGGACTCTCCGGTGACAGGCACTGCACTGGGGACTGGAGGGACCATCACTGCTGAAAAGTCTGCCTCTGAGTCTGAATCACTGTACTGGAGAGCAACAACATCGAAAGAAAGCACAAATTAAAATGGCAGCAGCATTGCTTATGTAACAACAGAGCGCTGGTTTTGATGTTCTGCTGCTACAACACCAAGATCGGTCACTGAATTGGGAAATGTGCCCATCTCTACCATCTAATAGCAAAATTAAGACATTAATAATTTTTGTGGGAAAAAAATGATGCATGCAAATAACAATAGTAACTTTAGTTTCAAGCATAAGACGTTAACATCAACACACACACACACACACATACACACACACAGGCTGTTTATAAAAGCCAAATGCGACACGGCTTCAGTTTGACAGGGGGAATTTGTCCCGTCTTCTCATGGTGTCTCCTGCCTGGAGTGTAAACAAGTGGCATCATGTGACACAAACAAACACTCCAGTGTCCACTGGCGCCTCACATCTGTTCAGAGCTTTAGGTCCAGTCCTTGTATGCTTACCTCTAGGCGGTCATAGCTCCATTCTTCAAGTGCCCGGGCGTCAGCATCCCGTCGTATCCCACCCCAAACATATCGCCATGCACGACTGTTCCTGCTTCGCCTGGACATGGCAGCAACACAGTCTCACCAGTAGAAGAGCCTGCCAGCCAGTTCAGTTTCAGGCCAGATGTTTGAAGAACAGCATCAGTCCAGCTGCTGAAAGATAAAAAGACATCATGATTATCATCAGAGTCATCTACACTGAAGTCTTTGTGGCAGACAGTATACTAGGGCGGTCCTAAATACAATTTTCTGGACTCCAGAGCTTCAGCATTGATCTATAGCAAATAATTGAAACTTAGTCTGTTAACTTTTGCTGCGTCTGAAATGATAAGTTTCCTCTCTATAGAAGAAATTAAAATTTGCCTGTTTTGTGCTGCATGAAAGGGCTCCACTGCAGGTGAGCTGCTGGGGGCCTCAAGTATTTGTAACATTACACAGCTTGAGACAATTTTTATTATCGCGGAAAATTATTATAGACCTACAAACTACTCATAAAAACACAGCCCTGTGAAGAAGAAAGCAGAACATACTAACTCTAACTCAATACTAAATAAATTAACATGACTTTTTTCTCTCAAAAGCATTGAAATGACATTTGTCCCCTGCAAAACAAAAACAAAAATTATCCAAATTCTTAAATTGAAAAACGAATACCTACCCAATTAAAGAGTATTGGAAAAGCCAGTCACACACAGTCAACCTGAGGCAGCGTTTTAATTGCTGCTTGAAGCTTTATGCCCTGCATGTCATCTGTATCTGTTTATGTAATAGTCATAACTGCCTTCCCTGTATGACATAATTTAGTGATTGATGTCATCCTGGTCTCCTGTCACCCCTTAGATTTCCTTTACCTTTTCAGTAGGGTACCTAAATATTTGAAGCTGCAATCCTACGTTTTTTAATAATCAATGTCAATTTATTTTTTAGCAATCTTCTCAAATGCACTTTAGCCTAGTGGGACACTTAGTGGGACAACCATTACACAGATAGCTTCCTAATTAACGCTAATTCAATGTTGGTAGTATGGTCCCCATCCGCATATTACTGTCATCATCGCTAAAATTAAAATTGAAATTATGAGATGTTGTTTTGCTAACTAGCTTCCGTTAGCCACCTAGCCTAGCCTAGCTAACAGCTAGCTAACGTTAGCTACATAGGATTCAGCCGTTGAACAGCGGGTGCATTAACAAGTTAGCAAGCTACAAGGTCAGAGGCATCACAATTTAACTCACGCTGCTGGTTAATTTATGCGTGTGTACTGGTTTATGTCGTTGACTACCGTGCGGTCACGGTTTATCAGCCGTGTAATCAGATAAGGGTGACCGGAGGCGGAATAACTTGGCTGGCGATGCAGATTCAGACCTAGCATAAACTAGCTAGTTAGCCTCCGTTAGCTGCGCTCTGCTATCAGCGCCGGATAAAATGATAACGTTACCTGCCTGTTGTTCACAACCAGCGTCCACGGAAAATCACTGACAGCACCACAGAGTTCACTATTCCTAAGTGGTTAATACACGACAACTGAATGAGCTTCCTTTTTCCATGACCTACTTTAACATCAGTGTGACCGTAAACAATAACAGGCAGCTCTGCAGGAGTCACAGCAGAGACTCCTTCACAGGAAGTTTTCAGCAACAGCAGACACTCCTGTCAGGGCAGCTACAGCAAGAAAAGGGTTGTTTTTTTTCAGTGGTGGAAGTGTTTTGATGTTATGTAGGTAAATGTACCAGCAAAACTTCACAAAACGACTCCAAAATCAGTAGGCTGGCAGTTCAGAATTCATTTTTTATATCAGTGAAGTATTGTGTCAAAGTACAGTATGAAAATTGCACCATTTCAGACTGTTGTAACATTATATAATATATTCAGTGGTGGATGAAGTACATGGAAGCAGTTCTTTAGTGAAAGTATAAATATACAAGGTTAAAGGTAGATCAGTTTTTTAAAACATAGTTTTTAAAAAAACAGCATAGTTTAAAAAATGAAATTTGTCCTTGATCCTGCTACATCTTTGGAGCTGAAGGATGAGTTGATTAAGATCACCAGTTACTATGAAAATACCATCCAGTTGCTAGGGCATGTCTCTGCTGATGGCATCATACAGTTCCTGCAGTGCATTTTTGGAATTTGCATAGGTGTCTTGTGTTAGCTCATTTAGTGCAATAGGCCAAATACCTTGGTCTTTATGTTTTAGATATTATGATTTTAGCAAAAATGCATGTGTCTGACAATACAACTGGATAAATGAGACTTGGATTATACTGTATGAGTTGTGTGAGAGTTTGTAAACTGATGTTTTGATTAAGTTTTGCTCTTGTTAAACACGACACCCTATGACATAATTCACTAAGTGTGTTGGCCTTTTTGTGGATCCTCCATTCACTGTGGAGACATACGAGGAGAAAGTTTTCTTTACAAATTCATGGCAGTAACTTTCATTTTGACATAGTTTTTACCTAGCCTTACCTGTGGTGCTTACAGGTGCTCCTTAGAGTTGCACACAGCTAGAAAACTAGTAATAAAAATGTGCTTAATGCACTAATACAGCATAAGGGATTTAACTGATGTTAAAACAATGAATTCTCTTCACCACATTTACGTCAAGCACATTAACATGTAAACATTTTGTACAAAAATATTAAAATAAAAAGACTTATTTTAAGACATTCAGGTCCACATCAGGATAAATTGTAATACCTTTTTCTGATCTGCCTACTTTTCATCTAGCTATCAGTTTAGCTATTTAAGAACCTATTCTGACTCTGACATGTCTAAATGTCATTGGTATTGTTAGTTTAGTCATAACATTAATATCGGACACGAAGAAAAGGCTCGACGATGATGTTCTGGAGGAGGTTGAGTTTTATTTGGAAATCTGACAGGCATGGCTGAACAGTGAGCTCTCACTTTAAATAAAACAAACAAAAATCAAGACAGCAGCACTACAGGTAAACAATACTAGTGTTTGAGAATGTCATATTAAACATAAATACTTGTATACACATTACACACTCAGGTCATTCATACACGCGCGCACACACACTGTCAACTCCATGTCAACATGTGGACATCCTCCATTGATAATTCACACTACATCCAGAGGAATTCATAGCACTTTGAACAAGAACCCACAGTGCAATTAATCTAACTATACACAGATAATTTATATATTTTTATGTATATAGGGTATTCAATAAACAGTATTCAGTAACAGTATTCCATTTAGACAGCTTCATTAAGTCAAAATCTTTATAACTTTCCATAAATAGTGAAAAAAAATATTGACAGCTTTTCACAACTGTGATTCAAACATGGTCCCCGAAAAGAACATGAATAAATAAAAATACTAGTGTGCATGTTTCTTCAGCAGTCTCAAAACGGAGAATGACAAAACCACCAACGAAAAACAAAAGTCAGGAGGGGAATGGGCAGAGGGATAAACGTTGATACTCACACTCACATCACAGACTGGTTACTACATTTACAGGGGTGGAGGGACTCTGGATCACTGTACAGGTTAAGATCAGACGACAAATCAAGCAGACTGTCCACACATCATCCCACAACAACCAGTACATCTTCATGCCCGTTCAGTACTCACGAGACCTGACAAAAGTGGATGGCGTTAAACAATATGGATAGATCACATCTACTGAGGACACAGCTTTCAAGTCGACCGCCAACATGTTTCTGTTGCCATCCCATCCTGTCAGACCCACGGGGGTGTAATGGAAGTAAGTGAAAATCTCCTATTTGTTCTTGCTGCTTTGATGTGGAATGAATGAGATGGTGTTTGATGCCGACACTTATTTTGTAGATAGGATGAGGGCCACGATGAGGCCGTAAAGCCCCAGCACCTCGGCGAAGATCAAGATCAGGATCATGCCCACGAAAAGCCGTGGCTGCTGGGCGGTGCCTCTCACGCCGGCGTCGCCCACGATGCCGATGGCAAACCCGGCTGCCAGACCGCTCAGGCCCACACTCAGACCGGCCCCGAGATGCAGGAAACTCCTGATGGCAAGAAACAGAGGACAGAAAACCATCATTTCAACAGGTTATACTGTCTTATACATTAAATACCAAAACAAATATATATGTCAAAACGACTGTAAAAAAGTTAAAGCATTCATAAAAATGTATCTTGAACTCTGGGATTTACCCCTAATTTCATACAATTTCGTGTGAATTGAGGTGACCTGCTAACCCCATAGTGGTTAGCAGGATCAGGATCATGAATTAGCAGATGGCGAGATGTTTGTCACATTTTAAAAGAATGTGGTCGAAGTACAATAATTCATCTCTCCCTCATCCTATCCCAGGTGAGAGAGGTGAATGTGGAGGTCAACGGTCCTCTACAGCTCCATATGTAACTCGCTAAGCCATGCACAAATTGAGGGATCCAAACAAATCTAAAGGTATTGACAAAATCTCACTCATAGCTAGAGATGAAACGGTATGAAAATTTAATGTGACAAATATAGAGACCAAAGTTCAAAATCAAACTCACAGTTATCGGTATATTCACGGTATTGTTAAAATGACTGTGCTGTCCCACTCTATGTTTGGGTCTCACTGAGCTCACCAAACCATCATATAAAACTGTTCAAGAAATCAATTCATATCGAACATTTAGCTCAAGACACAGATGTTTTCTTTGATGATCGACTCAAATAAAAGCCCTAAAAATCATCAGGTCAGAATAAGAAGTGGTCAAAATAGCAGTAAGATTATTTTGCTAATAAATGTCTTTGAGTTGCTTGATGCCCTTTTGATGTTTTTTTTTACTGTGTTGTTAGTTGAGGGGTTTGGGGGTTATGTGTATATTCTGTGTAGAAGACACAGTGTGAAATAATGTTTCCCAATTCACACACACACAAAAAAACCCGAGCAGAAATAACATATTCTGTAAAAATGACTGAAACTGAATGACAGTTGACTTACTTGTAAAGGGAGACTCTCTCAGAGATGTTATTTGCTATCAGCACAGCCACCACCAGCCCGTAGATGGCGATGATACCAGCCATGACCACGGGGATGATGGACTTCATGATGAGCTCTGGCCGCATCACAGACATGGCGGCGATGCCTGTGCCACTCTTCGCTGTGCCATACGCTGCTCCTAATGCTGCATAAAAGAGGAGAGTTTCTGTTAAGTCAAATGCTCGGATCAAGCAGTGTTGATTCCTCACAAACAATTCCTCAACAAAAACAACTCAAACAAGACAAGATATAGATTAGGATGGAGCTGGCTGAGAAATGATTAATCCTCTCCATCGATTTCAATTCTCTCTGGGACATTGTGTTCAGACTCGACCTGCAGGCAACAGACAAAATGACACAGTAGACCATATCCGCCTGCCAGTTTTCTCCCGCCCAGCCATAAATAACTGAGAAATTACAGTCACATTAAAAAAAATAAATAATAATGTACAAATCACACTAGTGCATCTATTTTTAAAGTTTCCTCACAAACAATCTCTGAAACACATTTTAAGAAGCGATTAACGGCTGCACTCAGGAGCGTTGCTCAATAACCTCTTCAGTGCTTATTTATTATTGACTATTTTTTCATTAATAAAGCAATTGATTTCCAGTGTCTTAAATAAAGGTCTGAATGAAATTTACTGATTCATCTACTACACATTCATCGACACAGGACGATCCCAAATTCCAACATTTAGCTTTGTTTTTTCCACCTGGAGAGCATCAATGTATGGAGAACAGTTACTGATTATAACGAGCAGAATGACTCTGAATATTGGACGTAATCTGCTGATCATGACGACCAGCAGGAGCAAATGAATTAAAACATCACACACTACTCCACCACTTCTCACTTGCTGATGTGGGTGTGTTGACACTTTCGAGGGTTTTGTACTTATCGACTACAAGCTATTGTTGCTAAGTATTGCTCGAACCAGAATTTTCTCCAACATTTTTTAACAGCTCTGTACCGAGCAGCTCTTTTCTTTATATTCACGGTGAGAACGGCTATACAAGAGCATGAATCACGAAAAATTCAATGATGATCGCCTGTTAGATGCTTGATTGAGTTGCCTTGAGTGTTGAATAAGTATCAGCATAGCTATCTCCTTCTCTTAATGTTGTATCACATAATCATATTCATACACCTGTCACCTCAATAAATCCTGGACCAACTCCACTGTGAACAATCACATTTTTGACACTGTAAAAGCACTCATGAAGACTCTACGGAGGGGTGTGATCTTCATTGCGTTTAAATCTGCAAAGCTTAAGTTATACTAGTGTCAAGGTGTGTGTGTGTGTGTGTGTCTGTGGTGTAGGAAATACAGCAGCGCTGAGCTATACAAGAGTGTTTTTCTTTTGCTTCGTGATGCAGTACAACAATTGCAGTGTCAAAATGATGATGCAAGGTGTTAAAATTTCTAACCATTACTAAGAAGAACTTGATTTTTATTTCTTCATCTATTTTATTTGCTATTACACTATTGCATGAGCTAAATGAATGAACCATAACAGCTCATAACACTCCCAACATAAAAAAGTGCACATGCACAACAATACAAGGCACTGCTAACATAGGTTATACATAGTTTTAAGCCCTACACTACATTTTTATATTACATATACATATATTGGCAGAAATGAAAAATGACATAATAAAAGTGTGTTTTCTTTAGTGTATAATCACCTGAAAATAAGAATCATTATGTTTTTGCTAACTAAGAATGAGTCGTTTATATCTACATAGGGAGTGGATCCTCGTCCACAGAGTCTGCCATGTTGCACCACTATTTTTCTAAAGTAGCCCACAACAGACAAACCAAACACTGGCTCTGGCGCCATTCGCTTTATCCTGTTGACCACCATAATAAGGATCCCCTCCGCGACGAGCAGCTGTGGAGAAACGCTGCCTTTTTGACATGAAACTGCTTTATTTAGTATTATTACCAGTTTACATCACCAGTACGATTGTTTCGTAGAGTAAAAGATGAATGTGGGGAGCACACATTCACAAGTGATGGACTGTAATGAGCCACACAGCGTTAAAGAAACTAATTTGTAATTCAAACTTCTTTATTCTGTGTTTTTGGGATTTAAATCACTGGGTCCATCTGTTTGGAGAAGAAGAGACCACTGAACAATGAAAGAATCCTAACCGGGAGTTCACACTTGGCACATGGGAGAAGTTTCATCTGGTTGCAGTCTGCAATCCTTTCTGCTGGATGCCACTAAATCCTACACACCGTTCCTTTAACTACAGATGCACTGAACCAATTTGCCAGAATGTGACTGATCTACATTAAAAGCTATTTTTTGTCAATGTCATTATAAAATTTAGTGTTTCAGTTACATGAATTAAGGCACAACAGGCCACTAACTCAGCTATTAATGCCACAACAATCTCTGGACGAATGTTACATAAAGATGCCTGCAGGTTTCATGCAGTGTTGTGTTATACAGATTTAACGTATTGTAACTGCATCGAGAGAGAAAAATCTGTGCATCACCAGATATACTATCTTATAAAAAAAGAAATTAGGAGCCAACTCTGTGACTCCACCCAATGGACAGACTCCATAAAGTGTCCCATTATGATATCTTGACCAAATCATCAAGATGTGGGGAAAAAACTGATACAGCAGACCTTTGTGATATTTTGCGTGGCAATATCGTATTAATACACTGAATCCAAGTATATATATATTTTAATTCTAAATATTAATAATATCAACACAAATTAAACTTTTGAAAGCCTACCAGAATAATATCATCCATTGCTTTTCTAGTCCGCTTTAGATATTTGCAGTAAAAATGACTGAAGTGAGATAAACGGACTTAAAAGTTTGAAGACAAAATTGGCAATGGAAAAAAGGTAGAAAAATTGCAATATATTACTGTTACGCAACATGTTTAAAATCACAATGATAGTGTATTGTGACTTAAGTATGGTGATAGTATCGTATCGTGGGGCCTCTACTGATTTCCACCTCTAGTATCCATGTTATGGAGACAGCTGTCTGCAGAAATTGACATCACTTTATAGACTGTAACAGTCTCCAAAAGTCATTTTAAGAGCACAATGTACAATACTGTGCAAAGGCCTTATGCCACCAAGAACTTTGTTATTTTAGCAAGGTTATAATGCTCATAGATGTTTATTTCTCAGTAGTCTCTTTACTAAAATGCTGTTTTTATCTTAATAAAGAGACTAAGAAATAAATATACTTATATCCTCATTACAACTTTGTTAAAACAACAAATCTATGGTGGCCTGAGACTTTTGCACAATACTATATATTTCCTCTGTGGTGAATTGGGTGCACCCCACCTCCTGCCTTGAGTGCAAGCTAAACATGAATGAATGGATGGATTTTCCCTTTAATTTCCCACACTAGTGTTTAGGCCCTGATGGTGGCCCTCATGCAATGCAACCCCTGGGAAAGACAGCTGAACTTAATCAGAACAACAATCATATTTATCCCATGATTCACCAAGATCTGGACATGTTTGTGCTTCAAAATAACTTCATTATGGCAGATCAGAGACAGCAGCTGTCACCTCTGTGAGGGTCTGCGTCACCAACCAGCAGCTAGACCAGTGGTTCCCAACTGTTAAGTCTGGTCTGACTGGACCACACGTGACTCACAACCATGTCAAGTTTATGAAAAACTGGCTGACTGGCTACAAACTTTTAGAGAATAATACAATTATGCAAAATAAAACAAAAAACAGCAAAAAAAAATTTTTAAAAAATGCATTAAAAAAAATAATAAAAGAAAACATGCCTTCCAAACACACCATAAATATACAAAATCATACCTTCCAAGCCCAACATAAAAAAAAATCACACCCTCCAAATCTGCCTTTAGAAAAAACAAAATTGCTATATTTTTAACAGAAAACATGTCTTCCAAAGCCACAAACACATTTGCCAAAACCCGCCTTCCAGGAAAAGTCACCAAAATTATTTTTTTTTAAACCTTCCTTCCTAAAAAATACACCAATTTTTAATTAAAAAAAAACCCCCAAAAAACAATAAACACACACACACGAAAAAAAGATCTCTGTGTCTTCCCTACAGAGATCCGGGCTTAAGCCTCTAATTACTGAAAATCCTAGAAACGCCCCTGGTTTTAACTAATCGCACCTTATTCTTGCAATATGTTGTCACTGTCCACGTGTTATTTACAATGGTTAAATAAAAATGTAATATGTTTATAATTTCTCTTGTGTGCGGACCTTGAAATAATGACTGAGGAGAAATCTGGACCCAGCGGCTTGACCAGCTGACAAACACTGATCTAGACAGCACCTCAGCTTGATATGACAGGATATAACCAGAAGGTAGCTTCAGTATTAGCCGTGTGAGGGTTAGTGGTCAGCAGCTTGATGTCGGTGGAAACCTCCCCCCGCCTTCAGCCTCGCATCCCTGACAGGTGTGTGAGCCGTGACCGACTAAGCTAACACCTAGCTCCTCTAAAGACAACCCCCACGTTTCTAATATCGTCACAATAATCCAACATCTAGCCGAGCCGAGTCGTCGTTAGCCATATAACGGTATAACGGCGCAGAGATGTGCGGTGAAGGAGCTGTAGTTACCGCTGAAGACCATGGCCGCAGAGGCTCCCATCACGGCGAAGAAAGGCGAGTACTCGGGGCTCTCCGCAGAAGACATTCTCGCACTTTTCTCGGGGCGATTCAGCGACACGGCAGGCTGTTTCCTTTTTTAAAATCTCTTCCCTTTTTATCCCAAAGTCAGCTCTGGACGGGTTAAATCACAGAGAGGGGGCGACAACGTATCTGCCGAGCAGGAGCGCCGGTGTAGAGGAGGAAAATGGCGAAACGGAAAAAGTCACGTGACCAACCATCTCGGAACGAGCCATTTGTGGGCACACGGGGGTGCTCGACACAAACACACTCCGGATATCTAAGCCCTATTATTTGTAGCACCAAAAACATATTCTATTAATTATTCTCATTTAGTCGTAATATTGACAGCGATTACATGCTGCATGCGTTCACAATACCACAATATATGATGTAAGCAGCTTGTACAGTGTTTGTGTTTTGGTATGTTCTGCTGCAAGTGCACTGACTGCAGTTGAAACGCTAGTAGTCACCACATGCTGGCGTATTAATTATAAGGTATCAAATAGATAGTAAAATCGACCATAAACATTGTGTTTTACACTATAATTAAAAAAAAAACAACAACAACAAATAACTGAGATTACTACAGAGCCCATCAGAAACACAGTAACAGTGTCTATGTCTAATAAACATCCTCCTATAGCTGTACAGCAGTGTGTGTTATGTTTTCACCATGGAATAACCTGACAGGCAGAGGTTAATTTTTTATATTAACATTAGACTCTCTTTAGGGTCAGAAAAACTTAGACCGCCTCCATTAAATGACCCAAGGACACCTCCCGGAGCTGCGTTTGTCAAGGTGACACTGTGTCATCTTAAAGGACATATCCTTATAATTAACCTCTGAACATTTTTGGGCTTATTTTGGACAGATTTTCATGAAGATTATTTTTATTATTTTATTGTTTTTATGTTTTACCTTCTTTACGCTATCTAGTTTCCTATATACATACATACATACATACATACATACATACATACGTACATACATACATATATATATATTACATTTTATTTTTCTCACAGCATCAAAGTTTGTAATCCACAGTTTTATTATGGTTTGCATCTTGAGACCAGGAATGTTTTTTTGTAATAAGATTTGGTGCACACCACAGTACACCACTGTTGACAGATTTTATAAATGCTCGATGAGGCCTCCATTACATTTCTTATGTTGTTATCCAGTTGAAGTTGTGATCTACAACCCAAGCCCCTAAACAGGACAGCACTCTCACATTCCCCCATGCATTTATATTCAAAATACTGGAGGTAAAGCACTTACACTACCCTGTGGCATGAACCATACAGTGAGGCAGACACTGTGTGGTACAGTAACATATTATTGAGGATTAAAGAAGAAAAAATTTAAAGCGCTACTAAAGTTTCTCACAGTTTGTCACTCAGTCGGGCCTATAACTAGTTCAATTGTGTCATGAGAATGTACTTAAATTCTTAAAAGTGAAAACAGAGCAGACAGCTGATAATGTGCTGCACATGCACACATGACTGTCAGCAGCCTCTCCGCCACATTTCATGAAGAAAAGCTGTAAGTTCAGGTCAGAGCTCAATCATGTGACCTGCTCCTGCTCCAGATGTAATAATCAATTCCTCACTGTGAGAGGAGAATATGTATTAACTCTGGGAAGATACATAACATGACTTTCTATTGCTCTGTTGTCTGTGTTTTTGTTAAATATGAAGAATTTTTGTTGACATTGCAGGTGATTTAAGCAATTAGATTACTGAATATGTGCGGTTTTTGTCTCTTTTTATTGTTTGTCTGGCATGAAATTCACTTTTTTTGTCTGCAAGGTATTTATTTATTCATTATAGAACAGCCACAGCAATTTTTTATTTTGAAAAATAATTTGTCAGAATAATGTACCAATATAAGAATACGTACACTTAATTTTTTTTACTTTCACTCAAAAAAAGTTTTCTAAGACTGATATGTTCCTAATGAAATGTTTTATTATGTTTTTTTTTTGTTTTTTTTTTAAGTCGTTCAAGTGAGTTTCTTTATAGAAGTTAAGTGTTGCAAGGCTGGATTATATTTTTTCTCCTTGAAATAGTACATTTTTAGCTGTTTGTGGTCCACTAATCTAAACTGTACCTAACAAAGTAAAAGTATATATATAGTATAAATACTGCACATAATAAAGCCCACTGTAACCGTGCCCACATCACCATCTGCTGGCTGATTTTACAGTCAGAGGATGTTGGATTTCTCCCTCCCTGTAACTGAGAGCGCCACAAACACACTTAAAGAAGTGTTTTCATTGTGTTACATTTGAAAAATTTACAAACTGAAACTGTGACACTGACAACAGTTTGTTCCAGCATCAATATTTCACATGCATCAACTAACAGCCTGCTCAGTAAAAGAGGTTAAAATGATCTGATCCTGATCAGTAGATGGCGCCAAATCTAGTCTAAACACATGAGTGGCTGTGCTATAGTGATTTGTGACATTTCATCTGGAAGCTGTATTTTTGAGATTTATTCCACCTGAACAGTTTTTAGATAAACTGATCCAAGTATTGCAACTGGATAATAGTGATCTGCCTATTTATATCAAGAAGACATCCTGATATATAAACTATTAGCCATAAGGAAAGGCTGCAAATCTTCTAGATAATCCATTAATGTTTTGGTTTTTTTTGCATTAATTGCCTTTTACATGATCTTTGTTTTTGTGTTATTCAGTAAAAATAGCTTCTTTACCAATTTATTTCTCCTAACACTGTGTTGATTTATGCATCATCATCCTACACATACTGAATTCATATCCAAATATGTTTTAATTTCACATTAAATTGACCTTGGGGAGATTCCTCCACATCTTACACAACTTATTACTCTCAAGCATCAATATTGCTTTTAAATAGTAGTGAAGGAAATATTCAAATATGTTAATAAAATAAACATTTTACAACCACTCTGTAAAAATACTCTGTTACAAGTAGGCCCACAAGCCATGCACTGAAAATTTGAATAAAAATATGTAAGTATAATCTGGAAAATCAATTTAAGTATTAAAAGTAGTCAAATCAGAAAATATGTCCCCTGTGGCTGTTACACTATATCTTATCATCAGATTATTATTACTTATGCATTAATTTAAAAGTAGGATTTTACTGTTATGGTTGTTGATGTGGAGCTTAATTATTTACACAGGACTGCAATTACTTATTTTCCTTATGGGTCAATGTCTTGCTAATTTTTTTGAGTAACAGATTCGATTCTTTGGCTTGTAAACATTCAGAAAATAGCAACACCTTCACATTGTTCTGTAAAAAACAACAACCCAAACTTCAAAATTATCAACATAAAAATAAATAAATAATTACAAGCAAAATCAGCAAATCTTCACATTTGGGAAGCTTCAACAGTGAAATCTTTGGGTGTTTTTAAAATGATAAACTAATGAGAAAATATAGTTGCCATTAATGCCATTAACAGTCATGTCAGCGCTTTGGCTATACATTTTTAGTTTTAATTTTAGTTGTCATATTTAAAATACTTTTTGATGTTTTGCATGTAAAATTCTTAGTCTGTGCTTCCAAATACATGTAGTGAAGTAAAAAACTACAATATTTAGTCCAGAAATGTAATGGAGTACAAGTATGACACAGCATGAAAAGAATATCAAGTAAAGTACAAGTACTACAAATATGTGCTTAACTACAGTACTTTAGTAAATGTACTTAGTTACATTCTTAAGTCGTTATAATGTTTATAAAGTACGTGTGTATTTTGGGACTCAGAGACAAAGTTTCATGCAGTAATATAACAAGCAAAAGAAACCTGAACACATTTTACAGACACACTGTATTTTAATGAAAGATTAGGTTAAAATAATACACTTTAATGAAAGAAGCAGACATTAAAAATCACCATAAATATGCTACATAATCCTAATCACACTTTTGCTCTAACACGATTGAGTAAATGTATCTGTAGAGGGGGCAGCTCCATGTTAGGCTATTACACAAACACACGTAGGATAGATCTCATCAGCATGAAGTAAAAGTGAACATATCCCAACTGTGCAGTGGAAACTGTAGATGTGAACCCCGGGTTAATGCTTCTCAACGCTGTCCAGCTCAAGACATCTCTGCACGCACGCACACACACACACACACACACGCACACACACACACACACACACACACACACACACACACTAAAATGTACAAACAGAAGACACTCATACTCCAGATTTAAGAATTCTTGCAGGAGACTTTGCCGGTTTCAACGTCACTAATTCAGCATCCTGATTGCCTTTAGCAAAATATTAAGTGTTACTGACCTTTCTATTAAAAAAAACATGAATTTCACAGATTAAAAAAAAAACAAACCCTCCTGCTGCTCTAAGCATTCCCAAAACTTTTTTATCACTCAAAAATGATCTACTTTACTCAGTTTGGGTCAGATATGTCTAAATGTGCCCCTTAAACTCAAACCTCAAATACCTGCATCTGTGTAAGAAGGTCAGATTACTTGATTTGGCCTTGCGCCCGCAGAGCGAGGTTGTTTAGCGCTGAATGGGGGTTTCATCACTCAAACACTTTAAAATCCAACATGCACACGTGCCTGTGTGACTACGTCTCCCAGTCGTTCACACACAAACCCTGCACTCATTCAGTCCATGTCCCAGCACAACTAGCAATTGGGATAGCCATATATCAGCAAATGTGTTGTTGTGGTCGCTGGAGAAACATGAAGAACAGAAAAAGATAAAGGCGTCACATGCTATTCTTGGTGAAGAAGCCGTACGAAGTGAAAAGTGTGGCACAGCGATGGCTCGTACACGGGATGAGGAAGCTACACTGGAACCCTTTTATGTCAAGGGGGATGCAACTTTTGAAAAAGTCATGAAGAAAGACAAAGATTTCCCTCTCAGTCCCAGCCATTGTCCTTTATCATGTGGGACAGCTCGATGATAAACTTCCCCTCCTTGTACTTCTGACTCAGCTCAAAGGCTTGTTCCTGCAGAGAGGACGCACAGAAGTTAGCTTTATTAAAAAGTTGGTCCAGGTATAGCTCAAATTTATGTTTGCACTTTGAATGTAATGAATGAATGAATAATACTAATAATACTTTTCAAACAAGGAAAAATAGTCACTGTTGTTTTAATGTAGCTTTGCACGTTTTTATTGATCAATGGAACAGTGTGATGTCTCTTTAGTCAAAAAAAAAGCATATATTTGCAGGTGGACGTCCTTACGTATCTACTTACATATTTCCAGCCCAGCGTGGTGTGACAGTTTTCACAGTAGATGTCGGCGACTGCGTGAAGTCCTGTGAGCAGCAGCCTCTCCTCCGCAGGACCACAGCCGACATTCACACTGAAACAGGACACAACGTTGTCAAACAGCAGCTCCTCTCATTCACAGAGAGCTTCACAGTAATTAATCTACTCTCCTTACCACGCACTGAGACTACTGTGATTAGTGAAGGACCTACTGTCCTATATTGCTTCTTTTAAGAGAAAAAAAATACTAAAGTTCATGGATCAGTCATGGGAAGGATGCAGGGCTTCGTAGAAACAGATCAGCAGCAACTATTCAATTCAAACCTTCTATTTAGATCAAGTTATTTAAGGGGCTCCTGTGTTAGGGTTAGGGCTTGTGTATTTCTGACCCACTAACCCAGGAAAAGCGCGACTAAAGTGAACTTCAAGGTTCACTCGAGAGCAAATCGAATTATCTGTCAGCAGTGTGGGTTGTGCAAACATGTGTGATACTGGGAATTGGCTTTCTGAGAGAAACAGACTATAAAAATGATGAAATTACATGCTAGGAAAACAAAGACAATCATTGACTCACAAAAATACTTTTTAATATTTTGATTTTGGGGTGAATTGTCCCTTCACTAATCGAATCTGAAAAGATTTGATAAAGTGCAGTAAATACAAAGGACAACTTAAGCAAAGCGTTTTTTAAAACAGTGAATTATAACATTTACTAAAGTCACGTTTTAGTGATTATGGCAATAAAAATAAGATTGGAAATCTAAAATAAGAAATGCCACTTTTGTTCATTCAACATGCCAACATGTAGTAATACTGAAATACTCACACAGAGTTGAAGAGGTAGGCTCTGCCTTGACTGCCTTGAAAAGACTAGGAGAAAGGAAAAAAAAAGGTACATGTTTCCACTTGACATATAAATCAAACATATGATATTATTTAGGTTATTTTTAATTTCCAAAATGTCTTCTTAGTTTGGGAGAACTCTTTTTTTGTTTTATCTCAGTCCAGTTTTTCCAGTTTTGCTTCTGTCTGATGTACGTGAGAGCCATGAGGCGGCGTTACGAGCCGCCTGAAATGATTATTAACAACAAAAGAGTGGCAGCGCACTGACCTTGGAGATGAGATCGTCATGGTTGGCCAGATGGGCGCGGCAGTGCACACAGCTGTACCGACGGTGGCAGGAGTCCAGGTACGCCTGGAACGTCTTGGCCTTTGTGAGCTTTACCATGTCTGAGGAGGAAGAAGCAGGCTGATAGTTTGTTATTGTGCATGTGCTAATGATGCAGATATACAAGCTGTGACTGCTAAGACACACTGGTTAACCACACATGTGAATTAAAGATTTTCGTTTTGATTGCAGCTATCAGTGAGGAAGTGGAAGATATTAGACACAGACAGGTTTCACATCAGCGTCTGACCTCATTAAAGATCTGATAATAGCAATAAACAAGACTGAATGCTGTCCCTAAACAACCTGACCTGACCTCAAAATATTCATTTTTTTTTTAAAGATAATTCCTAACTAAATTAAAGACTAATATTCAGACAAATCATCTATTTCTTATTTAAACATTGCAGGTGAGTATAAAGTTAGTATATATGTAGTATCATGAGCGTAAGTAGGTTTCCTGTTGGAATAATAGATCTACAGTTTGACAAGTTCAAGTGTAAAGTAAAAGGACTAATTCTGACAAAATAAATTAAAAGATTGATAAATGAAATTGGATAAAATGTTTGCGGCAATTAAGAGCTCACACATTTAAATTTAGGGCTATTTAATAAGTTTTTATTAAAGGTCCAATATTTATAAAAATGACTTTTAGACACTCTGAGACTTTTTAAGGACTTGCAGAATTCCTGATTTCATCTATTTAGTATTTTAGCCAAGTATTTACCAATTATTTTCTGGTTACATCTTTACAAACACTTTTGTTTTGCTTTTGAATATAATCATTTGACATCAGTGTTAAGAGCATTAGGAATTTGAGTAAGTCAAAAACATTATTGTGACATAGAAGTCAAAGTTTTAAAGTCAAATGATGAGGTGTAACTTAACTATGAATTAAAAAATCAAAACTTTGACTTAGTATCTCATAATCTGGACTAACCAGTGTGACTGGTTTCATAGTATTATGATTTACCATGCTTATTTTTGTTTTTTCAGCATTTCATCTATTTAATTTTCCTTCCAGAAATGGGCCAACACAGCACTGGACAGATTAACCTATATTGAATCAGAATCAGCTTTATTAGCCCAGTATGTGTACATGTGCAAGGAATTTAGAGCTGGTTTTTAAATAGCTCTCAGTGAACTTACACAGCCCAAAGAACAATTTAGCAGAAGACAGAAGTATAAATACAGCAATACTAAGATAAATAAGATTATTGCTGCAATCTTTCATAAAGAAAACGATTTTTCAATCGTTCTGATTTCCTCGGTCTTACGTTTTAGTACATTTTATGTTTTAGGGTTTGGAAATGTTGGTTTACACAAAGCAAGACATTTTATGGAGTCACTTAAGGCTCTATGATATTGTAACAGGGTTTTCTCACAGTTTTCTAATAATCATTAGTTGCAACGCGGTGCTATCAAAGATTAACACATAATAGTTATATTCAAGTAGGTGCAATGCACTGGACTGATTATAAATTATATAAAATCAGAATCAGCTTTATTGGTCAAATGTGTGCACACATGATAAGAATTTGTTTTTTTTTTTAAAGTTGCTCTCAAGTTAGAGAAAGATAAAGAAAGAGCATAAATAAGGACAACAAAGATAGGTAAAACTTAGAGCTGCACAAATTACTCAACTCATTGATTATTAAATTGACAATAATTGGACAAGTAAGACAAATAATTGGTAACTATTTTGATAACCACAAATCAATCAATAGTCATGAAACTGAATATGAAAAAACAAAGAAAAGAAGAAAAGAAGACAAAGAAAGACACTTGGTGATCCTTTTTAATTCTCTAGGATATCACAAAAGAGAGACAGTTTTCTAATGATTTGTAGACCAAGTGATTAATGAATTACTCAAGAAATGAAAGAAAAAACAGTGAAGAACATAACAATAAGAAAGCTGATTACTTAAAATTCAATAACTTCTTCTCACTCCTTTTCGAATATGTAAACCAAGTCATCATGTATTTGATCATTTCTTTTGCATTTCAATGTCTGTAAATATTACTTTTTTGTCTGTCTAATTTTGCATTATATTTTGTCTATTTCCTTTTTACATGTTCAAAATGAATCTAAATCAAATAGTCAAAAACAGTCAAAACATTACATAATCGTTAGTTGTAGCCAAAGTGAACATAAACAAAGAATTATTACATACAAGTAGATGGGGCAAAAAAGAAGTGTGTATAAATATACCTGAATGTCAGTGCTGGCAGGAAATGTGCTGTAATGTTGTGTCATCTTATTGGCACTGTGTAAACATGTATTTTTATTTATTAACAAAGGTTGGCGAGGTTGGCAGGGTAGAGAGGACACAGTTAAACAGACAATTTGCTTCCTGGTTAATACTAGCACAAACAAGCTTCGCCTCATTAGATGCACAACCCAAATTCAAGCCTTTGCAAAGTAAACTGCGCCATTTATGCTGTGTCCAGCACAGGTGTCCGTCTGTCAGTCTCTACATATTGTCACAAACGGCCGGATTCATCTGTCAGCTGCAGCACAAAATCGGCCAGCAGCTCTCTGACCTAGCTTGCGTGTTAGCCTAGCGGGCTAGCTCCGCATTGTCACAACACACAGCAGCTTAGATGCGCATTGCAGGATATTCCCCGGTGTGTGTCGACTCACCTGATAATACAGGAGCTCCTCACGGTCTACACAGCGGACCAATGCGACTGACAGCCGAAAAACACCCAATAAAAGCAGGTAATGTTGTCGGCTCGGTTGCAACGGTCGGCCACGCGCTGCTGGCTCGGACAATAAAGACAAACACAGACAGCCTCCGGTCGGTGCAGCCCGTTTTACCCGCGTCTCTTCTTTGAATGTGAGCCCGCTCTCGATGCTCTCTCTCCGCGGCCTTCGTTGACACAGGAGCAGGAGTCCGACAATGCTGGCAGGCTGACAGGATGACTGCGCGGCGGCCCCGGCGGGAGAAAAATGTGGTTTGTTTATGAAAACACGCAGGAGGAAGTCTGAAGAGTGCAAAACAAATCCCCGTCGACCAATCAGAGGCCGCGGGTGACGTTTAGAATGTGGGTCAACCAATCAGATTCGACTTCACATGAGCCCTTTATGGCTATCAGTATGATTGTTGGTACAGTCTTATAAATACTGCTGGTGGGTTATTATCACATCCTGTGATGAAAATAAGTATTCACATCCTTTACTCAGTGGTGGATGAAGTACTCCAAAGCTATTCTTGAATAAAAGTACAAATATTATACCAGAAAATGACTTTGGTAGAAGTTAAAGTCACCTATTAGAAAATCACTTGAGTAAATGTCTTACAGTATCTGATATATACTGTGCTTAAGAATCAAAAGTAATGTTATTATATTAAATGTACTTAAGTATTTAAAGTAAAAGTACAAGCAAATGCTGAAAAAAAGCAAGTTGTTTATTATGCGTTTATTTCTTCATCAGCTTAAAATTGGAGTGTACATTACTTCTGACGAGAAAAAAAGATATCTTATTTTACAGCTTAAATGACTAACAGACCAAATTCCAGTTTGTCCTCCCATCCTGTTCCTTTGTGTGTCTGTCCATCTTCTTCCCCCTTTTTCATATCCTTCCCAATTTTGTAGTAACAAAAATACTTGTGGGGAATGTAGAGAAGTTAAAGTCCACATTTTGTTTTGGAAATGTAGAGTAAAAGTGAAAGTGAAGGTTGACAATAAGTATCATTACTTCAGTACGTCAACACTGCCTTTACTTAAGTGAAAGTACTAATACTACACTGTGAAAATACTCTGTTACAAGTAAAAATCTTTGTAACAGAGTATTTTCTGGTGGAGGACACCCATGGCTCCTGTTTCATGTGTCCCCTGCAATGTTGAAACAAAACGTACACTCTCGTAATGAAATAATATAAATAATTTCCCAGAAATATTAAACATTATGTTATATATTATAGCACGTGGACTTAACTTCTCTGCTGGATCACTAATTCAAACCTTTGCTCTTTGCATATCTACTGTATTAAGACCTTAGTCGCACTGATCCACTTATATTCCATTAACCCACTTGTCACACTGCAGAGCACAGCCAAGCAGGTCAGAAAATACAGTCTTTGTTTCACCAACAGGGTGGCTGATTATTATCACAGCGGTGTGGCTGGACTTTGACCGTATCCTGGGAAAACAAGGCGGCAGGTGAGGCCAACTGCAACGTTTCGTTTATATGTGCATGTACAGTAGATGAGTGAGTATTAAACACAGATGCACTCACAGCCTAGATATATATAACACTGCACTCACCTATGGATATTTGTAGTACAGAAGTGTACCGTTTCTTTGCCTTGATTTCCCTCCCTATGTTTGTTTTTCATTTTAATGTCACGTATAAATAAAATATAAATATAAAAACATAAACCCAACTGAACTTTTCCAGGTAATTTATTTCTCAGCATTTACTCAAACCACTCAAATATTGTCAGAAAATAGCAGACACAGTCAAAACAAAGTCACGTTTACTTTTATCAAACAGGGCGTCAGGTGATTTGATCCAGCTGGTTAAACATTCACTCCAGCTGCAAACACCGTGGCAGCGTTGCTCTCTCACAAACTTACAACTGAGATAAAACAAAACTCCAGACTGCAAACAAAAATGAATGCCACTAACATCTTACTTTTTTCAACTAGCCAGCTGCTGTCTCACTTCACTCATCAACACAGAGAATAAAATCATGAGTAAAGCTCTGGGTCACACACATTATCCATCCAAAATTAACCATTTAGGAACCACAACAGTGTTACTTGATGCTGAAGATGCTTTTGATAAATGAGAAATTTATATTGGCCACATTAGATAAACTTGCATTTGAAAAATCATATATATTTCCAATTATTCTATAAACTGGACAGAATCATAAACATAAACAATCTCACACCAGGAACACTAGAGCATGTTTAAACTGCTCAATACAATGCATGAGCGCAGTTCAGACGCACACACTTGTCCAGGCACGTTACTCCCCCTCTCTGCATTTACACTGCATGTTAAAGGTGGGAATTTCATGCCATTATGCCGCCTTGCCGTGCTGTATATAACGTCCAATCACGGAAAGGAGGGACAGAGTGGTCTCGCTTCTGAGCCGGGATCGGAGCTTGTAACAGCTCCATAATGAAGTTTGTGTAAATCGTAAAGCCGCAAAGCCGTGACCATGTGTGGGGTGAATGTGATATTTTGATGATGTAGTATTTTGGCGCCTTGCTGGGGGGCATTAAAGGCAGAGAGCAGCTGATCTATAACACTGGCAACAAAAAGCCCTAAAACTGAATCTTCAGTGTAGTAAAGGCGGATCCCTTTCTACCCCATTTCATCATGAGTTTTGTCGTTTTCTGACTCTTTGTGGAAGCACACGAGTTAAACCAAGTTTTCTTGATAAATTCAAGGTACTACAGGGTGAGCAACTGATATACAAATGATTATTTTGTGGGTGAAGTATTCCTTTAAACTCTCGGCTGGGACTGGTTTAGGGTGGAGGCTGTAGAAATAAACCTCTTGCTGATAATTCTATCAGCAGTGACTAAGAAAGAGCTGAACGATAGTTTTGTTTGCACTGGATGTGTTTAACAGTTAGACCAACAACTCTGCAACTAATCTGGTCAGGTTGGAGGAAATAGGTTTCACACTTCATATATTTACTTATCTTTCACAGTTTTTTCTTTACACATTCAGAGAGCTAAATTAATATTTGTTGTCACATGAGGGTGTTTCAATCCTGACTTCTGTTTCTGCAGAGGTAGCTCGACAGCAGAGCTGGATAGTCGCTCATCACTCCCGTGGCTCCCACTTCAAATGCAGCCTTAATGTCTTCATCTTTATTGCACACAAACAAATGCACCTGCAATTACAGATATATAAGTCAACCATCACGATCTGTTCAGGGTCCTCGAGACCAAACGGCTCCAGAGAAATACTTAAAAACTAATTTTATCACCTCAAACACTGAGGAATTAAAGACGACTTATAATCAGAGTGCCTCCCTGTCATTGTTCCTGCTGCTCTGAGCAGTACGTGGCCTGACCATCAATAAAAAAACAAACACTGTTGTCCTAAATTTGGAGGGTGGCAGTTGTTTCAGATGTGACAGCCAAAATGCAGCAGATATCAGCATAAAGTAAGAACACAAGGAGCACTTCAAACTGCAGCGTCGACAAATAACTGATATCAATGCCATGGCAACAGCACTGACATATTCCTCAGTGTTAGAAATATATTTAAAGGGACAGTTTACAGCAAAATAAAAAAATACATATTTTTCCTCTTACTTGTTTTGCTATTAATCAGTCAAGACTGTTTCGAGAAAGTTGCCAAGTTTTGGAAGATATCGGCTGCAGAAATGTCTGCCTTATCTCCAGTATGATGGATGGCACTCGGCTTGTGGTGCTTAAAGTGCCAAAAATGAAATAAAATTGAGAAAAAATTGATTGAAAAGAGAGGAAAATCTCACTAGCAGCATCTCTTTCCAGATACCATGATCTTGTTACTCAGAAGGCATTGCTGTTCGGTTCTTCAAATCTATTTTTTGACGCTATGCGCACCACAAGCTAAGTGTCATCTAGTTCCATCATATTGGAGAGAAGGCAGACATCTCTATGGCCAATATCTCCAACACTCTGCAACTCACAACAAAACTATCTAGATTAATAAATAGCATACAGGTAAGAGGAAAAATATGTAATTTTTGATTTTGGTGTGCTGTCCCTTTAAAATAACCTCAATGAGGGATTTATACAAACATTTTACACATTGTTGACATGAAAGATTCCTTGTTATTAGAGAGAAAATATACATGATTCTCTTACAGAGTATTACATATTGCTGAATCATGGTAAAAGCACAGGAATTTTGAGTTTCCATGTAATTCCCCCTTTCAATACACAGAGTGTTGTGCTCTTCTGGAGAAAATCTCATCCCTCTTGTTTTTATGTGGAGGATGAGGGGAAGAGCTTTTCTTAGTCACTACCTCAGAATCACTCATCAAATGCGCTCCCTCAGCAGCTGACAATGCTACGACATATGACTTCAATTGTTTTCATGCTCAAACTATTCAGTGACCACTCATGGCCTGATGATGAGGGTGACCTCATCCCAGCACACATTATTCACATCAGGACAGAAGGTGCTGAAGCCAAGACACTCAGAGCGGCTGTGAGAGCGTTACTGTTTGTCTCGACTGAAATACTGAATCTGTAATAAACCGTGAAGGGCTTCGGTTCAATGAAGTCTTACAGTTGATGATACAGTAACGAGGACAACAATGATGTGTTCTGATTTTTGCATCTAGGAATAATGATTTGAAGTTTTCCACTGATAGAGCCACGACTAAAATTCACAGGTGTAGGATTAAGGAGGCTAAATACCATAAATACCATTCAAAATTACCAATTGGAGGTTTTCCCCACTAGTGGCTCAACATAGCATTTTTTAATAATTAATATTTTATTTGACCTTACAGATTTTCTATATATACATGTAATAGCAAGTAAAACAAAATAATTGATAATAGATGATAGTGAATAAAAATAATAAAATGATAATAACTAATAGATAATAGTATGTAAAACTACATAACTAACAAGAGATAATAGTGAATAGAAATAAATAATTAAAACTAGGCAATAGTAAGTAAGACTATATAAATGAAAATAAATAATAATGAAAAAAATAAAAATAGATAATAGTAAATAAGATTAAATAAAAAAAAAATAAAAGATGCTGCAAGAAGTATATATTCACAATTCTTGTTTTCTATTAATTCCTGTGATACACTTACACAGTAAACTCTGCTTTTAGGTACATACGTGGTTTCATACCTGAATTCCACGAGCTGCAAGGTGATTAAAAAGACTCTTCCTCATTGTTACTCTGGAAGAACAGCATAAATGAATAATTCAGTTTTCACACACACATCAGAAAAACATCATCCAAAATTTTCTGCTTCATAAACTGCATCATTCTACCCAAAAATGTAGTAATTCTGCGTTAAAGCAACACCACATGTACTTTTATGCTGTCAGTGTTTTTATTCTCTGACATGTTTGTTAATTATACTCTCATTAGCATTTTATATTTCTACACCAAAAGAAGTCATTCAGTCTTAAGAAGTGTTGCAGCAGAAACTTCACTCACTTTTCTAACAAAGAGATGACCAGCGTGTTCCTCAAGATGCGCTTCTTAGGAATAAACGTCCTTCAGAGACAGAGAAAGAAACAATATAATAGGACAAGAACAATAACAACAACAACAGCAATGATAATAAAACATCTTATTTGTCAGCGCCTTTCAAAACACTCAAGATCACATTACAAGGCAGAGTTAGAAAAACAACAATATAACAACAGATCAACTGAATTAAGAAGACAAATTTACAAAGTATAAAATCACATGTACAAAGATAAAACCACAAGTGTTCTGGACGGCCTGCAGCCAAGTAATTGAAGTAAAAATATCGTAAAATGGAAATACTTAAGTAGAAGTACCTCAAAAATGTACTTAAGTACAGTACTTAAGCATATGTAATTATTTAGTGTGAAAAATAAACAAAACTCAGAGACATAAACCAATCTGTTGTGCAGTCTTAACATAGAGGGAGAGAGTGGATGAACACACACATGGACTCAACATGCAGAGACAAACACTCCTGCAGCCACACCTGTTGATGATGCATGGCAGGTAGAACTGCAGTAAACTCTCTCCCAGAGGCACAAAGGGCAGCAGGCCGCTGTAGAAGAGGAGCAGCAGCAGGATGCCTCGGTGCACAGTGAAGCTGTACGGCATGGAGCTGTTCTGCAAAAAACAGAGAGACAAAGAGAGATAAAAAGGCAAAGATAAGGGGAAATTACAGTTTAATACCTGCTGTTTATCTTTCAGTAACCATATTATAATGTCATATTGTCTGTGGATTGATAGTAAAATGCTGTAAAATAGCTTTGTCTCCCCCAGGTGGTCTATGTACCGTTTTGTGGCATTCCTTCATGATCCTGGAGTTCACAGTGGCCCAGACGGTGATCTCCTCCCTGTTGTAGCATCTCACCAAGTCAGAGACCTGCACACAAAGAGTAAAAGACCCACTGTTACTGTTAGAAGTCTTCTTCTGCCTGGACCCAACAGATAGTGATAAAGAAGGCTAACAGCTAGGCACAGGAAGTCCACTGCTGTGTCCCAACTCACATACCCTTTGTATATAGTTTATAAACCACCTATATTAGTTGTTATAGATACTGTTTTTTCAGTAAATACCCAAAATATGAATATACTTTACTTTATCATTCATAACATGAGCTAATGAGACTGTCATTATTATTATTATTATTATCTTACATGCACAGGTATCTCTAATTATAGTCCATTAAGCATCTAGTGTACTGTAGTCATTGAGAGTCGAGGCTGCACTTTCCATCGATAGCAAATCTAAAAAATCCATAAGCCAGATATTTATGTTATAACAAACCGCTTTGCAAGTTGTTTGCAACATGAAACTCCTCTTGTCATAAAAGATAATCTTGTCATTTGACTCAATAGTTACTGAGCATCACAAAAAGCATGAACTACGTTTCATATTTTGGAGATTATTTGATAGCACTGGGAAAGTGCTGAAAGTGCATGAGTCGCTACCGTTTCTATCAGCTGCTTGTTGTTTTCTTTAATCTCAATGCTGACAGGCATCTCAGGAAACTTCCTGAACACGTCCTCCAGCAGAGCGAACTTCCTGTCTGCACCGCTGCTGTAGCGACCTGGAGGAGGGTGGGGTGAAAAAGAAAGATTACAAAACACACACAAACACACACACACACACACACACACTGACCTACTTCTTTATTGAATGGATTTTTGTGAATGATTGAGAATTAAAGAATAAGAAGATGATCTCACCTGCATAAAATGTCACCTCCAGCTTCTCTTTGTACAGAGGCAAATCCTAAAAGACAAATAAAGTTATATCATTATGATGCTGCTTATGATTACCATGAAAAAATCATGCATCTTGAGATATTCTTGATATGAACGTAGTGAAGTTGCTGCATGTGACATACAGAAGCTGGATGCAAAGTCAAACATTCACTTGAAGGTAATCCAACACTAAACATTTACTCTGTAGCAGGTTTTTGTGTTCTTATCTGGAATAACACATGACCAAAGTGTGTTTCTGACATCAGCTCAGAGGCCTGCAGCTCACAGCAGCATTAATGAGGTTAGTTGGCAAAACTGCACTGAAAACACTGAAGTCAAAGATTCAGTTCCAGGTTTTACCTCAGTGCAGTAACTCGCTAATTTAGAAATCCTGCTGTGTGAGATGTGGCTCCAAGGCATCAAGTTTAAAGTGAGTGTTTGGCTTTGCAGGCACATATTTTGCATATCCCAGTTTAACTGGAGCAGATAACTAACTAGAAACATATTTATTTTAAATATTCATTTAACATGTAATTGTAATTACTAATTGTATATATGTTTGAGCCAAAGATGAGATTCTCAAACTCTTGTTCTGAGTAATAAAACACCTGCAGGAGCTTCTGTCTCCGTGTGACCTTATGACCTTTGTCCTAACCGACAGCCCTGTAGGATCTGTCCTCCCACCTGCAGATTGAGTGAGGAGATGGTGACGTCGCGGCCGGTCTGCCTCAGCAGATTCTCATCATGTGACACCACCACGTGTCCATCGCGTGTCAAGTGACAATCCATCTCCAGCATCTGAGTGCCCTGCTCCATCGCACTGCAGACAGACGTACACATATAGAGAATTAATGCATTTGTAACTTGCACAGAGAAAGAGCTTTCTACTCTTACAACTCTCTTAACTGTGAACAACTTGAGCCAATTTCTTAAAGTGCTGTCCAAGAAAATGTCTAATCGTAAAATGATATACAAGAATTCATGCAACAAACAACAAGGAACTGTACACAGTGTTGCACATGTATTTTTTAATGAAGCACAAATCTTGCACATACAGTATTTTGTACAGTACCTCACTGAATGTATTTTTAGGCAGCCTCAACATCCAGCAAACTTTGATAAATGAATAACCAGGATTCATGTTATAGTGCTAAGTGTACATTTGCAGAAAGATTTCCAAATAATGTTTTTCAGCCTAAAACCTCACAGAAACAACGCTAAATGCCTGGAAGTGGAAAGATGCTAAATGCAAGTTGCGTAAACTTATCACACTTTTATCACATATTGTACGACATTTTATACTGCTGGATAATCACTCCAGCAGAAAGAAAAGATAAAATCAGAGTTAAGTGGTTGCAGCTCAGTTAATCAGAGACTTTTCTGAGAGCAGCGGATCATCTCTTGAGTTTGGTACTCACTTTGTGAACGCCTCCATCGTGCTCTCTATCCTTTCTCCACATCCTGGTGACAAACAGAAGAGTCAGGGAACCGGGGACTCTTCAATACAGGAAAAAGGTTTACTTTGCTACATTTTGACAAAGGCTGACTGCAATTAATCTCTTATTCTGAGAATACTGCATCATGGTTTCCATCTAGAGTGAGTCAGAACGAGTCACTGACTAGTGATCAGAAAACATACTTTGAGATCCTCAGAGTCTGAATGTGTGGTGGAAAAATCATAGTGTTATCATTAAAACTTTAAACAAGATTCATATTGAGCCAGTTTTTTAGTCTGTTTGTTGCAACAGATGATGAGGTTAGCAATCAGAGTGCAGTGTTAGTTGACTTTTTGCATCTCCATTTGAGCTATTTGTTGCAGGCTATTGACAATACGGACAATAACAGGCCTTAAAGGGACAGTTTACCCCAATGCAAAAATACATTTTTTCCTCTAACCTGTTTGTGCTATAAATCAGTCTAGATTGTTTTGGTGTGAGTTGCAGAGTGTTGGAGATATCTGCTGCAGAGATGTCTGCTTTCTTTCCAATTTAATGGAACTGGATGGCACTTCATCCCTTCATCTACCTCCTCAGTAAAACTGAGACTGAAACTCCACCTGACTGCCGGTCACCCCCTTACCTCCTCTGTGTGAGATGTGTGTGCAGTAAAAACCGGTGCGTTTCCTCTTGTGGAGAATCAGCGGGTTCTTCAGCAGGTACAGCGAGGTGAGAGTGTATCCACCCAGAGCGGGGAGGATGAAGTACAGAAAGCTGCTCATCCTTCTCTGCAAACCAGTGAGCTCCTGACCGAGTCGCTGCACAATGTCACATCGAGAAATCTCCAGCAAGAACAGGGATGAAACAAAACGGATCCAACAGGTGTGTCTTTCAGCAAATAACAATACCTCTGTTGTTTGAACGGATCCAAAAGCTCGACTGAAGACAACCTTTCTCTCTGTCTGTCTTAGAAGATAAGAAAAAAACTAGACAGACTGGTATGACCGAAAAATTCTCCTTCTTACTCACTCTCAAAACCTTCAGAGCTGTAAAATAAGTTAATAAAGCACCAGCTCTTAACCCAAAGCTCACCTCTCTGCTCTCTCTCTCTCTCTCTCTCTCTCTCTGGCCTCTCCCCTGCCTGTGGCAATACTATCCACTCTCTTTACTCTGCTTTTGTTCAACTTTAATACTGGAGGCCTTATGTGTGTGTCAAACCTGGGCATGTCCGCAAACACTTTTTAATTTATTTAGATTGATTGTTTGGAGTGTGAGGTTAGTAATCAGGCCGGCAATTAAGACACTAAAGCAATAATGTGACAAATAAGTGGCTGCTGGCATCCATTCCTCTCCAGATTTTATCCTGTTTGAACTTGAGCACAGACAGTTTGCAGCTCATAACTGGGAGAGACAAAAGGCCCCAGTGGGAGGGCAGCAGGTCTGTGTGTATTTAATTAAGGGGATGTGGTTCGATCAGATATGTAAACTCAACTCTGACCCACAAGGCCAGAAATATGAAAACGACATGTCTATAGGCGTGCACGCTCCCGTATACATACAGTCCAAAGTTAGCAGCGCTTCATTGTTCAGGTTCAAAAGCAAAGCTGGAATGTGACAAACAATGGACCTCGCTCTGAAATGTTTCACCTGAATAGAGAAATCTATTCACGACGCTGCAGTCTGGATTTCCAGCATTTTCTCACTTATGCAGGTGTCTCCTTTTTACACAAGCAAATCCTGCTTATTTTGATCATGTTTGCCTTCTTTTCAGGTCGATGTTTAACTCATGAGCAGACATCATTGCTGTCATTTAAATCATGTCCAAAGACTCTGGGAATTTCAGGGTCGGACGGGGGAGCCGTGCTCAGACACGTTATGTAGAAAGGTGGGAAAGCTGTACAGCTGGAAGAGCAAGTTGGCTTTCAGGATGAGATGCCACACAGTTATTTTCATTCCCACAACTCCTCAGGCTTAAAGTTTACTTTTCAAAGTGGTTTCGCTTTCAGACTACTCTGTTGTCTAAGTTAGTTTAAAGAGCACAGACCAGGCCAGAGAGCTTGTAGTCATAAGCTGAGTTTGAAACTGTTCCCTATTACGGCAATAGTGCAATATATAGTGTGTTTTTTTTAGTAGCGTTGAAATTCTCAGCATTCAATTTCATCCACTATATAGTGCACTATAAAATACCTACAATGCACAGCAAATTTGAGTGTGCATGCGATGTACTTTACATATTACTCCTGTATACCAAAATACAATGAGAGTAGAGCTAACTACAGCTACTAAAAAAATCAAGGGCTATTACAGCTTGCGATCAGGACGCAGGACCATAGCTGATAAAACCGCACTTCAACATCATCGGAATTTCTACAGTTTATTTGGGATTTAACAGAAAACTTAACATGCAACACTGATGTAACCTCCGTTCATCTGTCCTCCTGAGTATTTGTTTAAGTGGTACTGGGCGCGCCCGCTGCGGCACACAAATATCCGCCGCATAGGTTAGTGTTAGGGTTTTCTGTCATTTTGTGGTCAATTTGCATCTCTTTTTTTATCGTTTTGTAGTACTTTGTGGTTGTTATGCTTCATTGTTTTAGTTGTTTAGTGCCATTTTGCATTTCAGCTATTGTTTTGCGTTACTCTGGTCATTTTGTGTCACTTTGTGGTTGTTTTGCTTTGTTTTATGTGTTGTTTTGTGATCATTTTCATCTCTATGTGACAGTTTTGTATTAATTTGGGGTCATTTTTATGACATCATACAAAGGTTTTAGACATCTGAAATTAGATTTAAGGCATAGTCAACATCTTTCTTTGTAAAACAAGCCACTGGAGTCAATAACAAAATGTAAAGCATACTGAGAGAAAGAAAAACGAGAGATCACAAGACAGAAAAAAGCATCTGCATACAGTTGTAACAGTATCAGGAAATTTTATTTAATTATATGTATATAATTCTGTTTCTTTGTTAATTGTTTAATTCATAATACCCATAGAATATACAGACTATAACCCTCAATAACTCATATCTCTTTGACAATCTACCTATATCTTCTTTTAAAATAATTCCTTATAAGATCTTGGAGGGGAAATCAAAGAAAAAAAAAGGTTTCAGAAAGACTGAAAACACTGCCAATAATCATCACGCCCATAAGAGAAATGAGGAAGAAAAAACAAATAAAAACATCCTAATTTTTAAAAAAAACAGTACAACTTTAACTCCCTTTTATGTAAAAAAAAAAAAAAAGAAAAGAAAAGAAAGAAAATACAACAACTCACCAATAATAACAACGATAGCAATAATAAGAACAGCCATTTAAAAACAACAATATCTGGAAACAGGCCTCGTGACGGACAGGCCTTTAGACTCGTCGATACTGTGTGAATGTATATGGTGTGTTTAAGTGCAACGTTTCACAAACACACAGATAACACTCCTCAGGAAGAGAGAGGAAGTGTGTGTGCGTGTGTCAGGAGGATTGCAAAAAAAAAAAAAGAAGTGGTCCTCTTGGTTCATTCCCAGTTAGATGTCCAGTCTGGTGGCAGGTCAATAGGTGAGGAAACAAAAAAAAACAAAACAAAAAAAAGCAAGCAGGGCCTGGTTGCCTGGCGACCAAATATACATATGATAGAAAATATCTGCCTGACTGTTTTTGTGTCGGACAAAAAGAAGAGAAGCACGGGGAGAGGGCCGAAAACACAGAGGACAAAAAGAGTCTTGGCTTTACTGATGAGCACACAAACACTTGTACACAGACATAAATAACTGCAGACGATGCGTGAGCTTTTACACACACACAGAGCAGGCGAAACTTAAAGCTGACACAAGACGAAAACGTCCGAAGGGAGAGAGCGCGGCTGGAGAGACAAAGTGCAGGCGTGCTGATTGAGTTATGCAAGTTTCCTGCATGAATGATCCAGGCGAGACAATGATTTTTCAGAGGAGAAAAGCATCAGCAAAGTCAGTGATATGAGTTACAAATCCCACTGTGGAGAAGCAGACAGACAGGGGAGGAAGAGGAGGAGGAGGAGGAGGAGGAGGAGGGGAGGCAGCCCTTTGAGTAAAGCGTGGTGAGAGTCAGGAGGTCGAACATAAGGATGAGTATCACCACATGCACCAAAAAGCCTCACACCGATCCCAGAGTGCTGGCTATGGCTTCTGAGAAAACAGCTCATGACTCAATGATTTTTGCTGCGAGAGGGCGAGGCCGGCGAGCGCTCACAGGCCTGCCCGTAAAGAGACAGAGAGGGGATCCAGTGCATGTGTTGGTCCTTTTTTTTTTCTTTGTGAAGTGGGGCTTCTCTACTGGTCCCAGTGCAACAGGCGATATTAGTGCAGACTGAGCTGAGCAGTTAGTACAGTCACATCCAGAACAAAGAGGATGAAGACAAACGTGAGAAACCATCTGAGAAACGACGCAGCGTTAAATCACCCACATTGAAGAGTAAACATCCAGCATGTTAACAGGAGAGCACACAGGCGGCGGAGGAGGGGGAACAGGAGCACATGAAGACAGAAAACAGGCAGAGAGGGAATATATACACTGTACAACCACAGAGCGATGACGGTTGCTTGGCTGCGCGCTGAGCAGGAATAACTGTGCAGCACTCTGACATTGCCGGGATTATGTTGCTGATTATGCTGCATTCAAGTCATATCAGAGTTATCATGATTACGACTCTTAAACAGTGTTTCTGAAAGCTCACATACATTGTTCTTGGCATATGGTAGTGCCTGACAACTGGAAAAATATGTACGCCTCACCTTGACCGTCATTCAATGTAATGTAACCGAAATTTAAAAAATGTGGTTCTATTGTAAGTAAAGTCATTCTGATACTGATACTAGCATCGGGAATATTTCCGATACTGCCTGTAATACAAGTATGTAAGTCTGATAACACTTAATTTATCAACAAACTTTAAATTAGTGTCACACCTGCATAAAACAGCACTTTTTCTGACCATCAATTCTTCTTTGCCACGCTGTGCAGCTACTGTTTTAGAGTGAAGACTTCATTTCCATTTCCAACATTTAGTTGCTGTTGCAGTAAATGTACTATTTGAATTTTTTTTAGGTCTTTTAATTTACTAGATTGTTGCTGCACTTTAAGTTTTTTTTTAAAGGAATTGTTATTTGTTCTTAAGATTTTGTTTTTTTGAGACTGACAATGAAATGTAACAATAATAGAAAGCTCTTTGCCATTTATTTGCTTCATGTGAGGAAAATCCAAGTTGTAGCAACAACTGTTATGAAAGCTCTGATATATACAACTTGGCATTTACTCATATAAGAGCGCCTGAAAACCGAACAATATTAACGCCAGAGAACGCTGTTCCTTATAATTAAACCTAAACTTGAAGGATTTGGTGTTTTATCATCTGTGCAACGACACTCCGTAATCATACAACCGTCTTGAATATCCTCACAAGTTGTTTACAGTTGAATCTTATCTCTACCATCCATCTCATGTGACATGAATGCAGCATTCACCAGCAGCACGTGCAGTTTTCTCAGTAATCGTTAAAGAGATGCTGTTCTTGTACAAGTTCATTAATGATGAGCTGCAGCGACATGATTCCAGAAACTGGGGCCATTTACATTCAACATTCACATCAATGATCCAGAATGATCATCATCTGAAAAATGCTCGCTGGAAACTTCTCTAAACTGGCCACTTTTACATAAATCTGTTTACATTTCGCCTTTGCTGTCAGTTAGACTGCAATCTGTGTGCACATACAGTCGCCCTGACGACCTGCAACTAATGATTATTTTCACTGAATATTCTACCTTTTATTTTCATGTATAATTGATTAATTGTTTAGTCTATAAAATGTCACAAAAAAGAAAAAAATGCTCAGCACAATTTTTCCAGAGCCCAATTTGCTCCAAAAGCAAAAAGCAGCTCACCATTAAGAAGTTGGAACCAGCAAATGTTTGACTTATTTTGTTTGAAACATGACCGAAACGATTAATTGATTTCAAAATAGTTGGCAATTAATTTCTTTATATTGACTGAATCGATTACCTGACTAATCATTGCAGCTCTATTGCCGTGGGTCAAACGGAGATAGGAACACAGTGCGAAAACAGCACAGTGGGATGGAAAGGCTGACGTCAACCAGGCCCCATTTCCCAGAATACTGTAGGTGTTATCAGACGTGGCTCTGAAAATTTAGGATTTTGATAAATTTAGCATCAAGAGGAGAATGTAATCATATACAGGAATGTGATATGGACACTGGATCAGCTATTAGAAGTTGTATTTTAAGGAAAAATGGATGCTATGGAGCCAAACGTGGATGTTACATTAATGTTAATCTCAGTGTCTAACATCAGTATTCTGGCAGTTCTTGCTCTGCATGTAATGCATTTTGAACAAATCTATAAAACTTACCTGAAGTCAAGCGATCATTAAACTAATGAAGAAAAGAAAAACAAGTTTTAATGTGGCACAGAGTACCATGAATGTTCTGGAAAATGGGGCGCAGGTATCTTTGTTATCCAAATGAACACATAATTATAGAAAATATAGTTTATGCGCTTTGATTTCTATTTGTTCCGATCATGTCGCGACTCCTGAATATAACCAACCTTCCACAAATTAAGTTCAGTTAATCTGCCCTTGATACAAGTTGCAGATCAAATTTGTGTTTAAGGTACAATTCAAAACTACAATAGATATTCCTAAGTTGTTCCCCAGCCAAGTTTCCTGCATCTCTCTGCCACTTTGGTTAATTTCAGGAATGCATGCATTCATATGAACATCATACAGTTTTTTGTTTTTGGAAAAAAAAAAAGAGCAACGACAAAGAAATCTATAAACCTGCCAACATGCCTGTAAGATCATTAAATGCTTGTCTCAAAATCAAGTTTTCCAAAGAAAAAGAATTGCAAATATAAACCCCAAAACATACAGATACGACTCTGAACTGATCCGAAAACACTCAAACAACGGCGTACGAACAAAAACTGCAGCGAGCACACTTAAAAAGAACCAAAAAAATTATATTTTTGTATATACACACACCCAATTAGCATCCCCGTTCTTTTAGCCCTCGATTTTTCCAAGTTGTAATTTACATGGAGCAAGACAAGAGAGTTATGGTGTTGGTTAATACAGTAGTTTATATGAGAGGGAGCGACAGAGAGGAGAGCTCAGACAGACAGATCAGCAACAGGTGCAGGGGAGGAGAACCGGAGGGGAGGGGGACAGTGAGTTACTGTGGATGGGACGGGATGAGGCAGGATTTTTAACGGGAAAAACGAAACGTGAGGTGAGAGGAGGGAGAGTCCAACATGGACAAAACTGAAACAGTATGAGTACACAGACCCTACCACCCCACCCAACCACAGAAATCAAAGTTAAACTTAGCTCTCTTGCAGTAGAAATGGAAAGATAAGCAGTTAAATGTTCATTTCTTGTTTTTCTCTTTTTGTTGGTTTCTTGAAGATGCATTTTTCTTTTTGTTTTAGCATGTCGTTTTGGGGTCATCTTGTTCCAAGCCTCTGTGTGGCTTTGTCACCCTTTAGAGCTAAAAAAAAAAAAAAGAAAAGAAAAGAAAAGAAATGCGCTTAGGCCCACAATGACTTTATGGAAATGTAGATTTCTGCAGGTCTTCAATGTATGATGTGACATTTTGTGCATTTTATTTGTGCAACTTTATATCTTAACCTTTTAACACCTGAGCAAATCTTTCCCAAACATGGGAGGAAGGCAATAAGCATGAAAGAAAAAAATGAACAAAAATGTGCAAGAAATTAGTAAAAAAGTACAAGAAAATTAGTTTGAAGAAAACAAAAACCATAAACAAAACAGAAGTTTGGTGTGTTTGAATGAATGGCGTTTGTTTCACTGACATCTAGTGGTCTCTTAAGAGGAAGACGTGGCTGACTTACATCTTTTTAAACTCATCTGTGTGCTCGTCACTGCAACATGTGCTTTTATATGACACCAATCATCACCTCAGAATGCTTCACGATGCAGTAACAAGCCAAGTGATGGCACAAAAAGACATAATTTATCCTCTTATCACTCAGATAAACCTGTTAAGACTTCAAACCAAGAACACTAGCCTGATGTGTATCGTCAAGTGAAGTATCAGAGGGAAGGTATAATACATATATTTCATTTATTCATTTTGCTACCTGTACCAACTGTGACTGTGACTGTGCGTGTGTGTGTGTGTGTGTGTGTGTGTGTGTGTGTGTGTGTGTTTGGGTGCGAGGTAAAAGGCCTCTCACATACCTGTGTGTCTCAGGAGCCCTGGTAGGTTTCCTGGAAACGAGCCGTTTCCTCGAAGATCAGTTCCTTCAGCTTCTCCTTGGGAAGGTCGTCCAGCTCCATGGAGAAAGTGAAGGGCTCCTCTGCTACCGGCTATATACACACACACACACACACACACAATTACACAATTACACAATTACACAATTACACAATTACACATTTTACAATTTTACAACTAAAGCTGGAGAGCTGTTTCCTTAAAATGTAGATTTAAAAAAAGAAGTCTTATGGGTAAAAGTGAGAAGTTTGTTGTTGCAACATGTTGCATACAGTCTTTAAAAGTATCACAGGCAGCTGCACCTTATATTTCATTTAGCCTTTAAGACTAACACACTGCTTTCATGAGCATTGCGGAGCCTGTTGTTTTTTTTGCAGCGCAGGTCAGCCGCGGCGCATCTAGAGAAACGATGGCTCGCCGATTTTTTCTGCGTGCCTTGCACATTTGTCAACAGAAACAGACAGTGAAAATGGTGTTTTGATAAATGAAATGAAATGAAATGTTTGGAGGACTGCGTGGTTGACAATGCGGGAGCTTGCACGACTTCATAAACGAGTGGAATATGTACTTATAAGTGTGGAAAAACAGCACTTATAGCTGCATCCCTGCAGAAGCGTCTTAGCAACAACGCTGTCAGTGTGGACACACAATCTGTTGAATAGCTCGTATATTTTTGGATCTTTCAGGAATTACCATGACCATTTTCACAGGGGTCATTTGACATTACACCTCAAAAGATATTTGATTTAAAATGATTCTATGTACCCACAAATCTCGTGTTTTTAGACACTTAATGCTAGTCCCATGCAGTTTAGGGCAACAACCGGGGGTTGAGAGGGGTGGACTAGAAGAGGTTAAATGCAGTTAAATGGAAGCTGTTATTTCCCCTGAAAACTTGCTGAAAAACAATTTAACTACAGGGATTCAGTTTATTCTGACGTAAGCTGAGATGCGATTACATTGTTTAACCTCTCTCGGAGGAAACGTTAATACCTGCTGCATTCCAAACACAGCTAAGAGGCTTCCCAGCACAAAGCAGAAAACAATGAAAGCTTGGCTCAGGGTTAATAACAATAACTAACATGTTTGAATGAATGAGCCCTTCTGCCTCCAACATTTGTGCAAATCTCAAAACTTGGCTGAGAGGAAGCAGTTTTTTTGTTGTTGATCAGTTAATGCAAATTCCTCTTTAGAGTACAGCAACGCTTTAATAAAGGATGCACCGATATTCACCTTATTGACCGCCACCTGCCGATCGCCAGATACGATGACATACACTGAAGGCGGTGGCCAATGTTTTTAGGTTGTGTCACATTAGAGTTTCACAACCTTAGTTTTAACACTGATAGACAGAACAGACTCTGTTCTTACAGTTTAATCTTCAGGCTTCAAAAAAGTTTTCTTTAAATCAACACGTGAAGCACCGATAACCTTCTGCTGCAGAAAGAGTCGAAAATTTCATAAATCTGCTCCACGTGTGCATACCTCATCTGTGGGATCGTAGTACTGCTCCAGGTAAGGATGAGCCAAGGCCTCCTCCACGCTGATGCGCTTCGCAGGGTTAAAGGTCAACATGCGGTTCAGAAGGTCCAGAGCTGCATTAGATTGATCAAGAGCTCCAGTTAGTTCAGTCAACCAGGCCGTTTACTCTTCTCTCTTCTCTTACAATGATATTATATGAAGTTCAAGCAAAACAAAAATAAGTACATGTAATGAGTCTCCCACAGCCAAAAAAAGAAAAAAGAAAAGATCATTATTATTTTTTTATAATAATGAAATAGAGACTAGGGGGTAGGATTAAATAAGTTTTTACTTCCTCTGACTCCTTTTCGAGCATCTTACATGATGATGGATGCAACTTATCTAATTTTATTTATTCATTTTTTTTTCATTATTTCTTCCTTTTTTGTATTTTGATTATTTAATTTTTCACTGCTGTTTTTTACATGTTTGAAATTAAGATATCAATCAACCAATCACTTAAAATAATTACTTAGATCATATCCATCTTATTTTCTCCTCTGACATATAAACTGGTAATGCATTGCATTGCCATACCTTTTGAGTCTGCATTGTACATTTTTTCCCAGGGGACCCTGGCTTTATAAGGCAGGGACTGCAGGTAGTTTCTTGCCTTCATGTTGATAATGCAGTTCAGATCATCTGGAGTTGGAGAGCCGAGGATACCTGCGAACAGAGGAGAGTGACGTGACTGGCAAAGGACAAAAAAGATTTAAGACGTTTCTCTAATGTGATTCATAAAATAATTCATAATTCTATTCTCGTCTCAATTACATTCAAGTACTTTTTCAAGGACCAAGAGAAAATCTGACTGGCATGATAACAATAATCCCGAATTACTGATATCAACTGATGGGAAAATCTTTATTGTTATAACATTTGAAGCCATATCGTCCAGCCCTAGCCCTTCACAGTGTTAACTTTTTGTGGGGTGAAAACTCACCCAGTATGTGGTTGAGCTGGTCCAAGTAGTGTTTCCCGGGGAAGATGGGCCTGTTGGACAACATCTCAGCCAGGATGCAGCCCACTGACCACATGTCAATGGACTTGGAGTATCCCTGTGACACAACACACATATTGTTCACAGAGTCAACAAACTAAGAAGCCATCCAGTCCAATACGGAAACCAAGTCCAAAACACGCATACACACACACACACACACACACACACTCACGCAGGCCTACCTTTGAGTTGAGCATGATTTCTGGAGCCCTGTACCAACGAGTGGCCACGTACTCAGTCAAGAAACCTGTGTGGTCGTGCTCGGGGTCGGCTATCCGTGCCAGGCCAAAGTCACAGATCTGAGGATGTCGCACAGGGTCAGAGGTCAGAAACATCATATTTACACAAGTCAAGCTCCCCTCGCATAGAGAATCTGAGAGCAGGGAAGATTTTCCTTAACTCTTTATTTACCTACTCCTGGTCCAGGCAATAAGAGTAATACTAAACACAATACATATATTTGCCTAAATTAGCAGAGTAGATCAATTATTTGCAATCTCTTTACATTATGAATAAACACATTAGGAAACATCAGTAAAACAGAGTCACGGCTGTAACGTATAGCTGCAGTATTAAGGGTTTATTTTGTCTCTGGAGAGGAATGTATCAGAAAGCAGCTGCAGCATGTGCTGCCTTTGTTCTCCGCTCCTCCCACATGATCAGCTAATCCAGGGATTGATGGCTGCTGAGAGTTCACAAGTGTTCTCTGAAGCTGTACAACACGGCCAAGAGCAAAGACAGCCCTGGTGGCTCGTATCAATCTGTTTATAGCAGCTCGTTTTTAGGCATTTAAAAAAAAAAAGAAAAAAAAAAGACCACCACTGACAAATCACTGTGGAAACAAAATTAAGAAATGAATCATCATTAATCTGTGAGGCTTAAAAACACCCTCTCCTCTAATTTACACGGTGGGGCACTTTTTTTGTGCTTTCCTACATTTCCCAGGATGCATTTTAGCAGACCCCTGTGATTTGATGCAGCATAAAGCAGTATAATTTAGCATAACATTATGTACGTACATTTTCTCAAATATAAAAGCAGCGGATGCAAATTACTTTTAATCTTTCAGTGATTCTTAACTACTTTTGTAACAAGTTTTTTCAGTTTGGTTTCATTGCTGTGGTGGAGGAGTAAGAATAAACATTTATATGTAATGTTACAATGTTTAATGCATGTTAATAACGAGAAACACATATGTAAAAGTACTCCCTGTGAGCAAATACCGCAGGCTGATGACGCTACTAAATACTTTTATTTTTTAAAACTTTTGGGACACGCTGACGTCAGATCATGATAGATTTCTTTCTATGTTCATCTTTTTCAGGCAAGTTACTGCAAGTGTTTATATTACGTGGCCTTCGCTGCTGCGTGTGGCTACATGCTAATGTCGGGGAAACATGTAAACTCGATGTTGTTAATTTCTCCCTGATTTCAGATCAAATTCCTGCTGGAACATGTCAGGTTGTATTTACAAGCTTTAATTGGTGTATTGCTTTTTCAGTAAAAAGTGCCACTACTCTTCATTAAAGTCATTCTCCGTATGCAGTGATGGTTCAGATATGAAAGACCTGTAAATGCTGACCAATCAGAGCAGACTGGGCTCTTCTGGAGGAGTTTAAAGAGACGGGTGCTAAAATGGAGCATTTCAGAGAGAAAATCAATGTTTCAAAAGATAAGTTGTTGGGAAAGGAAAAAATATGTTGCATTCATGTTAATCTGTATTTTCAGCCATATTTTGATTTTTCTGAAAAATAAGAATAAGAATTATTTAACGTTTCAAAGAAACGTCAAATAATTTGCCTCAAATAAGAGAATATTTTTACAGCATTACAATCTGACTGTGAGCCAGGTTATATAGAGCATCTGAAAATACCAAGTTTGATTTAGTGTTAACATTTTTAATTCGGTGAAAGGCCACAACAAGCAACAAGAAGCTCGGGTCAATCCATCACCCATGTTCAACATTCCTGAGATTCTTCCCCAAAGAGTGCTGTAACCTGCAACTGGCACCAGTGTTTAAATAAACATTGGGTTTTTGTATAAAATATGTTTTTAGCAAACTGAAAATAAGCATTGGACTTAAATGCACCATTTATAAAAATATCCTCCTTCTAAACTTTTCTCCCAAACATGAAGTAAAGTGTACCAGCTCTGAATGTTTAACACCTATGCTGAATTTATAACATAAAAATGAAGAATTTCTGCAGAACTATATATACCGTGTAAAGCATGAATATGTAGTTTTGTGTAGGTGCATGTGTAAAATCCACCATAGCCTAACAGAGCAGATCGAAAACCAAAATGTGTTTTTCTCCGCTGCAGGGTAATGCAGCACCCTTGTTGTTTCCAGTGATGATCTTTTCTTTGTGTGTGTGTGTGTGTGCTGACCTTGAGGTCGCAGGTGGTGTTGATGAGCAGGTTGGAGGGCTTGAGGTCACGGTGCAACACATTGGCTGAGTGGATGTACTTGAGGCCTCGCAGGATCTGGTAGAGGAAGTAGCAGATGTGGTCGTTGCTCAGCTTCTGGGTCTTCAGCAGCTTGTACAGGTCCGTCTCCATCAGAGTCTGCACGATGTAGCTGGAAGGACGTGCGAGTCAAGGAGGACAACGACAGGACGGAAAGTATCCACTGACACCGGGAGAAACATAAGCACCACTCTGAAAGTGATTTCTAATGCGTGCTTAATTATTCAGCGACAGAAGTTAATGAATAAAATCAAACCAGGAGCTGCTGAGGCATACTTGATCATATATTTGTACTGCGACAACATATTTGGCTCCACCTTCAGTTTCTGGGTATAATGACCTTCGCTGTCATATTTTCTTGACTCTTGCAGGGAAAAACGAGACTTAAATTTAGTCAGGTTGTGCAAATAAGTGCAATGATTGTGGTGCAATAATTTTGTTCCTCAAATTATAACATTTAAAGACTGAGACACAACAAGTCGCCACTAAAATATGTGCATATTCTATCATGGATACATCTGACAAATACAGTCACGGGTCATCCAGAGGATCTAAAAAGTCCACATAAATAGTGAGAAATGCCGTTGCAGACTTTTTTGGATACTATTACAGTGTACGTTTTTTTAAGCTAAGATAGTATCGTAGCTCGGGGAATGGCATCGTGGGTCGGTCCGTCCCCCACTTTGGTCCAGACTGAAATATCTAAACAACTACTGGACAGATTGGCACAAAATTTGGTACCAGCATTCATGTTTCCCAGAGGATAAAATGTTTTTCTTTTGTGATTTGGTTTTTGAAATGAAGGAAAAAATCTGACTGTTTCCTTCAATGTGCACTGTGCAGCGCTCTCCCTCGATGACAAATCCTTTATTAAAATGGTTCAAAACTGGTGGAAATGTGGGCTTCTTTGCTTTATAGCACTTTGGCCACATCTGTTCAAATCAGGATTCATCATGAGTCAGCAACAACACAATACAACAAAGCAGAGCAGCTAAAGAAATCAAACAAGAAAACCAGGCACGAAAAATGCGAGATATCACACTTCCTTTCTGTTGTTTCGAGTGGACAAAGCAGCTTTTTACAGAGAAGCTGCCGACGCTGCAGCAACTCACTGCCCGGCCGAGCCTACAGTCCACTGATGCTCAGCAAATCACCACTGTCACACAGGCTTAGAAATTACAATTATAACAGCAGATTTGTATCTCAAGCTAGTCAAAACACTCAAATGATCGGTTTAGATGGTGTTAAATAAACAGCTGGACTGGGTAAAGCTGACTGTGTAGGATTTAGGGAGATATATTGGCAGAAATGGAATAAAAAGTATCTTTGGTGTACGATGACCTGAAAATAAGAATTGTTGTGTTTTTGTTTCCTTAGAATGAGCCGTTTATATCCACAAAGGGAGCAGGGCCTCATAATCACCATGTTTCTACGGGAGCCCTACACGGACAAACCAGGCACCGGCTCTAGCGAGCAGCTGCAGAAAAACATCGTTTTGGAACATAAAACTGCTTTTTTTTTTTAATTTAATTTTTTTTTTTTTTTTTACCAGTTCAACACATAAACACATTTTTTATGAGTAATTAACTTAAGACGTGTTATCATAAATATGGTAATTAATTAGGTACATTATATAATGTTACCATAATTCTGAACACACCTTTTTAAGATGATTACTATTAAAAAAAACACTTTTTGTTTTGGAGAAGAGACCTCTGCAGGTTGTTATTTTCCCCGTAGAAGCAAACATTAGCAGGTGCCGGGTTTGTGGTCCGTCTTTGACGAGCTGAGCCGTTTTTGAAAAACTCTGATTTTTTTCGTGATCTTTTTTTGTTGAGAGGAAGTGACCTCTGCAGGTAATTTGGCTCCCGGTTAAAACCTCCTCAACAATGAACACTGAAGTAATCCTAACTGGGAGTTCACGGATGGCTGCTTTAATTTTTAAGTAAAGAATATGGTAACATCATCGAAATGACTTTTAAAGGTGTTTTACTTTTACTTTGGTTTCAACATCTATTAGATAACACTATTAGACAAGCAAGAAAAATCTCAATGTAAAAAAAAAAAAAAGTAATTTAAAATAGTTATCAGTACACACAGCAGCTCAAAACAGTATTAATAATTATTCATATTAAGCCTAAAATGTTGCTTGTCCAGCCATAAAAACATGAGCGGTATAATTATAATTTCTTCTCTTATTCGACCATTTGGTCCACTGAACTCTTCGTCAAACTGATCCTGAAGCTCCACAGTGAAACGAGAGTATCGTGACTGAAAGCTGGATTATTATCTCCTTGTTTATTTGTTTGGTGTAACCTCACCACGCAAACACACTGCCTCAATCATTTCTAAGTCAGGTGTACTCACGACAGAAATCTCCCACTCACTTCAAACCAAACGCAGAGCTGTTGCTCCTCAGAAGTCACTGTGCTCTGTGTTTCTGCAGGTTTGTGAATGCAGCATCACCACACGTTTAAATTAACACCTTTAAAGTGCTACGCTTATAGTAAAGGATGCTCTAAACAAATAATGTTTTCAATGCAAAGGCTGAGGAGGAGGCATGTTTTTAGTCAGTTTAATTCTCTATAAATTGGATTAAATCTGAATTTGGGGAGTAAGTGACATATGTGACTATTTTAACCACTTTATGTACTCTGCACTTTTGCCTGTTATAAATTCAAGAGTTTGCTCTTTTATTGAACCCGTTTTATATGACATCATTTCTTTTATTAGCGTCTTATCTGCTTATAAACGTGGTTTATTTCTTTTAATCTTATTTCTTTTATCTGCTTAAATGAGGTTAATTCTCTTTTCCACATTTTAAATGTGGAAAAGAGATATTTTATTTATTCATGCTTTAATGTTCTTAACTTTCTTAATTTTGGTTATGTCATAAGGGGGCGGGACTACATGGGTTTCTGACATGTTATTTTATTCTGTAAACATTTTTATTTGGGAAGCATTTTTGTGCTTAAACTTGAAAAGTGCTATATAAATAAAGATTAAGATATTATTGTTATTATTATTATATGCATGACCCTTCGTGTAAAGCATTAAAGGATACACATCCCTCATGTTGTCAATGTGCCGTGCCCTGAGAATGTCGTTGATGCCGATGATATTCTCATGGTGGAAACGCAGCAGGATCTTGATTTCCCTCAGTGTGCGCTGACAGTATGTCTGGTGCTCAAACGGGCTGATTTTCTTGATGGCGACGCGCTGGCTTGTCACGTTGTCCATAGCGGAGCTGGGCAGGGTGGATGTGGAAAGAAGCACAAAACAGATCTCATATTACACTCTGACTATACAATTCACACAAACAATGACGTTATCAGAAAGTGGGCTAATACTAAGCTCCAAAAGGGCGTTGCAGACCGTCTCCACTGCCAAGATGGACACGTCTTTTTGCCGAGATTTGTTGTGAAGTGCTGTAGGTGTGTGAGTGTAGGTGCAGTGTCAGTGTGGTGTAGGTGTGGAGTAGATGGAGGCTGAGAGCAGCCGTGACTGGTGCATTTCTGGGACCCTTGAATCCAGTGTCCCTTTGTGGGGGGGGAAAGGTTTTCACACAGACACTCAGCTTCAACAGGAACAACGGTTACATCACATCTTCCCCGTTGGTAAAGGCATTTTTTTTCTTATTGCACAACACCCTGCATAAACTGGGCAAGTTCATGTGCTCACTAAAATGCTGAGCAAATGCCACTGGATGTTGGTTAAAATCACATCTGTAACAAAACACCTGATCATGATGAATAAGCTGTTTGAAAGCTGGTGTAAACACAAAATCAAAGCTGGCAGTTTTTGAAAATATATGGAGAAGCTTAATGGACTTATTAAAACAAAATGTTGATGAATTAAACCAAAGATGGGAGCGGAGTCAGGGCGATTGGAAATAAGGATATAAAGTGTTGAAGCTCATGCAATCCTCAAAGATTTCTGTACTTTGTGATTACTGTAACATTTGTTTTTCACCTCTGTTTTAATTATGTTTTGTTGTTTTTGTTTTTCTGTTTTGGCTTTCCTTTTTATTCTATGGTTATATCTATGTGCATTATCTGTTGTAATTGAAAAACCCCAATATTGTCTAAAAATGACAGTGATGCACACTGCTTGTCTTGTTGAAATGGACGTGTGGGCCAAGCTCTTCCTGCTTCCATCCTCTCTGCACAGACACGCAGTGCTGTCACATCTGATCCTGTTCGCAGTTCAGCCTCGACTGCGATGACTTGGCATTGATGTCAAGTGCAACAGGGTTGCCTAACGTGTCCACACAAGGCTGTAGATCACATACAGCGATAACACGAGGAAAGGCCTCGCTACAAAGTGATAAATCCCCCTTGCATCCTCTGCAGCAGCTTTGCTGCAGGCTAACAATCACAATACAAGTTAGAGATTAACGTGAGTGTGATGCCGGACGTGTGACATGTCTGTGGCGACAGCTAACTCAAATTTGAGGTAAAATGCAGTCTGCAAAAGATTTCTCATCGGATAGCAAACTACGTCCTGCGCAATCACTCCCAATCTTGTTTCCTGTAAAGCTCATAGCCACGCCTGTAGCCAGCCAGCTAGCCTGCTATCCACAACACGGGCTGATCTCAGCTTTTACAAAGTCCGATTGTCGGGCAGCAGGTTTAAACACACACATCGACACTGCACAAACACTTACTGAACAGCGCTTGTTAAATAGTAAAGCTATCTTTAGTTGGCTACGGTATTTGCTAACAAACAGATGAGGCTGAAGTTCGCTTCCGATCCGTATCCTCCGCTAAAGCACTTAAGAGGAGAGTTAAGGGGAAAGTAACTTACGCTGCTTAGCGACCGACCCTCGTTTTTTGCACCTCTAAGTGTGTGAAAACAGGTTATCCGTTGTTTCTCGCATTTGGGAAACCTTTATTCTGTCTGACAAAACGCAAAAAAGGGAGATTTCACTGTTTTTCCCCTACTATACGATACAATTTAATTGTAATCTAGGCCAAATTGGACATGGTCTCTTTTTGCATTTTCACAAATAGAAAAAAAAAATTTCACAAATATAATATTGAGCTTTAAATAATCATCAGCGTCTCTTTGATAATCTAGTCCAGGTCTGACCTCTCTAAACATTGTGGTTTTCAAGAGAGACCTGGTCCAAAGCGGTCTACATGTGAAAAAAAGTAGTGAAATCCACCTTTTACACATGTTCGCAAATAAAATAAAGGAATCACAAATCTGAAATTGTGTTTTAAATACTATTAAGTCTCTCTTAGATAATCTAATCCAGGTTTTACCTTTCTCAGTATAGTGTTTGTTTTATCTAGACTTGGCCTAATGTGATCACCATGTTTTCCTCCTTTTTTTTGCATTTTAACAAATAGGATAAAGGTTCTCAAAATGTGCGAGTGAGTTTCAAACAACGTTGAGGGTTCACTTGATATGTTTATCATGCTTTCACAACACTAAAGGGTGCAAAAAAACCGAGAAATATTCACTAGGAAATAAAAGTTACTTTTTCCTTAATTCTCCCCTTAACTGCGGACTCGGAAGCGACGAATCTGAAGCGAACTTCAGCGTCGTAACAAACAGCTTACGTTAGCTAGCCCTTTTGATTTAGACACTACGGTGGCCCAACAGAGACGACAACTCACCAAACCATTCCGTACGCGCCCTCCCCGATGTAAGACAGATTTGTGTATCGGGGGCCAACATCAAAAAGCTGGCCCTTCACGGACTCGCAGGCGGACTTGGTTCCCACAGCTGCGGGCGGTCTATCCTGCGGAACCGTACAAGCCGCCCCAGCAGCCAGAGTGCAGTTGGAGCCTGCGGCCCCGACCGCTGCAGTGCTGCTCGAATCCGCCATTCTTCCTCTCCAGACCGCTCCCGCTCCGTCCGTGTGTGTCACCGAGGCTCCGCGGCCGCTCCAACAACGATCTACCGTGTGTCCGGTGCTTTAACCGAACGGATTGTTTGATTCACGGAGCAAAACGACTCGATCCGGGCCCTCTCTACTACCGGAGTGTAAATGGATTTCGTGCGTGAGCGCGGATTTGGTCTCAGCACCGAGCGTAAATGCGCGTGCCAAACTACGGTAATACAGTTGCGTTAGATATGGTGGCTGGCGTGGTTTGTTCGGGCGAAGTCGCCTCAGATTTGCTGGAGGCACCGCCCGTTCGGCCCCGTCGTTACAGTGAAACAAGCGCACTCTGCAAAATAAACATGCAGCAGCAGCAGCGAGTGGGCGTGCCGAAATATGTTGCATGCTGCTTGTTGTGACAAGAATAACAGACTCTGTGATCAAATCGTCATTTTATCGGTTTTTTTTGTGTTTACCCGCTCCTGTATACCACATTACGTCAGAGTACTGTGCGCCAAGGTGAATTATTTTTATTAACATGTGCAAGGACTTCGATGTATAGCACGGTCGTAAAAAAACGATACAAGTATTACAATTGACATTAAATCATATTTATTATGTAGCCTTAGATTTTTTTATTTTACAAGATTCAGGGGTGCCAAATTATGGAATGACTTTTCCCACCCCGCGAAAAACTGTTCCTCTATAACAGGTTAAAATAAGATGCCAAAAAGACAATTTAACGGCTGTTTTGTAATTACTTTTTTTTTTAGTATATGTGTGTGTGTGTACACAAACAACAAATTAAAAAGTCATTAAATGACATGAACGTGACATATTCATTAATATTCCAGTTGACATTTTATTCTCTGTGGGTTGTTTTTTGCGTTGTTGTTGTTTTTTGTTTTTTTTTTAAACATTTTGATGTTCTGATTATTTTATCTTTTTTATTTTTTAAATATATATTGTTGGAGGCTTTAAATAAGACCTCTTGGCTCTCTGCCTCTCAGCAGTGAATAATATTTGTTATTTTTGCGATTTTGTGTATTTTAAATTGAGCAAAAATAAAAATGCCAAACATAAAAACATCAACATTTGAGACATCTTGATTCTGATATATGAGAAAAACATTTCATTATTTTCCCAATATGTTGTAGTATATTGTTTCCAAGTCCCAGTGTGTATTACAGAAAAATAGAGATTGATGAGATGGGTAAAAATCGATACAGCATAGTATCACAGTATTTTGTGTGGCTAAATTGTATCGATACAAGTAAGGCAAGTATCAGTTATTCATTATATGAATTCTAATAATAAAATTAACTGCCTTTTCCGTCCATTAAATACATTTTGCTGCAGTTAAAATGATTAAAGTAAGATGAACAGACTGAAAACTTTATCTTATCGGATAAAACAGATATATGTAGAGTTTTCCTTTGGGGAACATAATCTGCAGTGTAAAAAAGGTAATAAATCAATATGTTATTGCAATACTCAGCATACTGGAAAACTTAAAAATCACACTAATATCGTATCGTGACTAAAGTGTCGGGATAATAAGGAATTTATTTGTTTTATATGAAAAAATACAGAGTAGGTGCACAAAAGTGTGTTTTTGTAAAGTCTGTAATTATAAAGATGTAAAATCCTTTAGACACGCTGGAATCTTATCACCATGGAAACGAACGTGCGACTGCCGTATCCACACCCCTCCGCAGACGTCACCGCGTCGGGCGCAGCACTTCCTGGTTGTTGCTTGGCGCTGCATGTTGTGGTTAATAAACAATTGATTGATTTATCCCAAGGAATGGTACATTTCCTCCTGCGACGGGACTGGATCGGCCGCATTCGTCTAGCGCTCACTCTCTTCGGACTCCCGTACACCGTGTGCTCCCTCGGAGCCAGGTATGGACAGTAACGTTAGAGGTTTGACTCGAAAATGTGACTATTTTGCAATATTGTGACAGTTTTAAGCTAGCGCTGTAATCACAAGAAGACAAAGTTATATGCTGTCGCTAATTCTGTTAAAGTCGTTTGTTACTGCCAGCCGATATGACTGAAGTCAGTATTACAGTCGAATTAACAAACGGTTTTTATATCATTTTACAGTGTATTGACGTTGCTTACATGCAAAATTAGCGTTGTTTCACAATAATATCATATCAATATTAAACTTTATGTCATACAAATGCAATAAATAGTAGCTAAATCATCGTGCAACAAATGTGTACTGCAGTATAAGAGTAGAATCGTACTGTTGTGTTTAAGCCCACAGCTGTGTTTGGTTTCCCTCTGAAATTATGTATTATCAGTTTACAACAGAAGATAAATGCTGTCATCACTTGATTTGATTTGATTTAATTTGACTTGATTTGATTTGATTTATAAATCATATTAAAATGTCATACATTTTAAGACAATGAGACATGCAGGAGAAACCCAGAAAACCCTCAAGGGGCTTGACAACAATTATAAAATTACAAAATTGTACATACACACACACACACACACACACACACACACACACATATATGCTATAATAAATTATTATTATTATTATTATTATTATTATTATTATTATTATTATTATTATTATTATAACTTAAATTATATAGCATTTATCCAAACAAAGTGCTTCACAAAGTGCATATGAATAACTAAACAGTTACAATAAACAAAACAATGTTAAGAGTAAAGATAGAAGTGTGCACAGAGAAAAAAGCACATAAAACACAACATTTTTATATTGCAATTGTACAACTCAGTCATTAAAATAAAAACCTTTCCCATAAAGAAATAAGAATGGACAGGCAGATGAGAACAGAAACAATTATGTAAAGAAAAAGAAGAAGTGAATAAAAGCTAAATATGCAAAAACACACATCATGTTGGGCTATTGTTGTCACTCAAAGGTGAAGGTGTTTCCATAATTTGCTGAAGAGCCAGGAGAGCAAGGAGTGCATGTGGGATGGTGCCGTCTGGGACCACGCTGCTGAGGGGAAGGCAGCGTGAGGTGTGCTTACTGGATTTCCATGTCTCATATTTCCTCCCTTGCAGGCCTGCCATCTCCTGCACATCTTCTCACCCTTTCAGAACCACCAGACCCAGTTGCTGTAAACTCTTCGCCACCAGTGTCTGGACAATGCCATCATCAGCAGCGCCTCATGTTAAGTCCAGATGCCCCCAGTATCCAGGGTCCAAAATCAAGCGTTTCGTTGTGCCTGATGACAAGGTGGACTGGAGTCAGAGCTGGCCGCAGTATAATCCGGTCACCTACACCGACCCGTCAGTGTTAAAGAAGCCAGCATGGGCGGATCCTGAAATTGGGTGAGCGATATGTTGGTATGCATGTTGGTAGATGTGCGTAGTTATTTTCTTGGCTGCTGTGAGATGTTCTGATTGTTTTACATGCTGTTTGTTTTCAAAACAGCTGGAGATTTTTCATGCCACTTTCGCTGATTTTTGCTCGCAGCTCTTTCTCTCCAAAGTTCAACACTGTGGATGGTGCTGCGGACAGGACGAGCTTCGGCGGCAACTACAAAGTAGAAAAAGGAAAGCCACTGTAAGTTATTGAATAATAATTGAAACTGTTTGTACACTGTCAAATGTATTGGTTTTGTTTAAAAACACACAAAAAACACTTCCCTAATGTTACTGTCAGTCGCTTCACAGAGCTGCTGTCCAGTATGATGATTTTTTTCTAGTATTAGCAACCATTTCACAATACAAGTCATTTCATAAAATGTTAATGTCGTAAGACATTGCTTTAAGGAATATTCACCCACAAAATGACAATTTGTGTTTCACTTACTCAGCCCGCGTTACATCGTTTTAATGAAGAAAACTTTGTTTTATCTCATGTGCCATTATGGTTGACGATGAATCTAAAAATGGTGAACATTCCTCATGAATTGAAGTCATAGGGCACTGCATTTACCAACAGCAGAATTATATCAGTTCATCCAAACATATCAAAACTCTGAAAGAACTCGACTCTTGCAAAATAATTTAAGTCTCATTTATCCAGTCGTATGCTCAGTGTTCCCCAAACAGACAGCCCTGTCTGGGAACTAAAAGTGAAACTTAATCTCTCTTCAAAGCCAGACTCCATTGACAAAAATAGCAATTTTACCTCACTAAGCACAGGAGCCGCTGGTCCGCCACTGCATTGATCAGTAGTTTGTTTGTGTTATTGTGTGACTTTGGTGTATACGACCTATCTGTCACTTTGGGAATTACTCAGCATTATACTGCTCAAGTTTTGTGAAAGTTTGTAAATGGAAGTTTTTATGTATTATTTTGTAAGAATGTTTGCCGCTTTTGGATTCTTTGTTCGCTGTGGCGGTACGTGGGAAAAACAGCGTTTTCTTCACAAATTCAGCACAACACACAGTACTATCTGATGCAAAACAATTCGAATCAATTGTTGTGCCCTAATCCCTTCAACACCTCAAAGACTGCCTGAATGAGTAGCTAAAACAATGACACACAGCAGTGTAGTAATCAATGTTAAACAGAGGAGCAGCGAGGACAATAATACAACAAGAGAAAACTAAAACTATATAGTAAAACATCACCTTAGTCTTTAGTTGGAAGATCTGTAATGCTCTGTGTGCTCTTTGCTAAAGATTTTTGTGTTTGTAAAATATTTCTTTTGACTTTAAAGTCATTTTTGTGAACATATCCTCTTTAAACTGCTTATTATAAACACCTTTAATATGTGTAGAAATCCTCATGGACGCACAGGAGTGACTGGTAGGGGTTTGCTGGGACGATGGGGACCCAATCACGCAGCAGATCCCATTGTCACCAGGTAACTTTTTTTTTCTGCTCTGCACATTGGTATTATCATTACAATTGCCAGTCATAGCTCATCACCAAATTTAGTTACATAAATGATTCAACTCAATAACTAATTATCAGTTTGCATTTCTGTCTCTTCTAAAACAAATCAGCGTACCAGAGCAGGTTTCTGGAGTTGCTCAATTGCCACACAACAAAAAACTTTGTGTACTTTGCCGTTTTTTTTATATAAATGCCTGATGGTCTGATGTGTTTCACTGTCTGGCAGATGGAAAGTTGACGCCAAAGGAGCAAAGATAACTCACTCGGTCTCCAAGCGGCCGATCCTGCAGTTTGTGTCCATCAAGAGGAAAGACTGTGGGGAGTGGGCCATTCCTGGGGTTGGTTCCTTTCACGTCTCACACAAGCTTTACCGACGCGTCTGTTCCTATCATGATAAACTCACAGCTATTCAAAAGCGCTCAGGGGCAAAAAAAAAACTAATTCAAAGCTAGGACACGGACGGGTTTGAGTTTTTTGAGATATGTGAGGTGGGACTTGCTTGTTCATTGTGTGCTTGTTTTGTAGGGGATGGTGGATCCAGGAGAGCAGGTCTCTCTCACGCTGCAGAGGGAGTTCTCAGAGGAAGCGCTGAATTCGTTGGCGATCTCACCAGCAGACAGAGAAAAAATCAGTGAACGCATCACCAAACTCTTCAAATCACCAGGTTTCCAGGTCAGGAACTGACACTTGTTTATAGTCATATTTAAGTGCTTCTTTAAGGAAATACAAAATATCTTTTTTTTCAGGTCTATAAAGGCTATGTGGATGATCCTAGAAACACTGACAATGCTTGGATGGAGACGGTCGCTGTCAACTTCCATGATGACTCAGGTATCAATAATAAAGAAGAATGGGCCTCATTCATCAATAGTTTTTCCATAAATTTATTCTTAAAAAAGGTCGTAGGAAATCAGAATCATGACTTGTTCTTAAACTGCAAAATTGGTCACATTGGTGTTTAAAATCTGAGGCAAAAAAATATCGCCGAACACATAACAGAGACGGTGATCACCGGAGTAGAATAGGTTTACCCTCGTCAGTCTCTGCAAAGAGATCGCCATGGTCCTGGAAGATGTGTTCCCTCCTCGGGGCACGGTCTGCAACATCATGCAGCAGCAGTAAATATGTCACTGTGCAAGCAGAGCCAGGGTGCAGAAATAGGTCTACTTTGGGCCTATAAATAGCAGAATCAATCACAAACGGATTGAATGGCATGGTTCCCAATCATCATAATTGATGTGAATTGAAGTGTTAGTGTAGTGTTTAGGTATTTTAAACGACCGTAATGCATGGTAAAATAATGAAAATAGTTTTAAAAAACCCCATAAATGATAAAATGTTATTGTGATTTAAATCCTGTAGTATTATACAACTGCAGAATTGAAGTAGAATTAACCAACTATTCTGCAAAAACATGTCCTCTCTCTCTCCCTCAAATATTTTCAATTTCAGTGCTGCTTTATTGGCAAAACCATTGCAAAATAAGAATAGTGTTACTGAAATATTACACATAACATTACACAATAATATATCAATACATGTAGAAATTAATTTTAAAAAAAGCTTTTGCATTAAACTGTGTCTACATTTGTGACATGCATCTCTCTCTCACTTATTGGTCTGCTGCGGCGCAGTGCATTCTGGTAGTTGTAAGTTTTCTACCTCTTGAGCAAAAGTGTTTGCACGCGTTCTTTTTCTCTGTTTTCTCTGGTCATGTTGTACCAATTTCAAAAGTAGTAGTAGTTGGTGAATGAGTCCCAATGTATTTTTCCTTTTGAACTATCCAAACTTCATTATAGTTCTTCAGTGATTTTCTCTGTGGTGGCAACAAATGAGGCTTTTGTAGAGCAGTAACATATCTCATATTTTGTTACCGTAGGCAACAGTGTTAGCGAGCTGCCGTTGCAAGCTGGCGATGACGCAGGACAAGTCCAGTGGGTTGATGTTGACTCGTCCTTCCCGCTCTTTGCGAATCATTCCCATTTCCTGGAGCTGGTTGCCAAAGAGAGGAAAGCTCACTGGTAAACAGGGACGACAATCTGTGACAGGACGATGAAGGAAACATTAGGAGCCCTGTCGCTCTCTGTGCACTAAGAGTGCTTGTGCATTTAGGATGCATGACACCTAACCTCATGTAAATCTTCCCTTGCTAATTTAATCATAATAATCGTAGCTATTGAAGCCTTATATGCGCTCATATACATGCCCACTATACACTGAAGGTTGAATGCTTGGCTGCAGTCAGAGGAGACGGATCGGCACACGTTAGAGATGCTGTTTGACATTTGTCACAGAAAATCGAATAAAAGAGAGGACTTGTGCATTTTCATAGAAAAAAAATCAATTAATTGCTTGGAAGAAGCTCAACTTGAGACTGTTATGATGCAAGATGCTGCTGCGTGGCACACCACATTATTTCTGTTGGCACTAATTATGCTAATTTATTCAATGTTAACAAGGATCACATTAACTCAGCGCGATCATGTAAGAAGAAACACAATGAGCTGCTGAACATTACACATACTACATTAATTTAAGTGTGATACGGAGGGGGCAATCAAAAAAAAAAAGTGCAGCCTGACTTTGATCTTTAGATGTGAAAAGAAAATGAAGATGGTGTGTTGGAGCTGCTCACACAGCAGAGCATAGACAGGCCCTGAATCTGGAGGACAAACATGTTTTCAAGTGTTAACAGACAGTGAAAGCAAAGGCCATTTCACACTCGACAGCCTGCCTTTTCCAAAATGTTCACATCAGTACGTGTCATCTCACTGCTGGGCGTTCTTTGAATTACGCATTAAGTGGCTCATATCTGTTAAGATTCATGACACAAATGCTAACACATGGACACTTCTGTCATCAAAAGACAGCCAAGTCTTAAAGGAACAGTTTCCCCCAAACTGAAAAGAAAAAAACGACCTCCTGTGCAGTGATATGGTTGGCAGGTGTAGTGTGGTAGAAAGAAAATAGTTCCCTCTGGGGAAGGCTCTAACAACTAATCCCCCCCCCAAGACTAAGACTAGTGTACAAGTAAAAAGTAAGGAAAGACTCAGAAAAAAAACTACAATTTAAGGTATAAGGTTAAACATTGTCAGAAAATAATACTGCATATATTATAAAAGCCATATGAAATTGTTATTCTTATTTTTCAAAAACAAATCCAAATGTCTCTGAGATGTGTAGCATATTGCACCAAGCATTAGGAACAACTGATAAATTTGACAACAGCTTACTAAATAAAAAAATCACAGATAAAGTTTATTAAAAACAACACTTTTGGAAAACATTTCTTTAGGAAATTGCCTTTGTATAATAACAGAATTTTTATTGGATGAACAAAATTGAATGAAATAGTAAGAATTTTAATAATTATATACTGGAGATATAGTAATAATTTTTCTTTCTTTTTTTCCAGAATACTCATACAAATTTTTTTCCTGAACAAATATACCTGTACAATCTTAAGTGCAAATAGCATGTTCACATTGAGAGGATTGATACATATTTAGTAAACAACAACAACTAACAAACAAATAGACAAACAAAGAAAAACAAATTAGTAAAAAAAAAAAAAAAAGAAAGAAAGAAAAGAAATTGCTTTGAGCAAGCTGAGTGCCATCTAGTTCCATTATACTGGAGAGAAGGCAGACATCTCTACAGCACTTGGCAACTCATACTAAAGCAATCTATATTAATAAATAGCACTATAAGTAAGAGGAAAATATGTCAATTTTGATTTTGGAGTGAACTGTGCCTTTAACAGTTTTTTATATGAAGTGATATGAATATCCTTTGTGCTGTTGTGAGAATGCCAACAAGGCACTTGTGGGAAAAGATGAAGACTGTGGCTCTAAGTGAAGCTCTTACAAGAAGAACTTAATTAAAGTAGGTCCATAATAGTTCTAGGAAGTGATACAATTTCCTGAAGCCCTTTTCTATTTGCTCTCATCAACGCTCTACCAACAAAATTTGCCTGAGTGACATGATATTCAAAAGTTATGAAACCAGCAGCTGTGTGTGCGTTTCACACCTCACTAAAATACAGATTCAGAAGTTATAGAGCATAATCTTAAAAATGGTCACACCTATGCAGATGCATGTTCAGCTCTGACTGACTCTGTGTGCACTGAGGCCACTTACCAGCTCCACTGGAACATTTACAGTCTGAACAGCATTTGTTGTTGCAGCAAGAGAGAGTATTTTCACAGTTGTACTAATTCAAACTGGCAGCCTGCCAGTCACAAAACCCACTAACGTTTGCTTTTTTAACAAAAGTTCTTTTTTTTTTGTTTTTTCTTTCTTTCTTTTGCCTAATGTGATTTTGGCTTGTGGTTTGTCTAATACAAGAATAAATAATGGTTGGATAAGTGATACAATAATTAAAAATGTAATGTTATACCAATGCTTTCTGTTAAGATTGATTGTATATGATGCGAAAATGAAGCTAGATTTGTCAATTTACTGAACTTGCACTGAATCTGTCTAATCTTGTGATTTTTGTTATCCATCAAACTCACTTGAATGTGTCAATTAGTGTGGATTATTGAATTGATTTGTGCATTTACACCCATAAAATATGTGTGCATGACTATTGTATGTTGTGTGCTATATTTGTTTGTCTCCCAGTGTGTAACATCAGCTTTATGTCTCAGCCTATGTGGTTGCATTAGGAGCAGTCATCAAATATTTATGCAAATCTTGAGACCTGGTTGTCCATTATGAAGTGCTTGAAAGTAATAAAAATGCAATGATTTGTTTTTTTTGTTTGATTTTAGGAGATCTGCATCAATATGTGATGTGTTTCTTTTTCACATGCAAACAAAAGCTATGGAAAAGTACATTTTATGTGGACAAATACTTGCTCATGGTCCATTGTGTGCTATCTGTGCTGTGTGCTCTGGGACTGCTCCTCACCAGCTGGAAACAAGCCCTAACAGTCTCCATAGGCGACTCCTGTATAACAGGCAGTCACGTCTGTAATCATTTACTAAATTACAATGTTTTCCCTGAGTGGCCTTGAACCACAAAGAAACTCTATCCACCCAGACAGGAGCAACTATACTGCCTTATTACTGCAGGTATATTTTCCAAATGTAAGAGCAACTCAGTAAGACTGCCAAGGAGGTGCAAAAAAGTGCAAAAGAGTGTTTTAAAGTTGAGGATATTTAATGTATACACTGTATTTGCATGTTAACTGCACTTTTTAATGGCTATGTTTTCAGACCAGACCAGTAGTAGTAGTAGTAATGGTAGTAGAGGAAGTAGTAGCAGTATTTAACTTGTTTATTTTACTTTTTATAATGGCTGGGTTATGTGTAGGGATGAGGAAAAAACATAATCTGAGTTGCTTTTTTGTTAACAAACTGTCCATTTGTTTGAAATATTTTAGAAATTAAATCTACTACTACTACTACTACAAATAAATAATAATATTAATAATAATAATAAGTATTATTATTATCTATCCGTGTTATTATTATTATTTATTCATGTCAGGGGTATGGTAGGAATAAGGAGAAACATAAACCCAGATAATCGAAAGAACTACATTACCCAAAAGCCTTTGCGAGAGGAAGCGCATTCCCTGACGACGTGGCCGGAGCACGTCTCAACCCCGTGTTTCAACGAACCGGGGTGATTCAAACAAGGCAAGCCGGCTTTGTTCACAGCTACTTCAGAGACTCTTTCACTCCAACAAGTCTCTTCAGAAGTTTGATATCACCACAATGTCCGGGAAAGTCAAGAGCCGGAGTGCCGCAAACGCAGACTCGATAACCGGCGGAGTGTCCTGCGATGAGCGCATCCTGCGGGATTGTCATCAACTGTACACGGATCCCGACAGTGGTGAGTTGGCTAACATATTTTGCTCAGTGGAAATAGCTCCAACATTGACCTATTTTAGCACAAAAGCTACCAAGCTGTTCGCTGACCGTGGTTTCGCCAGCTAACTTAGCAAATAAAGAGACATTATCCCTGATACAGGCGGCTAACCGTTAGCTAACGTTTGCTATTAAACAAGGATTTTGTGATTTGGCTGACGTTGCGCTAGCTAGCTTTAAAGCTAGCGTTAATGCTAGTTTAATTAGCCAGCTGCCAATTAACTTGTGGTAAAAATGCTGCAGTCACATCATTTTCTTGCAATGAATGTTAGCTCACAATATACTGAGTTTTGGTTGGGGTCAGTTTACAAGAGATTTCAGTTAGGGGCGTAGCTAGGAATTTTGGGTCCCCAGAAAATGAATGAAATTAAGTACAATCATTTTTTTAGAGTGCCATCTATGCTTAGGATATTTAAAAATATCTACTCCTGTTGAAATTTTTGTGGCTCCTCTCCAGCTTTTGCTCACTCAAGTTTTGATCTTGACTGTCTGATCTGAGTCCTGCAGGTGCAACCACAGCACCATGATGGATGTAGTTTTACTTATATATTCACTGATCGGCCAAAACATTAAGGGTGGGGTGTGTAAAATTAGGGGGGATTTAGTGGCGTCTAGTGGTGAATTGCAGATTGCAACCATCTTTTTAAGTTCTTCTGGCTATAATTCTTTCAGTTTTCATTTTTCAGGAAGTTTTTATTGGGAACCAAACTATCTACAGAGGTCTCATCCTCTACAAAACTAACAAATCAGGCAATTAAAACAGCTATAATCACCAGCAATTTCACGTTACAATTTCAGTGCATCTGTGTCACGGTTTGGCATCTCGGGACGGGCTGCTCACCCTCAACATGCTCACCCCTCATGGTTTTAACCATGAGCAGATATATCCGTAGAGGTCTCTTCCTTTCCAAAACAAACAGACTTGGTGATTTAAACTGATCAAAAACCAAATAAAACAGTTTCAGCTTAAAAATCTATGTGTTTCTGACACACTATGGCATGTTGCTGCAGGCGGCTTGTCAAACACATGCTTATGCGAAGTGTGGTGGCACCCACAAGAATGCCAGGACCCCAAGGTCTCTAGCCGAACTTTGCATTGTAACAAAATGACCAATGTTATTCACTTAACCAGCCAATGGTTTTAATGGTTTTACTGATTGCTGTGCATCCTTGATTTTACAAAAATAAAATGTTTTTTTCAGGGTTGATCTCAGTCGCCGAATCAGTTGGTGTAAAGTTGCTGCCGCCCAGAAAAAAGATCACTGTGATGCTGATGGGAAACCACTCTGCTGGGAAGAGCTCCTTCATCAACTGGTAAATATGTTTTGCAAAAGTTTGTCCCAGTGTGGTTTAGAGAGAGAAATACTGCCCACGGTTAGAAAACAAAGTGATGCCTTAAATACACACAGTGAATCACTTGAAATATTAAACATAAAAGCCTGTCCCACTTAATTTGTGTCTGTTTCGTTCTTTTACATAATTTTTTGGCACAGTTTTCAATGCAAATTGAACATTTAACTGATAAATGCAATGCATAATGCATGAGTGTGGTCCTGCTTGTATCAGCCAGTTTGCACTGGTCTATTGATTTTGCAGAATAATATAGTTAAATTGATTTAACTTGGACAGTGGACAAAATATTTCTCTTCCACTGTTGCTTCACTAAATCGTTTGTGTTGCTTTTTTTTTTCTTTTTTATTTTCAGGTATGTCGAAGAGCACATCCAACGCACTGGGGTGGCCATTGAGACTCAAGGCTTCAGCTTTGTCACAAGTGGGCGCAAGAGGGAATCTCTCACAGTGAGTGCAACAGTGCAAAAACAATAAGAGGCTATTCATTGTCAGATAGGTTTTTATTTTGTTCAGGAAGAAAGAAGAAACAAAATGTGAATTTCAAATCGGATTCCTCACATTGCAGCATCGTCTCAGGGCTCCCACAGTCATGGAAAACCTGGAAAAGTCATCAGATTTGTAAAAATAATTTTAAGTTTTGGTTGGTTCCGGTTTAAAAGATATTTCCACCTGGTCTGTTTCTCTTTCTCTGCAGGGAAATGCCACCCTTCATTTATATCCACACTTCAAGCCTCTGCAAGAGTTCAAAGGTGAGATTTCAGCTCGAATCACAATCCCTCCCTGTTCTAATCTAAAGAATCGCCACAATGATGCACTTTGTCTCCCTTCAGGCTGCCGCCACACTGATCCGTTCCTAAATTCTTGCTGTTTTGATAGAGAGATTTGCTGTTTTGTTGCTTTTCCATTTGACAGTGACTTGGATATAGCTTTTCTGTAGCACTTTTAGTTTACAGTAAAAATTTGGTGTGGATCAGAGCGGCAGCACAATCACATTTCTTGTCATTTAAAAAAAACTGCCACAGCCATGATTTCCACAGTCACTAGTCCTGTTGAAGATAAATTATGAAGTGTTAATTTGTTACTTTTAATAAAGCCAAACAGAGGGATTTCTTCTATAATGCAACAGCCACATGGCTTTAGCGTGATCTCTTATATAATTCGAAGTGATCAGTATCAATCTAACTTCTGATCGTCTTGATTTCATTTCTAGGAGTCTCAGAGTACTTGAGCACAGAGATCTGCACGTCGCGACAAAAACGGTTCAGCCTGGTGACATTTGTGGACTCGCCGGGGTTGGTGGACGGTGATATGAAGTATCCCTTTGACGTGGACGAGGTTATCATGTGGCTGGGTGAGTGGCTGCTAAAAGAAAGTTTATTGTTTAATTGTGGTTATTGAGGGCCGACTGAGACTTTTGGGGCAGCTGGTGTTGTGACACTGGCTTATTTTAAACTGATATTTTAAAAATAATCCAAGAAGAAAAGCTCTGTTGAAGCACCAGGCCATGTTGCTGCTGGTTTCACCATTTCCTTTACCATCTTACTTTGATTGCCACAAAGCAAACTGTTTTGTAATCATATTTCAGTGGAATCATAGTGTCACAGTGTGATGAAACTGTGACAAACTTCTGTCGAAATAAGAAGCAAGTAAGACAATAAAAGAACTTTAAAAAAATCCTACTGAAAAGTTTAAAGAATTTTACTTGAGCATCAAACTTCCTTCAGCATGCATCAAATATATTAAGAATACACGTTAAAATGGACAGTGTGTTACAGTCTGTCGTGTTAAATAACGATCCTTCACACTGTCTCTCTCAGGTGATCTCTGTGACCTGATTCTGGTCTTCTTTGACCCCATGGGTCAGGCTCTGTGCAAGCGCACCCTCAACATCGTGGAGAGCCTGAATGAGAAACACGGAGATCGGCTGCGTTTTTACCTGAGCAAGGCCGACGAGGCTGGCGGAGAGTCAGACAGACAGGTCGGTACGCACAGCAACAGCTCAGTGTTTTGGGGCCGTCGGCATTCTTCATTCAGCTGAAAAACAAAAACATTATTCACTCACCTTATATGAACAACTCTATAGAAGTCAAAAGAGTTTCCACTTGTATAATAACTTTAAAAAGAGAGGCGCCTCTGGGAGGAATGTAAAGCTGAAACTGAACAAATCCTCTTCATGTTAAGTGTGTGGGTAGTTTAAAGCTGCTGTCCAGAGCAGGTTTTTAAGTATGTATGAGCACAGAACTAGGGCTGCATCTAACGATTATATCGTTATCTATTATCAGTTATGACAGGGGCATCAGCAACATGTATTTTAGTCACGTAACGAAGGAAAAATTAATAACAAATAATTGAACGCTATATTATTGTACCGCTTTGCCTTCATAAGAGCCTTTTCCAACAGGGAACTTAAGCCAAAATATTGTTCTTTTAAAGCCACCAGACTCCTTTGACAGAAACAGTAACTTTACCTCACAGCACGCGGACGTGGTGGTCTTGATTTTTGATTGATTTTAATTTTTTTATTCATTTTTTATCGTGTGACGTTCAGAGCCAAACTTATGTGGTGCTCGCAGCAGTAGGTGGGTTTGCTTCAGTAGTGACACTGAGCAGATAACCTACGTAAAGTCACACGGGAATTAGATTTTAGAGGGGCGTGGGAAAATAGCATTTTTACACAAAAACATGCACACTTCAACTAAAATTTGAATTTTGAGAATTGAAGACATAAGGGACACTATTGGAAAGCTACAGCATTACATAAAAAAACTCAGTAAAATACAATATTAAATAAGATAAAGTAATGGAGCCACCCGTTTCAAAAGAAAGACAAAAACTATTATTTGACCATCAAATTTTTTAATTTTCTGTCAGTCAAAACTAATTGTTGCAGTGCTATACAGAACAAGTAAATGAACACTCTCTCCTTTATACCAGAACTGCCAGATATTGTCTATATAAATATGTACTCTCTCCCTCTGACTGGTGTCTTTGTATTTTCGTTAATGTCTCAGAGAGTAATGATGCAGATTGTCCAGGAGCTCTGCAAGCGACCAGGACTCAACAAATGTGGTTTTGACATGCCAACCATCTACATTCCTAATCCCAGTAAGGTAAGAGCTGCGCTTTTGGCGATTGTACACTTTCTAAGCTCCAGTCTCTGTTCCTTCAACATGTTTCTTTGCATAAAATTCATTCAAACTTACTGACAGGCGTAACTTGTTTTTCTTTGTTTTACAGCCAAGTCGCTGTGTGAACCAGATCGAGGAGGTGTGTCGCACCATCGAGAAAACCATTAACCAAACAGTCCAGAATACACTCAACTCCCTGGAGAAGGACTGCGAGCTCATCAGCGAGGCCATCACCGACACACTCACTAACGACAGGTAACACACACACAAACATTTGATCGTAGAGCAGAGTGTGCAGGAGCTAGTTGAGGTAACTTTAGTTCAGTATTTCAACAAAGTAAAGTATTTCAGCTTAGCGGGACACACAGAGCATCGGTCCGTGACGCCGTCAGAGAATAACCTCGACTCTCTGCCCTCACAGGCAGACCGGTGTGAGGAACCGACGGGCACGCTTTAAGAGCTGCTTCCTGACTCTGCTGGGCTTCAGCGTCCCCATGGCTCTGATGGCCTTACTGGTTCTTGGCATTCTGTCCCAGGAGCTGCTGGAGGCGGCGGTTGGCCGCGAGGGCAGAGAGACGCTCTCACTCTACATGGTCAGTGTTAAAGCGAGCGCACCGTAGTCGTTGCACAGTCGGCGTATACAGCAGTCAAGTCTGATTTTTAGCTGCTGTTGTAATTCACAGGCTCCCGTAGCGAGAGCGCTCGACTCCCTCTCTGTGGAGCAGCAGCTGTACGGCTGTGGCGGACTGGTCCTTCTCTCCTTCCTCCTGCTCATCATCGCACGCTTCTCCTTCAGGTAGGACAATAAAGTCTCAGCACTGCTATCTGCTGCTACACTGCTGCTTCCAGTAAGGTTTCATTCGTTGTAATATATTTAAACTTATGGAAACACTAAATCAAACTTTGCCCTTGTATCTGAGTGTATTTTATTTTTTCTCCTTTTTCAGTTTATTTTTCTTGCTTTCTCCAGTGGACACTTGCAACTTGCAAAAATAATGCCAACTACTTTAATAATCAATACATTTTTCATGCACTGAGTGCCTTATATTCCTTAGTTTCATCTTGGCAGTTCTAAGGATTTGTTGCTTTTCTTTGTCTTGCATTAAATTTAATATTTTGGGGTTTTGGAGTTAAGGCCTTTGCAAATCAAATACGCTTTTTGCGTCCAGAATTTTCACACATCTAAAAATAAACTCAACCTTGCGTTGTCAGTTATGTTCACACACTGACAGCCTCGTCCATAATTAAAGTTTTTGGGACAAGTTTGTTTTTCTTTTTTTTGCGTCTCTCTTTAGAGAGTTGTTTTACCAAGATGCAGTGAAGAAAATGTGGCGTAAGTAGAAGTGGAGAGGGGCCCAGCAAGAAAAAGAAGTGGAAATCTTTGGAAGTCGAAAAAAGGAAAAAAGACAAGGCAGCAAACCGGCAATGATAATTCTCACAGCAGAGTTAAATTTTATAGCCTCATGTTATGATTTTATAACTCAGGTAGCGAAAAGGAAGATGCTGGCAGAGAGTGGCGACAGCCAGGAAATTTTTTCTTGTCCACAGTATTTTACGGCTTTTTTACTGCAGTTGTAACACTTTTATTTCGCTTTGTGGAATTAAGAAGATGATCTGTGTGAAGCAGTGATTTTGGGCTTCATGTGGATTGGCAGCGCTGCTCTTGAAAAAGGATAAAAAGAAACTTTCACATTTTTCCCAACTTCAGTTTTTATGTCGATAAGAAATCTCATTAATTTCCCTTTACGTCTTTGCAGCACTCAACCAACTCTGTCAGGCAAACAGAAAAGGCAACTGCAGGAGAAGCTGGAGTACGTTCAGGAGGTGGTCAAGACCAAAAAGGTACTTTTTATAGTTTGCTTGCTATATGTTTATTTACGTAATATAATATCCCATTTCTCATAAAAATCTGACTTTATTCTTGTAAAATTCCACCTTTTTTTCTCGTAACATTCCAACTTTTTTGTTGTAAAATGACGACTTTATTCTCTTAATATATATTGAGTTTATTCTAATGCTTTTTTTTTCTCATATTACAACTTTAATCTCGTAATATTATGACTTTATTCTTGAAATCTAACTTTTTTTTTCTTAAACATGGCCCTAAACCTTTGTCAGAATTTCCTAATAACCAACAGTTTGACTTAAAGTGACAGTAACACCAGTTCTGTCAAAAATTATTGGTGCCTCATCTTTACCACTAAATATTAGAAAAGTATCGATACAGGTATCGATAAGGACTCAGTTCCTTAAGGAGTCTCGATAACGGTATCAATATCAATAAAAATTAACAACCCCCATCCCTATAAAAAGGCGGTATTAGGGTTTGACTGTCTTGTCTTTCCCTGCAGAAAAAGCTGTATGAAGAATACCTCCGCCAGAGTGTCAGCGATCAGGACATGGACGTGTGAAGGCCGAGCTGCACACAGCGATTCAGCATCTCCACACTGACGTCCGACCAAATGACATAAAAGCTTTGCCAAGGTTTCACAGCAGCCATCATGGCACTCTGACCGCTCGTTGCTGCATCTTGTTGAAGTGTGCAGATGTAAATTAGAAGCACTTGATACACTCGTAGAAAAGCTCCTGTGCTTTGGGTACCGTAAAGTCCGTATTAGATGATGTTACCTCTGTAAAACTCTTAAAACCACACTACCTGCAGATGACTAGTGTTCTGAGATGACCTTTTGTTACTGATCACGTCTTTGTTGTGAGCATTTATATACGTGTACTTTGTGCCTCTGCACCGCTCAAATGAATTCAGGCGTATACCACTTTAAGATATTTAAACATTTTCAAACTATTTATAATATTTCTTTATCAGAGAAATTGTATTTTGGTTAAACTGCATATAGCACTGGTTTACATGAGTCACTTTGTATGAGTTTTTTTGACGACTTTCACCAGCATTTTATACACGGTACTCTGGCTGCTTGTTATCATGAAGTTACAATTTTAGGTATTAATCCAGTTTACGTCATGAATGTCTGTTAGCTAATAATGGGTCCAATATTCAAATACACACACAACTCTTGTTACTGACGCAAATATCCACCAATCAAACATTTTACCAATGATGAAGTTCTTTTTCTACTTTCCTCTTCATTCTGACCATGTTTTAACTGCAAATGACTTAAATAAAAACAGTGTTCAATAAATTTATTGAGATTAACCTCTGAAGTTGAGCTTTTTTGTTGCAAGGAAGTGTATCTTCAGAACGGCGCCTTTCGCCTTTAAAGTTGTGCATACGATCATTTCTTTTTACTTCTTCATTCCTTGACTTTTAGGTTGGATTAACATTTCTCGGGCACTGTCCCAAAGATCTTGAATACAGTAAGTTCTTAACCCTTTGGAACCTGAAAACATTAGTTTTCTTGTGCTGCGTTCAGATGCCTTTAACATGCTATTGAAGTAAATTCATTTTATTACTGTCAAAAACATGGGGAAAAAATGTCCCAGAAATTGCAAAAAAATAAGTGAATTGCTATGAGAAAATTACCTTCAAAATGTTTTTTAAAAAGGGGAAGAATTGTCAGAAAATTATTACCAAAATTTGAGGAAAAATGCCCCAAAAACTATTTTTATTATTTATTTATTATTATTATATATTTAATTGAAAATGTAAATCATGTTACAGAATAAGATACAATAAATGTTTTTTTACAGCACTTTTTAAGGTCTTTTTTGTTTTTGTACAAAAATGTGCCCTTTGCAAGAGAAAAATCAGGTTTTAAAATATATGCATATATTTCTTTTCTGCTTCACAGTTTTGTTTTTGCCTCACCGTCTGTCTGACTGCAGATGGACAAGGAGCAGGATTCATGCCATCCTCGATATCAGATTTCTAGATTAAGAGATGAAAATCGAACACAGGCGTGTAACAGTATCAGGGCTGGAAAGTTAAGTCAGAGAAAGTCTATGAATAGACTCACAGCATGTCGATGAGAGGTTACTGCAGTTATTAAAACTGAACTGAAACTACATCTAGGTGTGAAGAAAAATAATTTTAGTAACTGAAATAAAAAAAAACAGAAAAAACGAACCAAAACAATAGTGTGTACTTATTAAACTAAAATAAAACTGTAAAGGAAATATCTTGAATTTTAGTCGTTCTCAACCTAAATATTGTTTAGGCTGGGATGTCTGCATTCTAAAATGTTGACCCTGACATATCCCTGACAAATATAATAATGATTAAAAACAACAACGACAAAAACAATAAAAACTAAACTAAAACTATACATTTTTAAACAATAAAAAATAAATTTAAATGTAAAACCAAGTTGGAAAATAACTGAAATTAAACTGAATTTTAAAAAAAATAAAATAAAAAAAGGAAATCAAAATTAAAAAAACTAATTAAAAATACAGAACTAAAATGACTTTGTAGATGTAAAAATTCTGCTGTAATCACAGATGAAACTGCTTAAAGGCAAATGTGTGTGACTTCTAGTTTGGTGTAAACAGAGTCATTTCAGATCTTTTTTTTTGTAACTGAAAAGCAAACACAGGAAACTATAACTCTTGTACAGTTGTGCCCTTGTCAAGCAAAGGAAGCAGGTGCAACGAGACTCCAGCCAATAAAACTGTTTCCCAGTTTAAAGGTTAATATTTGGATTGGTTTTTAACATATTTGTGATTTTTTTAACTTGTCAGTGTTCAACAGATTAATATTTTTTAAAGTCTTGCTCTTTTGGACAATGAAGCACATGAAACATTATCAAATCCCTTTGACATTATCTCTAATTTTGGTTTAAGTTGAAGCCATGATATCAGTCTTTTGGCACTACTGTCTATAATGCACATACAGCACATTATTACATAATCTTTCCTCTGTGAAGGAGAACAGAGGACTTTGAGGCGTATCAGCACACAATATGAAAAGTGACCTACTTGCAAAAGCTGATAACACGCAGCCAAAGCTCACATTACACTGCAAGTAGCACTGTAAAAAGGACAAACTGTCCTGCTGATTTCTGTGCTATCAGGAATTAAACAGTAGGTGTTAGAAAGCACATAAACAGACATAAGAGACAGAGAGACATTTTTGGGTTTTACAAATGTATTTTTGTTTCTAGATTGTTAAATAGCACTACAGGTAAGAGGAAAAATGTGTATTTTTATTTAGGGTTTAACTGTCCCTTCAAAGCACCCAGGACACTGTTTTCACACTGAATTTTTCACTAGTAGAGACATACGAATTGGCAAAAAAAGGGGAAAAAACTCCAAAATGCTGGCAAATCTAAAAAAAAAGGAAAGGAAAAGGAGACATTTGCAGTATTTTTAAAATGTATTTTTCTTATCAATATATTCCCACTTTATTTTGAATTTGGGAGCAGTCATAAAACACCACTCAGGAATCAATATGGGAACAAAATATAAAAACTTCAAATTGCCAAGATGTGTGTAGGTGACTCAGAAAATATCAAAATAACATCTGATATTTCACATTGATACCAGTCTTCCTCCACCAGAGGGTATCCTTATTTTTTTGAGAGAAAGACGGAAAAAGAAAATGAGGGCAAGATAAATCTATTTTTCTACACCTCCATATCAGTTTTATAATAATTTACCAAAGGTAATTGAAAACATTTAATTATTTTTTGTTATACATTAACCGCTGCAGTTCACAGTTGCAGCCACAGGATTATCCCGGAAAGTAAAAGGACCTGCTTAAAAAAAGTTTAAAAATTAAAAAAAGGATCTCAATGCCCATCTGCAATATAAAATAAAATAAAACAAACAAATAAATAAATAAAACAAATGTAAAATGAATAAATAAATAAATATTCTATAATTATACAAATAATAGTAATAACAATTAGAATAATAGTGATAATAATAAAAATAACATTAATAATAATAACAATAACATATTACAATGTTATAGTAAGATTTACAGCCAAGAATTAATTAGTTATTTTAAAGTCCTATCTGCAAAATAAAGACGTAAATATAAGTTAATAATAATAATAATAATAATAATAATAATAATAATAATAATAATAATAATAATAATAATAAAAACAACAACAACAACAACAACAACAACAACAACAATAATAATAATAATAATAATAATAATAATAATAATAATAATAATAATAATCACAAATACATTCATAAATAAATAAATAAATAAATAATGTTGCAGTATATGGTGTCATTTTGTGTGATATTCAATTAAAATGTGGTTCAAAATGTGGTCCAGTGACCTCCAGTGGCCACCAAACAGTGGACATGGCTGGATATTAATGTCCAGGGTGTGGCAGCTACAAAAATCAAACCTGTGTCCTCTGTTTTTGACATTTTAACCTGCACAGAGTGCGGTCAGATGAGGAGTCAGGGCGCTCCGTGGACGCGTTAGGGAAAGGCATGCGGGAACAGGAAGGAGGTTGACGTGTTTCCGCAGGCTCAGACCGGGGAAAGTTGTTTCCTGAAGTTGACACCGAGCTGATCATTTCCACACCTAAACTCTGCTGCTTCTGCTGCACAACATGACTCGTACAGGTTTTGGTTTTTTTTGATGGATGCGTGTTTTCTTTATCGTCAGGTGAAGTGTGTCTGACGACGTTATGAGCTCCGACAGTGAAGACACAGGTGAGAAAAACAGCAGCTGTAAACTTTAATCTGCTTTACTTCTAACGGGATCGGTTGTGAAGTGATACTGACAGCTTTACACTTTATATTTTTACCAAAACGTGGACGTTAACTTGTTGCTTTTCTTTACTGTGAGTTAAAACCTGTTGAATGTGAAGCAGCTCTGGTCAGTAAACCGTTTAACGGCCTGTTAGCATCGTTGACCATAGAAATAAACGGACGCTGCTAGCCGCAAGCTAACACTTTAGCTTAACTCACTGTCCAAACCGTGGTCTCTGAACCTGCTATAAACCACAATAACTCAACGCAACAGCTCTGTTTCACTTCCTAAATTCACTATTATCATAGCCAATGATGTGACTAGTCATAATCAGTAATATATTCTTCTCTGAGTGCTGCTTTTTCTCACAAAACCTTGTTGCAGGTGGCTTCAGTAACAGTGCAGCAACATCAAGTATCTTAAATGAAATGAAACTAGTTGCTTAAACTGAAGCAACAAGTGTGTGTGTGTGTGTGGGTGTGTGGGTGTGTGTGTGTGTGGGCGGGGGGATCTTGGTTTCATTCAAAAACATGAAAAGAAGGCAATTAGCAACTACACAAGAAATTAGGGTTTAACCGATATTGGTTTTCAGGATCGATACCGATACAGATTATTATAACCGATAATTGAAAACAATATGTGTTTACAATAAAGATGACAATATTTTTGTCAAAATTTTGGAATATAACAAACTCCAACACGAAACAAATGTTTAATCAAAACTGAAACTTTCAGCACCATATACAGCAAGTTTCCCTCTGTGAAAATTTAAATAAAAAATGAATGAATGAAAACACCCCCCTGAAGTTTTACAGAGTTTCTGATGCTTTCTTTGCATGTGTCGCAGACTGCCCTCCCTGTGTTGGTTGAATGTAAAACGCACACTTTTTCAATAATGAATTTTATCAGGGATCATAAAAGTAAAATGTAGATACAGATAATTGGCAAAATACCAAATCTAGGCCCTGGTAATCTGTCGACCCCTACAAGAAATGACCCAAAAATTAGCAAAAAATTTGTAAAAAGTTATAAGAAAATTACCTGAAAAAAACAAAAAATAAAAATACTCTGTAATCTAATTTTAGATATATACTTATAATAGTTATAAATAAATATAGTTATATTTATTTTTCCTGAGACATTTGATAATTTTCTTTTTTTTTGTAGCAAAGTTTAAGTCATTTTCTTGTGATAGTTTTATTTTAAAGTGCAGTTTTCTACTAAAACTCTTTCAATTAAATCAAAAATCCTTAAGTGCAGTATTCCATATATTACATAACTGGTAAACCTGCTTATTTAAAGAATTTGTTTGCATCTTAGATCAGTGACATAAGGTCAGATTTCTTCTTCTCTTCCAGTAATATATTTACATGTCTTCTCTGATTTCTAGTTATGCAGATTCCTTTTGATTTGAACACCTCACTGCTTCCCATATTTTTGTGATTTCATCCCTCCTGATGCAAACATCCTCCAAACAACATTATGAAGGCAAAACAGAACAACCCACTTTGTCACTTTCAGAGGCGAGCCTGAAGGCCCAGCTAGCCGAGTGCCGAGCTCAGGTCGAACACTGGCAGGGCGTGGCGACGATCTGCGAGCTGAGCAAACAGGAGGAACTGGCAGAGCTGCAAAAACAATGCGATCAAGAGATCCAGTCTCTGCAGGAGGCTCTCAGAGGTCAGTGTGTGTTTGTACGTGGCTGCGTCTTCATAATTATATATGCATAGTAATTGCAATGTCTTTTGACAGTCCTCGTGTGTCTAATTTCACATTCATATGGTTGCTTTTGTAATAGTGATAATGTTTTAAATATAAAAAATACTGGTAGTATATATATTTATGTATTTTTTATATTTATATAAAAAATACTGGTAGTATTTTTTAAGTGTTTTATTTTTTTTTAACTAAACGGCTCCAGTTTTTTAAAATTTATTTTCAGTTTCAGTTCCTCTTTGTGTACTTTCTCTTCAAGGTCAAATGACTAATAGTATTAATTATCTGGTTGACTTTATTTATTGATTTTTTTTGAAATTCTCTTTTTATTGTTTTAAAATAAACATGCAAAAACAAAATACACAACCACATAAACATAAAAACCTTTTAAGCATGGAGGGAACAAACAAAAATAAAAATATAAATAAATGAAAGAGAATGAATAAATAAATAAGTGAGAGACAAAACACACCAAATTAAATCATTAAAAACAAATTAAAATAACTGTTAAATAAAAAGTAGAAAGGCAAACAAAAAAAAAGCTCTGTAAAATAGGATATTGGATCAAAAAATACACATGGAGACCTGGATACAATGGGAGGCTACTGGTTACACCCCTATGTGTTTCTGCTTCTAACTCTCACAAAGTCCGTCAGTTTAACATTTGAAACATATGCTATCTATTTTGCCCATTTCTCAATAAAGGTATTCTTCTGGGTTTTTAAATAAATCCTTGTTGACTTTCAATCCATTTTGTTAGTTTAACATTTGATACAGATCTAAGAATGAACCGAATAAAAAGCTGGTATTTTTCCAAGCTATTCAATGAGTTAAAAGGTCAGAAGAGGATAAGAATAAAAATGTGTTATTATTTTTATAACTAAAGGTCTTGATAATAAAACAGCATTAATCCTAAATGCAGCTACACTTTTTAAAGGTGTTATGGGTTTATATTCTCAAACTTTCAGGCAAACCGGATATAATTGATCCAACTGGAGGAGTAAATGATTTAATCTTCATCATGTTGTGTTTACAGAGACAGCAGCGCAGTATGAAGCCAGGATATCTGTCCTCCAGTCTCAGCCTGTGGAGTGGAGGAGAGCCAGTGGGCAGAACGTGGTCAGTGTTAAACATTGTTTCTTTTTTATCCAAAATTGATCCCAAATGTTTTTTGGACTTGATCCCAGCATTTGTTTCTCTCCACCTGTCAGATCAGTGGAAGAAAAGGCCGGATGGACGCAGAAGTCAACAGTAATGAATCCCCGACACCGGTCACCAACAGCCTGACAGAAGCCGAGGCTGCGACGGACAAGAGGTCCAACCAGCCGTCAGAGCTCGAGGCGGTGGCAGAGGGAGAAGGAGCGCCGCTATCATCAGAAGCATATTTTTCACTGAGGAACTGCGACTCGGCCTCTTTGTCCTCCTTCTCCTTAGACACGCCCTCTCTGCCCAGAAAACTCCACGCTCAGGACGACACCGACTCTCTGGTGTCCACAGGAACTCTGGTGCCTGAAGCCATCTACCTGCCGCCGGCCGGACACCGGCTGGTCACGCACGGCGACTGGGATGCACTCAATGCTCAGGTATGGATATAAAACTATGATACTGAAGGTCACATTTTACGTTCTGATTAAAGAAACATGTTTCACACTTTTGTGAAGCAATAAAAAAAGCATCCTTTCATCTACGCAGTTGTGATCGACCAAAAGCTCCCTCATAGACAGACATCAGTGTGATGAAGTTGTGGTGTGTTGGGCAGGTGTCTGAGCTGCGAGGTGAAGTGAGTCGTCTGCAGGCGGAGAAGGAGGAGCTGGAGAAAGAACTTGACACGCAGACCAACCACACACACAAACAGGTGAGCGACGCTGCTCTCAGTGTGTGTGTAAACATCAGCGAGTGTGTATACATCAGCGAGTGTGTATACATCAGCGAGAGTGAGCGAGTCTGTCACACACAGTGTACACAGTCACAAAACATAAATGAAATCACTGACTAACAATTTTTACAGGGTTCCTACGGTCATGAAAAACCTGGGAGGGTCATGGAACTTCATAATCACATTTTCCAGGCCTGGAAAAGTCTGGAACTAGTAAAAATCTTTGGAAGTTTTAGAAAAATTATGGAAAGATGTGTGTTGTAAATCAAATTATGTTCATGTAACATAACAGTGAATTTATTTTCTGTAGGTGACAGCGTAACGGAGCTCTAATATGTGTCGATTTGTGACGTTTTCGGTTATGTTATGTTTATGTTTATTTGTTCATTTTGAGCGTTTATCCATTTTCTCACCACAGATCGTCTCTCCCTTCATGTATGCTCACTAGGCATATAAATTAATTTTCTTAAGCACATTTAGCTTCAGGGGAGATGCAGAAAACCTTAAATGGCTGTATTTAGTATATATTTTACTTCTGATTTTTTTATTTTGCTTCATTTTTTATGGAAAACTTAAAATATTTGGGCTTTTTTATTTCTTTGTAATTTTTTTATTTTTTTGCAGAATACTTGATTTTTTGGGGTTTTTGTGTGTTTAGGTGTCAATGCTCCAGGCTCAAGTCCACACCTCAGAGGCCCTCCTCCAGGACTTGCATAAATCTTTTAGCCAATCACAGACCGCTGTCCAGAGTCGGCTGGTGAGTGACGTGATGTTGATCCTAGTGTCTGTCTGTCTGTGTGTGTGTGTGTGTGTGTGTGTGTGTGTGTGTGTGTGTGTGTGTGTGTGTGTGTGTGTGTGTGTGTGTGTGTGTGACTGTGACTGTGACTGTTTTAAGAACAGTTAGAAAAAAGCCAACAGTAGTCACTTGAACCAAATCTTGTCTGTATAATTACTCCTAAGATAAGATGATGATTATTAATCTGTTATTAGAATGAAAAGCTGTTGAAACCTGCATTTGTGTGTCCAGGCGGAGCTGTCCTTTTCCCAGAGGAGGGTTTGCAATGAGCTGTCCAGACTGAAAGGAGAGGAGGTCGAGGATGATCAGCCAGACTCCAGCTCATCATTCTCAGCAACGCTGCAGGTACAATGACCTTTCTAGGTTTTTGTTTACTGTATATGGGCTCCAGGAGTGCTACAGCAAGAAATCAGTTTTCTAAAAATTCATATAAACATAGATTGCAGCACAATTAAGCTTCATTTGAAAGCTGGCAAATCAGTTTGTTTCTCATATCAGGTCTTAAAGACAGACTGTCCGCACTTTTATTGGCAAGTAATCAGATTGGATTTGTGTGTCAACAAATCTCTAACTTGTCTGCATGGGTTGCCGGGGTAACGACGTTGGTGTCAGTAACTATGTGGTTACGCAGTGATTTGACTTTCCAACATGAAAGTCTGAAAAATTGAGGTCCATCATCTCGCCCTCCAAACAGTTCATTTTGGCGTCTTTCCACCAACTGTTTTTCTTGTTTTCCTCTTTAGTGCTCTGCTGTTTTCAGTGTGGGTTCTGCTGAACATTTCTGTCACTCTGGATTTGAAGTCGGCGTCATGTGTGTTTTCATATACACTTTAAAATCCGATTTGAGCAGACAAAGCGTCCAGACTGTGACTCATCTGTAGAAAAACGATTTTAATCGCATTTATAAGTCATGCAGTACAGGTGGTAAGATTGTGTCTGTGTTGCTGTGGCCTCATTGTTGGCTTTATCACAGGCAGTTACTGTGCTGTATGTGCCTGCTTTTGCTGGCAGTGTGTCAGTGTGTGCATGTGCTGACTTTTGACCTCTAACCTGCAGGGAGCGCACAATGAGGAACGTCTTCGCATTGAAATCGTCAACCTACGGGAGCAGCTTGACAACCGGACAGAAGAAAATGGTCTGTGGAATATGTAATTATTCAGTACAGGGTTGCATCAGTGACTGTCGTGACACTGAAACATGTTTTATTTTTCATTTCTCTTCTCCTGCCTGCTACCAACTCCCACTGCTGTCATCAGAAGTTTTAGAAGGTGAGTAAACAAGTAATTCTTTATTATTATCCAACACTGGTATTATTATATTATCTTGTGATTAGTGTAGAGTTACATTTCATTCAGTTTTTTTCACATTTATATCCCCTTTTTTGAGTAAAAACTACGAAAATGATTCCCTTTCCTTTGATAATAATCATATGTGTTTGTGTTTTCAGTGCAGCTGTCCAGTCTGAAGACGGAGACGGAGAGGATCCAGGCTCAGAAGGACCAGTTGCAGGCTGAATTACTGGCCTGCCGCACTGAACTGGAAGCCCTGCGGGTGGCACTGTCTCATGTGCAGAGCACCAACAAGACTCTCACTAATGATAAAGTAAATCCAACCTGCTCCGAGTTACAGCTGATGCTTCACGTTTAACTGCTGTCTGTGTGTCTCAGTGAAGCCTGTAGTGTGGTCGTTTGTGCTGATGATGAGTCCTGTCTGTAGTGGACTGAAGTAGTGCTCAGGAATGCTTATCCTGATTATTTAAAAATGATCCCAGGCATTATTGATCGTATCAAAAAAACAAAAATCCTTGTTTGATATGTTTTCAAATCTTACTCTGACCGTTCTCTCTGCTGCTGTCAGGCGGCTCTGCATCAACAGTGTCTGGAGCTACGAAGCCAAGTGATCAGTCTGCGCTCTCAGGTCGACACCAGCCAGACTGTACAGAGAGACTTCGTCCAGCTCTCCCAGTCGCTGCAGGTAAGAAGCCCAGGACGGTGGTAGATGTAAGTTTTTTTGGACACTTATTGCACATCCATCTTCACTTTTTGCACACTTATTTACACTTATGTAACTATCTTTATTATTATTATTATTATTATTCTTTTATTTTATTCTATTCTATTTTATTCCATGTTAAGTGTCTTCCTTTGTATTTAAATTTACATTATTTTGGCTTTTTATCAAATATTTTATTCAGCTGCTGCTCTCTGCTGCTGCTGTAATAAAACAGTTTCCCTCATGGGATTAATAAAGTATTTCTATTCTATTCTAGTCTGTTTAAGTAGTTGTTGTTTTGTTTTTTGTTGTTTTATCAAAATATAGCGCAAATTTTCTGAATATCAGCGAAAGAAAAGGCAAATTTGTGCGCTTTTTCATCCACTACTGTTGTGCGAATATTTGGAATTACTTTATCAAGATAAGCGATGGGTGGTGCTAACTCTCAGTCAGATGTCATTACACCACTGCAGAAGAGGGTGAGATGTGATGATGTCATTAAAAGACAGCCAATGACAGCTGAAACAAAGGAAAACAACGGCTGTATAATAATGTGATATTCTGAATTTAAAAAAAAAATATTTTTGGCACTTGCAGTTCTGTATGTTTTTATGCACAAATTGAAAATGTGGTCAGTGGAAATGCATCAAATGTCGCACTGAAACGTTACTGAGCTCTCTTCTCCCCTTCAGGTGAAGCTGGAGGTAATTCGGCAGGCGGAGAGTCTTGAACAAGTCAGAGAAATCCTGGAGGGGGGAGTCAGTGAAGCTGGTTCATCGCCTGCAGACGCCTCGTGAGTTACACAGTCACGTTGGAACCAAAGAGCACAGACCAATATAAAACAACAGCGACCAGTAAGGACCAACTAACCACCACATGAGACACAGTCGAGACCACTGGGATTATCACAGCTGGTGCTCTGAGCACCTCTAACATTTGACGGATTTTCCTACAGAGACATTATTTTTGTTTCAGAGGTGATGGTTCGGTGTCATTAACCGAAACTGTTGCTTAGCGACCAAAGTGACTGTTGAAGCATGAGGACACTTAACTTTTTCACACACTCTTTTTCCTACATCCAGTAACACGTTTATTCATGTACTAATACACATGTAAATGTACCTGTTGTTAATACTGACGTGACTCCAGCAAAACACTCAACAGTCCAACACTTGACTTTGCACTGTGTTAGCAACTGATATGCAAGCTATACATTCATTTACCATGCAAATACCTTTTTGCATATCATGAAGGATGAGCTCTAAAAGCAGCAGATCGCAGTGCAATAATAATTAATAGTGATACAAAGTAGAGACTCTCCTAATTTAACTGTATTTCAGATGATTTTTATTATACACATACATTTGTTGACTTTTTATTTTAGCTCAGCATTATGAACCATTCCTGTTCTCACAACAGCCAGAGCAGCTTTTAGACTGCAAGCTTATTCATGGTTGTGGATTAGTAAAGAAGAAGACGACAATGTGAATATGTAATATCTTATCAGTTTGTTTTGTGTTAATACATATTGTAAAAACAGGCTACACAATATTTTCTTCCAGTTTTTGTGTTCATAATCAAATTCTGTGATGAAGTTTCTCAACCCTCAGAACTCAATGCAGAAACATAACCCATCGAAACCTGAGAAGATTGCCTTGATTTCTTTCAAAAACATGGGAAGAAGGCAATAAGCAGTGAAAGAAGAAAGTTCCTAAAAAAATACTAAGAAATTAGTAAAAAGTACAAGAGAATTACCTGAAGATTAGTTAAAAAAAGACAAGAAAGTAAAAAAAACAACAACAAGGCAAACAAGACTCGGGAAGAAGTGCTTAAAAATGATGATAATTCCATAAAATAATTTTAAATATTTAACTATGATAATTATAAATATATTTTTTTCTTAGCTTTTTGTCTTTTATCCCTAGACATTGATCCCTAGCCTTTTATAAATAATTTTCTAAATCTACTAATTTCTTGCAGTTTGTAAAACATTTCTTACAAAATTGCTCATTGCATTTTTATTCATGTTTTTGAAAGAAATCCCACCAATTTGCTCAGATTTTAAATCTAAAAATACTTGTGAAAGGCATCTGAAAGCAGCACAAGAAACATGAGGTTGCTCCAGGTGTCAGAGGACCTGTGTAGGGATGCATGATTTATTTACATTTTTGTCTGATAATCGCAAATTTTTATTATTTTGTCTTATTCCCTAAAGAAACTGAAGTTGATAATTGGTGCAAATAATACAAAGCCAGACTGCTTTTGTTGACTTTACATGGCAGCATCGACACACCCCGATGCAGTAGGTGGCAGTACGACTTTAAAGTTGGTTTGTGAGCCGCCAATAAACAGAAAAAAGAACAAGAACTGATTAGAGAGCCAAAGGAGTTGCTGGTGTGGACATTTTTCACAGCTCCAGAGGAAGACATCACAATTGTACCGACTGTCTGCTCCCGGACCACCAACCTCCCCATCAGACCAGCAAACATCCTCCCACAGTTTAACAGGTGAGACACAGAGCTGAGGGAGCGTCTCCAGAGCGTTAGTGCGAAGTAACACAGCAAATCAAACACAGAGCAGCAACAGCACCAACAAACTCACACCAAAAAGGTTTGACTCTGTTGTAAATAACCATTAATAACCATTAATAACCATTAGGTAAAGCTAGTCAAGTGACTGATATGATGTGTTTCATCAAGAAAAACTGCAAATATTTAAAGTCTTTTCAAGTCACCTGTCTGAAGTCTACGTCAAGTCTGAAGTCATGAAAACCAAGTCAAAGTATAAGGTTTAGTCAAGCAAGTCTCAAGTCATCAAATCTGCAAATTAAAGGAAAAGTTGGGATTTTTTGGAGTGATGTTTTATGGGGTTCTCATCCATAGTCAGCGTTTTTCATATAGTAGACGTCAGTCTGCATGCTGCCAGTTTGGAGAAACAGGCTGGAGTCTGATGCTTAGGGTAACCCATCACTGCTGTGGATGGGAGTCAGCAACAAAACATGTTTTAGCCACCTAAAAAATTGATATCACTTTAAGTGTATAAAATATTGAGAGTATTTTTACTTTTACCTTTCTGTCAGACAGCCAGTTTATACTGGGAAGCCGTTAATGGTTTCAGTTCCCTGTGATTTATTCCAAAGCCATCAGACTCCATTGACAAAGTCATTTTATCTCGCTGAACATGGAAGCTCGACGTGTTATTGTGTGACTTTGGTGAATCTGAACTAACCACTTTTTGCCAGAGTCACATAATAACACAAAGAGGAAAACTGTTGGAGGCAGCGGTGGACCAGCAGCTCCTGTGTTTAGCGATGTTAAATCCCTGTTTTTCTCAATGGAGTTTGGCTTTGAAGAGAGCAGTATAACGGCTTCATCCTCCCACTGGATATCACTGTCTGACAGCAAGGTTAAGCAGTGGAAATATTTTAAATATAGTGCACACTTAAACTGATCTTTTTTTTGGGTAGGACTTTCTTTTAGGTAGATTATATGCATTTTGTTGCTGACATCCTTCCACAGCAGTACACTGCTTTGATTACGTGTTCGACTCCTGCCTGCTTCTCCAAACCGAGAGAGCGCAAAATTATTCTGTACAAAATACAGTGAAGATGTAAACAATTTTACAGAACAACCTGTAAATCCTACAAATTAAACCTGTTGTTAAAGGTGTTAAAACCCTCAAATTAAATTAATATTTGAAAATCTACACATTACAAAATCATAATTATTTTTTTCCCAATTTTAAATAGCTGTTATTGGCAAGTAAAATAACCTTTTTTGTCAGTGTCCTAACATTTATGCCAAAAACATTTTGTTATTTATTTTTCAGAGTGAACATCAATGATAAACTTCAAGTTTTAAGGAACAATCAAATGTAATACTCAGATGTTTTAAAATCCATTTGTAGGCTACATATTTATCTATAAAGCATAACAAATGAATTTGCAAAATGTAAATGCTTTTTTCTGTAAAAAACTACAGTAATCTGTATATTCTGTTGATGCATCACAGCTGCGGGTAACAGGTTCTCTAATTGTCATTGACTACATTATTATTATTCCTGTTGCCTAACAGGAATAATAATAAGGAAATAGTGTCAGGAAATAGTGCAAACATCTATTAACAGCTTTATATACCAAAAAACTAAATAAGTGACATCCAGGTCCCACATTTTCTTTAATACATATCTTTATTCTTTAAGAATAGATTTAACACAGAATAGTTTTAATAACTCTCACCTATATATTAACTTCAGTACATACACAGAAAAAAATATTTTGCAGCTTTCTTTTGGTGTATTCTCAGATGACTTATGTGTTTTCTTTTGTATTCATGCCACTAGATGTTTTGATCACGTCGAGTGACTGTTGGCAGGCTCTCTTTCAGTGGGAGCGCTCAGCCTTTTCCTCTCCATCCTCTGTGTCTCAGCTCTCTCTCTCTCTGCTTCAGCCGCTCTCTGCTGCACTTTGACTCTAGACTTTACCTGCAGAGGAAAACACGAGCTCGTCAGTTGTGAGTTTAAGGATAGTTAAATGCATTGAGGGAGGAGTCCAAGAATAGTTTTGGGACATTTTGAGGAATACGCTAAATTGATTTGTTGCCTAGAGTTAGCCTGATGAGAGGATAGGCACCACTCTTATAAGGCTACATACTGTATCCGACTAGATTGGCTTAGCACAATCAAACACCTTCATGCACTTCTAAAACTAATACCAGTATTTTGCCAGGTGTTTATATGGCTTTTGGTCTGTCGTTTGGTCTGTCGTTTACTATCGTTTTTTATTTAGGCAATAACAAAATACAATCACAAAACTTTTGAGGTGCTTAATTAAGATCAAAATGAAGGTTAAGTTTGAAGATGGGTGTGATACGAACAAGAGGGCCAGGAGTAGGAGGAAAGGAAGTAGGGAAGGAACTATTGGGCTCAGGCCCTGAGGAAGTGCGCAGGTAAGCCAATTTTCTAGTGGAAAAACTCAAAATTACAACTCCCAGTTCTGTCACGTGACACCACTGGGACCAAAAAGACTTTTTTCCATTGACTTACAATAGGACAAGGATGTCTGTAAATCAGTGGATACATTTTTTGAGCGAAAATAACTCTTTTCACTATCAGAATGTAATCTATTCTGTATGATAACATTTGGAAAGTATAGTGGAGCCACAAGATTACATTTTATCCCATTCAAGTAAGTGGAGCCCTAAACTGGAAGTTGGCTGTTTGGCAGGCGTAAGTCTCCAGTACACATACTCTGTGTCCTATAATGTGGAAGATCAAGGTAATTCAGTAATGCAGAAATAGAGCGTTTTTGGCTTCATTCGCCTCTGAGCAACTCATTGGAATGAATGGGCCTCGAATGCTGTCTCTTAATACAGTGGTACCCAACTGGTAAATCCCAAAAGTAGGTCACGGGTTCATTCTGAGTGGATCACAAGTGACATGTGAATGTGTCAAATTTGTAAAAAAAAAAAAAAAAACGCTTTATTTTTAAGTAGAAGTGAATCTCCAGCAGCAAGTTTTTATTTCGAATTGCTGTTTCCCATCACAAGATTTCTAGTTTGTTTAATTCGTACAACATGCAAAAAATTGCTTTTTTTTTTTTACAAGTGGTTATGTGTGGCACAATTTCTTGGCTGGGACCAGTAACTTTCTGAAGTCTCTGCTGGTTGCCTGGTAACTGTTCAAAGATGAGAAATAATCTGATGCACAGCTGTAAAACAGGTTTTTGTTTTTTTATACAAATGAATACATGCAATACATGCATTAACCTATCCATCCACCTGCTTCAAGCATGGATGTCTTCTCAAGGCAAGAAAGCGAACTAGCATATTTCCCAAATTCATATCCTTGTATATTAATTTTAATCAGTTATTGAGCCTATCAACATCAAAGCAGGGGAAATATGCTCAAATACTATATAATATAGATCTTTAAAAAAAGATAAATCTATAGATGGCTGTTTTTTCATGATCACAACAGCAGCTGAGCAAACATGGCCTGTTTAAAAGATCTAATCCTAACATTTTGACCCCGCTGGCAAAATGTTATTTTACACAATGTTAGTTTGATCACAATGCAGCTATTGCAAAGTGAGTGCAGAGTGTGCTAACCGGCATTTCAATAATTCAACTTTAAGAGGATCCAAAAACACCTGTAAGCAATAAACTTAAGAAACATTTTCTGATGATTAACACTAACTATGCAAACAAAATGTACGATGCTGAGACCAATCATCAGATCTGTCCTGACAGTTTATGACAGATGCACAGCCGGCTGAACTGTTTCCAACTACACGAAATGCATCGGTCCGTGGAGATTTGCATGACAGAAATACTCAAAAACAACAACAACAACAAAAACATGCACAATGCAGAGAGCTTCAACCTTTAGCATCAGTCAGGGGAATACCTTGTTTTATTACAGGAGTATGGAGGAGGGGAAACAGGTTTAGACTGGATTGTCAGACAGGGAGAGGTGAAAAAGAGCATCCAAGGAGAGGAAAGTTAGATAAATGTAATCAGAGTAAACAGAGATTAGAGGAAAGAGGGTCATTAAAACTGTCAAGAACCAGAAAACAGGGAGGAGAAGTTAAAATAACAGTTCAAACACATAAAAAGATATTTAATTGGGAGGCATATTATTACTTAATGTTACATTAATCAATTCTAAATGCTTTAAAAATCAATAAAGGTCAGACATTGGTGGCACAACTTCAGTGTTGAAATGTTACAGGAGGATAAAGATGCTCTGTTAAAAAGTATACACGTATATATTAAAAGTAGGTCTTGGATCATGTAAATAATCATGAAAATCATTTCAGCTTTGCCCTCAGTGTGTTGAGGTTAATTAATAATCATAAGTCCTGCCAAAATCCCCTAAAAAATGCAAATACAGTACATGGTGAGGAAATAATTTTAACAAATAAATTTCAAACCTTTTTTAAACATCTAAATAATTGTACACACTAACATCATACTGAACGTGTTCACTTACCTTCCAGATATGTGCGAGCCACAAACTTGAGGACCTCGTCAATGAGGATGACCGGGAAGGAGAGCTTCAGCACCATCATCCACTGATCCACGTTCAAGTGAGTGAGCTTGAAGATCATCTGTGAATGAGAGCAATGTGGTGTTAAAAATGCCAAACTAGATGCACCACTTCCAGTAAGAAACAGCTACATGTTAATTAAACATATTATTAATATTAATTCTGATATGACTGAATACTCTTTTTGATACATCTAAAGAAGAAGAAGAATTTGCATAAATGACTGTTTATTCTAACTAAAGAATTTATTGCAGTTCTAACTATGATCACTATTGATCTTTATCTCGAATGGTGTATACAAAACAAAACAAAGGCCTGCTAATGCTAACAGCATGGCCTACTGGAGACCCTTTTGATGGCTTCTGTGTGAAATAAGGAGCTTCTGTCCCCGAAAGTTATGCATAGCATCTTTGGATATGTCTTCGACACTGACAGCCGGCATTGTTAGTTCAGGCAGCGCTCCGATTGTTTGTCTGAGTGAACTAAGGGAGGCGGGGCTTAGCTATAGGTTAAATATTACAAATCATCAGAGGTCCCCAGGTAATGTTCCTGCGTACCTGCCAACATTGGGCTGTGAAAAAGAGGGCGATGCAGCCCTATATAACCCTACACCACAAATTTATGATACAAATACAAGGGTGCGGAGCGCCTGTATTGGCGCCACCTTGAATGTGAGCTTGAATGTGCGCAGTGTCGACTGACACACAGCACGTCAGGCGATGTCGTTTTGGTTACATATCCTACAGTCTGGACATATCACAGAAACTGTGAAACACCCATTTGAGTCATATCCCTATGAAATCAGTAGATTAGTGGGATATGAATACCAAGTGGGAGCAGGGCAGGAGAAAGGCTCAAAGATAGGGAAACTTTTGTATGAAACTAATCAAGAATGTTCTTTGTTTTTTGATTCTTTGTTCACTGTGGAGACGAGAGAAGAAGAAAAGTTTCTTCATGAATTCAGCAAATACAAATCGTCATTTGGGGGGGTGATGTTTTCCTTTAAATGGCACCTCTGTAAGTCGGTGCGTCATCTGTCAGTATTGAAGCGATGGTAATGTGAGAGAAGATGGAGGTTGTTGGAGAGGCAGTGTGTGTGAGGGAGGAGTCGAGGGAGACGGGTGTTTGCTTTGGTGAAGAGGGCTGTAGTGCAGGAGGCCAGACTCACGGGCAGGGGGTCGACGTAGATGATCATGAAGTGAAGGGACATGGAGAGGCTCATGGCGCCCACCAGCCAGCCGTTGCTCCAGGGGGGCATGCGCACCAGGGACTGGTTCTCAGACAAGCTGGTGGGGGAGGGAGGAGGAGGAGGAAGAGGAAGAGGAGGAGGAGGATTGTGGGGTTGGATGGGGAGGTGGAGGGGTACGTTAATGCAGACTGAATATGTGTGAGGGCATATGAAAGAGTTTCTGTGTGTTGAGATGAATGTAGGAAGATAAATGTGTACCAAAGGATGTGAGGAAAAGGCTTGTGAGCTCTGACATTAAGAGATGAAAACAAACTAAATGTTGAGGAAATCTTCCCTCAGTTATCCCCTTATTATAATCATGGCTGCAACACTGTGCTCTTTATATTTTGCTTGAGTTCTTATGATCCTTGTACTCTCTGTTTTATGGATCTGAGGAAATTACTTCAAGTAAGCAGATGGTCCCATTAAAAAGAAATCTGGAAAGCATTTTAGCTGCAATCACAATGAAATATTCATGAAAAGTATCAAAACCACAGTGTAAAAATACTTCATTAGAAGTAAAAGCCTATGTATTAAAAGTTTTGATAACAAAAGTAACAAATAGAGAATAATGGCCCCTATTAAAGTAATGTTTTCATATTTGTCATTATTAGTTTACTATTTCTGCTGTGTCAAAGTGACACACTTTGCTGATGTTGTTATGGGGAGCTAATTTACTATTTTCCTTTAGAATAGTGTTACGTAGCTTTAAAATACTCAAGAAGTCTTGCATTTAAACTCCCTATTGAAATAAAAATACAGGAGTATTGTTGCCATATCACGCTTAACAGAATACATTGCCAAAATATCCATTTGTGTCTCAGTTTTTCACTGTGTTATGTTGAATTTATGAAGAAAATGTTGCTTTTCTTGCATGCAAAAAAATGGAAAAAATTCTTGATGAATTAAAGTTATAACGGTCCTAGTTTAACAGTTTAACAACAGCAAAATAATATCCAAACATCTGCTTACAAATTCTAGCACAACTTGACCGTTGATATAGTCTTGCTCCTGTTAAACACGGTCCCCTTTGTTAAAATTAATCAAGAATAACTACCTTTTTTGGAATGCTGTTCAATGTGGAGATGTGAGAAAAATGACTTTTTTTTTTAACAAATTCAAAGTAACACAGCATGAGTAACTGATATATCATTATGTGGGTGAAGTATTTCTTTAAAGTGAATGCAAAAGTACTCATTCTGCAGAAAAACTGTGCTACTGAATTGTGGTGAAAAAGAAGTACAAACTGACATCAAGTAAATACTCAACTACAAATACTTCAAATTTGTACTTAGTTACTTTACACCACTGGTTAGAATATTGTCTATTTTCAGTAACAGTGTCAAGGTAAGGGCTTAGTTGGGAGTATGAGATCGAAGTGCAGTCAGACCTGTTGAGAGCGTTGCACATCTCGATGGTGACCAGCACAGACAGAGCCATGGTCATCGGGGGAGCAGCCTCAAACACCTCGCAGTGGATCCCAGCAAAGTCCTCGTTGTCCTCGCTACACTGCATGAAGTGTGACTGATGGAGGAAGATAGAAACATGAAGTCTGGCACGGTCTCTGAGAAGCTACCCCCCCCCCCCCATGAAGCCTGTATGTAAAGACACTTTATGAAAAAGTTTCTTTTTGAAAACTAACCAGCTGGTGGAAGGTGATCAATGGGCCGTCGTCGCAGTACAGGAACCACCATGCAGCTGCTGCAACAGTCGCGGCACCAACATAACCTGCAAGAGATGTTACCGTGTTAAATAATACGTTCAAAATCCCAAATCTTGCATAAACATGCAAATGCTACTTGTATAATCTCTGAATCTGAAGTTTTCTTTTGATGATGAAGAATTCTGTGTTAATTCAGTGCAAAATACCCAGAAGGTGGATGTGTTACAACAGCGACAGCATCATTTAGATGAAACTTACAGATGCTTTTGTAAACATTTCAGTTTCATGAAGCTGTGTAAGTGTTCTTTTAAATGACATGTCAACAAAATTTATTATGGACTCCGTCCCAGTTTACTTCCATTTACACAGCGTACTGCGTGTGACGTCTTGTTGTTCTTCTGGGCATGCGGGCTACAGTGAGGTCATGACCAGTTCACACTGGAGTCTGATATTGGCCACATTTTAAGCAATAATGTAAACTTATTTAACTTAATTAAAAAATCAGATCTAGAAAAAAATCTGCACTAAGGTTTGCAGTGTGAACGCAGTGAGGGTGAGGACATGATGTGTTGTACCTCCGATGGCCAAGTATCTGAAGAAGAGCCAGCCAGAGATGAGGGGCTCTTTGGGTGAGCGGGGGGCTTTGCCCATGATGTCCAGGTCAGGAGGGTTGAAGCCCAGCGCGGTGGCAGGCAGACCGTCAGTCACAAGGTTGACCCACAGCAGCTGGACGGGGATCAGAGCCTCGGGCAGACCCAGGGCAGCTGTCAGGAAGATACTGGAGTGGAAGAGGAAGTACACTGTTATTTCATTAGTTTAAAATACAGTCTATCACCTCACCTCCACCTACATGTACTCACCAGACGACCTCGCCCACGTTGGAGGAGATGAGGTAGCGGATGAACTGCTTCATGTTGTTGTAAATGGCTCTGCCTTCCTCAACAGCGGAAACAATGGAGGAGAAGTTGTCGTCAGCCAGGACCATCTCAGAGGCAGACTTGGCAACGGCAGTGCCAGAGCCCATGGCGATGCCAATCTCCGCCTTCTTCAAGGCGGGGGCATCGTTCACTCCGTCACCAGTCTGAGTGAAGAGCAGAAGCAGACAAGTTATTGTATTTGCCTTTCTGTATTTAGGCTCACTTTGTTTAATTCGATTTGAAAGGGGGCCTATTATGCTCATATTCAGGTTCATACTTGTACATGCTTAAATTGTAAAATAACACGTTTCTTTTCTTCATACTGTCTGTGCTGGAACACCTGTATTCGCCCTCTGTCTAAAACGCCTTGTTTTGTAGTTGGGGAATGACTGTAATGAAATATAGCGTCACTTTGAAGTTGAAAAATTCACCAGTAAAAGTTTCTAAAACCAAAATCTTCAAAACCAGACATGTTCCAGCATGAATATGATCCAAAATCAGGAAGAAATGTACAACATTGGCAGCGGCGCCATTGGGCCTGAGCGTCTAAGGCTTCAGCACCCAGGATCTAAATATATAGGCTATATATTCATCTAAAAAATAAGTACAAGTTCTTCTCACCATGGCAGTAATCTCATCAAAGCCTTGCAGGAACTCAACGATCTTTGACTTGTGGGATGGCTCCACTCTGGCGAAGCAGCAAGCCTTTCGTACAGCGATCTTCTGATCGTAAGGAGGGAGGTCATCAAACTCACGCCCGGTGAAGGCCTTGCCAGTGACATCCTCATCCTCACTGAAGATGCCAATACGACGGCAGATGGCCACAGCTGTGCCTTTGTTGTCACCTGGGAAAGGCAGGATGGAAGATTTTATCATTTTTCTTAAGACTTTTCGGATATGATGAGATTAAAATGGTGGAGACAGTACTGACCGGTGATCATGATGACACGGATGCCGGCAGCCCTGCACAGCTCGATGGAGCTCATGACTTCCTTACGGGGCGGGTCAAGCATGCCAACGCAGCCCACAAAGGTCAAGTCAGTCTGGAGAAAAAAAAGCCAAGTTTAGCATCCTTTGGAGCAAGAAACTACTGCAACATTTCAACAAGTGTTTTAGTAAAAAACACTGCCACCAATGAGATTCTGTACTTTTGTACAATATCACATCTGAAGTGTCTTTTATTTCAGCCTTTATGTTTCTTTATCGCTCACCCACCTCATAGTCTGCAAACTTGCTGGAGTCCTCCAGGTTCATCTCCTCCTTCCTCAGCGGTGTGTCGCAGGTGGCCAGTGCCAGACAGCGGAGGGTATCACGCCCGGTGCCCCACTCCTTGATGACTGACATGATGTGGTCTTTGACTGGGCCAGTCAGCGGCACACGGGTGGTGCCAACACGAACGTACGCACAGCGGTCAATGACGCCTTCTGGGGCACCCTGTTGATGTAAAACATTAGTACCCACACATGGTATACAAATAATAAATGACTTGGCTGACTTGAACTTCATCTAAGCCATTTAATTTCTTTCATTCATGTGGTGTGGTTGTTTTATGATCATGTCAAAATTCAGGGATGGTCGTGTTGGATGGTTGATCGACCACTTTGTTTCAGACTGAAATATTTCAACAACTATGAGATAGATTCCCAGAAATTCTGACCTGGATACTTAAATGTTGTTAATGTTGTTGATTGGAGTTTCATGTAGGAACTATTTTCTTTCTACTAAACTACACCCACCAACTGTATCACTATGCAGAGGGAAGAGTGCATCTACCCATGGACAAGAGGCCCATGACAGCGTGAGATGTAAACATTGATGACGTCCTCCACGGCTGAGCTGTAATGTTAGCTAGCTCAGTGGTGCTGGGTCAGATAGCAGTAGATGCACTCTTTCTGAACAGTATACGACTTTAGTCGGGTAGAAAGAAAATAGTTCCAATGTGAAACTGCTCAGAACAAGGTCTGTGGATTATCTTGAGTAACCGGGTCATGATCTCTAGAAAGAGACATTGTCATTAAGTATTTGTTGGTACTTGGAACACAAGCCAAGTGCCATCTTGTGCCATTATATTCAAGAGAAGAACGACATCTCACGTGGCAACACAAAACAATCGAGATTGATAAATAGCACTGCAGAAAAGAGGCAAAATAAGTATTTTTTGTTTTGGTGTCCCTTTAACTTTTCATCTTGTGCCATTATGAGTTAAAAATTGTGATTTTTATAACAGTATGGATAATGATGTAATGACATTCCCATCAGCCTCAGCCATACTTTGTATTTAGTGCAAATGGCTGCATGCTTACACACTCAAAGATGGTAAACATAGTTTTTTGTCACTCACTTTGACAAACATCTTGTTTCCCACAGGGGCTTTGGCGGACTTGGCTGGAGAGCAGTAAACAGACATGGACTTTCTGTCTCTGGAGAACTCCAGTGTGAACTCCTTCTTCATCAGCTGCTTGATCACCTGTTCAAAGATGAAGGGGAAGAAGGTAAGCTGCAGAATGAGGGTCAAAAATCAAGGTTGGGCTTAGCACGTCTTTGAAGCCACTGTTAATGTTTGTGATTTTTTTGCACTCATTAATCCTGCAATAAGTTTTTTGACCACTTGGGGGCGGTGTAGATTGACATATTATCAGCTTTTAAGTTGATATGGTGAACCTGTGTTCATACTTGTCACTGTGAGCTACCCCTCCTTTGATCCAGTATTTTCCCCACTTTAAGTTTTTGGAATGGATGTAGTCATCAAACATGAATTTCAAACGGCAAGAGCTTAGGGAACACCTTCATCTGTGTGACACCACCGTGTCTTTGTATACAGGATAATACGCTATACACTGTATGGAATTTTTTGTGGACTTACAGCACAGCAAGCGTTTGCCCGTTCCACCTTGGACAGGCCACGCACTTCAGTGTTGAACACATTCATCTTCTCCACCAGACAGGACAGGGCTGTTTCAGTGGCCTCACCCACTTTCTCATAAATACCTTTGGACTGCATCATGGAGAAATAGAAAGAACAAATGTGTTAAAGTGGTAGTGTGTCACGTTTAAAATTATATTTCATGAACACAAAATTCTCGTGAATGCTCTGCAGACCTCGTTGTAGTCCAGAGAAGAGTCATTGCACAGAGCGCAGATGGTGGCCAGCTCGACCAGTCCGTCATACTGGCCGCACTTCAGAGGCATGCCACCCTTCGTACTGGAAGACGTAAATTGACAAAATTATTATGATGTTTATGTGTGTGCATGGTCATATAACATTAACATTAACTCTTTTGACACTTACACCTCTCCCTCTGGGGTGTACTTTGAACCGGAGATGTCAAACTGACTGAGGGAAACATTGTCACCCTCGACTTTATCAATGATGAACATCTGCATTGAGACACACAAAAAAACACATCCGCATTAGATCTGCTCTCCTTTTCTGTTAATTTTGTGGACTAAAAAATGATTGTATTTGTGTGAGCTCACACCTGTGAGTGTAAACCTACCTTAGTGACACACATCTGGTTGGTGGTGAGGGTACCGGTTTTGTCAGAGCAGATGACTGAGGTGCAGCCCAGGGTCTCCACAGAGGGCAGGCTTCTGACGATGGCGTTCTTCTTGGCCATACGGCGTGTTCCCAGAGCCAGGCAGGTGGTGATGACAGCGGGCAGACCTGTGATGGAAAGAGCCAAAGATTAGGCAGATAGATACTGAATGGAAAATAGAGTCATTGGATGGGTTCATCTGCGAAATTTTTTTTTGGTTGGGGTTCAGTGGAAATGTCTTCTTTGCCATAAGCAAAAAGCTGTGATGTAGGTTGGAGCAGCTAGCTAACTGAAAGGGTTGGTTCTGATGTACTAAGTAAGTGTAATACTTTTAACATTGTCATGTTTATTGCAGACCTTTCTCTTGATTAGATTTTAATTTTGCAAGTATTTGCTAGTAATTTAATGCCCATCCTAAGCATAACGTGGGTCACATGGGAAACCGATTTTAGAAGAACTAAGGAAAATAACATTTTGACACCAAAACATAAAAAAATTGAATGTACAGATTTGAATACATAAGAACCACTACTACAGAGCTACAGACTAATGAAGAAAAATATTGACCTGCCATTTAATTTAATTTAAAAACTTCTTAGTCCAAAGAACCAGGTGACAAGAGAGACTGGTATGAATCGTGTTCAAAACCACCTGGACTGTTAACCATCTGCCACCTGGCAGGCTGACAACGGTGGTGGTCCCTACACAGCCCTTAACACATCAGCTGGATCACACCCAATCTAAGGTATTCCTGTTGGAGGGGGCTGCTGCTGTATGCCATTCAGTCGGATCCATGTTCAGATTGTTGGCAAAAATCAGCTGTGACAGTGGTGTGAAGAAGGTCTGGAGAGGGTCCAGTTTAGTGACATTATGGTGGCATCTGTGCTTGCAGATGATGTTGTCCTTTTGGCATCGTCAGACTGTGCTCTGTGATGAGCACTGGCACAGTTTAAAGCTGACTGTGTTGTAACGGGGATGAATGTGAGCACCTAGAATATTCAATCAGTCCCATCGAGGCAGCAAAAGAGTTTCAAGTGTAGAAGTTTGATGCTTTTTAGGGTCCCTAATAACAACTAATGTCAAACCAGTTAGATGTAAAGTCAGCCGAGTGATTTACTGATCAGATGTAGTTCTAAACTTTCGTTGGATTTGTTTATTGGCCAAAAGAATCATGTCAAGAACCAAAAGGATTATTTGGCTTCCTGTCTGTGATAAAGAGCTGCTTCTCCAAGTTAAGAAAAGCCAGATAAGCTGATTGAACCACCTGCTGATGATGCTCCTTTATGAGGGTATCAGAAAAAGCAGACTGGGCAGAGATCCCAGGCCAGATCAGGACACATGGGAGTACATCTCCCAGCTGGCTGGAAGGTTTAGAAGTAAATCCTAAAGAAAGAAAGATAACTGGGCTGTTTTGCCTGCCTTCACCTGCCACCAAAAATGAAGTTGGATTTATTTGTATATACTTCAAAACAGAAAACCACCAAATAACAACCAGGATCAACAAAACTGGACATTAATTCATACCTTGAGCGGAAATCAACATAACAAAGTCCAAGAATACCCTGCTGATTTTACTTTGTGCTCCTCTAACATTGTTGGAAGAAAAGATTAAAATCGATGCAGCAGAACTACAGATATCGTCTTTTTAACTCAACACATTCTTTATCCTTTTAAAACATGGCGCCTACATTACCTACAATGCAATTTGACTGGTGACAGTTTAGTTGTTATGATAATTCTGAATACGTCACCGCTTTCGTGGTGCTTTCAGTGTAAGATGGTGACACCAAAAGCCACCTTTTGTATCTGTACGATACTTCACCTGAAAATGGATCCGGACTGAACCGGTTGCAGTGTTATTATACACTGTCGGATGTTTGGACATTTGGAAATTTGGATTGTCAGACAGCACCTGCCAACAAACCCTGTATGTGTGATGTTTTATTCTACATACCACATAGTACCATATGCCCTTTTGCCTAAACCTAACCATCAGTGAAAGCATGTGCGTTTGTTGATGTCCCTGTGTTGGTTGCCATGTGTTTTTGTTGCGTAAACACGACCATGTGCAGCGTAATCCCACCATGTCCTTGTGTTGACATCACGGTAGCGGCATCCCAGAGCATAAATAGCAGACACAGAAGGATATCTTACTCCAAATATGTAGACATGTAAGTCCACTGCAAAGCGGCAATATGTGACTACTTGAGATGAAAATGTGTTGTTTTATGCTCATAGATGTATAAAAAGAACTGGATACAGCGTTGGAGGTGGGGCCTCGTTCATTCATATGAAAGATGATCAGTGGTGCATTTAAAAATGCAGTACTCTACAATACTGTATGAAATTACCTTCTGCATGAAATTCCTTCCATTGATTGAAATATATCTCTTTTCCAATGTAAGACCATGAGGAAAAAATCTTTTTGGGCCCTGTGGTATCACATGATGGAACCAGACGTTGTAATTCCATGTTTGATCACTTTGTAAAACTGTCTTCAAAGTTTGGGGCTGTTCTTTGGGGCTTGGTTGTACTAATAGCAGCTAATGCGGCCTTGAGCAGAGACAAGGAGAGGGCAACCGAGGTCTGGTAAACTTTCTAAGTCCACAGATTTTTTTCATTGTCAAGCTTGCAGTCTTCAGACTCATCTGACAAAAGTGACATTATTTAGGGCAATGCATCAGATTTGTGCTGCTACTTCTCGAGCCATTAAAAAACTTGAGATGTAACTTCTTAAACAAATGCAGTTTTACTCAAAAAAGACCTATAAGCAGACTTCAATCAGCAAAATTGATGGAGTTCCCCCATGATAAGCTGCATGGTAATATAGTAATGATAAATCATAAGCCAGTTTTTAATGGAGCGTCACATCAATGAGCTACGCGGGATGAATCTTAGATATGATAATCTTCTTGGACAACGAAGTGGAAGTTAATCTCAGGGGTTTACCTTCAGGGATGGCAGCCACAGCCAGAGCCACAGCAATCTTGAAATAGTAGATGGCACCGCGGAACCAGGAGCCTCCGTGGACGGGGTCGTTGAAATGGCCAATGTTGATTATCCACACAGCGACACAGATGAGGGAGATGACCTGGAGGACAGGCAGTCAGACAGATGTGTAAGGCATTGGTTGTAGCATCTTTTATGTCCAAATTAAGTAATTTCAAACAGTATTAGCTCTCATTTTTAGGATGTGAATAAATAAAAATTGTCACTATGGTGACAGATTCGTCTATCTGCCTCCAAACCTTGGAGAGCTGCTCCCCGAACTCGTCCAGTTTCTGCTGCAGAGGGGTCTTCTCCTGCTCAGTTGCAGCCATCTGGTCACGAATTTTACCAATCTCAGTGGAGACGCCAGTTGCAACAGCAATACCAATGGCTTTTCCAGCAGCGATGTTGGTGCCCTGAATAAAGTTTTAAGAGAGAAAATCAAAAGGTTAGTTGATCCATCTGGATAAGGAGACTGAGACTGAATATTTCTAACTATTGGATGGATTTCCATTAAATTTTGTACAGAAGTTCATATTCCCCAGAGGATGAATGCCACTGAAGTGTGTGATTGCCTGACTTTTCATGTTCAGGTTCAGATTTGTGGTTTTTTAGTGAAATGCTGGATGAATTGCCATGAAACTGGTTCAGACATTCATGTATGGGTGGACTTTTAATGGGCAAGGGGTCACATTTTGAAAAAGTGGATGTTGCATTATGGAACTAGGAAAGCAGAGAACTGCTGTGCTTGCAATTTTCTATCTTTTTTTTTAGATAAAGACTTAATTATTTTGTTATTTGGAGATAGCAAAGCTTGTTTTCTTGTGATGAAGAGTCAATTTATGTCACTTCTCAAGAAAAACAAAAGGCAGACTTTTCGAGATAACCAGATAATTTATCTTATAAAAATGACTTTTGTTTTCTCAAGATCACAGGGAAATTATGGCAAACTTGAAAATAAGTTTTTGGTTCACATGAGATTTCCACCTTCAAGATCACTGTCATGACTGTTGAGAAGGATTCATAATGAAACAGTTAGTTGAGGCATAAATGTTTTTCTCTTTTTTTCCTCTGCAGTTACGTCATTTGACCAGACAATCTCATTCTAGTTGCCAGAAGTTGAATGATAAACATTAGAATTGATAAGGGAGAAATTACCTTTTGTTTTTAATGTGTTGACTATCTTGCTTTCTTGAGACAACAAAACAATTAACTCATGATCTCAATAAAAGAGAGCAGGACTCACGGAGAACAGCATGTTCTTCTTGTCCTGGTTGACGGCTCGGGGGTCTGGGACGGGATCAGTGTGCTTGATCACACTGACGGACTCACCTATAGGACACATGTTTTGGTTGGTCAGGTAAGGAAGCAGACATTAAAACAACTTAATGTCTGTTTGTATCGTTAACACCTACCAGTAAGAATGGACTGGTCCACACGCAGGGTTGTAGATTTGATGGAGATTATCCTGATGTCAGCTGGCACTTTGTCACCAACTAAACACACACACACAGAAATGCACAAAAGAGATCATTATTTAACCCTTTGATACCTAAGGGTTGAGCAACTTCATAAAAAATGGCTCAAAAATTTGCAAAAAGTTAGACAAATATAACCTGAAAATAAACTAAGAAAAACAAGAGGATGAGTTAAAGAAAGTGCTAAAAAATACATATATAGACATTTCTGTGACAATATTTTAAATATACAACTATGGCAATTATATATACAGTTTTTTTTTATCAAATAATGTTTTGAGTTCATTTTTTGATCACTTTTTACAGATATTTTTTGGAATTTGAAGGCCATTTCTTTCTCCCCCCCATGTTTTGGAGAGAAATCAAACCAATTTTTTCAATCTCAGTGTCAAATGCTTGTGAAAGGCGTCTGAACGCAGCACAAGAAAACTGATGTGAATCAAAGTGCTAAAGGGTTAATCAGCCTCTGAGTTTAAATGATGAAGTTAAGCAAGCCTTGGATTGCCTAGGATTATAGTACAAACAGCTTCATATTAATCTGACTGCAGCATTGCAGCAGGATGGACAGACGGAGGGAGGGAGCGGGGGGGTGTGGGGTTGATTGACTGGTTTTAGCACTCTGGATGGATCGTTTTGTTGTTGAAAACTGATACCACAGTCCGAGACAGAGAGAGAGGGAGACCTTGGGGAGATCATGAAATGAAAAGAACAGGTGTACGGCAAACAGAGAGAGAGGGAGAGACAGAGGAGCGAGTTCAGCCGTCGATATTAAGTGTATTTATACTCAAGCTTGTTTTTTTTTCTTCCTGCAGCAAGTTCCTTCAGTTTCCCTCCACCCCCTTTTTTTCCTGTGACTGCCTTATAAGGACCTGTGTTCAATCTCAAGGACAACAGGAGACACACACACACGTACATGTGACTCTTGATGTGTATGAGTGAACGAGTTGAGCAACTTGAGTTTTTCTTTATGTGAAATCAGGAGTCAAACAAATAGAGTTTAAAATCATCTCAAGCTTGGAGTCAAAAGATTATCATTGTATTCTGAAGTGACAGTGAGCTTGTAAAACACTTGCTGTCTCGATCCAAGGTTGAGAAGTCCTTGATAAGCCACAGAGATGAGCCCTGGCTTAGTGATTAGTATGTGCTGCATGTGCTCTAAATATTATTACAGTATATTCTTAGTATGTAGAATCCACTATAGCATGGTTTGACTTTGACTTATAAACTGAAGCAATCTTTTGCAACATCAGGAGACTTTTTTCTTTGCTGACGACTTCATCATTTATACATTTAAAGTTCACACTGTCAGCTGCTGCTTCTTTTGCTTTCTCATCTCCTGAGTGGAAAAGCGTATCCACAGAGACCAGCTGCTTCATTTTTAACATCAACAAATATTTGTTACTTTGAAACCAGTAGAAGACTGGTCCCAGCTACATTTTCATCAGTTTTTGATTATAGTGATCTGTTGCACATGAATGCATCTGCATATTGCTTGCACACATGAAATACTGCATACTATAGTGCACTGAGATTTGTTACAAATTTGAAAGCCCTCCCTCATCACTGTACTCTTTCCTCCAGGGCTGGTTGGCCATCTTTGAGCTTTCGTAAGCTCAGTTATTGATATTTGTTCATTTATAAAGCCACATGAATTAAAGAGAGGTCAGACTATAGTCTGAGATCTCAGTTCAGCTGGCACTGACTGTCAATATGGCACCATAAAGACTGTGGACTTTTACATTGGACAGACGTTAAATTTTGGTTGAAATGAAAATGCACAAAATATGCATTCTTCAAATGTATAGTTTCAAGAATTGGAGACGCTTTCTCCCCTCCTGTATCAAGCCCTATTCTGTGGGGTTGGTCATGTTGACCTTGACCAATAACCTTGTGCGGCTAAAGTTTGCATATTTGTAGACGTTACTGCACTAAAACGGCAGGATTTCCCGTGCACTGTCCGTCACCAAGTAGAGATACTCTGTGACCTTGATGATCACTGCTGCAGCCAAACTACAATTCCTCTGATTGTTCCTTGAGTGTTTTATGAGTGTTTCATGTGCAGGCACTGAAATCCTTCCAGTTTTGGGAATCTTACCGGAAACCTCCACCACATCACCAGGAACAATCTCCCTGGCCTTGATTCTCTGCACGCTCTTCCTGTCCGCCCGGTAAACTTTTCCCATCTCAGGCTCGTACTCCTTCAGAGCCTCTATGGCACTCTCTGCGTTGCGCTCCTGTTGCAGAAATACACAGAACAAAACATAAAATATGATTTTTCGTGAGTAAAAGAACCATTTCTTTTTCAAACAAAGGTTTAGTTCTCTCAAACTTTGTTCACTTTGTCTGGTGTGACAAGATGCTGATTAAACACAAAGGTGAGCCTTGAGACGTTCACAAAAAAAAGAACCACTCTAAAATGTGCAGTTTAATCACACAACACAATATTGCAAGTTTTGAGGGAGTGCACTCTTGGCAGAGGTGTTGCCATCCTAGTGAGTCAGCCCAGAACGTCTACATCCAGCTTTTTCGCCTGCAAGATGGTCTGAGACCAGCCACTAAAATGAGCCTCCCTGAATTAGTTTCTTACAGTTTGTGCAGAAATTCTTTGGTTGTCCAAACCGAGCTATACCTCATGTTCACACTGAACTTGGAAAACACAGCTTCAGATACTCTGCTGCGTAGAAATGAATGAGCTAAACATTCTTTTTATTCTATTTAAGCATTTTAACTTACGTATTTCCAATCACACGGTGGCTTTCTTAGGTGCAAATATGTAAATCTTGCGTCTGCCTTTGTTTGAACTTGTTTGAGAAAATTAATACAATAAGCTCTTAAAAAAACCCAGAAATATTTAATTTTGGCATAAAAGTGTATGTTTACTTTAGGACCACAATGTTCATAATAAGTTGTATTTAAAAAATAAATTTGGGGGCTTTTAAAAACATTTTTCTCAGCCATATATTTGCAGTTTTCCCTCATTGTTTAGTATTGCTTTTTATTTCCCTTTTCTGATTTTTTTGGTTGAAAGTCACATTTCTCCGGGGTTGAATGGAGGGTTGTTCACTTCTTACACAGGCTGTGGAGCGTGTGGCTCCTCAGTGAGAGTTGAGAGCAGCTTGGTGCATTTCTCCTCTGGGTCAGTCGGGATGTGACGACGCCCTTTCTGAGGCTTTAAGAGAGAACATTCTGAGCTGTTGTCGACCTAACACACACCTCGTTTTAGCAGACATTATCAGCCGGAAACCCTGCTCTCCAGACCCCTTTTGAAGCTTTGCTGTCTTTTGTTTCCCTGGTTGAGGGAGACTTTAACACTCTGAAACCTGTTGGAGGGAATATTAACTAAACACCAGGTTTCCTTCATCAAAGCAGATCTTAGTGCTGTTTGTGCAAAAGCTTTTCCCCATCCAACAATATCCTGCATGCCCCCAGGCTTTATTTTAATTTTTATTTCTTTTAATTGAAAACCCCCTCTATGCATATTTGTTTATCAAAGAGGCATTTGTTTATTACTGAAGGAGCATTTTTTGTTATAAAGGCACTTGTGAGATTTGTTTGCTCAGACTTCTTCCCCATCAGCTCAAATATGAGGAATCAGTACTGCCGCAGAGTATGTTATGGCAGATGTGGTTGACCATCTTATCAGCCCAAAAACATGTCAAAACAAATTCAAGTAGTAAAGACTTTAAAGTCATTTTGTACACACATCTGAAAGAAGAACAAAGACAATAATTCACTTATGGTAGAAAAAACACAAAAAGAAGTCATGATTATTTTGACATTAAAAAAGGTTGGAAATACCACCTATATAATGAGAATGAAGATGTAGGGATTTATTTATTTATTTTTTTATATTTGGGGTCGACACATGTTAAGCTGGGCTCAACGAATGCTTCCTGCATTCTGATGATTTTCTATGCACGAATTTATGATGAAAATGTCATTCTCCCTGCTTCAACTGTGCACAGTTGACTTATCTTTCTGTTTTATGGCAGATGCTGACTACATTTACATGAGCACTAATACTCCACTAGCTGGCACCAGATTTTAGTTGTAATGACAATCAGGTTGATGATATTTTAAATGTCTAACAATGTTAGAATTGCACATTGTGTGGACATTTTTATGAGATGACAACCTAAAATCAACAAATATCAAGGTTAACTGTTGATGTTGGCACTAGACGTGCTGACACTGAATTTTGATCATCAGAAGTCACAACCTAAAATAAACCAAATGTCAACATCTAACAACTTAAGTGGCCAGCTTGGATCATTTGGAATATGATAATTATTCAAATGTGATCTGTTGTAAGGTTGGAGGTAGCATACTCCTGCAGAAAGTTAACCTCAAATGAGCTGTCATATGTCATAGTAGCGTTAGAAGTGGAAATAAAAGAACGCAAAAAGATGCATGGGGTGCTGAAAATCCATATTATCAATCACTCAACCCCAAATAAAAGAAAATGGGCCTCATAAACTGTTCAGAAAGAAAATCTTCTTAAAACCCACTTAAGAGATTCTAATATTCACCAATATTTTCTTGTCATAATGAGGATGAAAACCAGAATTTTTTGTGCATGTAAATGTAGTTAAGCTTTGCATCCGTGAGATGCATTGTCACAGTTCGTCGAAATAGAAATCCTCTTTCACTTTCATGATATTATTGGGAGACAAATGCACATGCTCTAAATATTGATGGGGAAAATGTCCTATGTGCCCCCTCCAAAATCTTTGACTGGGTGTGTGTTTGCAGTGTGAAGTGTGTGTCTGCTGAACAGGCTGATGTTCAGTCCAGTCTGTGATTTCTTCCAAGGCTGCCCTCGACCGCCTCAAAGTGTAAAGCCCAACTTATGCCAGCCGCCCTCCCTCCCTCCATCCTCCCCCATACCCCCCATGTGTGAATCCTTGTGCATAGTTTCCAAATGACTGCCGCAGGGTTGATATGAACCCTCCATCACACACACACACACACACACACACACACACACACAAACACACACACACACCAGGCCTGTGGTAACCCGATCGTCCCTCTGTATTTTTACTGTGGATTGCACAGTGTGGACTGTAACAAAGCAGACTGCAGTTTGAACCTTCAAGGGTCCCAGTCCCCCTCCTCCCCTCCATTCGCCCCCGCTGGCTTAACCTTTCGCCTTTTCACCTCCGGCTGACGTCATGCTGCTCGTTCTGGACTCCCTCGAACTCTCAAGCTCTTGTGTGCTCGCAGTAAAGGACACGAGCCGCGACCTGAACAGCCCGTCCATCGTGTGTGATTTATTGTGTGTGACTGTTACTAAGTATAAGAGTCTATTTAGGTGTGTGTAAAAGACAGCGTTCAGGGGCAGGTATGTGTCCTTGTGATTGTTCCCGTGTGTGTGTGTGTGTGTTCACTGACCTGCCACACTCCAACAACAGCATTGGCGATGAGGATGAGGAGGATGACGAAGGGCTCGACAAAAGCAGTGACAGTCTCCTCGCCTTCCTCAAACCAAGCCAGCACCTGAGAGAGAGAGAGCACTTATCAGAATGCAAATTTTAATGAAATAATATGATTTATCGCTACTTTATGTGGTTTATGATTTCTGTGAAGTGTGATGACAGAGAGCCACTGTGAACACGGGTGTTTTCACTCTCAAATTTTAGACTTCCATTTTTTTTCCCCCTTAATTACTCCTTATGTTGAAATAAAAATAAATGATAAACAGCAGTGCACACAACTCCAAAAATCTTAAGATAATTCATCAGGCAAAAATTCCAAACCCTTCTCTGGTTTCCGCCACAGATTTTGGGTTCATCACCATATCATTGCCTAAATTTATGCACACTCTGCCAACAAATTAAGAGCTGCCTCAGGCTGTGTGTACACACAAATGAAGGCCTGACTGTCTTTAAAACATGCAAACACATCTTTGAAACAAATGCATAGTACAACAAAACTGCAATAATTAGTCTTGGTTTGCATCAATAACAAAAAATGTTCATTTTCCAATGTATTGAATAACTATGAAAGTGGCATCCTTTCATCTTCAATTATTGCTGTAATTCAAATATTTAATAAGAAAAACTGAGTGAGCCGGCCCTTCCTTACAATGGAATATATATGAGAATGTCCATATTAAAATACAAAAGTTTTGGTTTTTATTGGCTTTGTCTATAATGACCTTCCAACCTCACCAATTTCTAGCGCCATGACACTGTAAGGAATCATGGCTTCCACTTCATACACTATTTTTTCAACCTTAGTCATGAAATTCTTTTGTGTTTTTGCTTCACGGGCCATGATTTTTTTAGAACAACTTGATACACCTCCCAGCAAATTTATTTCTGTATATAGAAAAATGGGGGTGTGGCAGTATGCTGATTGCAAATAGCAAGCATGCATCTTTCAGTTTAGAGCTTTGATTCACCAACACACACATTGTGGTGTCACACTTATTTTGTGGGCAAAGTGAGAACATTTCACATGCACATATTAGTGAATGAGGTCCAGTGTTGGACTCTGGGAACCTGAGATGGGCTCAGTTTGATGTTGTGGATTTTGGGGGTGTATAGCCAATAGCAGCAGTATTTCTTAATCATGGTATGGTAGATGCTTTATGCATCTCTTTGTGTAAAGAGAGAAAAAAAATCATCCCTCTGTGCTCGTTAATTTCTTCAGTGCGTATCGTATCGTATCGTATCGCATCGCATCGCATCGTATCGTATCGTATCGTATCGTATCGTATCGCATCGCATCGCATCGCATCGTATTGTATTGTATCGTATCGTATCGATCCACTGGTGGGCCTGTCAGGGTTGAAGATGAATCAGTAGATAATGATACTGACTTTCATTTCGAGTCAAATGCGTTGTTATTGTGGGGGATGCTGCTTGGTACAACAAGTGTCTTTAAGTTAGTTGTGCACCTGTTGCTCAGGGTGACAGTATTATCTTTTACTGCTGCTCAGCATTAAACAGAAACATAAAACAGTCCTGGTGAGCGGCTATTTATGAGCATTATGAACCACCGCTGGATCAAATGTCATTTGTCATTGTCGTCTCTTATGTCATCCTATGTGTGAAATCTTTCCTGGACATGTGACTCTATTCCAAACCTATAGTCTCACACGTGTTGCGTCCCTGTGAGCGCGAGTCTGTTTCGGAAAGCCTTCGTGTTGACATTGACACAGATTAGTTGCAGGCCAGCAGAGCACAGAGCTAAAGAGAGGAGAGGAAAGCCATCCTTCTTCTGTAGCATTTTAACTTTTTCCCATCATAACAAGCTGCCGTGTTTTTCTCAATCGCCTCTCACATCTTTTCTCACCCCTTTTCCAAAAATAGTCTATTGCTCTCCAGTCTGTCTTCACCCTGCCTCTCTTCAAAGACAAAATCGATCTCCAGGATAAGCGTCAGAGGCTGTCAACACACTGCGGCGGCACGACATTCCTGTGTATATGAATAGGAGGGCCGTGTATTTGCAGTATTTAGTGTTCTCTCTTTTAGAAACCATATACGACTCTGAATCTATTGCTCTCGTTTGTCATTGTAACAAACAATGCCATTGTGCAACCCAATCCATGACTACCCCCTCCTCACCCTCCTGTGTGTCTCTCACTCTCTCCTGCTGCTGCAAGCCATCCCTCGTTCCTTCCATCCCTGACCTTTGTGCAAGGATACAGTTTCTCGTCCTGGCTTGAGACTTTCTTAAAATAAAGCTCCTGCCATGCATATGTGCACACATACACACACAGACACGCACACACTCTTTGTCTTTATCTTGCTCTCTGTATTCCACACACACACACGCAGCCGTCAGGCCTTCTAAGGCCATAGTGACAGCTGTGCAGGGAGGCCAGAGGGCAGAGATCGAGGATTAAGACAATGTGTCCAGCCTTCTCTCCTCCACAAAACTGTTTCGGAGAGAGCTGCAGGGGCGGGGAGGAGGGAGAGAGAGGGATTCCTTGTGTAAATGAGAGTGAGGACATGGGTCCAAATGTAATTTAATAACTCAGCGATGTACACGCTGTGTTTGTCCGCCCGCGTGTATGAGCGTGTGTATAATCACAATGAAAACAGTCGAGGGGGTCAGAGAAGATGCAGCTCGCTTTCTCACGTCACTGTCAGGCTCTTTATTGTCTCTCAGTGCCAATTTTGCTCCTTTTTATTACTTTATCAAATTAGTTTCAGTTCTGTTTGAGAGGCGCTCTATCGACATCATGTCACATTTAGATGCAAGTAATGACCTTGTTTGCACTGACTTTCAGCGACTAATTCTTGACTTTGTCGCCTCTTGAGCAGCTCTTCCAGGATCAGTATGGAGGGGCTTGTTATGGGTGGGTGGGAACACGGCCATTATCACGCTTTAATGGCTGATACCACCTCTTAATTGCTTCAACATGCTAAATGCAGCGTTTTAATGGGTGTAAATTCTGCTGAAATGTCAAATGTATCATCTTGCCAAAAATTCTCAGGCTTCAGTTTCTACTATAATATAATCTAATGATCTAATGGATAAATCCAATTTTGTGGCAGATTGGAAAATTAGGCAGCAGTTTGGTGTAAAAATGGTGTAGAAATAATGAATTATTTGAAATAAACACAACTATTACAAACTGGTCAGCAAGAGGTCTGAACTTTGATATGACAGTTTTGAGAAAATACAAATTTTTCTTTTATTATCGTGGCTTTTTTTTTTTTTTTTAAATTGCTTTGCCAAACACTTATATTTACGAAAGGACATCCATCTATTATTTGGACTCAGTAACTGGGACTTTTTCAGGACTAAATATAAGTAAAATAAATAGGAAAAGAACTACATCTGTGATCTAATATTTAACACCTTTATCCAAATTGGGACAAACACCTATCTTTGCACCGTGACATCTTGATGGTCATATTCCTAAACCTTTTGCAGACTCCCTGCATGTACGTACTGCAGCATGTAAATACAAACACATCTGATCATGTGAAGGGAAAAGTGAACAAACTCACAAAAGAGATGCAGGCGGCCAGCAGTAAGATTCTGACCAACAGGTCTTCAAACTGTTCCACCACCAACTCCCAGATTGTCTTTCCTGGTAAAGAAAATCAAACGCGGTCTTCAAATGTGTGTGATCACTTGTGTATGTCCTTGTTTATGTCAACATATGTTCACCTTGTAGATGGCTTAACAGTTATCTAATGTCAGTAAGATCAAAAAAACAAGTGCATTCACATGCATTGCTCTACCAACAAGGGTTAATAAGTAGAAGAGACACTGAATGTGATGTAACCAGGAAGACAAATTTGTTAAGTGATGATTAATTTGACTTAAGTAACCTCACATAAAGCTCTTTTTTGAATACCTGCCTCCTAAATTATCTGTATTGTTTTCTAAAGTTAATGTATCTGACTGCTAGCCGTAAAACAATCCATGATAAATGATAAAAAAAAACAAAAAACAAACATTTGTAGAAGCCATATGTGCAACATCTCCTAAACCAGAGGAACTGAATGGCCCTGATTGACTAATCTCTTAAGTTGTGTAGACGTATTTTTAGTTGTTTGCGTCACAGTAACTTTCTCTAAACCTGTGGCACACTGCTGAGACTGAACACAGAGGCAGGTGTTAGTGAAACTAATGTGTGACTTGTCATCACAGGAAGTGAGACAAACGTGTGTCCAGTCCAGGTGGCACAAAGTTAAAAGATGCTCTCTGATCACTGACACTTGGCTCAAACATGAATAGTAATGAAGCAGGTGGACTCACCCTCCTCCGCTGGCAGCTCTGTGAGTGAAAAGAGACAAAAAAATAGTATTAAAGCACAGCGACACATTTACTGAATACATTTTAATGTTTGCAATGAAAAATTTCAATGAGGACAAATTTTTTTTGACACATTTATGCAGACAAACTAAACATCACATGTCAGAAACCAGTGTTACACTGAGTACATCCGGCTGATGGGCAAGCTTCCCTTTGTGCACCATTTCGTGTAAATATCATCTTTTTTTTTCTTTTCATTGCACTGCACCCTGGACAGCTTTTGACTTTTATTTTCTCTTATTTTACTGCTCTGTATACACTTCAAACCACCATACCCACCAATGCTCAAGCATGTTCTCAGTAAAATTCACACGATGATGCATTAAGGTGACCTGCTCTACCACGACTAGACATGGCACCCCAACTGCAGGCCGACATTGGCAGCGTGAGATCTTTTGATCATTTCCCCCCATATCCCCTTTACAGTTAGCCATCATTAATCACTCTGTTATTCTGGTTTACTGTAACGTTCATCTGTCAGATGAGATACTTGAACACTAATAGTATCACTGCAGCCTGGTGATCACAATTTCATGCAGCAATAAGACAGTAAAAAGCAAAACTTGTTTTTGTTAAAAATAAGCTTAATAATTGCACTGGGCATGATTAATTAACAATGGCGAGTTTAAAACTCAAGTTTGAAAAACAAATTGTGATTTTAAAAGAGGTAAAATGGCCTGCAGGTGTTTTCTTGAATGCCAGGATGAAGACTAATTTGAGTCAATCTAGCAAACAAAATCTCAACTCAAGGTAAACTTTTAGGAGCTTTCAGCTGCATTTCTTGGCCTTCCTCGGCAGTTAGTTTGCTCAACACCATCCGCTGACAGATGCAGTTAGTAAATTGACCTTGAGTTGTTTCCAAAGTCATGAATGGACTTTTAACTTGAATTCACACACAGACAATCTTCAATCAAAACTAAAGTCAGCGATTGTCAGAAACCTGAAACTCTGATGCACCTGCTCCACAAACATCAACCCCCCCTTTGTTTCCTGTAATTAGACCATCATCAAAAACATCCCACACTCTGCCAGATCGCATCAGTCATCTACTTCTCCTCCTTCTCTGCTTCAGTGTCATTTTATCTGTCTAAACCTCTCAGATACACTGTGATTCTGCCTCTGTGCCTTCGACTCTTTCATCTGAGCTAAATCCAATGAAATGATTCATCCTCAGATTCACCAGTCACTTCATTCATCTCTACTCTTTCTCTGCACGCTCCAATACTCCATCCAACTGTTTCCTCCATCCATCCACCCATCTCTCTCCCTCACCGTTGAAGCCATACTTGTCCAGGTTCTTCTTGACCTGCTCAGGCGAGAGGCCGATTTCTTCGGTGACGCCAAAGTAGGACAGGACGTCTGGGGTCTCTTTCATGTGTGCGTTCTCCATCCTCGCTGAAACGGAGAGGCTTTAGGAACAGAAGGGACAGAAGACACACAAACAATTCAAAATCAAGTCTGAGCGGCCTAAAAGTTAAAACAAGCGAAGCTCAAATGTTCACCCACCACTTTCTTGAAGTGTGGGATTGGGATTAAAAACTGGCAACCCCCCTTCTGTTCACACTGGCTCTCTCTCTACCCCCTCTCTCTCTCTCTCTCTCTCTCTCGCTCCGGGCTGTCGCTCTCCTCTCGGAGCCCTGGACTGACAGAAAGTGCAACCTGGCAAACAGTCCTGAAAAGTTTTATACAGATGAAAAAGTGGCCTCATTGGTGCTTGCTGGCCGTTGACTCCCCCCTCATTGGCTGAGAACGTCACAAATAGGTGGGCAGGGATGGCCCTGTGGTAAAGAATAGGCAGGGTGGGTGGGGGTTGGAGAGGGCAACAACTGCAGAGGGGTCCGCTGCCCGGCAAGCTGGAAATAAGATGTGCATTAGTGAACATGCATGGTCAGGGGCAACGTAACGGCTTTCTGAATGAGAGGTCGGGGACGCTGATGAGATCATGACAGAGAACCACTCACTGTGTGTGTGTTTGTGTGTGTGTGTGTGCACACATGTTTGTGGACACGTGAACACTCATCTACCCACTAAGTGAATTAAAAAAAATCCAAAAATTAAAGGTTTTCAAAGGTCACCTGCTTTTTCTGAAGCAAACTTTAACTAAAAAGTCCTATTTATGTCTTGATACTATGTGATATTCCTCAACACGTTTCTATTTCCCTATAATGGAAAAAAAAAATGACTTTTCCACTGGTGTTTTTACTCAAGTACTTCACTTACTGTAATTGCAAGTTTGAGGTACTTGACTTGAGTATTTATCATGGAGGTAAAAAAAAAGAAGTCACAGCACCACTTTGCTGTGTATCATTTGGGTAAAACACATACGCAGTACAGTCTGGTCTGCACTTTCCGAAAGGCTCACAAACTATCAAAGAACATGGGTATGATTGATCCGTTTTACTGAAATCCGCCTCGGGTTGAAATATAATTAGAACGAAATGAGTGACAACTGCAATTCAGTAATTATTAGAAAGACTCTTAAAGTCAGAAATAGTAAAAATGCACATATTATACCAAAGTTTAATGTCTCATTAAGTATCTGCAAAAACGTGAGTGAAAATAAAATTTCTCAACTATTTGAAAACCGAGTTAAAAAAACAGTTCATTTTGAGGATAAAAGCATTTCTCCAGACTGTGTGGGTGTAGCAGATCACGTTTTGATTGACACCTTCTTGGATACCACCTTTGTCAACCATCTCTTGTCTCCATGACAACGATGGAGCAGCCATTTCACAATTTATATTTAAACCCTAATGGGGACTGAACTACCTGTATGTTTACAGTTAAAGGTCCAGTGTTTAGGATTAAGTGGCATCGAACGGTGAGGTTGCAGATTGCAACCGACTGAAACTTCTCCTGTGTTTATATATTATTATCTATATTTATTATTTTCTATTTTTGCTAATTTTCCCTTAAATCCTACACAGTGAACCTTTAAAACCCCAATAGTAAAATACTAAAGCTTTGCTGCATTAGTATTAACAATAGTGTAATTTATAATCATTTGAATAAAGAGCCATTTTCTGCAGAAACAATACTTTTATTTTTGATACTTTAAGTACATTTCTCTGTACTTTAAATAAATGCTTTTGGATGCAGGGTTTTAACCTGTAATGGAATACTTTATCAAATACTACATCTACTTCTGGACTTTTTAAATCATAACTATATATCTATAAGAAGCAAAACAAGAACATTACATTGGGATAAAGCCTTGGTATTATATATAGAGTCCTGCGTCATAACCACACAAACATTTATTAGATGAAAAGACCACAGAAGAGAGAGAAGAGCAGTTAATATCTATTTGTTGTTGTTGAAACCGTTTTAACTCAACCCTTTCTTAATGACGTAGTAAAATAGAAAAACTCTTGAGCTGTCAGGTCTTAGTAACCTTTAGCCCCTTCGTCTCATTCCAGCATGTTATATTGTGTGACCAAAAGGTCCAAAGTGCATGTGCATGTTCATGATGAGGGCTTCATGCATCGCTAAATATAACCCCTGTCTGAACCTGCAGCCGAAAAACTGAACTATGAGACGACAGAGAGTAAAAGACAACATTAGAGTTGCAGGCCGGGCAGCTAAACAATGAGCTGAAAGACACTAAAATGCCCCGTAGAACACAGTGAGCTAAAATGCGTACGTAAAAGTTTAACATTTTTTGATTACTGTAGATAATACTTGCACCAAAGCTTATGGGACAACGGGAGTTACTTCCATTATGTTCAAATGGGTCGTGCCAAAGATTTTGAGGAAATTTTGCTTGTGTTCATGCCAATTGGAAAAAAAGCAGAGATGCATGCACATACGTTGTCGCAGCTACTCCAGATTAGCACTTGTTTATCATTTAATGAAAAGGTGATTTTCTGAAACACTGTAAACTGACCACTCTTCATCATCAGTCTTTTCTCACTCTTTAGCTGAAGTCTGCAGGTTTACCACCTTTCTCTTTGTAGTTTCTTCCCTCTATCCGCTCCAACATTTGCGCCTGTCCTCCTCCAGGCTATACAGTCTGTCTTTAAACCGCTCCGCTGTGTGTTTCCCCTCTGACCCGCGGTGCTGTTGCGGGCCGGCTGAAGCAGTGCAAAGCTCAAGGTGGCTCACTGACATTTAGCTCAATCTCCCTTTGGAATCAGGTTACTGCGGCTCATCCTAAGCACTGTGCTCTAATGCTAATAAAACACAGCGGTGATAATGCTGCACCACCCGAGCAACACACACACACACACACACACACACACACACACACACACACACACACACACACACACACCGGTGTTCTTGCACAGTGAGCAGACAATCCTTGAAACACTAGTTTGGGATCATTACTCGGAAAGAATGATTGTGTGTGTCATGCACATCATCACTTCTTGTGATGGGATTATAATTCAAAAAGACACAAAGACACAAATAAAAATAGTTTCACTTCCCCGACCTCAACCATAATGTGCTTATCCAGGTGTATTATTCGACTGACATTATCAGTCCACCATTAAAACAGTTAGCTCTCCTTGGCTGAAGTAAGGAGTCCTTCCTGTAAGCCGATGTTTTCAAGGTGCCATCGCTCAGAGGGTCGACTTGTTGTCATGTTTCCTGTTGTGATTGTTGACTTAAGGATATTTAAGTCCTGGGATATCATGAGACACAAGAGAGGACGTCCTCTGCTGTCGACAACTCAGTGCTCTCTAGTCTGTTCAAAATTTCACTTCATAGCGTATCATACGCTCAAGAAGATTCAACTGTATTACTGTCCATTTTTCTTTAAAGAAAGCAAATTTAGAAGAAAAGAGTTCATTATTTTTATTTGGATGTTTATGTATGTGTCATGGCCATAGGTGCCAAATTTTATCCTCTTTTCCTGGTGTCCTTAAGACTGAATTTCTTCGCTTTGAATCCGCCTACTCAGTCTTGTAGTTTGAGTTGCTGGCAAGATTAATGATCATTATCAATAAATCTAAAGATTTTTTCTCAGTCACTTGTATGGACTATGTCAGAAAAAAAACAAGATCTGAGGGGAATCGTCCAAGATGACATCGTCAAATGTCTTGTTTTGTTTGATCAACAGTCCAAAACCAAGAGAGTCACTTTACAGTAAGATGAAACCAAAAATCCACACATTGGAGAAGCTAAATTTTGTGGATTTTTGCAAAAAAAAAAAAAACTACCTAAGGGATGAATACATTATCAAAATAGTTGCAGAGTTTTACTTTGTTGATCAATTAATTGACGAACAGACCTTACATTAATTTTAAGACCTGACCATTGCAAAACTTAAAGTACTGAAGTACAAGAAAACAATAGAGCACTGTAAACAAATGTGTTACAGCGCCCCCTTGGAAGATTTTTTTTAAATTGCATAGACATAAAATGTGTTTTCAAAACTGTTTAAGGGACCTGTGATGGGCTAATAAAAGTGCAAAAGATAAAGTAAAAAAAACTTCAGTTTCATGGTTGTCACCTATTTATCTTCTTGCCTTTTTGTTTGCTCGTTTTTACGGCTGTGACAGTGGACGTCCACATTCTCCGTCCCACTGAAATGATTATGTGCGTAATGATTTGGAGCTGGGATGGGGACAAGCTCAGTCGTGATGTAACCAGCGTGTGTGTGAGACCTTGTTGGCAGGCGGCTCAGTGTGGGAGGCGGGCACGTCAGGACTGCCTGCCTGTGGCTGCTCATCACTGTGATAGATACAGGAAGCACTTTGAGGGAAAATGATGAGGGCCAAAAGTAGCAGCAGTGTGTGTGTGTGTGTGTGTGTGTGTGTGTGTAGGTAGAGCATATAGTGCATATAGCACATTGTATTATTAGCTGAGGCAGGGCAGCTGGGGTTTGAAGTGCCCCACTGTAATTGTACCTATAGCAGCAGTTGTGTTCCTCCAGTATAAATAGTGCAGTGGGCATGTGGGCAGGCAGTTATGACACAATGGCAGAATTTCGGTGTTCTTTCAGGGAGGTTTAAGAATGTGACACCCTGCAGGCGAGGACCCCCCTAGATGCTGCACCAAGACTTGAAGGTTACATGAAGGTGAAATGTGATCAAATAAAAGCTCTAGATGGTGTTCAGTCAAGGTGCTTTGTTGCAAGAAGCAGACACACACAAACCTTTGCAACATCCCTCCATCAGCGAGAACTTGAGCAACACTTGAATTGTGACTCGGCAGCAATGTGGCTGGACACAGTGTAGTTTTTTAGTGTGAACAAGGCATTACAGTATGGCTCTATGCGGACAACTAATCCATTTATGTGCATGTACTGTTAATGTAGCCACCAATTAGCTTTATTCACTAATGATTTCATAGAAAAAAATGTGATTTTATTTGTTTGAAAAGGATTATTTAGGGGCGCCCAGTAGCTCACGTGGTACAACGGCCTCCCCATGTACAAAAGCTTTGTCCTTGCCGCAGCAGCCGCAGGTTCGATCTGCCCTCGGCCCTTTGCTGCATGTCATCTCTTCTCACTCCCCCTTTCACTCTATCTGTCATATCAAATAAAGGGACACCCCCACCCCCATAAAATAAGATAACAAAAAGAAAAAGGAAAGAATGATTAATTAGAGCAAAACAATATTGCTGGAGCAATTTAAGTTAAGCTAAACAAAAACTTGTGTACTCGAGTTGCTCACTTTTTTTTTTTCTGATTTGCAAACCTAAATTCAAAATGTGAAACTCTGCTCTCTATTATAATGGTAACCATTGTTTCTCAGACGTGTGAATATATTCCTATCTGCTGCCATTTTAGCAATCTCTTGGCTGAAATCTTCCGGTTATCCGTTTCACCAGCTCATGATTCTTGTCCTCTTCTGCATCCACTTCATCACTTTGCTGCCACGTGCCCCGAAAACTGTAACTGGAAGTAAACCAGGGCCGGGCACCCCTTAAGTGAGTGTGTCCCTGAGAACATAAAGTGAGGACACACTCCAGCCTCTCGTGTTGCTCCGTTATGTCACCACTTCTCAGACTGAGGGAGGACCCCCCTCTTTCTTCGCTCTGGTCCAAGGAGAGACGAGAAACTGATTAAGAGCCACTTCCTCCCCAGAAGATCGGCTTGGGCTTTGCAATAAAGCCGAGCCAACACGTCTTGTTTACAGAGGCTAGTCCAGTCTTTTATAAGACATGTGACATCAATAAACGGCTCAGTACCAGATACTACACTGCTTCCATTACACATTCAAATCTCCGTGATTTATAACTTGTTATGTCTTCTCATGAAGTGTGAATATGTGTCTGGGTTTGCTGTTGTTTCAAATTACAGACACTTCAAATTAGATTCAACTATTGATATCAAACATACATTTCTTAACGGAAATGACCTTTCAAATACATTATGTCCCTGCAATTGTGACGTTACCACCACATTGCAGCGATGTTCCTGTAGGGATGTTGCATGCGATATTAAAGCCTGCATTGCAGAAATATTCCTGCAACAACTGAGCTCCTGAGCTCCTGATTTTTGGAGAAAAAAAAGGTTTTTAACAAGTTTACATTCTTCAACTTCACATTTTACAACTTGTAGACCAACAAAATAATTATAAAATAAATGCATCAGCATTTTTCACTGTATGTTATTCACGGCAGTACGGACAGGGCTTGAAATCATCATTTTGACCACGTTTGAAATAAAAAAAGACAGCGATAGAAAAGTCAAATTTATATATATATAAAATTGGAAAAATTGAAATAAATAAATTATTAAATTGTATTTCTAAAATTCTGGTTCTGACTCTGCAAAGAGGGCGTGTATGTCATGGAGAATGTGATATGTTAAATGTGATATATTCAATATAATGAAATGTATTGGAAAGTATTAGATATTAATAGTGGCCCCCACAGCATTACTGTCCGAGCCCAACAGAGGTGCTTATTTTTAATCTAGGGCCAAAGTGGTATCTTGCGATACTAGAGAATCTAAGGCATCACTTGTCGGACAGAGGACTAAAAAATGCTTCAAAGTAAGGCTAACTTTTGGCAAAGGAGCAACTGGCATGGTCATTTTCTAAAGGGTCCCTTGAATTCTCACTGTAAGATATCCCAATGAAAATGGGTTCTGCAGATACCCACAAATCTCCAACTTTTCTAAACTTTTGTTCCTTACGATCAATGTACTCCTTCAAATTAAAGCTAAATATTTGTCTTAAGGAAAAGTACAACCAGCCTTCTCATGATAGTGTAATCAAATTCCTCAAACCAGTTATGGTTTTTTGTTGTGCCCTATAAAACATTTCTGGGGGGCACCAGTGCATGAAGCTACATACCAGAAATGTAAAGGAAATACTGGCAACATTAGAATTTATGTTGTTAATATTTTCCTTGAAAACCTTACTTCCTTGAAAAAAATGTAGTTTGTCTAAAAGTGTATTTGCATCTTTGCCTTTTGTTGTGATTTAATGCAGAAAAATCAAGTCTGTTGGCTTTTACTTTCCAAATACGAGTATCTCTGTTATTTTATTATTTGTTCAGATGTCTGAGTGAAAGTAAATGAAGAGTTTTAACATTCCTGGCTCCATTTTACAAGAACTGTTGCAGAAAACACTTATGCTAATGAGACAATGAGCCCCTGTGCCCATTGTGTGTGGTGGACCCCCCTCTGCTCCTCGGTGCAGCTCTCTCTGGCAGGTTAGCTGAAGGAGTTTTGCATTCTCTGAGCTTCAGAGTATATTTAACCCTGTGGCTCCCCTGCCGGATGGCCCCGCCATATACGGGCCGGAGCGCGGGCCGGCTGGGAATGACTGGGTGCTCATGGGCTGGAGAAATGGCAGTGATGACAGGATGATAGATGAGTGTTGAGCAAAATGGAGGGAGTCCACTATGAAGAAGAAAGAGACGTGGAGGACAAGAGGGCATTTATTACCGTCTTTGCTTGTTTTGTTTTGTTTTTCATGACCAGCTGCAGCCGACTCTTTGTTTAGCCTTGTGGGCAGTTCAGAGGATGAAAACAGAGTGAAAACAGCGGCTTGGTAAAGGGATGAGGAGGGCTGAAAGATGCTGCAGCTGCAGGCTCAATTGCATTTGATAAGCAGCTTTTATCAATTGATATTTCTTCTGACAAAAAACGTGGCATGCGCACACAACGTCTGCTGGCGTTATGGATTCAGGCAGTTATCAGAAAAACAAGCAGCCATGTGAGAGATTATAGAAAAGTGACCTTGTAGACACAAGTGTCAACATTTCTGAGTGTGTCACAGTATGTCCAAGTGTGAGTGTGAGACAGACGGACAGACAGCGGTATGGTATGCATCAGACAGGTGTGTGTGTGTGTGTGTGTGTGTGTGTGTGTGTGTGTGTGGGCATCCAAGTTGGAGTGCACATTCAAAAATGTGTGTGTGTGTGTGTGTGTCTGACAGGTGTTTAACTGGAATGGTGTTAAGCTTTAAGTGCTGTCCCAAACCAAGCCCTATTCCTGGGTATACACACACACACAAACATGCACACGCACACACACACACACACAAACACACACACAAACACACAATATCTGCAATCATCAATAGGAGGATACATTAATTGTCCCTGTAGAGATGTTGAGGGATTATTGCTAAAGTGGCGTCATTTTTTTCCAATAATTACACAAGTGACATAACACACACACACACACACACACACACACACACACACACACACACAGTGTATTCACGTTTTGTTTCCTAGAGGGTCATGTCCTCTTACAAGACGTTAAAGATGCAGCTGGCTGCTCACCAAACCCCTCCCTCCAACAGTCCAATCATAGCTTAGCAGCCTTAACTACAGACGGCAGCGCTGTCTTTGGATTTCCTCACTGTACTAAGAAAGATGCGTCATGTATTAAAAGTTTGGAGGGTAGTAACTTGTCTTTTTTAGTCTCTCCAAAACCAAAAACACAAGACAGAATGAAAAGAGCTGAACAGTTTTTTCTTTGCTGATGTAAGCTGCTACGAACCTGTTTCTCACTTGTCCAAGAGTGTAAGTAGCTACGCAGTGTTTTGTTAATATAACTGTTATTTTACGAGAACCTTCACTTCAAGAGCACTTTATTTCCATGTCTTCTGCGTGGATCCTCAGCTGGTCAGGGTGCTAACCTTTTACCTGGGAACAGGCCCTCCAGAAATGCGCTTAGCCTTCCGATTTTTCCCAGTGGTATTTATAAAACTGTAGACAGGACACCTCAAACTGCAAACAAGGGCAATTATGATTCTGTATTATTAATTGGGGGGCTTTATATTTTGTAAAAAACGTTCTTTAGACGAAAAAATATTTAAAAAGCTGTGATGTCATCGAAATGTAAAGTCTATGAGCCAAGTGAGAATTTACGGGCAGATCCAGCAGGAGAAACACTACTGCACATATTCATTTATAACTTGTTATTTTTTGGAGAAAGTCAGCTTTGATCATCAAAAAGTCACATAGAAACGTAGTTAACAACCAACTCAAGAAGCTTACATTAGCAGTATCAGCTACAGTTGGTGATTTCTGTCAGTGATGTCTGTCGTTTCAGCGGACAAAATGTGACGGCCACAAGTGAGAAAAAAGAAGCTTTTGTTAGTTACCATTTGTCTCAAATTAAGGACCCATTGTTTTATTTTGTCTCGTATTGCTTAATTTCTTTCAACATGAAATATCAATGAAATGCATCAGACTCAGAGCGCAAGTTTTCTGAGCGTTAACGATTTTATCAGATGATGGATATTTTTGTATACTTGTTATACTTTTAATCGTCATATTTCTGTGATGAAATGGCAGTCATAGCAAATTTAACTTAAGTTTTAAAGCTGTGAAACAGAAATTTAAACCACAAAATATAACAGACAATATCTGCCAAAACTAAATTGGTCCAAGAGTATATCCTGTTGAGATGTTTGTTAATGCAATTTTAATGATATTAAAATTCTGTCATGTCCAAGCAGTTTCATCAGATCTCATGACAAATGGCTCATGGAGGACGCTACATCAGCGAACAACCATCTCACTTATGTCAGAGTGTGCATGCATTGACTCAAAAATAGACCTTTTTTTAAAGAATTTCTACTCTGGATGCATATTCCTGACCATGCAGTCAGATTGTAACAGTCAGAGTATAGCTGAGGGCAGACCCCGGGGCCCATAAATCACCCGCAGTATGCGCGGAGCTCGATTACCGCTCCAGAGCTGGAACCAAAAGAGCCCAGTGCTGAAAGAGGAGCCAAGTAAATAATATAACACTGAGTCCATCACTGCTGCTCTGCAACTATTCTCTGTGGGAGCCTGTGAAACAATGAGCTTTTAAGGAAAATAAAACAGAGAGCAGATTAAATATTTTAATGCAAGAAAAAATCAAGGTGTTCATAAACATTTTTTTTCGCGGGTGTTTCTTGAGTTTTTCTATTGAAAAGAGGAATTTGTTATGCATGAAACCGGTTTTCAATAGTCTGGAAAATGAATGTAATTGACTGTGTAAGGGGTCACGGCTACAAAGGACCGCAAAAATAGTTAGCTGAACAGAAGGTCTCATTTCTCCAGAGCCAGTTGACAACACTTCCTATTAATAGTGAGGATTGTCCTTGGGTATTTTTATAAAAGGAGATGGGCGGTGTGTGTGTGCGTGCGTGCATGTGTGTGTGTGTGTGCATGAGGAAGGCAGAAGGGGATGAAGTTTTCTCAGAGAAGACACACAGAAAGAAGCTCGTATTACAGCCGCCTTACGCACAGCTCGCCTAATGCGTCAGACTCAGCCTTCACTCATTGGCTTCTTTCACCTTCCCCAAAACTTCTCTGTACAGTTGATGTCACTTATTCCATGCATCTCTGTTTTTGTCTGCCATTTTCTCCATGGTGCTTTCTGCACACACACACTCACACACACACACACACACACACACACACACACACACACCGGGTTTATTTTTAGCATGCTGAGGGGTTTGAAGGTAGAGTTGTGTCGACCCCTTGTCTCACCCCCGCTCCAGCCCTTACAAGGACCCCCCGGCGAACACCGTTGCCTAGCAACCGGCTGTGTTTGCACCTAAGCTGTGAAGGTCCAGCGCACGACCTGCACCTGCCCTTCATCATCTTAATTATCAACGTCACCATCCCCCATCCTCCTTCATGTCATCATCATGATCGCGGCTCCGTGCTAATGCAGCACAGAGGAGAGATGGGAAGCTGTTGTGAGGAAACTGAGTGTCGAGTTATAAATTACATTAAGATTCAGAGTGCAATGACTCACTGAGACGTCAAGAAAATTATACATGCCAGCGATAAACTGTATGAAAAATGCATGCAGTGCACTTACTGTTACTTACTGTTAAAAATGGGTGATCAGTGCTCAGAAAGCAACCCAGTCGCCAGAAGAAAATGTTTGCATTATGTGTCTGCAAACAAAATGCTTTTTACAACTTTTTTAGTAGCAGTACTCTACAACAAATGTGAACAGACTTTGATGAGTAAAATTGGTGTAATTCCCCTTTAAATCTGTCATCTGTGCCAAGCTAAGCTAACAAACCACTGTCTCAACGTTCTTTTCTTAAATTTGCACATTAAAGGTTACAAATTGGCAGCAAAAGACCAACAGTCTGTTAATCAATAACAAATGTCATCATCATTATCTTTGACGCCTTTATAGCACTCACACCTCTGAACATAAACCTTGCAGCTATTATCATAATCACACTGCAGCATCTTTAACAGGACTCTCATAATAGCCAATTATAACAACCTCCATCATTATCTTCCTTTGCCAAATCACCATTTCATCCCATTTCCCCCCTGATGTCCGTCACCGTCATAAAGTCCAATTGTGATAATTATCCTGCAGGGCCACAGAGGGAGCAGCACAGAGTGTGACAGTGAGCTGTGATTGTGATGGCAGGGCTGAGAGGAGAGCGGAGGAGCAGAAAGGTCGAGGCCATTAGAGGGAGACAGCTGCTGGAGACAGAGTGACATGTAGAGCAGCACAGACACTCTACTGCAAGCACCAGCCCTGTGAAAAATACACATCAACAGCACCTGAGGGCTTAAAATATGACAAAAACACCGGATATGTCAGGAAGTTAAGGGTCAGAATGGGTGGTGATGTTTTTCAGTTTTGCAGTTAAATGATCTGTGTGAGGAGGCTGATATTAAGAGTAATGTCTTACATTAACGGGGTCAGATTTATGGAATTACTTAAACTGAAACTGGTCCATGTGGTTCTGGTTTTACAGACAAGTAGGCATTAACTCTTTGAAAATCTGAAGTGTCTTGATTTCTTATAAAAAAAGCAGTGAAAACAGAAATAACAAAAAAATGGCAAGAGATAAACAGAGGTAAACAGAAATGTACAAGAAAATTACATGAAAATCTGTAAATAAATAAATATATGAATAAATCAAAATAAAATAAGAAAATAAGCAAAGGAAATGATCTTAAAAAAGTGTTTAAAATTCTAATTCTAATTCTAATTTTTGTAGCATAATTTTAAACATGTAGTAATGATAATTAAAAATGTAGTTTCCCCTACCTTTTGTCATTTCCCCCCTAGCTTTTAAAAATAATTCTCTAAATCTACTAATTTCTTGCAATATGTGGAGGTTTTTCTATCAAATTGCTCATTGCCTTTTTCCCATGTTTTTGAAAGAAATCTAACCAACTAGCTAAGGCTGTAGCTCCACATTTCAAAGGATTAAATAAATGCAAAGAAGTTTTTAGATACACAGCTGATTGTTACTTCTTCTCTTTTTGCAACCTTAAAATAACAGATAAAACAATTTGAACAGGCCATTTCTGATGTGGTTTTAAAGAAAAACCTTAGTGGATAACAGATGTTAGAACACAGCTGCTGCACTGCTCTCAATGGGATAAAATTTGTTGCATCTCTGACCACAGATCAGTGTTTCGCCCCTGATGGACGGGAGAGTCAAAAGGTCTCAGAGAGAGAAGGGCAGCAGTTTTCTGTCCTGCGAGGGTAAATGTTGACACTTTACACCTGCAGTAACTGAGATTTTTGGTCACTGGGAGGCAGTGCAAACAAGCTGTGAACACATTTATCACTTCCAGGCAGCTTCATCGTCAAAACTGACCTTTCAAGTGATCCATTGCTGATATACAAATATTGATCACTGCTGCTTTGATGCAAATCTGCACAGACATGCACACACAGTAAAGTACAAACTTGCTGCACTGGTCATTCTTTGCAGGGTGTTCATATCAGTTGTTTGAATTATTTAAGGGCAGTTTTCTGTATTATGGCACTAGTTAATGTGCAGATTTATTCTCCTGGTGCAATGCTTTTAATTGCATATTCAGTATAACCAATTCACTAAGTTGCCAGAAGAAAATGTTGGTATTTTACATTTCTGTTAACCGTGAATATGTTGTCTATGTTTCACATGTTTCATATCAGCATTTCTAAAGTGATGCAGTATGAGTCACTGTGAGGGTGATGAGATGGTGGATGGTGTGACACTCAGGTAAGATGCCTGACAAGCTGCTGACCATTGTGTGGAAAAAACAAAAATTGTTGTGAGTTTAGAGAGTCGTGGCTATGTTTCCATTGGCTTTTTAGCCACCAAATGTAGGTTGTTTTTTAGCAACATATTGCTGCTTTTCCAGTGTGGATAGTACCATGAAAAGCTGTTGTTTTCCACCAAGACATTGCTGTTTTTCAAGTACAGGTTTTGTCCCTGAAACTTATGTATGTGTGTATGTATTTTAATCCAAAACATAAACTTTTGCATAAACAAAAAGTTTTTCTTTTCCAAACCTAACCACAGGTTGATCACAGCATTGCTGAAAGTTTTATCTTATCCACTACATAACAACATGCAAATTTTACATATCAGGAATTTGCAAAAACATACAATTGTTTTGGCGATTGGGTTGAATATGAAAATGGATTTTGTCTAAGATTTTGAATATTGTAATATAATAAGTGTTGTCGACGAGTGTACCGAGACATTTCCATGTTTCCTGCTGGATCAGTGCGAAGAAAACCAGTTAAGCCTAAATATGACTTATTTTTATCACCATAACTGGGTGTTTCCGTGCCTTAACTAAAACCACAGATTTCAGAATTGTTTAAGTGTCCACTCCATAATAACATACAACAAATCTGGTGTTTGCCAAAAGTTGATATATTACATAAATTTAATGCTGCGTGTTATTTAGCAAGTACTGATACAATGCATCATTATTTTAATATTTTCCTCTCTAGTTTATTTATGAAAAACATTCTTCCCACTAATTCATACGCCAAAGATGTTACAGCATCAACCTTTAGGGGATTGTCACACACTCAAAAATGTTGGTGTGAGTTTCAATAGAAAAACCAGCAAACAGCTTAACAACACTGGCGGAGTTATTTGTTTCTAGCAAAACTGAATAAAAACCAGCCTCAGTGGATGCTGCTGTGATGATGATTTATTACAGTATATAAATCGCCTCTTACACGAGCTACAAAAATCTTCATATAATTCAATCATTCATAAAAAATCATCACTATTATCAACACTGGACAAATGCATAAAATCTAGTGAAGCACAGACATTCGCTTAGAAATATATCATCTTAAAGTTACATAATTGTATTTTTTAAGACAGTGATAGAAATGTGTAAAAATCTCATTTCTCCAGGAGCAATACAAATATTCCATGTTACGCTTAAAATGTGAGCTGAGGGGCCATGATGGCAAAGTGAGGACGGTATAAGTTATTCAAATAAACTGTAGTTCACATTTAATAAAATATTCATGTATTCAGACAGAGTATAGATAAATGGACAGTATTGTAGCAAGAAAAAAATGAATTTCTTGTTGAATTTAGGTCAAAAATGTAAAAAATATACATGAAATATGATATATGTACATATAATATAAGAGAACCATCTTTGAAACACATTTCCTTCCAGTTTAAAGCCATCATAAAGAAAAGTCATGTTAGTATTTGAGGAAAGTGACCATATTTTGAGATAATATAGTTTTTAGAAATATCACAAAAAGGGATTTAACACGAAAACTGTAATCTTCAAAATAAAAAAACATTCTGGCAGATGTCTGATTCCTACAAAATAATATTTGATAGATTGATTGTCGGGGTGCTTAAACTCCTGTTGAAGACACTACGATGTTTGAAATGTTAGGAGAAACTTTTTAAAGACAGATGAGCAGACAGAGGAGGAGGAGGAAGAGGAGGAGGAGGAGGGTCATAAGATCAACTCCTCCTCGTTTCCACAGGCACCAGACTCTGGCCAGCAGGGACTGTCAGGGTCCGCACACACACACACACACACACACATTTTCAACATGGTCCAGTTCTCTTTCATTGGCATATGCATCTTTCATTGTTAGTAGCACATTATATAAGATCTGCGTTATAATAACATGAAGAGTAATAATAAAAGAGAAGACTATATTTTACAGAATGATTTGTCTGATGCCAAAAGTTAAATTTTTAATGTCATGAAAATAAAAAAAAGTCTCTTTTGTAAGAATCACTATAAATCAGAGTGTGTGTGTATGTGTATGAGTGTGTATGGGTGTGTGAGGTGAGCCTATAGGTTGCTGAAGAGTTCATTTTTCTTGGTCCAGTCCATGGGCGGGGCTCTCTTGTTGGAGCGTTTCTGATGGGCGAGCTCTTTGACCTGCTGCAGGGACAAGTTTAGCGCTGGGATGGCGTCCACCATCAAACCCTGCGTGATAAAAGTGATAAAAAACAGCGGAAAAATTGTTAATCGTTTTTGGAAGTCAAATAAGGTTGTTGCTGCAGGATATTTCCTGAGACGTACCTCAGGTGGGGTGTTTGCTGGTGGGGTTGTGAGTGAGGTGTTAGAGGAGGCGTTGGATGGAGAAGGACTGACTGACAGCTTTGAGTCCCTCTCTGCCTCTTTGGCCCTTCTGCCGTTCACCTGGCAACACAAATATCATAATCAGCATCATGTGACCATACAAACAAATCATTGAGGGGATACACTACAGGTGAAAACATATTTTATTCATGCACTGGTTGCAGATTCTTCAGACAACATTTTTTATAAGTGCTTGACCATGAGGATGTAATTTACATGCTTCTGCCCCTGCCTACAAGCCCCTCGATGCTGTGTATAATAGTTTTGTTTTTTTAGATTTACTGACATTATTGCATCCTCAATGCATCCTTTTATTAATTTACAAAGCTACAGTCTTATTCATCATCACTTTTAAGACTTAGAAATAAGGGATTCACAAGATCTGGGGTAAACTGCATTTACCTACAATGCTCCACACAGGTGGAATAAGCTTCAGATTTAGCCCAAAAATGAGCAAGAAATGAGTAAAAAGTTACATGCAAACTGCCTGAAAATTGAAAAAAAAAAAAAAAGCTATAGTTTTTCCGAACATAATTTAAATATTAATTAATTTCCCCCTTTAAAATAATAATTTTTAGGTCTTTTTCTTGTCACCTTTTACTATTTTCTTGCAATATTTGGGACATTTCTTGTCAATTTGCTCACTGCCTTTTCTTTTTACAAAACAAACCAATTTGATTAGATTTAAAAAAAATGCTGATTTTATACTATTTATTGTAAAACCTCTCTTGATTGAGTTGCAAAAAAAACCCTTGCTTTCAGTTTGTTTCTCCTGATTAAGTAAAGGGATATCTACCTGGTAAATTTTGAAATTGTGGGCTATTTTTTGTGTGTTCCCCCTTAAAAATACAGACATTATTAACATTATCAACCTTCACATGGGATTGGGAAACTAGAATTATTTTTCCCACCACTGATGCAGTACCAGTCCTCACCACAGGGGGGCAACCTTGGACTTGAGTTGTTTTTTCTTTTTACCGTGAAACTTCATAGACTCTGATTAAATGTTTCTCTAACACATTATTAGTTTAAAAAAAAGAAAAATACTGGGGATCATGTGTACAAAAAAAAGTCTGAGTTTTTCTGAGTTTCATTTTCAGCAATTTTACCCTCAAACACATCTGCTAAATTAGTGATGTGGGACTCCCAAATCAGAGGTATTCAGCACATCTCTGGGCTTTCCTTTGAATGTATTTGGGCGCTATAAAATGTGTTTTGTGAGAGTGATGACTGGTGAAACGAGAGAAACTCTCCCTGCTTCTCTTCCTGTGTGTGTGACTCATCTCATTCAGATTATTTCCTGAGAGTTTAGTGGCAGTTTGAAAAAGTTGCAAAGGTTGCAGGATGAGGCATTTAAGCTGTCAGTGTCAGTGTCTCATACTCAAGGACTTTTATCCGACCACTCTTTAAAGGCCATCTTTTACCTCACACTCGACTTCTCCCTGACCTCTGGCACCACCCCTCCCTCACAACTCTTCAACCCTTTTACGAGCGTCTGTTACGCAACAATATGTGGAACATGGGACTTCACTGCTGCACTTACAGTCCCAGTAACGGGAAGCCTGGGTCGGCCTTCACTTTGCATATTTGGCCAAACGCCTGAGCGGAAGGCGGCCACGGTCGACACAGTGGTTCCTTTTAGTTGGTGTTTTTCATACGAGTGTGGGATTATCTCTGTCTTATCAAAACTCATTTACATACAAGTGTAGTGTGTCCACCTGGGAATGAGACACTCGGGTAACCTGAGAGACCCTCAAAAAGCATTACTGTGACATTAGAAACACACACATGTAGAGTTTGTGTTTTTGTTGGGATATATAGTGCAGGATATCAAAACTTAAGATGACATTTTATGTAAATAGGCTTATTCTCTTTCTGGGAGACGGTTCAATGATACCACACTTCAATCTCTGCTGTAAATATGAACCTACAGACAGCAGCAGCTGAAAACAGGGTTACCAGATAGCTGACTCTGTCTGAATTTAATAATATCCTCCTACCAGCAACTCTAAAAATCACTAATTAACTTGTTATAAGTCGTTGGTGTTATCCGCAAAAAAACAAAGTATGAAAGCCAGGGCCGGCTCTTGGCATTTGCGATATAGGCGGTCGCCTAGGGCGCCATCTGCTGGAGGGGCGCCGCCACGCCGCCAGTCCCCCATGGCCTCGAGGGAAAATAATAATAAAATAATAATTTTCTATGCCCACTGGGGCCCTCACTTAGTGTTTTCTGTCTAGAAAAAAATATATATATTAACATTACAAATAAATAAACAGTGATATGTTCCTAAATTATGTGTGAGCACGTGATGTGTCGTTATTGGGTGCGGAGGTGTGGGTTAGGGTTAGGGCGCCTAGGGCACCAAATTGGGTAGAGCCAGCCCTGATGAAAGCAACAGTTTGGCTTTTTATAGGGCTGTTTGTGATGGACTATTTCTTGGCTGAGAGCAGTAACTTCCCTGCCTGTTAAAAGACGATACTTTATCCCATTCAGCTCTGTTTTTTTCAGAGAGCTCTATTTTATTATCGCATCATTTGCTTGACTTTGGGCTTGATGCAATATTATGCTATGACTTCTCCTCTTCTTAGCCTCTTTGTAAGACACCCAGATGGTTGGGGATATCAAACATCTGTCTCTCATATACCCAATTTCTGCTTAAATTAGCGGGAGTATGTATTTTGCTTTTAAATGTGGGAAAACCCGTTAAAATTAAACGATAAATTGCTTTCTCATTTCCAGTACACCAGAGCCGTGTACACACCTCTGAAGCAGATGAGTTTTCAGTATTGGTTTTTCTTCTGGTGTGTTACATTTGAAGGCATGAGAAACCAAGTAAACTGGGTTAGTAAACAGTTGCAAGCATCATGGAGGTCGGTGAAAATTTTTTATGTTATTTCTTATTTTAAATGTCCAAATGATTCATTCTCGCTTTCAAACTCAATGCAGACTAACTTTTAAATGATGATCGAGTGCTACTAGGACAGAAATGAAAAGTATTTTCTGATGGCACATTATTACATCTTGACGATAAAGGAGCTAAAATTAGCGGAGACGATACATACACATGACTATGGCGGAGTGATTTGTCCTGAGTGAATGCTGATTGTAACCTTTCCTATTAAATAAAATAAGCCAGACTTTTTTTTTGTCAGTAGAAAATACATTAGGACATATTGCAATCATTTTTGCTTGCATGGGAACTAAACCTTGTTCATCTTCTCATCTAACTCTCAACAAGAAAGCGAAAAAACATATTTAACAAAACGTAAAACTATTCTTTTAAGTCTTTGAGCACGTTGCCTCCAACAGTAAGTGGACTCATAGAGACTACGCCCAAATACTTTGGCAGTATTAACATGAAGCTGCTACATTCTTCACGCCTCTAGTTTCTAGTTTTATATACCTTTTATACAATAAACGGTGGGTCGAGCCACTTCATCCACTGGACGATTTTTATTTTGTATACACAATCCGTTCTTGGTCATACACTTTCAAGTAACTCAGAGTTAATCGAGTACGAGCTGGGTGCGGTTTTCCACACAGCACCACACAATGAACGCTAGAGCGTTTTAGACAATCACAGGAAAGTCCGCTCCACACACATCTCTGTGATTAATTACTCACTTTACCAGCAGCCTCTCAGCTCTCTGATGTGGTGAACTACAACTGAACACCAAAATGCTGCACGTAACTTTAAAAAACACAGTTTGACCTCGGCCTTAATTACTTTCTGCCCCTCATCAAGAGCTACAGAGGAGTCAAAGCTCAACTATTATTGTCCTCCTCCCGTGTGTCAGGAAGGAGAGGCTTTGTTAGAGAAGAGGGAAGTTGCAGCTGTTGGAGACTGACGGCTCTTCACACACTTTAAAGATCAAATACCGCTCTTGGCTTCACTCTAAAGCATAACTCCAAACCAGATGATAGCTCTACACTTTTTAAGTGTCATCCTGTATTCGTCTGCTGCTGATGTGATCTTACCTTCTCCTCCATCCCTCCATTAACGGCAAGCTCAGGCAGCGGACCTGCAGGCACAGAAATAGCACAAGAATCAGTCATTGGACCTCATAATGCAACTCTTTTGCTGTCTCTCAGGGCTGATGTCATGATACCTGCAGTCGTCCAGCACCATCAGCTCCACTCTGCTAGATCAAGAGTCTCTCTGCAGCTCACCTTTCATTCCACCTACACCTACTCTATTACATAGCGCAGGTATGAGCAGGTCATCTATTATTCACACGTGGTTCATCTTCTATGAGATGATGCTCCTCCTGGTCCTCTATACCTCCTCCTCAGACCCTCCACATAACAGATAGCTGAACATATCCTTGCAATTTTTAATTTTTTTTTATAAAAATGCATTGAAATGGGGCGACTGGGTGCCCCATGTACAAAGGCTGAGTCCTTGCTGCAGCGGTCATGAGTTTGATTCCAACCTCAGCCCTTTGCTGCATGTCATCCCCTCTCTTTCCCCCTTTCATGCTATCTGTCATATTGAATAAAGACAAAATTCCCCCCAGAAATAATAAAAAATGGATTTAGATTAGATCCATCCTGCAGTGAACCCTGGCACTGCGGTTTGCGCCAGTTAATTTTTATATTATGCCATTGTTATTAGGAATTAGGAAACACTGCAGATGCATATGTTATACGTCACACTAGATGCTTAAACTGTTATGTTACAGATCACCCCTCTAGTCCTTCCTCGATGCTGCATGCTGTCTAAAATCACACAGGAGCGCCACGATGCTGCTATCATTTGGTTCTGTGTAAAAAAATCAAAGGCAGCATACAGAAAGGACTTCATGGCAGCCAAAAAGCGCAACCACTGTTTAAAAAGAGCGAATGTTGATATTGTGACAGTTGACAAAAGTAAATCAATGTATGATAAACACCAGAAGCTTGATGAGCAGCAACAGCTAAATGTAGCAATTTACATAAAAAAATATGTTTTTCTTATTATTCTATACATTTATATTTTATAAGTAGGTAACTAAGTAAGTTAAGTTTCTTTAATATAGCACCACAGAGAAAGGACACAAAATAGTTAAGAACATAAAAACAATTATTTTTTGTAATTTTTTGTATGCAGTATATGATGCTGCTGGATTAAACTACATGTGATGTGTGCTTTTGAAAATGTGTCATGATATAAAGTCTCTAGAGGCATATGAATCAACTTTTCCAGTGGTGTAGTGTTAATTAAAAAGTGAACAATTAATCATAACATCGAATTACAATAGTTGTAAAATGAATCACAGTACTTAAAAATCAGTAGGCATATTGAATCGACACCCCCGTGCTGAGATAATACTGAATCAGGAGATAAGTATATCATCCCAGCCCAAATATATATCCATGTTTCAACACAAACCTTCAGAAAGACATCCTCACAGAGGTCCGACACATCTCTTACCTTCCATCTCTCTGATCCTCTGCACAGTCCCAAACTGTTTTTACCTAATGATGATTATTACTAGAGCTAGCAGCTGGTCCTCCAGAGTTAATCTTAGATCCGAGTCCTTCTCAGGTCTCTGCTGTGTGTGTTTGTGTGTGTGCATGTGTGTCCCTGACTCAGAGAGGAGCCTCTCCAGGTCCCAGCTCCAGGCTGAGAGGCCACTTGGAGCGAGCGCCTTGGAAACCAAACAAAGCTGCTGGCCGGCCGGGCGGCTCGGAGAGAGGCTGTGTGAGTGTGTTGACGTTGAGAGTCACTGTGGGCAGGTGCCCTCTGAGTGGGCAGCGAGTGAAGTGCAGGCAGTTACCTGGGAAACACCTCACTGGAATCTCTCCCCTGGAGGGAGTTATTATTTTAAATCCTGGACTGAAACACTGGAGGGTTGGAGAGTCCAGGAAACTATGAACCATCTCCATTACTGGTACATTTACATGCACACTAATAACACTAAGACTAACTATTATGCCCTGAAAGCCTTTGATTTCGAATCATCAGCTGGCGACCAACAAGTCGACTAAGATTCTGCACATTAAAAGCTGTTTTAAAAACTGTTTGCATATCGATGAGAGGCCAAAACAAAGAGCAAAATATAAGTTTTCAAGACAACGTCTTGAATATATGGAAGATGGATATCAACAGGTTTTTCAATATGCACAATTATTGCAGCACTGACCTTTTTAAAGAAGGTGAAAGATGGATTCTGTATTTGCATGGCTGAACAAGGTCTGAAAACTTTTTAAAAAATCCTTGCAAAAGTGACACTTTACCATATCTTAACGTGATTGACATCATGTTAATCAGAGTATGCACAGCTGCATGTAAAAATTCTCTCATTAGCCATGTAAACAGCTTAGTGGGAATAATGTGTTTTTTGGAATAAGCATGTAAAAGTAGTCAGTAAAGGAAGTTATGTTTCTCTTTTGCCCTGATGTGGTTCATTGCACAAGAGTACCCAGAACAGGACAAGTCATTCACATGCCTCCACTGATTTATTAATAATCAACTGGAAGGACTGGAAATCAGCAGAAGTACAAATCTATTCCTTCTGCTCTGGATACAGAGGGCAGCATCTTTCCACCCCGCTCACCGTCTGTTGCCATGGCAACAGCTCGCGGCAGCATGTTTACATGAGGGGTCTTGTGGTGCAGAGTGGCACTCAGACATTTGGCTGAGAACAGTGCACACACACACACACACACACACACACACCGCCTCTCTGAGGATCTTTTTGTGCAGAGGGGCGGCCCTCGAGTGCAGAAACCACAGACTGTAGCAGACCTCCCCCTGGGGGCCATGGTAGATATAACCAGGACCTGTAGCACCTAAAAATGTCTCTGAGCAAGGCACTGAACCCCAACCAGCTCCTGGGACGTCAATATCTGACCTTTAGTGGAGACATGGGCGGACTATGAGACAATGGGCCCTTGGGTACAGATAGGCAGAGGGCCCCACCACCTCTCCTATACAGGAGCAAGACTCACAGCTTACGTGGTGGTTTCACATCTCTGTGGTTTTTCTGCCCATTTTTTTACTTATTTTGTGTCTCTTTGCTGTTCCTCTGCATCTCTTTGTGGTCTCTCTGTGTCTCTATGAGGTAATTTTGTAGTTTTTTTGTCATTCAGCTCCTCTTTGTAGTCATATGTGTGCTTGTGGTTGTTTAGTATCATTTTCATGTCGTTTGGGGCTTTTTGAAGTGGTTTTTGTGTCTTATTGAGACAATCTTGTAAATTTTTTGGTCGTTTTTTGTGTCTTAGTAGTCAATTTGTGTCTTCTTGGGTTTTTTTTGTGTCTATTTGTGGTTGTTTTGCCATTTTTTCTAGTCATTTTCTGTCTGTTTGCAGTTCCTCTGCATCTTTTTGTGGCCATTTTAAGTCTCTTCAGAGTTGCTATGTGTTAATCTTTCAACTGACATTTTGCCGGTGAAGGCCAGGGGGCCCCCTCATACTTTGGCCCCTAAACCTGTGCCAAGTAGGCCCATTCAGTAACCCATCCACGTGTGGAAGCAGCAAAAAGATAGCCCCTAAAGTCATGTTTCCTTCTATTGATGTTAGAAATATCAGTTGACAAAAGGGTCCTCTTACTGAAAGTATTCTGGAAAACTTCTCCATGACAACCGAATAAACTCCATCTGCTGATGAAGGCCACGAGATGCAGTTGAAGAGTTCATAAAAACTGCACATTTCTTAAAAAAATATTTTTTGAGTATCAAGTTGAAATGTTATGTTAAACTTTTGCTTGAGAAAGTGTCCTGCATCTAATCCTTTACAAACACACAGTTACTCAGTGCGATCCCACTCTGATCTGTCTGATCTGATCTATTTATGTCTAAAAGATTAACGTTCTCCACGGGGCATCAACATGTGGAGGTGGGGGGGGCAGGAAGTGTCTCAGCGTCTCCGTCTCTGTCTACGTTTGTTGGCAGAGAGAGAAAGAAAAGGAGAAGAGCTGTGAGAGAGTGAGACAAAGACAGATAGAAAGTATTAAAGGAGGAGAGAGGAGCCAAGACACTGTGTGACAGACCTTTAATCTGCTGGAGTTGAGAGGAGGACAGGAGGAGGCGTTTCTACAACATGTTTATAACCGCGACTGACAATGATCCTGGAGTGAAATGTTACGAGCTAATTGCCGTCATTCACTGCGTCCTTTGCCAGACTGCATTTGAACTTGTTCGGCATTTTAGTGATGGTAAAGTTGTTACGTGTGTGTCCTCTCACCGGTGACGTGGTCGGAGGTCGGGGTCACTCTGCATTTCTTAAAGAAGGCGTCGGTGTCGAGGTCCACCACCAGCAGACGCGTCTCACTCCCGCCTGCTTTAATAGCAGCTACGACTTCTGAATGTGTCTTTCCCTCTATTGACAGACCGTTGACCTGGAGGGAAAAAAGAGATTATTTTAATTCTTTATTTTAAACATGGCTGGAAATCCCTCAAAATAATAGAGAGCTGCTATTTTTATGTCTTTTTCTTTGGGACTGTCTTGTCTTTGTTCCCACACAGATGCGAACAAACGGTTTTATCACTGTCAAGGATTTCTTTCTCAGTATTATCACTTTGTCTGCCAGAGGCTCCAGGGCAGGAAATCCTGTGTGTCCACGCACGTACACATGCACAAACATACAGACACACACACACACACATTTTTTCAACCACCAGCTTACAAAACAAACTACATAAATTCCTCAATACTGAACATTATGATTGTTTTTGTTTTAATGTATCCTTTAAAGGAACAAAAGGATATAGTAGTCAGGATTGCAAATTGCAACCAGATGAAACTTCAGGTCAGAATTCCTTCTGTGTCCATTGTTTAAGAGGTCTTTATCATGAGCCGAAATTATCTGCAGAGGTCTCTTTCTTTCTGAAACAAACAGACCCAGTCAGAGACCCCTCAGTCAACTGAGATTGCTTCAAGTTGATCAGTCGTTTTGTTTGCTTTGCTTGCCACAGTGATGTGCCGTGTACTTCTGGGGGCTTTTTGGTACGCAGATTTTGTCGCAGAGCAAGCACTCTTGACCTACACTACTCTTTGGTGCAGAGAGGTGCGGACACGATGCAGCGGCACAGAGGAGGAGATGACAGCGATGATACTGTCTTCTCTCCTCTGCTTAGAAGTGGTGAATTTACAGCTCACAGCGAGTTAATACAACAATTTCTTGTTTGATATCTAGTGTCAGAAAAAATGTTGTTGCACACATCTGAACCATCGTTAGCACTGTTTGCATGTTTACATGAATGTCACTGTCAAACTGAATGTCTGGTTAAACTTTAAAACTTTATATGAAACAAAGAAAATCACTGAATATTCGAAGTGAACAGCCAAATCTTATTTGACTGATGTAATTCTGAGTTGGGTATAGTCCTAAAAACACAGAATAAATCCATTTCACATATAAAATATATACTTATATACATATATATCATTCTTATTTTGAGGTGATTATACAGTAAACATTCTTATCATATTGTACTCCATATCTGCCAATATATCCGCCTAAATCCTACACACGGGATCTTTAAATCAACTTTTATGCACCATGTGTACATGTTACGTGGTACTTGGTGGCACTTTACTCTGTGGTATACAGTAATTCACATGTCAGGTGGCTGCCTCCCGCACCAGCTGAGTGTTCTGGGATAAAATCACCATGGGAAAGCATGTGAGAAATGTCTGTGTGTGTGTGTGTGTGTTTAGGTCATAGGGTGGACCTGCATGTCTAAGCCAGTCCCACAGAGGAAGCTGGACAATAGCTGCTCGGCCAGTAACAGCAGTAACAATGGCTGTCCGCTCCCCACAAAGCCTCACTCCTCAGTGGGTGGTGTGGCTGTCTGGGGCCCTCTGGGGGACTGGAAACCCCTCGCTATAGACTCTCAAACAGACCCCAAATCTCTGTGGGACCTTTAATCCCTCTGTCCTCTTTCTGTCCTCTTTCTTCTCTGATTCTTCCTTTTCATTTCACTTAGGGAGTGAAGGAAGGCGTGTATGATAGTCCACATCAGTGGACATGCCGCCGCTCTGATTTAACCATGTGTTAAATAACGTATGAATGAGTCAGACACGGTCATTGTGGGTTGCTTCTGCTGGCTAAATAATGAGTGGAAGTATGGTTGGTTGTATGATATCACCACCACGGGGCTTTATGGTTGTAAAATCTATTAGAGGACAATAAAATGCAGACATGTGGTCTGCGGCAGGCCTAAAAGTCTGACTGTCTCTCGAGATGGTAATGCAAGACTAATAAAGACTAGACTAATAAATAGCACTACAGATATGAGAGGAAAGTACGTATTTTGAATTTTTGGGTGAATTTTCCCTTGAACAAACATTTTTATACACTTGCTTATTTCAGCAGAAGTGTATAATACAAAGTTTATTTTGAGCATCCCACAAACAGCTGAACTTCTGTAATTTGGAAATAATTTACGAAATAATTTAGTAATTTACGCTGTAATTTTAGTTTTTCTCTCTCTGTCAGCCAGTGTACACTAAAAGAGCAGAGCAGACCCCAGACCAGTTAAGAAGCTGATTATTCCAGTGTGACTGCTCACAGTGACAGTCCTCTGGGGGATTTAGGACCCCACACAGCGGCTGTTAGCTCACATCACATTCCTCTGAACACACAGTTAACTTTGGGAAAAGAGCTGACCACTTCTGAGGTTTTTTTCTTTTTGAGTGGGGCTATATGAGGTTCTTATTCATAGTCAGTGCTCACTGCTTTACCTTTCCATCAGACAGACATTTCTGACAAAAAAACGAAGCTGTTATCACTAAATTCAAAGCTACCAGACTCCCTTGACAAAGACAGTAATTTTACCTCTCAGAACACGTGAGTTGCTGATCTACCGCTGCTTTAATCGGTTAGTTTATATGTATGCATGTGGTAAATTACGACTTAACAGCCTCTGTGTACTTTGTTACTGATAATGATAATCAAAAGGAATTCTCCAGATCTTTAAAGACAATGTTAAAAACTAATTTACACGTGTCAAATACTCGGTCACTGTGATGGGGAAATTCTTCTCTGCACAACAAACGGGCCATTAAGTGATGCACTGCCATGTGGCTACTCACTAAACGCTGGATTTAGTTCAAATGCAACCTAAAACAAGCAAACTTTAACCAGAATTTGAGCTTTTGGATTTGAATACATAAGAAACACTGCTGGAAAGCTATACATAGTATAAAAACTACGGGTCGACAGATTATTGGTCTGGCTGATAACCGGGGACAATATTTGGCATTTTGCTAATTATCTGTATCAGCGTTTTATTTTAATGATGAAAAAGTGTGCATATTACACTAAACCAACAACAGAGAAGGCAGTCTGCAATACATGCAAAGAAAGTGTCAGCGTGGGAGGAACTTTTACTTCGTAAAACCTCAGGGAGCTTTTTTATTCAGTCATTTTTAATTTAAATTTTCTGAACTTTATTTAAAAAATGTTGCACAGAACCTGCTGTATGTGATGTTGAAAATTTCAGTTTTTATTAAACATTTGCTAAAGGCATTTAAAGTTTTGTGTTGAAGTTTGTTATATTTCAAATTCTAAATTTCAACAGAATTTTTTTCATTTTTATTGTAAATGCATATTGGTTCCAAATATTGGTTTTCCATCTCATTAAGTACTAATTATCGGTATCAGCCCTGAAAAACCAATATCAGTCGACCCCTAATAAAAGACAAAAAATAATAGTAATGGAGCCGCTCTGTCGGTACAGTACGTGAAAAACTGCACTTTGTTACATTCTGTCGCTGCTTTTCTGTTTTAAAATAACACAATTTTTTAATGTAACCAATCCCTCAAACTTGCGCCTTGTTGTTTTTACACTCCATCCTAAAATAGTAAAAAAAAAAAAAAAAAAAAGGTCTTAATATATATATATTCTAAGATGTAATATTGAGCATTTGTCATTAATGGCAATAATACAACTACAAGGTTACATTTAGGACATGAAAAGAAAGTCGTGCTCTTTGTTCCAATAAAGAGCAAACAGGATTTCTTTGTCATTACTGTTTAGGTGTAGGTGAGGCCTGATTACACACCATTCTTCTCTATTTTTATCCCAGTGAAAACGTCACTACAGGCTGCTTAGAGCGGAAGTGTGGCAGACTAATCAGGATGGATATTTTTGTGTAACTGTAATCAGGTACTAAGATGACTCTGTTGCTATTGTGTCACAAATATTGCCTTAAATAAGACCAAAATTAGTCATTCTGGGAGTCTCTAAACTAGAAAGTCATTTCGCTACAACAGTTTTCCTAAATGTCTCTTTTCTTACACCATACTGAGCCCTGTATGATCTCACAGTACTCTAGCACTGACCTTATTAACCCTTTGAAAGTAGAGCAAAATGGCTTGATTTATTTCAAAAACATGAGAGGAAGGCATTGAACAATGAAGGAAGAAATGACCAAAACATAGGGAAAAAATTAATACGTACAAGAAATGTACTGTAGAAAAATAAAATAAAAACAAGCGAATAACCTTGAAAACGTGCTTAAAAAAATAACAATAATTCTGTAAAATATTTCAAATATATAATTAAGATTATTAAAGGTATATTTTGGGTCATTTTCCCTAGCTTTAAAAAAAAAAAATTCTAAATATGCAAATTTCTTGAAAATTGTACTTCTTGCCAAGTTACTCACTGCCTTTTTTCCCATATTTTTAAGAGAAAGCAAGCTAATTCGCTCACGGTTCAAAGGACTAAATACTTGTGACAGGTGTCTGAACACAGCACAAGAAAAGTGACGTGCATCCGGGTTTCAAAGGGTTAAAGTACCTGTACTATCCTGTCCTTGGCGAGCAGCCCCGCCCTCTCTGCTGGAGAGTCTTCGTCCACAGCTCTGATGTACTGGCCCGGCCGCACCCGCTCGCTGTGCAGGTTGAAGCCATATCCGTTGGGCCCTCGCTGGATCACACACAGACGAGGCCGCAGCTCGTTGCACAACACCTCCTGAAAGAGAGCAGAGGAAGGAAAACAGACAAGTTAACACACTGTGATTTGACAAGCGTTAACAGAGCAGAATATTAGGTTTACCTCCACCATGGGATCAGGAAGAACGAGCGGCACAAAGATTACGGAGAGCTCCAGTGAGTCGTTAACCATGAAAATAAAGCCGAGGTTGAACATACAGCTGGCTGCTGCATGCTGATGTGTTGTGCGGCGTGTATTTAACAATCATGTGTAAACTGAAGCTGCCGTTTCGACTCCACGTGACTCCTAAGTGCTCGCCAGGAAGGAAGAGGGTCCTGGAGGCATGTGATTGGAGATTTGCTGGGAAGAGAATTTGTGGAGCGGGGGAGTAGAGGGTCGGCGCTGCTCTGGCCTTGAGGAAGGGACCAGTTCCGGTGTGGTCCGCAGCCCGGCTCGCTCCAGGCTCCGAGAAGGACAATGGAAGCTGGGCGTCGACCTCTGACCGCATCCCCCCTCGCCCCCTGTCCCGTCCAGTCCCACTCTGGGATGGCAGGAAGAGTTAGCACTGTATTGTCATCCAGGAAAAAACTCGAGCTAAACCCCAGAACCTCCCTTCCGCTATGTGGAAGAAGCAGGGTCTTTATTTAGAAAAAGGGGGCTTTGTCATGTAAGAGGTCAAAATATGAAGAACAGGAGCTCAGGAGACGCAGCGTTGGTCGGGGTAATCTTTGTCAGTGTGACCATATCTGACCCGACACTCCCTCCACATCAGAGCGGCCGTGTGCCGCCGCCCTCTGTCAACTCTACAGTCGAAGACAATGAACTATTAATAAGTCTGACTCACTTTCTACAGAAACATCTGATTGATTAAATATACTTTAGTGGACAGAAATGAACTGTGGACTTTGTAACAACTGACTCAACATATTCTCTGGCATACAGCTCGACACAAGCAGTGAGTGATGGTCATTTCACTGTGTTATGTAAGACAATTGTTCTGAGCTAACACCCCACCCACCTCCACCCAGAATGAACTTTTCTCTCTTCAATAAAGCACCTGGACAAAAACACGCTTTGTAAACTTTGTACTTTGGTGGCACTTGTGTTAATCAGTCCTGATGGTCTGTGACCACTCTGGGACACTTTCAGGACACCAGAAGCATTCAAAAGTCTGCAGTTTTGTAGATGGTTTGTTAGTTTCCTGCCAACCAAAGTTACTTTGGATGAATTTAGATTCTTTACCCTTTAAAACTTGATTCGACATCAGTTTCTTGTGCTGCATTCAGACACCTTTCGCAAGCTATTTAATGCAACCTAAACCAATTGGTTTGAGTTCTTCAAAAAGATGGAAAACAAAGGCAAAACCTTGCAAGAGATGTCCCACAAATTGCAAGAAATTAGTAAAAGCAGATGAAGAAAATAACTTAAAAATAACCAGAAAATGGGTTGGGGGAAATACACTTAGATGAAAAGTTTCACAGAATCACCATCACCAAACCCACCAGACCTCATTCATGTAAACAGTAACTTTAGTGTGTATAGATCCAGTATATTTTCTCTTCTTACTGGGTCAATTCAGGATTTTTTTTCACTAAACCTGAGCTGCTGATTGTTTGAACAGTCACAACTGGCCCGATAGGTGACTCCTGCGTGTCTGCATCAGTGTGATTGTTGTTTATTTTTTCACTTTTGTGTGTTTGGTGTGTAACTGTCTCTCTGTTCTCCCCCCGCCACTTGTTTCCAATCCTTCACTCCACACACCTGGTGGTACTCATCAATCTACACACCTGCCTGCAAACAAGCCTACAACCTACAAAAGAGCCGACTCGACAGTCATTCTCTGCCAGACTGCTGCCGAACACACACAAGTTCAGCTCCACTTCAGACTTTGCTTTAGCCACAGAAACACAGATCACCCCTCACCTCAGCCAGTCATCTTGTCCATTATTCTCCTGCACTGTTCACTTCTGTAACAAAGAAGTCTTTTCTTCTAACATCCATTTGTCTGTCTGCTTTTGGGTGCTTAGTCGCGAGCGTGACAGAAAAAGAGGGAGATTTTCTGGGGTTTTGGTTGGAACGGCCTACTCGCAATGTCCCTGCCCCCATATAACCCTACACCACAAATTAATACAATAAATAAAAGCATGTACACCAAATTACTTCTAATGAGCCTTAAATCTCTAGCTCACAGTAAAATGTACTAAAAATTACATCATGAACAATATCAAGTGCAAATATTGAACACCTTCGACAGAAAGAACAGGAAGGATAAACTGATGCAGGACTACAATCTGCAGACAACAGTTTCGCCTCGAGCGTGAGCTTGAATGTGTGCAGTGACAATGTCAGGCGGGGTCGTTTAAGTTGGGTTGCCAGGTACCACGACATATATCCTACAGTCTCGATTTGAGTCTTATCACTGTGAATTGAGGAGATTAGTGGGAGAAATGGCCAATCGGGAGCAGGGCAGGAGAAAGAGTTAAAAATAGGGAGACTCCAGTGTATATCAGGAGTGTTGGCAAGTATGACCAAGACAGGGTTTTGTTAGTGTTTCTGTCAACTTTAAATGAAGTGTGTGTTATGATGAAAGTGCCAAAAACATGCACTTTTGGTGGGCGTTGACGGTTCTGAATGCCGCAAGCTTTCTCTCAACACTACACCAATTTAAAAAAATGTTGTTTCTATTAGTAACTTTGAAACAAAAATATGAGTAAACAGGTTTCACATAGAAAAATACCAAATGTGGCCTTTAATGTAACAGCAGTTTGGCAAACTGTTCTCATCATCATGCAGATTGTTCCACTCGCTGTGTCCATCGAGTGCCGCCTGAGCAGCTGGAGAGTGTGCTGAACGTTTATCCTGCTGATCAGACGGCTCCCGATGAAGAGCCCTGCAGCCACAGTTTCATCATAATGCTGATTATACAAAAATGATTGTCTCTGATTGCACGTCCTTCACTGTCTCAAGTGTTACACCCTGTGAAACCACAAGGGCTTTAATCCAAAATTCACACAGAACAAACTGTCTTTTACTTTTAGTTTGGCTTGATGTTTATTCTTATTACTGACCTTTACGCCTCTGAAAGCCTGGAATTAACTAACAGCTCTCTGCTTTCTACTTTAACGGTGTGATGGCAGAGTGAAGCACTAAAGCAAAGAGCAAGATTCACGCTAGAGCTCTCACTCCTCGTAGCAGTAAATTACTTTCCATCATTTGTAATTACTCATTTTATGCGCCCAGTGTTGGACATCTGAAAGCAGATGAAACAAACTGCGGCGTTGGCATGAGACTCTCTGCCACTCGTCGGTGCTCTGGCTGACGTTAAGCGCTCCTGTACAGCGAGAGAGGCTCTGGCAGGGACAACAGAGGAGGGTTTGTGTCGGAGAGGAGTGGAGGGCCGAAGAATCTCCACGCGGGTCTGAAATCTGTGGAATCTGCTGAACACACACAAGCCGGGAGGCGAACCAAGGACCCGCTACTTGTTAAATGTGTGTGTGTTTCATGTGTTAACAACAAATACAATGTCAGTTCTCTGTAACGTTACAGCAGAAATCTGATAAACGCAGCTGCCTGTTACAATTATACTTGTTAGATCAAAGGTACAAACGCAGAACATTCATGGGACGTTCTGTAAATTACAAGCTGTTAAACTCCTCCATATATAATCAGAAACAAACTGAACAGCCCTATCTGCTGTGACCTAATTTACACTTTGTTTCTGACAGGCTTAACTCTGGTCAGATGTCAGTTTAATTCAGGAACATTATTTCTATACTTCCTCTCTAAGTCCTTATTTTGTTTAGCGTACTTCCCAGACCCTGAAGCAGTGACAGAGCAGGGAGGTGGCCTCTGGGGCTGCAGCAAAGCCACACATCTTTTAGGTCTTAAAAATACCTTTTTGAAATTTGATTTGCTGGTGCAATCAGGGAGACAAAGGGTAAATGACAAAATGGTGAAAAAGTTCTATTACTATTCTATTAGTAGTGCTGTTTATGCCAAAACCTAACCCTACCTAAAAATAGTAACCAGGGTTCCTGCATCTTACATTAAGATAGATTTAAGACTTTTTTTAATGCTACTCGAAATTTAAGGAAATTTAAGGCCAATTTTACAATAACCAAAATTGAAGGAAAATAAAACAGAAGCCAAAAACAATTACTTAAGGCTGGGGATGTTACTAATTATTTTAGGGTTTTACGATGCAAAGTTAGAAAAATGATTCATAAAAACCTTAAAAACCCTGAGTAACACTTTATACCTCTTTTGGTCATCCTCAACATTTGCTGTATCATGGTTTCTGAATGATGACAACAGTTGAAGAACAATTAGACACAAAAAAGGATGCAGCTTCTGAAGGAATATTATTTTCCCTTGGCACCTTTCATGTCAAATAACCTACAGATTTTTTTACACATTTTATTATCTGAAATGGCTTGAAATAGTGCTGCAATAAATTGGAAAAAAAAAATCTCCTCCTGGGGAGCACGATCCTGTACTAGGGATTATCCTATAACATCTTATTTCTCTGATATCTGAACGCAAGTTAAAGCTTTGACAAGTCAACTACCCCTATTTTAAGAAAACACTCTGAAGATTGAGCATAATTTCATCAGGTGAAAAAACACTGCGCTCATTATAACAGCCATTTAAAAATGCTAATCACATTTTTCAATCACCAAATTGTATTTTAAATATCACTGAAATATGCAGGCAATTGGAAGTTAACAATTAACTTTTATGAAAAGGATGAAATAAAAATTATTTAGTGGGTATCTCACATCCCGTCTCATGTCCTCTTTAAAAATAAAACCCACTCACAAGGTAACTCTCTCACACATGGGGGTGCACAAAAAATTGACAATCACACACATATATGTTCACACTCAGGATTTCCCGTGCACCCAAAAGAACCGTTCAGCCTGGCAAGAAGGCATCAAGCCAGAGTGTGTGTGTGTGTGTGTGTGTGTGTGTGTGTGTGTGTGTGTGTGTGTGTGTGAGAGAGAGAGAGAGAGAGAGAGAGAGAGGCTCGGACATACTTTCTGCATTGAACGTCCACAGACAGCTGTGGACTGTGACCCAAAACCATCCGTTTTCCTCTGGGTATCTTAATAAGTTAAACTGACTTGTAGTTCTGGTACCGACTATTGAGGGTGGCACGTTCATAAGTCTAGTCAACTAATCACACGCACCCCGATCCTGGACCCCCTGGGTTTGGGCTGAGACCTGAATGTTCATGTCTGGCTCCGCCTCCCCCAAATCACCTGCACATGTCAAAGTAAACGACAGATTCATTAATTCACTTATGCTGCTTCCTCAGAGTTAGTCGTGATGTTGTAATACTGCAGCATGTCTGTGAAAATCTAATTTTGATTACGATTCTTCAGCTACTGAAAAAAGGATTCTGTGACCATCAAGCGAATAATCTGAGTCAAACTCAGTGTGGCATGAAATCTTGTTTGGCACGCTCAAATACTGCGGATCATCTCCTTCAATTTGTCTGACTGTCACATTAAGATCAAATTCACACGGTTTTCTATTGTGTGAAATGTTCCTCTCGGATGAGAAAAACAGCATTTTCGAGATTGAACTCACGCTCTCGGTGACACAAACTTTCCTTTGTGGAGGGAAGTGTTAAACAGGAACTGTTGACACATCTTCCCTCAATATGCTTCCCTCTGCACTGGCTCAACTTCCTGACATGAAAGAGAAATTAAAATACAAAACACACCCAAACATATGCAGAAAAACACGCATGCACACACCATCATTGGAAAGGAGGCTTTCACTAGTTGGCATGAAAAGGACGAAGTGTCTGCAAAACGAAAACACATTTAGTGTCTGCAGAGAGCAAAGGATAAAATAACTGTATTTGACGTCTAATAAAAGAAGTCAGGCATCAACAAGCTTCTCTGAAATGCTGGTTAGCACGACTGCGGGGGAAATCTGACACGGATTTGCTGTTTCAAACTGTATTCAGTGCTGTTATAATGCACTGGTGGATGGTTGTTTGGCACCAGGCGCATCCACATGCAACATGCATGGGCGGCGTCTCTTGAGAACATTGCGGATGTGAACATTCGGACTTCGCTTATCGTGTGGATGTGTGTTTTTGTTCTTTTATCTTCACCTTACCATGTGCCTTTTTTGCCTAAACCTAACCGTCTGTGACTTTATTGCCTAATCCCAACCATTGCAACAGTCCAAGCTGTTGTGTGAATATAAGAAACCCACTGCTTCATCCCACCATGTGAATATGGCAACATCACCACAACGGTATCCCACAGCGTTAAACAGCGGATGCAGAAAGATACCTAAAAACATCATAAGTAGAAGGTCACTGACAGAGCGGCACCATGTGACAAGTTGGGATGAAAACTTGCTGATATAACACACTGACGTTGAAAAAGTACCTCATGGTACTTGGTACTTACACAGTTTTGTAACTCTGGACAGTTCAAATAAAGTGGAACCAAATCCTGTCATGTAGAAAGTAGAATTACATCACATTTGTTTCCACCAAGACAAATCTATTGCACACACTTCACTCTGATGTCTGCTGCTGTGACGCTTCTTATTTCTGCAAGATGCACCCTCTTTAAGCAGCTGATGTATGAGTGTAGTTTCTATCACCGCTGCACAGACTTCAGAAGGATTTGGCAACTCCAAATTCGCGATTGCTTTGAATACCAATCACCCCAAAACAAAACCAGCGTCCGTGTTAATATTCTCAAAACGCACTCGTGAGTAACACGGCTGTCTCACAAATCTCACTGCTGCTCCAACTCAACAGTTCCTCTGTGTGTTTTTCTGAGTTTACAGGTTCCTCACCCAAAGACTGATGTAACCCTGTTTCAGACTTGTTTCTGGTTTTCCTCAGGAAGCCGCGATAATCAAAAGACAAGATACAAAGTTCATTTTCAGGCTAAAGCAGCGCAGTGCAGCCTGAATGAGGAGCTGGTATTTTCAGAAACGAAAAGGTCAATTTCAAAATCCTATTCAAAACCATTTTTGAAAAAAAGTTGCCACCATGAATGCAACAGTGAATATGTAAAACACAAATTACAGCTTTGAAAACAGCCTTTTTGTAACTGAAGATCACAGAGGTTTTATGGTTGGTCAAAAAGGCCTTTTGTATTAAAAAGGGATCTTTGTTTTTATGTTGACATGACTGAAAAACTTACTAGGTCAAGTAAAAAGGAATGCAATTATAAGCTATTAATAATTATTCAATATTAATACCAATCACCAACACCAAAGTCAGCAGGATTTTGTGGAGCATAAATGTTTGTACCAAATTTCACAGCAATCCATCCAATAGTTGTTGAGATGTGTGCTGCATAACTGATCAAATATCAATCACAATCATGTTTTGGTCTTCCCACAATCAAATAAACATGATCGACTGCAATATTAACGTTTAAAATGTGTGCTTATGTCATTTAAAAAAACCTAGCTGCATGTCAGCTCAAACACTTTGTAGACTAAGTGCCAGACTCCACTTTTGGGGAGCTGTCATACCACTGCAATATTCAAAAGTAACCATTTTTACCATAATTGTGCAGCTCTAGTTGAGAGATTTTATTTTGGCAGAGTCCTTATTTCTTCCACAGGTGCTCACCGGTGTCTGACAAGCCAGTTTGATTGATTTACATTTTTAAAACCCTCTCAGGGAGGACTAAAAGGCAGCCAACTACCTCCTTAATAACCATCCATCATGTTTATCACTCTCTGACTCACCCACCGAAAATTTGCATCTGTCAGGCTCTCCAGCTGATTCTGTTCGACAGAGGAGTGCTGTGGCTGCGAGCGCCTCCGTCTCTGGCTGTCTGTGTGTGAAGGAGTGTGTGTGTGTGTGTGTGTGTGTGTGTGTGTGTGTGTGTGTGTGTGTGTGTGTGTGTGTGTGTGTGTGTGTGTGTGTGTGTGTGTGTGTGTGTGTGTGATGCCAGAGGCTGCAGCTCTGCTACTCAGCCTGCCAGTTATTTCATATTTTCCCTAACACTTGGCCAAGGGACTGATGTGTAACTGCAGGCCTTAATAAAAGAGAACGCATGTAGGACAACTATTACTTTGGGCTTTTTGCGTCTGTGACTCAACTTTGTTTTCACATGCCCAGAAAAAAAAATACTGAAATTTCCTATAATTACATAAATACACTACTGACGTAATTTAACCCTTTGAAACCTAAGCAAATTGCCCTGATTTCTTTCAAAAATATGGGAAGAAGGCAAAGAGCAGCTTGAGAAGAAATGGCCAAAGAATCAGCTATAAATTAGTAAAAACTTGCAAGAAATTTACCTGAAAATGAACACAACAGACAGGAAAATGACCTTAAGAAAGTAAAATATATATATATTATATATATAATATATATATTTTTCTTTAACATAATTTCAAATATATAACTACAGGAATTATAAATATGATATATGTTTTATGTTTCCTTTTTTGGATAATACCTAATAATCTCCCCAAGTTACCTGAAATAAGAAAAAAAGTTTTTTTTTAAAAACATACGAGACATGACCAAAAAAGTGCTGAAAACCCTAACCCTAACCCTTTCTGTGGCACAATTTTAAATTCAAATTATAATGATCATCAGTATAGTTTTCTGGACATTTTTTCCAAAATCCTTATTTTTTCTTGCCAGCTTTTAGAAGATATTTCTTGCCAAGTTGCTCATTGACTTTTTCCTACATTTTCAAAAGAAATCAAACCTGTCTGATGCCAATCCAGGCTCTAAAGGGTCAACTACCCATCCAACATTTGGTAAACTAACGAGTCCTGCAAATCATCAGCTGAATCTGTCACACTCAGCTGTGCATGCTGATATGTCCTCTATAGCGCTCTTTAAACCTCATGCATCGTTCTCTCTGCTGCTAACTTCATCCCCCATGTTGCTCTAATAAAAGCGGGCAGCTCCCCCATGACTTGGACCTCTTTGATCAGCCTAAAGAATAACCGCCAAAGTGACACGCCGCCAGGCACCATGGTTACTCAGTGACATGACAAGTCGTTGGCCTGCCCGCTCCTTGTGATTGTCATGACGGAGTTTAACAGCCTCAAGGACAGACTTAATAAATGTTTGATGCAAACCTGGTTCCTTTTTAACCACCACCAAGTTTTGTGCTCTTGAGTGTACGGAGCGCACCACTCTCTCGGGCAGGACGGGGGTGTTGGATTTCAAGCTGGACCATTGAACCAGCTGCGAGGCAGGCGGTGGCGGGAACAAAGCCCCCTACTGTCCCCCCTTCCATGAGGATGGGACAAACTGGCTTTATAAAAGACACCAAAGAAAGGTTCTGCTGAGGGTTCCCGTTACAATAGACTCTTTCGGGGGAAGGCCCAAAAATAGAAAAGTAATGTCAGTCATCACAGCAGGGGTACAAGCACTGATAAGACCAAATGGAGTGGTCTTGATTACCAGAGAAGCCTCGCCGTCGCTTTAAGATCCTTTGAGAATAGAGCTAGCAGCGTCTGCGTTTCCTCTAGGCTCTTCATCTTGAGTTCATTCACTCTGCAGTCTTCTTTTTTAAAACTCATGATTGCATTAGTTTAGCCCAACGCTGACTGACAGTTCTGTCTTATCTCAGTTTAACTCCTCGGCCAGTCTTCCTGTCTCTGACCCTCCGCCCTTGCAGACCTGAAACCAGTATCAGCTCAATAACCTTGAGCACAAGTTTCACTTCCACCTTTCAAACACAAACACGTGCAGAGCACTGCAATGTTTGATACAAGAAATGAATTTAAAGAAGAAGGAGAAGGCAACATTAAAAAAATATAGCCGTTAAGATATTTGAGAGAAGAACCTGAATATCACATTCAGGAACTGACAACATGACGTGGTCACACTTACATGAGAACGCATTAAACATCAGTGGTTTACATAACCAGTGCTGTGTGAGCTTTGCAGTCAGAATAAAATCATGGATCGTTAAGTATTACCAACATGAGTGTTGATAATGTTGTTGTTGTGAATGTTTGCAGAAACGTCCCAGAAATGCATTAATTGGGTCCATGGTATGAATCTAAAAATATGTGGCTATTGTCTATCGGCGGTCCCTGTGGACCTGCGTGTTGAGGACCGAGCTTGAGAGAGCTGGGGATGAGAGCAGGCAGTGGGCAGGTGTCAGATCTGTGCGGAGCACCAAACAAAATCACCAACACATCTCCAACAGAGTGAAAATCACATCCAAAACAAAAGTTTCACTGTCAGTGGTACAAACAAAAACAATGTACACGCATGTGTTCGTCTTGGTTTTGGGACATCTGTGTCTTGCACTGTGGGAAGCGAGGTGAACGACAGGGAGTGAGTCTATTTCAGGGCGAGCAGCCAGTCATTTCCCCCTCCACCCCCCGGCAGGGTGCGGCCCTCCGGCTCATTGTCCGGCCGGGGTGGTGAACCTTCAGCAGAATGGAGTGGGAACTGGAATGTGGCATTGTGGAGTCTCGATCCAGGATCCCATGAGACCCAATCACCAGCAAACCCAACACCCACCCACCCACCCACACACACACACACACACACACACAAACACGGTTCAGGTTCCACCCCTGACCTGGGCCACATTGGTCTTGGCCGCGGGGACAAGACAGTGGTGCTGTTGTTTGGACTGACGTCAGTGAGAGCTATGATTTACAAAGACGACATATCATTGATTATATGTGCCGCTCCTGATCAACAGAGCAGTAAAATGTCCTGTTGTGATGGTAGAACTGTATCCTTCCTTTGCTCTGGATGTAACAGTTATGCCTTTTGGCAGTTTATGACTGTCTGACATTAAACAATATAAACTTGTGTTTTAAAAAAAAGGGCTCACACGTGGTTGCCCTGCTGGCCTATGAGGGTTTTAGATGAACATGAAATCTCAACATCTCCAGATGAAGTCTGGCTGTGGACTTTTGTTACATGTCCTCCATGCTCTCCTCTCTACCCTAATTCACGATACGATACGATACGATACGATACGATACGATACGATACGATACGATACGATACGATACGATACGATACGATACGATACGATACACTATATTGTCCCCATAGATGAAATTTGTCTTGGACTCAGTGCTGCATAGATTTTGCATCCACACTTACAACAACAACAATAATCACACCATGACATTAAAAACACAACAACCTGAACAAAAACAACACCAGTCATTGTTCATCTATCTGCCAAAAAAAAAAAAGGCCAAAAACTGCCCCCAGATTTTTTTTTAAAAAAGGCAAACACTCGATGCACTTTGGTACACACTGATTCTATAACTATTTAATGAGCATGTTTTCATCATTTATATTCTCCTTCCCCCTGTGTTAAACAGATGTTGTAATGACTTGTGCATGACTGTCTTGCAGAAACACTGGTGATACTCTTGTTATCTTGGGCAACATTTTGTGATAGTATTGAGTCACAAGTTACTGAGAGATTCACGCCCATAATACACACAAAAACAGCACCTCTAATAAAAGCCATTGGACAAGAGAAGTGTGTGTAAAGTGCAGTGATGTCTGGTGGTGATTATTAAAACACAAACTGAACACATAATGTCAAGCTGTAACTGCAAGAGAAAAGAAATGAGATTGTGGTTTTAGTTATTCTGGTATAGATAGACTTCTCTTTTTCTTCTCTTAGTGGCTCCATTTTAGTTCTGTTAAACAAAATTATTGAGTGTATTTATTTTTATTTAGCTGCAATTGATAAATAAATATTACCAGTGATGTGTTTCTGTGATATTAGATTTCTTCAGTTCAATATCAATAACATAATATGTTATAGTATATGGATTTTTACACTATGATTTATGATATAGAAACTCAAACAGAGAAACTTTAAACGATAAAATATCAGAGACTTGATGACTGCTAAAATAGGTGTTGAAATGTAGGAATATCGATATCGCTTAGTGACCAAAAGAGTTGTTATATATCCTCATATTGGATAGTCCAATATTGTCGTCCCTGATTATCATTCATTTATTTACTTGGTATGTTTGTACATTGTGTTCTGACACTTCAGACGCAGTCACTTTCTCTGCCTGCCCTCATCAGTAGATTCCCTCCACCTGCTGATCATCACTCACCTGTTCCTCACTCGCTCATTATCTCCCTGGTATATATACCGGTCCATTTTCACCAGCTCTCTGCCAGATAGTCTTTGTGCTCCGTGCAGCAGCTTTCCAGCATTTCTTATCTTTATTGTGATTTTTTGATCTAGTTTTTGCCCCTGGATGTATTTTGGATTCTGCCTCAGCTGATCCCTTGTTAATTTGTAAAGTGCCTGGATCATTTTGCATCCTTGTACTGTTTTTATCTGTGAAATGTGACAAGAAGTTTGTTTTGACCTGACTCCCTCTTGAATTAAGCAGTTTATTTGCTGGAGTGTCAGGGTCCTAACATGGTCAACTGTTACAAAATACCTGTTGCTCTGAGACAGTCATGACCTTTTCATAATTCTTTAAACCTCAAGTCTGCTGTTAGACTACTGATTCTAACAACAACAAACAACCAGATATATGTTGGCAATAGTTTTAACTCGATGTTAAAAGTGTGCTAACTTGTTGGCATGACTGGGGCAAAACACTACTTCAGTTGCCAACATGCATGTGCATATTTTTGATTTTGTCTGCTGTAAAAGGGTCTATACACCCAGTGTTTGAAGTGTTTTAAGGACTTGTTCATTTTCTTCTTCATGTCTTTTTCATCATCTCACAGTATTTATCATCCTGCCACCACGCTCATACGTGTTACATCACACACTTGAGATTGCGCCACCTCTTTCTTATAAACAAATTGGTGCAGCAGGGAAACACGTTACTTAGAAAATACACACTTCCTTGAGTTGAAACACAATGAAGCCCCTGACATCCTCCAGTTACCCTGAAACACGCCAGAATATCAACACAGAGCAGCAAAGGAAAGGGTGACTCCCAAATGTTCTCTCTCACACACACACACACACACACTAACCTGAAAAACACCCACGCAAAACAAATACAAACTTAACACAAACGCCAAGCAAGCCGTGTGCAGCAAGTCCGAATAAATCATACACACACTCCTTTACCCAAACAGAGCCTGAACAATACCTGGCTCTGTCACAATGGCTTCAATGATAAGCAAACCAACAAACACAGCTGGAGACACTGTTTACTCTCATGATTCAGTGTCTGTAGCTGCAACAGCACGCTATTCAAGCAGTGTTACATTTTATTCAGAATATTTACTGTTCTTCTGCTCAGATACACAGCAATGATGAGATCCTTTAAACTGTAGATTTACTGTCCTGCTACGAGCTGCAGGCTAGAGGGGTGAAAAGAGGATCAAGACGACAGGCTGGGGGGGCAGTCTTCCACCAGCAACAATGACAGGAAACCAGTGCAAACGTCCTGGGGTGTGTGCATAGGCCAAGAGTCCCATAGACAGCAGCAGGCAGCCAGGAACACACCCCCTGACCATCCTGGCTCAAATAGCGACTCTGGGTGTGGTTATTTTTTGCCTTTGGTGCTTGACAAATGATCACCCAGAGCTGACGTTTATTCTATTAACAGAAAATTGTATCCCCAGGCTATTCCCGAAGGCATTACATCAGATGATGTAAACTCTGAAAACAAGTGATTTTGTGCCACTGAAGGAGACATGACAGTACACAGACAGGAATGTCACATGGATGTGACATTATCCTCCCTTAAGGCAAATAATGAAAGCCTTATCTGCTAAATAAAGGTCATCTAAGTAAAGTAGGGCTGGGCGGTGAGGCTTAAAAAAAACACTGATATTTTTTTGCTATATCACCATACACGATATAATCTCGATATTTTGAAATCTCCTAAAAATGTACACTACCAAAATAGAAAATGAACATGAGGATTCATTCACTGTGAACTGGAAATAAACTAATATCTCCAGTTCATACACTAATAACATTTCCAAGTCTCACTGGTTTTCCATGCTCGCACAATGGGACTGAATAATCGTGATCAGAGCTCAGCAAATATAAAAACACATGCCTCCCCTGAGCACACTATCGTTAAACTCATTAAGTTAGACTGTTAATGCAGCGCTGTTAAGAGTGATGAGTTATTCTCTGTAGGCAGGAAATAAACTTACAGCTCTGCAGTTCATATATTAATATTATTTGCACGTCGCACTGGTGCTCTATGGTCACAAAATGGGACTAGCAGATACAATAATGTACACCTCATCTGCCTGCATCAAGCCCATCCTTATTCTGAAGTTGTCAAATACTACCATTTTAGCTGTGATTTTGTTGTAAAATCCAGACGGCAAAAGTCACCTTTCGTTGCTGTATGACAGGCTGCCAGGTGGCGTCAGCTGAGAGTTGAGCTGATTTTTATTTGTAAACTTGTCTTTTGATGTCTGGGCCCCAATTTAAAAGCTTTGAATAGCTTATCAGCGTGTCCCATTTCACACGTCTAATTTTACTCGAAATCATGTTTGTATTAGTATTTTTATCGACTCTGGGAATAAACTATGAATGAATTAACAGATGAGAACGCAGCCAGGCAGAACCGTTCATAAGGTTATGACACTCTGCCGGATGGCACGTGCCGCACCTGATAGGCGATTGGACAGCTTAAGTTGTGAACGTGGCTGGACAGAACCTGTCCCGTTAGCATGATAAGCTGCTGGACGCCATCAAGTTGAAACGCTGCCAGAAATGACGCATATAGGTCACTATAGACGGGCAAGAAGGGCAGTTAATGAATCCAACAAACCCCGGATTTAGATTTGGGAGTCCCGTGTTTGCTTCATGTCTGAATGTGATGTTTTTTTTTCCTTCACTTATCCAAATGCCCGTTTTGACTAATCCTAACCATCCATGCCAGCATGTGCTTTTGTTGACGTCTCGAGTTTTGTTGCCTAAACATAATGACATGCTTTTGTAGCGTAATCCCACCATGTGCTTTTGTTGTCATCCTGGTGACAGAAGCAGAATCCCGAACATAAAGATCAGACGCAGAGGAATAACTAGAGCGTAATATGTAGACGTAGAAGTCCACTGTCAAAGCGGCAATATGTGACGACTTGGGGGAGAGGGAGAAAACCAAAACACCAAAGCTAGTCTGTGCCGTTGATTTTAAAAAATATGGTCACAATTTATATTCAAAAGTTTGAAATATCATCATTTCATACATCCCACGCAGACCAAGATGTGATATAACGAGCATATTTGATATATCACCTTAAAGTGACATGGGTCGGGGTTTGCCACAGGTGACACACACTGAATGGGCAGCCCATGAAAGTCAGTTAAAAAGGCCAATTTCAGCAAAGGCACTGGAGGCCACACAAAAATCCTCCCACGCTTAAGATTCAGGATGATTTGTTTAGGGAAAACACTTTGTCCCCTGCAGTTAAAGAACCATACTTTCTATGTAAAGCCTGTAAAAAGCTGAGCATGTGTGGTGAACACAGTGGAAGGATTCAAGCTCTCTAATAAGCAGGTTTTATTTGAATGTGAAGATTAGAGACTCACATTAGAGGAGGGAAGTGACAACCAGCAGGCACAGAGTCGCCTTCATGTCTGATTTCAGGCCTCTACAGGGAGTGTCCTTTATCCAAATACTGTAGATACAGTTATGTTACACACACTGACACTCTTAGAAACACTGGTACCAGATCTCATCTCGCCACAGTCAGTTTCATCTGACACAAGCGCTCTTCCTCTCCTGTAATTACTGTTTAAAGACGGTCTTATGTAAGCAGCCGACAGCCATTCAGGAAGACTCCCAAGAAAACTTCTCACCCTCACACTCTCGCGTCAGTCTGAATGAATCACTGAAGAAAAAGCAGCGTGATGAAGGAAATACAGCTCCTGAAAAACACATTTACAACAGTTTAACTGCACTTTGGTTCTGTTCCGAATAATCACCCATTTTGTAGAGTTTACTGATTTGCTTTTTTTAAATACTGTGACAAATCTAATGAGCTCAGTTGTTTTCATTAGTAATTTCCGAAGAATAAATTTCAAGCATAAGGTCTCTTCAGCCTCTCGAATACGTGGATTTTCTCTGTTATGTAATTTTCAATTACAGTACGTTGGTAGGACAACATAAGAAATGTATCTCTTTTTCACATTATTCCCTGACACACACCACTTAAAGTGGTGTAGTAGCTAGCAGCTTAGGTATAACATGAAAAAAAAATCTACTTATTGGGGTAGCATAACAATAATACCTGAATATCTGCTGCAAATTGTACTTGCCATTTATGAAACCTGACGGTAGACGTAAACAAAAGATCGGGCAGGTCGTGTGCTCAAAATAAATAATCCCAATCAACTGAAAAATGATCAGGCCTGATACCGATCCTGGCAAACCGATTTTATACAGTCTATAAATAATTTTTAACAATTATTGACAGATTAAAGGATATATTCTAATTTTGTGTCTGTGTTATGAAAACAGGTCAGAAGCCCACATGCACAGTGAAACAGGTTGTTCTTGCTGTAATAATTCCTCCTCTTCATACTGACCATTTTAAGATCACTTCCCAACATGCTTCCTGTGTAAGTGATGGGTGAGTAAGTCTTTGTTGCTACATTTTGTTACCACACTGCATGAAACTCAATAATTTTTTCGAGGCAGTAAAGTCAGACAGCACACGTCACCAAAGCCACAAATGCAAACTTGTCTCCATGAGTTTATCTTTCTAGATGAGCTGATGGATCTGTAATTCGTGCTGAGACAGAGCATCCGCTGCAACTTCACTCCACTCAACAATGGCAGAGTAAAACTTTTACTGCCTGGTAAACAAAACATCGACCTTTGGAGCCAACGATGATGTGTTTATCCGTGTGTTTTGTTACTCGATGACGGTAGTGGCTCCTATTTTCTTCCCGGGCCACGCTCCATGTTTTGACCTTCATCACTGCTTGTTCATATTTTTCGCACCTCGCCCACGCTCTCGCACTATCGCCTACCTCTATTCTCACAGATACACACACACACACAGCGAGACATCAGCATAACCATGGCAACCATGAGCGAGGCTCCTCAGTTTCCGGAGAAGGCGTCGCTCTTCGAACCCTCTTTTGTGTTGCATCAAAGACTGAGGCCAGACGGGCGGAGTGCGGACGTCAGTGTGACTGCTGAAACAACGCTGTCTGTGCGTGTGTGTGTGTGTGTGTATTCCCAGGCTGTTCATGTTTGTGTGTGTGAGCTTTGTGTGTGTGTCATTGGCCAGGCCACAGGGCTCGGGCACAGGAATGCCGGACAGGATGTTGGGAGAAAATTCCAGAAAGAGTTGAGTCAATGCAAAAAAACACACCCTGAGGTGCATCTGACTGTAACGTAGAGACACAGCAGACTCTTAACTGAAACCCCTCGAGTCCAATTTACACACTTGCACACTCTGTGTCTTCTGTCCCTGATTAACTTCTGCAGCCTGTGAAATCTTAGTTTTGTACGCATTTACATAAGAAATTCATGACTGGGCTCACTGATTTCAGCAGGATCTTTGCTCCATGTGTCAAACTCACGTTGAAATGAAAATCAAAGTGTTGAAAATGAGTTTTCCAGAGGTGTGTTTGTTTGTTTCGATGTCGTTTCCCTCTGGGTCGTGTGCCAATGTGACTCCATTAGGCCATCTGTGGAGTGTATCGAGAGTAAACACAAGAACAATCGCTGTATAATCCGGCGACAAACAACAGAACCAAGCAAGAGCTGTGCACAAGTGTGGGCCTTAAAGACCAGAAACAAAACTCCAAAAGGCCCTGCATGCTCTGCTTATGTAGAGGCTGTCGTTACACTGTTATTATGAAGAGGAAAAAATGATGATGTGGGGAAGCAGTGAGTGGCCACCTATGAAAAATGCCAAAGCTTCAGTAATGACAATGTGGCATTTCAGGGATTTTTCTTTGAACTGCTGACTTCATACAAGGAGACAGAGTTGACAAAAATGCAAACTGCATCAGTAGGATCCTTAACATGTTTCCTCTTCTCCACCACTTGGGGCATTCTTGGAAATTAATGGTAAAATACGTCTTTTAAGATTAGTGCACATAGGCTTTTTTAACACAGAAAAATGTGCTAAAATAGACAATAGACTCATTTCCAACTGCCAGAAGACAAGCTGTGCACACAACTTTGCAGACAAGTATGCCTTTTTGTTTGTTAGTAAAGAGTAGAAAGCAGCATGGAGGCCAGTGAAAAGTAATTATGAATGATGTTTGAGAGACAAATGGTAATTTGTGGAGGCCTGGGATTGCATCACGCTTGAAAAGGGGCATGAAGAGCCACCTGAGAATCGTATTTCTATCACTGCCGATAACCTTAATGTTAATCTTTACCATTGAATCTTAACCCCCAAAACACTTTTTTTTCCAGCTAAAAAGGAATATATATGGATATTCAGTAGTATTTTTAATTGATTCAGGTCCAGCTTTTGACATTTGAGTGCAAAGTATGAAATTTCTACATATTGTGTTATAAATATGCATGGTGACTGCCCTCTTAAGGTTGAAACTTGGCTATAACTGTTAAATTTTGCCACTGGCTGATCCTGGTAGGTTTCATCACTAACCGAGCCCCCTGTCACTGCCCAATCACCGCCCTCTCACCAACCAACTACATTTTGTGTACAGGGGGGCAGGGAGGTGCTGTGGATCAAGAGGCGGCATGGTTTGGTGACTGGTTGTGTCTTAGCCCCCATTCCAGTCCTGCCTATTTCTGAAACTTTTTTCACATTCCAGGGAGGAGGCACTTGAGCCAAAAATGGGGGGTTTAGTTCCTCGATTAATACAAAAGCCAGATGTTAGCAGATGTTCATTTTAATTTTTTTTGTCCAGTGGGAAAGGAGCTTAATTAGTATGTTACACTGTATCTTGTTTATTAAATCCAAAGAAAAGTCCCAGTCTTTATGCCAAGTTAAGCAAACAATGCTGAAGGAATCTTTATATTTCTCATAAAAAAATACTGATGTTCAAACATCCTAAACTTTTTGCCAGAAAGGAATATTCAATATCACAGTATGACCAACATGCCAGACAATATCCAGATTCATCTCACTTCAATATAACTCACAGCTTGATTTCTTGTCATCACTTTACCATTAAGTTCAAAGTGTCACCAAATTTTTTTGACCTCCTGTCAGCTTCAAACATCATCATAAAAGTACAATGACAGCAGCTCAGTGAGCATCCTGGTTATGGTTCCATCATTATTACATCATGTTGAAAAGCTTAAATTGGGGCTTGTTGGACATCGATCTCATCATTCAATTTTGCCTCCATCAAACCTTACAGGTTTTACTATCTGCAGATGAAAGTCTTTTCTACATGTTTGTGTCTGATAGCTCTGCACACACTGTGGCCTTTCTTGCCACCTCAATTACACCCTCAGTTATGTACTGAGCAGGAGCTGGACACAGACACAAACAGCCTCGGGGGTAAATATCCAGGATGCAGCGAGGGGCACAGATGTTCCAGACTGAAGGGACCCACTTCATGTGCCTTTAATGAACCCTCCAGTTCACCGCCACACACACACACACACACACACACACTCACAAATACAGACACAGCAACAAGTGGCCACTGCGGAGTGAGAATGAGCCCATAATGTTTAACAGACAAAGATCAAAGGTTGAAAAAATTCATTTAGTGGGACTCATTTAGTAGAGATTGAAAAAAATGTATTTCCTGTTGTTTGTTGTGGAGGGTTCAAGCAATGTCAGATATGTGTTTCGGTGGTTTTGTACGAAAAGGGCAGAACACAAACACTGAGGACAGCTCTCATTTTAAAGTGATTGCTCTTTGAGACAGTTGCAGGAAAAAATACCCAAAACATCATAATCATATTATTTGAGAGAAACGTTTGCAGACTCATAGAAGGGGTTAGGTTTTCCTGATCCCAAAGCTGAGACTGTTTGTCCCCTCACCCACAACAAATGTGCAGCCAGCTGACCGAGCCCACAGCCTGGCAGCATGTGGGTGCAGCTGCCCATGTTATCCATGTTATAGACGCAGAGATTCTCTCTATAGGAAAGCACTCCTTTAGTGATGTATTCAATGTTATTACCGCAGCGGTATACCAGTTTCCAGGCATGCCGTGGTACGAAAACTGATGGTTATCATACCGTGTACATTTGCTTGTCTGTGGTATGGGGAAAAAATGCAACCGGGTGGAAAACCTAACCTTTTTTAGTAATTTTCAAAAGTGAAATGTTTTACACATTTCATTTAAAAAATGGTTTCAAGTTTTAATTATCATAGAAAAGCATTTGTTCAACGACAAGAAAACAGTCTGATTTCAAATAAAAAATTTGGGATGCAAGATAATATCGGCATGTCGTCAGTATCAACTGATATTGGCTTTAAAATTAAATATCTGAATTGGCAAACAAGCTGACTTTTGCTGATATTGCGAGCTGATGTTTTTTTTGGTTTGTTTTTTTACAAATTGCAAATGCACAAAAACCCCTAGATGAGTATTTTTCTTACTTTGTACAACGAATTAATATTACGTACACTGAAAAGCATGTCTCCATCTGCTGGTGGGGCATCAAAATAAGAGTATGCCTAATATGATGTTAATTCAACTGAGTCAAATGAGTTGTTATGTATCACCACATCGGCTATGTGCAACAAATCCAATGTCATGCATCCCTGTAAAAAGTACGAGAAAATTATCAGGAAATTATTTTTTTTAAAAAAAGTCAAAATGTTGAGAATAAAGTCAATATGGTAAAAGCTAAGGTGAAATCTAGAATATAAAATTGAAATGTTAAGAATAAAGAAAAATAAAGATAAAGTCCAAATTTTGAGGATAATGTGTTAAGGCCAGCAAATTGATTCATTTGATTTATTCTCAAAAGTTCATATTCAGTCTTGAAATGTCAATTAATCCTCGACCTTTGACTTCAATCTTAACCTTCTGACTTTATTCTCATAATGCAATTTATTTATTTTTTTTTATCTTTATTTTATTGCTTTTTTCACCTTCTGCTTCGCCCTAACATCCTGGACATTTTGATATCTTTTTGGAATAAAAAAGGCGATAATAATAATCATATTTCAAAGGGTTTATAAGGGCCATTGTTTCTGATAGTAGTTGTGCAATAGCTGCTGAATACCATCATACCGTAAAACCGCGATATATTTTGAGACAGTAAATATCTCATACTGTTGCAACCCTCGCCATTATAAGCATTAAATGATGTTGCAGGTGGAGAAATAAATGGGAAAATGAAATGAAAAAATGAAAATGGGATGTGCAGAAACTTATTCAAACTTTGACTCACCTTTTCAGAGCTGATGCTCAGCTTTTTCTCAACGTGCACGTGGATCTCTCCGTTACTCTCCGGGACCGGTGTGGACTCCCTGGATGTCCCCTGCCGCTCCTCCTCCTCCACCACCTCCTCCTCTTCCTCTTTGGCGTACTGCTCATCCCCGTTTACAGTCCCGTCTTCATCCTCCACCACCACCTCCACCACCTCCTCCTCCTCCTCCTCGTCGAAAGGTAACGGGACCCCGTCGGTGACATACTCCTTCAGACACTTCATGTTGTGTTTCTTCAGCAGCTGCTCCGTGTCCGGGTCCACCACCACGAGCTCCAGCCGGCCCACGGTGGCGCGTATCCGGGACACGACCTGCTGGTGGCTCTCGTTCTCCACGTCCTCCCCGTTCACGAACACTAGCCGGTCCCCAGCGCGGAGCCCCGAGGTCTCCGCCGGGCTGTCGGGCTCTACTAACCGGATGAACTGCCCCGTCTTACCTTTCTCCCCGTGGAGGTGGAAACCGTAGCCGTTGTCCCCCTTCTCCAGCGTGCACAGCCGGGGGCGCAGATACTGGCTTTTACTCGGCATGTTAGGCTTCAGTCGCCTTCACACTGCTGCTGCTCAACTGTTTCAATAAGACCGGCTGCTCAGGATGCTGCTGAGGAAGGGTGTGTGTGTGTGTGTGTGTGTGTGTGTGTGTGTATGTGTGAGTGGTACCCCTTCAAAACACCCAACCCCCGCCCTCTTCTCTTGGAGTCCGTGGGAAACTGGTGCTGCTGGTGTTTCTCCCACTCTCTGGTCCACCTTTACGCACTAGCCAAGTCTGACTTGATCCCGGTGTTAAATCCTCACTGTGACTCCTGCTATCAGACAGCGGAGGTCCTGACCCGAGACTGACTGAACCGAGGCTGATTTAAGTCACAGCTCCCTCTCACAGTGCGCGACAAAAGTAGAAAAGCCACTCAGGAAGAGGGAGGTGCGTTTATAGAACAGCCCAGCTGGCTGCCTCATGCAAAGTAGGGAGGACTGCAGGAGTAAACACAAACCCAGGCTTTCCAGGGAAATACATAAATACATGGGGATGATTTAAGGAAAATATATTAGTGCCATGCATTACGGGGGAAAAAAAATCAGAAGAGGAATCCGTTATTTATTTATTTTCTTTCTTTTTTCTTTGGCATTTTGAACAACAGTTGAAATGCCAAAAAAAGTTGAAATATTGATAGAGTCAAAATGTTTTCACTCAAGTTAAAATAGAATTTTGAGAGTAGATTCAAAATGTTAAGAATAAAGTCAAATGTTGAATATAAAGTTGAATATTGAGAATAAAGTTGAAATGTTGACAAAATTGAAATTAACAGAATTTCAGCAAATAATGTTGAAATCTTGAAGTCGAGATGTTGGCAAAGTTGGATTGTAAAGAATAAATTCAAAATGTCTAAAATAAAGTTAAAATACCAATTCAATAATTAATTGAAAATGTCAGTCATTCATAATATTGAATATAAACTTGAATGTTAAGGGTAAAGTAAAAATGTTGAATATAAAGTCGAATGTTGAGAATAAAGATGAAATTCGAGAATAATGTAAAATGTTGGATATAAATTCAAAATGTTGGCAAAGAATATGCAGAATTAACCCGAAATGTCAAATTAAGTTAAAATTTAAAAGTTAAAATGAGAACAAAATCGAAATGTGGGGAATAACATGCATTAATGCGAGTAATTTTATTTATTCTCAAATGTTTGCATTCAGTCTTAAAATGTCAACTTAATCCTCCTCATTCTCAAAGTAGTTTTTCAATTTTATTCTCAACATTTCATTTTTCCTCTCAACATGTCAACGTCATTCTCAACCTTTCAACTTTATTTTCATTATGCTTTCTTTTTAATCTTTCTTTTCTCACTTTTCCATTATGCCTGGCCCTAAAGGGCTCTCATTTAGAGGACTATATAGTGTTTTAATTAAAGAGACATTAGTGTTAGTCACTCCATATGCACAAACCTGGACAGTAAGTCAAGAGTAATAAAACTATAATAATAATAAAATAATTTTAATAATAAATTAACTCTGTAGCTTTCGCCCACATTTGTTTTTTTTCCCATTTCTGAGCAACCCTTGCTGCACATTTTGTAATATTATTCATAATAACTGCTCTTAATATATCGTATTTTTTGGCATCTTTTCATTTTACAACATTTGCCCAAAAATACTTTTTCACACTTGCAAGCTGTCGTTCTGTTTATCTCCTATAGTGCTATTATTTAGCACAGTCAATTATCAAACACACAATGCGTTAATTATATTGAAAGCATAGAATAGAAGAAATTATCAGGAAATTTTCCTCCTCAGGGATAATAAAGTATCCATCCATTCATCTATTAATGTCTGTTTAGCTTTATAATTTGGCTGGAAGGACATAAAATTACAGTGTGTCAGTCTGTGATATTTCATAGTGATTATGTTGTGACCTTCTAACATTTAAAATGTTTAATTTCTATAATCATCCCCTACTGTGTATATAAAAGAGTATTTTGTCTCAGTAGTGTTTAACATTTATACAACTGTTATTATAAGGGGTTGTGAGCTGCCAGATATATGTAAAATGTTACGCTTTAGTTATGACTTTCTGATATGCAATTTTTCAGATCAGATTAAATTATATTGATCAATATGCTCCGTTTAGTCATTTGAGAACCCTAACAAGAGATTCATGTAACAATAATGACCATTTTAAACCTTTACAGTGTTTTAAAGGCAGTCACCCCGGAGCCCCTCTGGACATTCAGAGATATGAGTGATATGTCTGTAAACATAGAGTCCGTCAGGAAGCCTTCTGAAACTAAACACCTCAGGAAGGATTTGACTTTTCAGCTGAGAATGCTTCCAGGCCCGATAAGAGCACAGAGACAGTATCCCTCAACATCTCCAACCTGGGAATTTAAAGCTACCACAGCTTCAGCGGCGTGTTTAAAGGAATTCAGCTGTTAGTTCAGGCGGTGGGAAGTCATCCAAATGATAAGGTTGTTTTTTCACAGTAAAGAAGAGAGTGCCTCCTTAATGTGTCTGCAATGTGACTCATGGATGTGAGTGGGAGAGGAGGTGACCTGCGTTCAGGTGTGCTGCTCAGTAAAGTGAATCATAGATGTGCTCCATGTATATAATGTCCTCTATTTTATATATGGGCTGCCAAAAAGCTTTTGATACAGTTCCTCAGACACATACAGTTCATTCGCCGGGGTCCAGACCTCTGAATCCGCCCACTTAACTGAGTTCTTGTTGACGGAGTGTAAGGAGTTGACAATTCAATCTGATTTCAGACTTCTTACACAGTAGGAAAAAGCAATTAGTGGTAATTGATGCCACTGGAAACTACCAGTGCCCTCTGGATCCCTGCTTGGTCCCGTTTACTTTGTTATTTATACAAATAATTTACAAAATGTGATACAGTCTGATGCATATCTTTTTGCAGAAGACAAAAATATGAAGAATAATCACAAAGGATACTGACATAGCCAATTTTCAAGAAGATCTCTGCAGCATTTGTAATCAGTGTGATCTGTAATTAATATAAATCCAGAAAAATGTAAAGAGTTACACACTGGGAGATCAAATGATAATATACTTCATTATACAATTTCAGATCTGGTGGTTCAGCAAGTGAAACAAAGGAAGAGGATATGAGTGTTGTGATTGACAGTTCCCTTGAATTCCACATGCATATTTTAGAAAAAAAGAAAAAAGAAGTCAAACTCTATGCTGATGATAATCAATAAAACCTTTCAATTTTTTTGCAAAGAAATTATTTTACCATTAAATAAATCCCCATCTTAAATTTGCATGTTTGGTCTGCCCAGTTGGCCACAAACATTGTAAGAAGTTTATATTTAGTTGAGTTTAGGTTACATCTAATGCCATTGTCAACTTGACATAGAAAACTGACGTAACCGAAATCCAACATATTTCAAATGTCTTATGCCAACATCATCTTGACATTGAATAGTTTGTTTGTAAGTTATAGAGAACATTTTGAGGAGACATTAGAAAATTACATTCGCCTATTCTAGCAGCAGACACAGAGGTGAAATGATTGAGATATATAAGCTTGTTCAAAGAATATATGATGTTACAAATTAGCCTGTCATCCACTTTTGGAATAATAGCTATGGTTTTAGAGGGAGTTATTTAATGTATTTATTCCAATGGGCTATTCCACAGTGTCACAATGTTGACAAATTTATAACAAGTTAATTTTTTGTTTTTCAATTTCAAATGGCATGATTTAATTTAAAGGCTTTTTGAATATTTTCCATGAGTATTTTATAAAATCTTCTTTTTTCTTACAGTGTTCTTTTAAGGTGCGTGTACCCCAAAAATATTCTTTTGAAAATTTCTTGAAATTATATTTACTTGGTCTATTGTATGTCAAAAAGCAAAAACATTACAAACAGTTTTTACCAACTGGCGTCAAAAGTGTAACCATTTCCAGTGAGATGAGAGAAAAAGCTTCATCACATTTCAAGGAATAAAAGCATGGATGCTTGAAATAATATGAAAAAGCATGTATATTGGTATATATATATATTGGTAAACAAAAGATATGTTGTATAATTCTCAAGCTAATTTTTGATTGTGTGTAATTATTAACTTAAACAAGTATATTGTGGTATTGCTTTCTTGTATGGTTTGTCTGTTGTAGTTGGGGAGTTTGGCGTAGAGGATTTATGTCCTGTACAAAAAACGTTTCAATAAATTTAACATATACAGCATCATTATTCACAAAAACATCATCATCCTCTGAAAAACAGTGAACCTCTATAACAGAATACATTCTTAAATACAGAATCAACATGAGTTTGGCCTCTAATTGATAAAACAGTTTTTTTTCTTTTTTTGTGGTGTGACATACTAACGAATAAACAGGGTCGCTGCTGCCACACAGTGGCTCATTAACCTCAGCACACCCTGTGACTCACGCCCCCTCCCTCCAACACCCCAAACACACACACACACACACAAGACACACAGACAAGACTGACTTCAATAAAACAACACCACATACATTACAAAATATACTTTTTATATATAATATGATAACAAAGCACTTTTTCATGGCACTTTGTGATCACCGTGACGTCTCAGAGGAAGAGGGACAAATGTGACATTAAGCAAGTTCGACAAGTAAACATTCATAATGAACATAGTACAAAGAAACGAGTTACACGATGTGGTGCAAGAACAAATACAGCTTCGGTACAATTTTGACAACAACAGCCATCATTAAAGGAGACACAACAATGTTTGGGAGAGCGGTGAGCATCTGTGTGTATTTGTGTGTGTGTGTGTGTGTGTGTGTGTGTGTGTGTGTGTGTGTGTGTGTGTGTGTGTGTGTGTGTGTGTATAAAAGGCAAATAGCATGCAGATGAATCTCTAACCAAGGATGTAAAATGATGTTTATATCTCTTTGTATGAAGCCTGGTGGGATGATGCTCCAGCACATTTACATGTACAGTACTTTGAATGAAGTTTCACTGGCCCTGAATTGAATGTACAGACAGACACACAGCGGGCGAGCGCCCTCAAAAAGTTGGCTTTATTCTATCTAACAGCAGTACAGATGTGAACAGATGGGATAATTTTAGCTACAATCTGACTGTGAGACTGAAGTCCACTTCTCAAACACACTGAATTGTCAAAGAATAAAATGAAGACTGTAAGGCCAAAAGGGATTCAGTTCACAGCCTGGAAAAACAGGGATGGAAACAAACTAAGAGCTGCATGGCAAAATGCTATATCCAAACCAACAGTCGTATCGATTGTTTATATAAAAACTGTCATTTGTCAAGAGTCGGACCTGCAAACTGCAGGATGGAAAAGGCGACAGTTCTGAGAATATGGCCAAACTTTGCTTTGTGATGCACCGCTTTCAGCCGGGACAAACAAAGCTAAAGTAGATAAGATCACTTTGGAAAAGGTTACTGAACTCAATTAAATAGCAAAATTTCAAGTTACAGCAACTGGAAACTGTTTTATTACAAACATGAGGTCAAGCAGGGTCCTGCCGGTTTTAATTAGGTACTATATACTAATTATATTTTTGTTCTGTACATGTGATCACTTTGATTCTTGTTGCTATACGCTGTTAATATAGATCTCTTTTTAAATGTGCCTGCTCAAATTTAAAAGTTTGGTTCAGCTAAATTTCCTGGGCCCTTCCTAACACTGACAAATAGGCTCCCTGGTCTATTACATATACTGAGCACAGACTGTATAAAAATAATGGATGTAGCCACCGTAACATAACCTATCAGTTAGTAGACACCCTATTTGAGGGGTTCCACGAATTTGGCAGTTTGATTATCGCCATATTGGTGCAGTTTTTTGGCAATTCGCGTCCAGGCTGTTCTGCACTAATCATATGTATACCTATGAAAAGTATTGCACCAGAATTTGCATGTAACTCACTTAATCGTGAAGGCTACAAACACGTGATGAATGTGCTGACAGGAGTAAAGAAGGAAGCAGTTTAAAGAGCAAAAGTCTGCGTAAGGAGGCAGGTTGGGGTGGTGAATGGGTCAAACAAATATAGGACTTTCCTTCTGGAGACTGATGTTTAAGTCCTGTGTGAAACCAAGTGGTTATTTTTAAGGTATCATCATGTTATGTTAAGTAAGGAACTTTATGTGAAGTAAGCAACATGACAATTGTCAACCATGATTTTTTTCTTAAACTAACCTCCATAGAGTGCTTCAGCAAGCTAATGTCACCCTGGTTCCCTCGTAAAAAAGGCCTATGGGATTTTTCCATTGGTTTCAGAATGATTACAGGTAATAAGCTCTGTGGTAAACAAGCATTTGTGGTACTTACGCGTTTTGTTCAGCAAGATAATCTTCACAAACTCACACCACTTTCTGGATTTTTGAAGCCTAAATGCAATTGCCAGAAGTAAAAAGCTATTGCTAGGCTAAAATGAACTACTCAGCGTGACGATGTTCTGAAGTCTCCTTTAGCCACTTGTAAGCAACCACATTTTATAAGACATACACAAGCTTCAAAGTTTGCAAGTGGGGTATTTACAGACGTATTTTATGTCATAGAACAAAACGTGAAAGTCTCTTAAGCTTGTCAACCACAGACCTTATTTAAGACATCAAACCAAAAACCTGTTTAAAAATCCGTCACTCTGAGAAGAGGGATCAGGAGGTGGCAAAATGCTAAAAGCTTTCCATGTTTTAAGACTCATTACTGGGGTACTCTATAAGCTTACTTACCCTAACATATGTAACTTTATGTTAATTATGTGACAAACGGGCTTCACAATGTGACAATGCTATAGCCCTTAACAGAAAACTAACTTAACCAGTAGCGGTACCAAGTCATTGGTGCTAATTCATAGGATATCATAGAACCATTACCTGCATTTTTGTAAGATACACAAACTATTGAATGAGGATATGTTGCCGTGCTGGCTTCATTTTTCCAAAGATGTCTCCATGGCTCAAAACTTGATATTAGAAAGAGTCAGTATTGACCTTGATGGCAGTCGAGGTGTCCTGTCAACAGTTTTACAGATGTCCCTCTTATAATGGTGGTCTAAGAGGAAAATGCCTTTTGGGCCAGATTTTTTCCAGTGGCCACTGGAAAAAACTGGAAAAAAAAACGTTGAATGGTGTTCCTAAGAAGTTCTTAGCCATGGAGGCTGCTGCTTGACACGGACCCCTGCTGGTAGCTTAAGCATTTGCAAGCACTGAGAAACAATTTAAATACACAAGGGTTACTTCCCCTAACCAAGATATTTTGTACTGACACTGTAGGTTCGAGCAGAATTTGAGGGTGCAGTTACCCCTTAAGTGTAATATGTCGCAGACACCTCCTACCCCAAAATAATTTTTAAAAATTCTTCAGATCTACATGAACACAGATGCCATATTTTGCATTAACAATGATGAATTTAGATTTCTGCAGCTATGTAAGATAGAATGATAAATGTTTTCTGTTTGTCCCTGCAGATGGATATAGCATTTCAGATTGTAACTCCTGACTTGTAGTTTGATACAACTTTCACCACAAAGACTACAAACATTTCTACGCATGACATAAGAGAGATTTAAATTCACATTTCAGATAAGGGATGGCAGCCAGTCCAGATTCCATTCAAGCTAAAGGCTCAGTGGAGAAGACAAGGTTGTCCACTTCTCAGGTTTGGTGCTGGGATTGGCTTTTCGAAAGAGAGCAGACTTTTGTTTGTTTACCTCATTCCCACTCCCTCCCTCCCCTCCTCTCCTCATCTCTCTCTGTGTGTCTCTCTCTGCCTGGTGATCAGCATCAGCTACATGAGGCCGCAGCAGCCAGACTTGTGCTTCTGAGACTCGATGTAGTCGTGTATCTGGAACTTGGGCTCATTCGGCTGCTGTGTCGCTCTGTGCTTCAGCTCCCTGATGGAGAGAGACACAGGAAGTTAGAAACAGAGGGGGTGGATGTGTGGGATGGAGCACAGACAGGGTGAGCAAATCAAGAAAATGAGAAAGGAAAAGGAATAAAAAAGCAAGCGAGCAAGGGAGAGAAACATCTATCTGTGCTAAGATTTAATCAAAAAGCCTCTGGCATGAATCATTTAATCTAACTTGCACTTAAAATACATATGAAGATAGCAAATCACCCACATTACTGTCTGCCACAGCTCTGGGAACGTGCTGTACAATCAGTCATTACCAACCTTTTTTTTATATTTCCTGCCTGTCAATAGGAAAGGTGTGTGCACGAGGAAGTCAGTCACAAGCAGAAATTACACAGTTAATGTTTGGCTCCTCGGGGAGCCTCCAACACGCAAAATCCCAATGTCACAAATCAACAGGACCAAACAAGAAATCAGCCAATAACCATGAGATGTATTAGTTGCAGGAGTCAGAGGGAAGCTTGTGAGCATCAACGCCATGTCAAAGAAAATTATTACGGCCTCGCAGTCTACTGCGAGTGAAGTTGGTTTGACTCAGTTGTATGCCTCCATAAACAAGTCAAGTTACAGTTTTCATCCAAAAAAATTTCATAAAGGCATTTTTGAGATATTGCGTTCACTATAATGAGACAAATGAGGTCATAGTGACCTTGACTTTTGTCCACCACGTTCTTATCAGTTCATTGTTGAGTCCGAGTGGACGTTTGTTCCAAATTTGAGATATCTTGTTCACAAGAACAAGACAGACAAGATTACAATGACCTTGACCTACAGCCAAAAAAATCTAAGCAATTCATTATTGGGTCCAAGGGGACTTTTGTGCCAGATTTGAAGAAATCCCGTCAAAGTATAATTAAGATATCTTGTTCATGACAATGAGACAGATGAGTTCAGTGTCCTTGACCTTTGTTCACCAAATTCTTATCTGTTAATTGTTGAGTCCAAGTGAACATTTAAGTGCCAGATTTGAAAAAAATCCCTCAAGGTTTTCTTGAAATATCGCGTTCACAAGAATGAGACTGAAACATAATGCCTCCATTCATGGCTATCGTGGAGGAATAAAAATGTTCAGAGAAGAAGACCGTAGTAAACTCAGAGTCTGCAACAAGATAGCAGCTGTATGCACGAAGATTAAAATACAATCCCTTTGTGTGGAACCTCAGAAGCATGACCCTCACTAAACTGAAAATTAATATCATTTTAGCCTTTCTATTACAAGCAGAGAAAGGTGCACTTTTCAGCACAGTATGTAGAAACATTCATTTTCTCACTGCAGAGGATGACATAAAAGAAAATGTAGCCTTTGAAGCGTAAAATACATGTTTTGGGGATCTCTTGTAGATGACTCGAGAAATGACAGAAGTGCAAATAACGTTTCTGTGTGAAGTGTATTTTCTTTGTTTCTTTCTCTTTTGTTAATTTTCATTCATTTTCTCTGATTTATGTGGGTGGCAAAGGGAAGAGAAAGGTCTACTTTACAGACTTTCACCTGTCACTTCTTTACAGCATTTTGTGACCAAATTGTAAATTATGGCAGGGATAAAAATAAGAGAACAGATATCGTGGACACTCAAAGGCAGTGCAACATGCCATAAACATAAAACAGGCATATTTGGTTGCCTATTTAAATATCCGACAGACACTGAGCAATTTATTTGGAGTTGTGCTTCTGTCCACCTGATAAAGTAAGTCAAATTTTCACTAATTTTCAGACTATTTTCAGCTGGTCTGTAGCAGTGCCTCAGTCTTTGTACTTGCGGTCATTTCACCATTTCAGCTGAATGTCACGACTCCCCAGTTGATTGTTGGGTTATTCGGATCACCTGTTGTGCAAGGTGTGGACACTGACTCCTAATTAAGGATTGAGTGCAGCTTGTTGCATTTTTTTCTCTGGGCCAATCAGGGTGTGGCGATGCACTTTTCTGAGGGCATAACAGTGGTGAGGAAACAGACACTCAGGGCATTCTCATCTTTCCTCCATTGAATGCAGACCTTGTGTTAGCAGATGTCAGCCAGAAACTCTGAAGCAGTATTCACAAAGGTTCAGAGTACAAAGAGTTGCTGCTAGGGACAAATTCTCAGAAAGTTCTTAGAATTGTGACTTTTTCTAAGAATTTCCCCTTGAATTTAAGACTTGATCTGAAGTTAAAGTTATTCACAAAGCATTTCAGCCTGCAAGAGCGTGCCTAAGCTGAAAAACAGTTAGGAGAAGGGAGGGGGACTTTTAAGCAGCTGAAGAGTTTAAGACGATGAGAAAAAGGCAGAAAAACAAAATAGAAATATTTTCCAAATGCTGAATGACAATGAGTTAATAACACACTACAAATTAGATTAGGAAGAATGAGAAAATGTACTCATTTCCCACCCATTGTGATGCAATTTATCTTATTTCCACTGGGTATCCACATCTTGCAGGCTCACTAAAGGGCATGTCTGTGACAACCAATCACATCTGTTAAAAGGCCATGTTACATCATACCTAGCAACAGGGTCAACCACTCCTCCTGACTACAAAAAAAGTTTTTGTCCCTTAGTTGCCCTGAGAATTTTCCGAAATCACTCCTAAACTAGCCCTCCTTGCTAGCAATTTTAAGTGAGGATCTCTGAGTGTTTGTGAATACAGCTCCTGGTCTCTCGGCCCTTTCGAGACTATTAGCTGGCCTTTGCTATTCTGTGCATGCTGAAACCGAAGTGGAGGGAATATTAAAGAACACCTTTCCATTAGGTGAATTGCATCAGGGCAGTTCTTGGTGTTTTAGTGCGAGACTTTTTCCTTGCCTAATGATCCCCTAACGCCTGCAGGCTTTATATTGATTTTGTTTATTGGTTCATTTCATTGAGACCCAATATGGCCCCTTCCACATACACAAACACATTTGTTTATTATTAGAGAGGCATTCGTTTATTGTTATTAAGAAGCCATTTTTCATTGTGAAGGCTCCTGTAAGATTTGTTTCTACAAGAGAATATTTCTGTTAGTGAGTGCAAATGGCAAGTACAAAAAGATAATCATGCATAATAGTATTCTTTCTGTTATTTTACTACACTAAGAGTGGTTATAGTGTCTTGAGTTACCTTAATGAACTGTATTCCTTTTAGTGTTTATTTTTGTTGTCCTCACGTCTTTTGGGCGGATTATGTATCATTAATACATAAGCCATATTTGCTTTTTACGCACAGAGTTTGCATACGTGCAGTGGTGAGTGTGGTTGTAGTAAGGTTTGCACCGCACCTCTCCTTCTCTCTCCTCTGAGCAGGGTGGAGAAACACTTTGAGCTATAACTGAATGCAAAATGTGTCTTTCATACTGAGCTAAAATGAAACAATGGTTTTGAACTTCAGTAAATAACGTAAATGAACAGTCTCATACTGCGTTTTTGTTTATGGTGTGTAGTGTTTTGCCGTGGCTCAGCCACTGCTCTTATGGGAGCTCAGCAGAGGGCAGAGAGAGACAACTGAGTGGAGAAGTGTTGACGAAGGTTGGGCTCAGTGTTGTATGCATTAAATTAAAACACCTGTGTGACAGCTGATATAAAACAAAGTCTCTAAAAGCTAAATGTTCCCGATCCCAATCAATCAAAACATGCCTCAATCTGCCCTGATACCGATCTTTGAGAACAAATCAGGACATCCCTAATAATGATTAGGATAATAATACTAGCAAACAATATAAAACAAAACAGAATAAGTACACTGAAAAAAATAATAAAGAGAGAAATCAAAAGAGACAGAGGAGTTGACACCACTAACCTCAGACTTCTTCCTGACCTGCCAAATCTGGGGAACCTGTACAGCCACAAGTCAGCAGCTACTTGCTAATTTTGGCTGTCTGCTATGTTAAGTGTAGAGCGTACAGAGGGGTTTTAGAGCTTTTACAGTGACTGCATGCTAATGCTGGAAACACTGCTGATGAGACCTAACCAAAGCAATATCACTTTGGGATGGAAAGCCAAAACTAAGGTTAAAGAAATGCTATGTGGAGATGGAGAGAACTGCGGAGTCAGGCGGTAAGTCTCTGAGCAACACCTTTTAGTCATTTCAACCACCACTAATGTAAAAACATTGATTTTATGCAGCTGTAGGACTTACTTTGCTACAGCGAGAAAGGCCAGCTCCACATTGACTCCTGTCTTCGCACTGGTCTCCATAAATGGTACACCATATTCCTGCAATGGAAAAACATTAGGGGAACAGGTGGAGTGTCTGTTGTAGAGATGATGATCCAAATGAGCTGTCATGCATTACCTTCGCCAGCCTCTCTCCTTCCTCTGTCTTCACAACCCTCTCTGCAGCCATGTCTGACTGTAAAACAACAGCGGGGGGAGAAAAAACAAGTCATCATAGCAGAGGTGAAGGGTCACAGATTCACCACGCCATTAGCTACAGTGAGAAACCATCGTGTAAACCCGCACGTCCCTCTTATCTGCTGCCAGCTGCTGAGCCAGAGCTCCTTCAGACTGATGAGATGTCAGAAACTCCACCTCTAGCAAAAGAGCAGCGCTCCCACAGACTGATGCCTCAAGTCCTGCTACTCTCACAGCCAATGATCTAAGCCGCTGCTGTGTGACATCTCTGACCCTGGAGAAGGGTGAGTCCTCCCTGAGCCACCAGAGGGAGCTTAGAAATATATCAACAGTGACTGCTGGTTGCAATGAGACATGAAATTTTCTCCTTTCATCACCAGCAGCATTGTGGAGGAAATGGTTTCATGCAAGGGAAGCTTGAAGCAAGTGATAAGTCATTTTTGCAGCAGGTTTTGAATGAGTAACATTGGGCAATGGTTAAGAAATGAATGTGTTTATGTGGACAATTCTGTTAATGACTGACTTTATTTTCACTGCAAGAAAATACTTCTCTCAGACAGAAAAAATCAAGACACACAAACACAACATTTACTTGTAAATGTTAAAATAGGAAAGCAAGAGTTTGCATTCATGTATGTGCTGCACAGTCGAGGCATTTTCTGGCCTCTTAGCATTGAGATGTCTGTCTAAGTGTGATAAGAGCGTGTTAAAATTGTGCTAAGAGACCAGTTATCCTCCTGATCTTTTTTATGAAGCGCAAAAAAGGAAGCATCGCTCACCTTGTTGCCGAGCAACATGATGACCACATCCTTCTGGGCATACTCTTGTATTTCAGTCAGCCAAGCCTTTGAAAGTAAAAAAGACAGACAGATACAGGAGGGGAGGAGAAAGAGAGATTGGTCTATAAACAAAACAAATACCACCACTTAAAGTCTGCATTTTCGCTCTCCTCCTGAGCCGTGCATTATTACCATCCTCCAATCAATCACAGTGAGACTGAGTCACTCTTATCCTTGAACATTTTTATTGCTTTTCATTACTGAAACTGGGAACTGTGTAGTGAAGCAAACGATAACATCATGTCATTTCCAAAGAGGGCTTTGAGAAAATGTTGGAGGTCCTCGAAGCACTTTGCATGTAAACAGACAGAGTGAGGCGTTCAGCTTGAGAGGGTTTAGGAGGTGAAAATGAAAAGAGAAGAGAGAGAGAGCGAGATTGGGAGGGAAAAGTAATTTGATACAGCCTTACCCTGATATTGTCAAACGACATCTTGCTGGTGATATCATAAAGCAGAAGTAACGCTGTAAAAGGAAACAGAAAGCCTTTATTGTTATCTGCACACAGTCTTATGCAACACAAATAAACACCTACATTCACTTTCTATGCACAATAATAAAAAGTAACATCTCAGCCAGGTTGCAGCCTTATACCTATACCATCCGTTCCCACACGCAAACACAGAGAAAGAGAGCACAAGGAAGTGAAATATAAAAAGCAAAGGTCACCCTGGGCATCTCTGTAGTAGGCGTGCGTTACGCTTCGGAATCTCTCTTGGCCAGCTGTATCCCAGATCTGCGTAACAAACCACATAATTACACAGCAGCTAACGTGGGAAAACTGAACATCCTGAACTATCCACACAGAAAATCCTCCACAGCCAATGACTAAAGCAGAAACATGCCATTATAGCGTACTGCACTGCAGAGCCAAAATACAGGAACTATATATGCTGTCAAAACTGTGGTTAGAATCTGGCTTCTTTTAACAGAGAAAAAATGTAGGTTTATTGTTTAAAGAAAACCAGCTAAAAACCAAACTGTCAGAGAGTCAAATTAAGCTAAATCAAGCTGGGTAGTTGGACAAGTGAGCTGCAAAAGCTAAATTTACTTTTGCACCTTCTAAATGTTTCCTGTAATACATCAACAACATCTTGGTAATTTAGTTACTTATCCATTACAGGGAGGTAGATCTCATGAAGAATAAAAAAAGGTAAACTGATCCTGCTAGCGGGTGAGCTAAGTAATATATCTTAGCAGAGAGGGAAAATTGTACATCTAATGCAGACTAAAGCAGACACATACCGTTTTTGCATGGGCCTACTGCCCTACAAAGCCAAAATACCAAAATGTGTTTAGTCAAAATGTATTTAAGACCAAAATCTGACTTGATTAAAAGAAACAAAACAATTATATTTCAAAAATCCAAGTTAGCTAGAGCCAAATTTAGGTAGTTAGGTAGTCTGCTGGTCAGGTAAATTAGCTGCTAGCTGATAAAGCTAAATTTACTTTCGTATTTCCTTGATTGTTTCTTGTCAATGAAATACATCAATTGTAATGAACATTTAAGTAATTTTGTTATAATCCCACATAAATTAGGTTGATATGGCCATAGTGGCTAAAACAGCTAAACTAAGCATGCTAGAAACTAGGCTAAGGATAGCCTAGCTTAGTAGAGTGGAAAAATTAAAATAAAAACAGCAGTCGAACAACTAACACTGAAACATTACAAAGTCAAATGTACAAATATACACACAATTTTGTTAACACAGGGTTCTGACTTGTTGAAAATCAGATAGTCATGCTAAGAGGTAGGCTAACTACCCTAGCTTAACAGAGCAAAAAGTAGCAAAAATTGTAACTGCAGGTTTGGACCCTGGTGGAGCTATCAACTGTAACTAATAAATTGTTTTCGGGCTACATTAAGGTATTTAGGCATACTAACAAAAAGCAGATATAAAGCTGAAAGAATACATTTTATTCATTGTCATTCTGTTTTCCTTAAGTTTTTAGAGTGCAGTTTTGAAGTCGTATCTATATGGGCAAATAATTTAAAAATATATACAATTACATCACCACATCCTGTCAGTTTGTCACACTGTTTATCCAGTCAGACTGAAAACTTTCAAACCTTTTTCCTTCTACCTCAGCATAGTTGTAGCTACTGTTCTCTGCCTCCTTACAGTGTAAAATCATGGTGGTAGAGTCTATTTTGGAATTAATGTTCAAGGTCTGTGTGAGAAAAAGGAAGGAAAAATCTAAGGTTTTACACGAGCTAGCAGAGGAATCTAATTTTGTCACCTCCCACTCAGTGTTGAATGAACAGGTTATGATGATAGACGAGAATGTGCCTTGCATTAACAGCTTGCTGCTGTCACATCACCCTGCAGAACTGCTCACATTACTACAACATCTGAGATTTTGATCTGATTTGCAATGCAAACAATGACAGCCAATTTAGGTTAACTATGATTTGTAAATTACCTTTCAGGTTATTTTTGATTTTAGATTATCTGCCAGAGGGATGAGATGATTTGACATTCATTGAGCTAAAATGTAGACAGAAAAAGTCCATGTTCTCACCTGGAGTTTGACTTTAAGGTTGTCGACATCCACCACTTTATTCTGCAGACATGAAAAGAGCCGTGAGACACTGACAACCCACCATATGCTTTAAAGACTGGAGTGCTGCGAAATCTGCACAGAAATAAATGACGAACATCACGGCGGACTAAAAAAAGCTGAGACTTAGCATGTGGTTAAAAGAAACAAGACAACTAAAAGTGGTTTTGTATGCTGGCAGAGAAAGAAATTTGCAACACCCACACAACAACAAGGTCCTGGGATTAGACTTAATTACACAACAGTGAGAAAGACGACTGGCAGCATAACAACTGACTCCCCCGTTAATTTCCTGCAGCCCCGTAGGGTGCCCTCTGATTTCCTACGGAGGAAAGATTGACCTAAAGAAAAAAAATCTAAATGTGAATGTGAATATGTTGATTTAAGAGCAAGGTGGAAATACAGGTTCAGGTACCATGTAGAATTTGACATGCATGCTCAAACATGCAACAAAAAACACTCCCATGCTCTGTGTCATTTGAGTTCATGTTATCGCGACTTGCTGTAGCAGCAAACCAGGTCACAACCTTGCACAGCAAAAACCACTCAACAGAAATGGAGGAAGTGCGACTAGAAAATATTTTGCAGCACTTCCTCGATCACTTCATCACGCTGTATCAGTGACAGGTCATCTCAAACAGCCACTGCCTTTCCTGTTAAAGCACAAAGTGCACCCAAAAGAAACACAGACGGAGCTACACACACTGTAAAATCTGACAAGTTGATTTAACTTCAAATCTTGGAAACCAATTTCCTTGAAAAGGAAAAGTAAATATTACTTTTAATCTTAATATATTTGTACTTTACATCTAGGTGTTACGTTTACTTAAAAATGAGCAGTATTTCCTTAATTTTTATGAAGTTGTTGCAACTAAAAAAGGACAAATGACCTTGTTTCTGTAAGTTTTAGCAACTTCAGTAAATCACTAGAAGGATTTTGCCAATCAGAACGTTTACAAGCACAGACAAGTTGAGTCACACTTACAGCTTGATTAGGCTATTAATTAAACTACTGACCTTGTCCCAGTACACAAAAATCAATTTACTGGCGGAAGTCTGTCCGACTCCACCACAGTAGGTCGAGATATGCCCCCTTTCAGCTAGTTGAGCCCGAATCACGATGTTTATGCACATAATTTCACATAACGGCGCTGAGCAAATTCTGCCGTAATTGATTAGTTTTCAATCCACCTAAAAAGATTGATATTAGTTTAAGCATACATTATATTTAGAAGTACGATTTCAGTCAGACTCACATGTTTGAAAGTCCAGTTTTTGTCTGATTAAAACAATAATATGACTTTTTCTAACATCATGTAGCCTAAACGTACTAACTGATGGAAGTTTTGAGATCTGCGAGTTCCTTTTTGTTAACATGTTTAAGAAAATACAAATATGACTAGTTTGCAACTAGCAGAATACACATGTATAGCAAAATAAACTTTGTTAACTGAAGTTGCTAAAACTTCAAAGATTGATTTAATGAAACTTGTCATTTTTAAGTTGCAACAACTTCACAATGTTAAGTAAATATAACTCAGTTTTAATCAAACTTAACAATTAGATATAAAGTAAACACAAATTATGACTAATAGTTATATTTACTTACAGTTTCAAGGCAATCAGTGACCTTGATTTTTTTGGGTAAAATCAGCTTGACAGATTTTACAGTGCATTGCCAAAAGAAACCTCTGCGATGTGCAAAAGACCTAAAGCTGCCACCTGCTGAATCCTCTGCCTTTGCCAGAATGGACATGGTTCAACCCCTGCATTAGTTGCCATGGGTTTCCATCTTTCCCTCAATTATGACGTGAGAGGGAGCCTGCATGCTGAGTAACTGCTACAAGGAAGCATGCCGAAAATAGACCGGCCATGTTACAAGCTGCCACAACAGCCTGTCTGCCTATCCATGCAGGGAGGACAACCTCAGCATATTGACTCAACTGCTCCTCTCCGTTGACTCTGTTTCTAAGCAGCTTTTCCCCTTCTTCATAACAAGAGAGAAAACAGTAATGGCTTACATTAAGAGCTATTCTTCTGAATGAATAGTGTGACACTGAACCCATTATGTTTTTTGCATATTTAAGCCAGTGTCAGCTCCCTTTGTAGTGTGTTTTATGAATGGAAACTGCCTGCAATACTTGTTGCTTTTGCTTGAGTGGTGGCATGATGAAATGCTCAAGCTTCTGATCAGTCCATATAGCTCTGTCTGTCAGACATCCATTACGCTCCCTAATGTCTGCACCACCATCCAAAGAAGACAGTACATCACTCTGGCTAATGCAGCACAATTTCCTCCACAAACCACCCCTACTTGACTTGCCATTAGTGTGAGTGTTTTTCCTTGATTGGAGGGAAACAGGAGGTCGAAACATTTGCTCCAAACAGCCTATTCACATGTTCATCCCACCAGAGGAGGAGATACTGTACAGTAGAAATCTGCTCCAAATTCAGTGACAGTCAGTGTGTGGGTCTGCGTATGTGTGTGTGTGTGTGTGTGTGTTAGTGCATGAGGTATATGTGACTAGGAGCTCGTCTGTCAGCACTGTGACTCCTCCAGGACCGAGCTGAGCTGCAGCCAATCTGTCCAGGAGACACAGACGTGGGCAGGCACCTGCCAAGGCATTTATGAAGGCATCCGCAGAGCCTCGCAGCACAAGTGGTCTGTGAACTTGACTGATTGGCAAGAGGATTTGTACATTTGGCGCAGTGACTAAGTGTTCTGCTCGGAAATAAGGTGATAATTGGTCGCTCTAACAAGTGGGTCCCTTGTTGCTTTGAACATATCATTAAGGCTATTTTTCGGAAATATTTTCTCATAATAGTAACAAGCATATAACACAAACACAGAAATAATGAATAATAAGTCATTCTGTGAGTCGATTCAGCAGCATCTCTCTCTCACCCTAAAGTCTATTCCAACGGTGGCTATAAAGTTGCCTCCCAGAAATGCCCCATCTTTAAAGCGCACCAAGACGCACGTCTTCCCCACGGACGAGTCTCCCAGCAGCATCACCTAGAGCAAACCCACCACCAGAGAAGAGGGACAGCAAGTTACAGAGGGACAAAGACATGACTGACAGCTTATACATGATGGCAGGATAAAAAAATACAATCCTCCCTGAAGAGGAAATTAAAGCGGAGGAGCGTGATGCATAAATCATTTTGCAATTAAAGGTCCAGTGATTTAGGGAGATATATTGCCAGAAATGGAATATATTATAAGTATGTTTTCTTTAGTTTAACAAATAACAATGCAAACCATCAAAGAAAGGGAGCCAGAATTAGCTACCTCAAGTTAGGTTAGCAGCTAGTTGCAGAGGCTGAATTTACTATTGTAGCCTACCCTTAGTTTTTTCCTCAAAATGAAATACAGAAGTAATACTTCCTTCACATCTTGGTAATTTAGTTATTAATCCCACATAAAAAAGGCAGATCTGGTCAAAGTGTATTAAAAGGGCTATACTGGTCATGCTGTAAAGTATGCTAATCGGTCAAGCTTAGCAGAGTTGCAAAACTGAGCAACCTCACAGCAATCCAAAAGTATTTACCAGTATTTAAATATGTATACATTTGTTAACACTGGACTCTGACTTTTTTGAAAACATTTTTTAAAACATATTTATGCCATCTGATCGTATTTTTTCAAAGAAAACCAAACCTTCTAAGCAAGAGAGCCAGCTATTTCAACCATGCTGCCTAGATAAGTTACGAAATGCATTACTTATAAGTAATTAACATCTTGGTAATAAAGGTATTCGTCTCACATAAATAAGGTTGATCTTACAGAATAAAAACGGCTAAATAAGTCATGCTAGAAGATAGGCTAAGTAGCCTCGCTTAGCAAGTGCCTAATGTTAGCGGTTTACTTGTGGCAATTGCATTTACACCCTAAAAAATCATAAAAGTGGTGTTCATTTGTGAAGATTACCTTCAACATGTAAACTTAGAAACTTTTGTTTGCAGCTGAGCGTATTTACTGCAATAATCCAAAATTCAATGGAAAAATCCTGTTGGCTTTTTTCTAGGGAATAGGGTTATGTTAACTTCCGTGTTCATATGTTATTCCTAAACAACTCCATACAGAAGCATTGCAAAGTAGTAGCATTTGGAAATGACAAACCGAGCGCTGGCTCTAGATAAGTCTATTTTCATGTTTTTGCAATGGCCACCACAGTTAGCAGCTCCTCTGCAACGATCAGCGTCAGTTTGTAATTTGGGAGACTTATGCTTATAATTGCAACAGCTGGTTGCAGTCTTAAATCCTCTCCACTAGGTGCCACTAAATCCACCTAAATCGTACACAGTGGTCCTTTAAGTATAATAATATATTATATTTCACAACTGTGATCATGATGTTTGAATCAGATGATGATGCGCAACATCTTGTTTTCGTAAAATTTCACTTCACTTTTCTTATGCCATGGGAACCACAGGCAGCAGTGTTACCCACGGTGTGTCTGAGCTGCCACTAACATGTGACACTCTATTCTGGAGAGACGAATCAAAATGTTGCTGTTATTTTAATTTTTCCAAGCCAAAACTAATCAATATAATCACAACAACAGGGTGTGTAATTATTCAAACCATCCAGCACACATTGTTATTCCCCCATTGTGAGTCATAGCTGCCTCAGTGTGCACATAATAATGCAATTAAACTTGAATTTAAGTTTGTCTTTTGTCTGTGGCTCTTAGACAGTTACAGGTGTGCCCGTGCAGCTTTTATAAATGTTTAATGGGAGGGAGCAACAAGTACACCCTGAGCAAATATTTGCGTGCACAGAAGGACGGACAAAGCGACCTCGAGAGATTTAAAGGCTCAGAGAGACTTCTTAAATTAAAACATCAGGTCGAGTTGTGTGCAAACAATGACCTTTTTAATGCATTAGGTCATATTAGTTAAAGATTTTCACTCATTATGCACAGTCTCCAGATGTTGCTGCTGCAGGTACACCCAGTTGTTTCTGTGTCAAAGCTACATTTAGACACCTGTTCCTCCAGCACAAAGAAGAAAAACCAACACACAAGACAAGACGGGAATACACACCTTGAAGGCAATATCATAATACTCGTTAATAGAAGCGCATCTCTCCAACACATATTTTGACGTCCCGTTTTTAGCCTGCTTGTCCGTCAACGATGTCTTCCTCGTGGACATCGCAATGCCAAGAAGAGAGCGCGGGCTGAGGACGCCAAACCACAGTTATATCTCTCCGAAAGATGTGTCCAAGAAAGAAAAGACGCGCACGGTTTATCAGCCGCTCAGTCCCGGTCTCCGCCAGCCTCCAGCTCCTCTGCTCGCATTACTGCTGCGCGTGGCCACAAAATGATCACCAGGCGCTTCCCGAGGAGGAGAAATTTTTTTTAAAAAAAAAATCACACCTTGATATGTCAAAAACACGGAAGCGCCGGGTAAAAACTTGAAAAAACAAACCAGCAGTGGCGTCTACATCCACCAGTCAAGAAAAAAAGACTGACGGCAAACAGGCGGAAACATTTCTCTGCATCCTGGCGTGGGCAGATGATTAACTGAGCACGTGAGGACGTCGGCAGCTACTGTGTTTTCTTGTGAGTGAAAACATCAGTCTGTCTCTCAGGCTGACATTGTACCCAATGACAGCTGCAGGGGTCAAGCGCGCGGATGGCTGACTCATCCGCCACAGGTGGTGCTCGATCATTGAGAGGGTCAGAAAAGGAAGAGGAGGAGAGAGGCTGATGTGTGAGCTTTTAGTTTAAATATACTCCATGTACAAGATGAATTTTCCCCCCAAAGAAAACTGTTGTTGGTGCGTAAAATTGCGCACGAATCGTTTCCAAAACCCATTTTCCAAACATGTTTCCTTTCCAAAAATTCTCACAACACCATCTAATATGATCATATACTAGCTCTACTAATTTCTTATTATTGCTTCTTCACCAATCTTTATTTTCTCCTTTTGAATCCATCCTCACCAACAAACAATTATCCAAGTCTCTTCTCCTCAAGAACAAATGACTCTATAAATACCCCCAAATCCCCTCGTTTAATTAGCATGTCATACATGTCTAAAATGGTTTCACCGAGTCTCAGAATGAATCTTTTCCTCGAGTGTTTGTCTCCCCCCAGTGTTAAAGTCAAGTCCTCGCTCCTTCCCACACTGACAGGACTAATGATACATGGTTAGAGATCACTCATGTTATGTAATCTCTTGTCTAAACACATGAACTCATCACTCTGTGTCAGGGCCAGCTGCAGGCAACATCTCACCCCTCTGACATCAGTGTGGTGATGAAACGCTCATTTGTAGATGGAGCTCATTGAATGGTTGGCTTATGAATAGGGTCAAAGACACGTTCCTGTATGTGCCCTCTTGACTGCTTTATATTGATGGTACTTTATATGAAATGGTTGAGGAGAAGTGCATCTAAAAGAAAAAGCTTTACATGTTAAAGTTTGAGCCGAATGAGCCGAAACAACCAACCCAGGACAGATTTTTCACCTTGTGTGCATTTAAAGGGACACGTAACCACCAAATTTAAAATGTCATGACTTTTCTTTTATCTGCAGTGCTATTTATTGGTCTAGATTGTTTTGGTGCAAGTTGCAGAGTGTTGGAAATATCTGCCATAGAGAAGTCTGCCTTCTCTCCACTATAAAAGTATAAAATTGGCTTTGCTATTTCGCATTAACATGAGCTTGTGGTTGTGGATGATTCAAGCTTAAAAAACACCCTCCAGAAAAACGCACAACAGAAACAAATAAGTCACTCTGCTGCGTATGTCCACTGGATTTAAAGTCAAGGCAGCGCCCGCAAATACACAATGACCTTTTCTACTTTATTTTGGTAGGGCTTGGTGCAGATTTTTCAAAATGAAGTGCCTTAAAGCAACAGTCCAATCTCAAATCAAAAATACATATTATTCCTTTTACCCATATTGCTAATTATCAATCTAGATTGTTTTGTGTGAGTTGCAGAGTGCTGGAAGTATCGGGCAGTCTGCTGCTTTGTTTGTGCCCAGAGTATGTTCCAGCTCCAAAAACTAGAAAATCAACATGTAGTGGCAGATGTTGTTATCATGGCAGGCCGCCACAAATAAACATGTAAATGTGTGGGAAACTCTGCACGCCAAAATAATCTATATTGATTCATAGCGCTGTGGCTAAGAGGTAATATATGTATTTTTAATTTTGGGTTGAACAGTCCCTTTAAGGCACTTTATTTTGATAATCTGCACCAACCCTACCAAAATAAAGTAAGAAGACAAGATCAAAGTGTATTTGCAGGCGCCGTCTTACCCTTGACTTTAAATCCAATAGACGTACGTGGCAGAGTGACTTATTTTGTGTCTGTGGCGCATTTTTCTGCAGGGTTTTCTGCAGCTTGAATCATACACTACCACAGTCTCACGCTAATACGAAATGGCAAAGCCAATTTTATACTTTCTCACAGATTCCTGCCTCCTCTGTGCTGCTCAAATGGCAATGACACAAAGCCAAAGTTATCACAGCTGAAGAATCATACATTAAATGAGCCATACATCTTTACTGTTTGCTTCCACTTGCCAGACAGAGTGAACAACCCCCCCTCACATGTCACAAAGCATAACATCAGTCTTGTTTAAAACAGCTTTGTTACAAACATCCAGCAGCACACAGCCTGCCGCCATGACTTTCATTAGCAGTGCTGTCTTCACACTAATTTAATCATAGCAGTGCCATCATTAACTATAATAATGCACACACAGAGTGTTTGAGGGTTGTAATGAATGCAGTGAGAGCATCCCACACTGGTGCACATTCATGCTGCACTTCACTGACACACAGACAGCACAGAAACAAGAAGATTTACTTCACTGTCACATCATGACTTCACTACAAACAGCACATAACAGCAACATGCACTTCTGATCACTTGGGTGGAGGAAAAGTGGTGGAGGAAGTATTCAGTTGCTTTTACTAAAAGCACTAATACCACATTATGAAAATAATCTGTTTAGAGTTAAAGCCCTGCATTAAAAATGTACAAAATATACTTAAAGCATGAAAAGAAAAAGTACCCAATTCAGTGAAATCTAGGAGGGAAAAAACACTGCCCAAAATTCAAAACTATTTAAAAAAAAGAAAAAAAGAAAAATGATTAAATATTTATTGAAATAGTTGTAGTACCCAATTCAGGAAAAATGCAAAAAAAAAAAAAAAAAACTAAAAAAATCGAAATAATTTAAAAAACAAACAAACAAGAAAATGACTCAAATTTTATCAAAGTAGTTAATTTTTTGTTGATCAGTTAATCGACTTATCATTCCAGCTATACTTGTATAAACTATTGGGTAGTTCAATTTGTAACAAAACGCATTTTATACAGTCTTCTAGTGTTTTTATGAAAAAATCCTGTAAAGTAACTAGTTACTAAAACTGACAGATAAATGTAGTGGAGTAAAAGTATAAAGTGGGATGAAAAGAAAAGACTCATGTAAAGTACAAAAACGTAAAATTTGTATTCAAGTACAGTATTTGAGTAAATGTACTCAGTTATATTCCACCACCAGAGGTCAACAGCATAACGAGGGGAAGAGAGGAGGGAGAGAAAACAAGAGGGAAGAGTGTGGACTCACTGTGAAACCGATGCCGACGGTGGCGGTGAAGGACCCTGGAATGAACTTGCCCTGGTCAAACTGGACCAGCAGAGAGGTCTTGCCCACTCCGCTGTCCCCCACCAGGATCGTCTGCAGTGAGAGTCACAGAGAGAAGCGGCATCATGTTTTCCACTGCTGCCTCCTCGCTTATCGCCTGAGGCCTCTGCACTGTGTACGGGCACATAGTGTAGGTTACTGTACATGTTCTGGTCCGTCGCTCAGTGCACGCCTCTCAGGTCTGTGATGCAAAGTGATGGCTCAGTGCCTGCAAGAGGGTACGGCAGTGTGCAGCAGGGAAATGGGAAGGTGCTGCAGGGTGTGTGTGTGTGTGTGGGCCTGAAACTTTGTCACTGTATCAGAGATGGCTGCTCACATCTCAGGCTGATGCTCTGCCTTTGCTCTGGCACCCACAAGGGAAACGCTGACCACAACTCTCTCTGATTCAGGGCCAGCCTGCATCTCGCTGAGTAGACTTTGGCCCCATATAGCTTCTTTCCATGGCAGCGACCCAAATTTGAGGCTGACTCGTGACCTTTTGCTGTATGTCATTGATTGTGGTCACATGAAAATGAATAACCCATTTATGGGACGTATCCTGGTTATGATCATATTCGGGATATGGTGAGCACAAATCAGGTTATTCACATTCCCGGTACACACCCAGGTTTCCTTCTGAGTATTCAAGCTAGAATATTCAGGTTTCTCATATATGAATTATGCTGTTGTACATGCTCAAACACATAAACTGACTTATCCAAAAACCTGATCATGAACAGGTCACTCATATCCATGTAAACACACTGATTACCTCTTTCTCTGCCCACTTCCCTGCCACTCTTCAGCTGCTCTAACATAAAGAAATACTTTCTTAAATACAGTTTCTTACCCTGCTCTTATCTTACCCTCAGCTGAGTTCAGTCTGTTTTTTTATTCTTTCTGTGGAGCCACTGGCACTCAAGTTTGTTTGTGGGTGCAAGGTTCTTCTAGTCTTCTTCTATTTGAATAATGTGATGTTATGTATTTCCTTTTTTTGTGTAGCTATCGATTATTGTCTGTATATATGTAGTACGTTATTGACCTTTTTCTGTGTCTATAATAAAATCATCGTTGAGGGGAAAAATAGTCGAAATGGTACAAAAAATTCAGTCAGTCCTCTTTTAAAGGACACATACTTTAACTTTTGATACTTTTTTTAGCTGGTTGTTGTTCCCTTCTTTTAGTTACTGTAAGTCTGATTTCAAATGCAGAACTTGTAACTTGTAGCAAAGTACTTATATATAGTTTAATTGCTTTTTTTTTATTATCGATGTTTTTTAGCAAGGATATCAGAGCAACTGCAGTAAACTCCAGTAAAAAAATGCAACAGAAAAACAAGACAAAACAAAACAAACAAACAAAAAAACAGAAGTGCCCTCACAGCATCAGTTACGTCAGAGTCTACCAATTCATCAAAGCAGGTGCTATTACCACGTTAGTCAGGAATTCCCGAGATTTGATTGAAAATATCTTCTCTTCTGCAAAACTGCTAGTTTTGCTGAGTATCTGAGTACTTGTTCCACCTGTTCACTAAATCAACCCTCACACACACTGTGTAAACACAAACAGTTAGTGCCACTGTGATAAACATCAGCTCTCATGGCCAAGGGTCATGTGTCAGCAGGGGCCTGCTGATTTGAACCACAGGCTGGACGATGGCATCAATCGGTCTTGTCGCCATGGTTATCGTGTCATTGGGGGCTGTTGGAGGCATCAAGCCTGGAGCTCCTCAGCAGCAGATGCTTGCTTTTGCTGACATTTATCACCTCCTTCACCTCCCTCCTTCTCCTCCTCCTCCTCCTCCTCCAGCAGGCCGGCTGCGCTGCCTGCCTCTTATCTGCAGTCTCAAAGAGCCCACATGCTGCGCAGCATTACAGCATGCAGGGCTCTGCAGCTCGCAGTATGTTCACTTTAATCACTGACATCCACAAGTTCTGCGCATTCAACTTTGCTCTCCCATTAAAAACAACATGGTGACACTTTGAGCAGATATAGGATGAAAATCAGAGACTATCTGTTGCTTCAAAGTGGAAGATGGCAGAGCTCTCTTTGAAGATGTATCCTCCCAGAGTGCTGAGTTAAGCTACAGATTTTATGCTGATAATACAGATAAAAGCTTTAGAAATCAACTAGATGTTGACCTTTTCGAAAGAAAAAGCGTGCGGGGTATAAATTATATAGGATGCAATTGTTTCTCTTTTGAATAACAGGCATTGAGGGAAATGCTTTTTCTCATAGTGTGAGTGGGTACAAGCACAAATTGGCCCTTAAGTACAAATGATGCAGACCAGAGGCAAGCTGCTGTGTGGATGACTCACACTCTGTTTGTGCACTTGTTTAGTTGGCCACAGTGAAATCAACATATTACTATTTCATGCCTCCTTCATCAAATTTTGATGCTGGCATGAAAACGTTCTCAGGACAAACGCTGCTGGGGAACAGAGCCGCAGCAAGGGGGCACTTTATCTCCAGGAAGCACAGGGGGAACTGAATCTATGTATAAAATGAGGACGGAGGCGGAGGCAGAGGGGACGTTTCTGTGGCGAGGGGCCTATAGCAGGGGTGGAGATGCTGAATGTCTCCATGACAACACAAGATTTCTTTGAGTTGTTGGGGCTCATCACGAGCAAGCCCCAGAGATGCCCCATGATGAGAGAGTCACCATGAAAGTGCTGAGTGGAAACCCAAGACTCAAATATGCGAGTGTCCAGTGAATCCAGTGAATCTGGTGATTTAGTCATCATTGTCGACCCTGAGGGATATTATCATCTGATACATAACTCATCACACAGCAGCGATTACCTAAATAACATGGTTTTACCAGTATTTAACATTTTTGGTACTGTGTGATTGTCGAATGAAAAGTATACTTTGCCAACTGTATACTTTGAGTGCAATTTCGGGATAAAAAATAAATGGAGAAGTATTAGTGCAAGGGATTATACGGAAAAAATGGGAGGAGGAAGGTTTATTTTGCATTATGGGAATAAAACCTAAATGTTGAGAGGATTTTGTTTTTTGAATTTCAAGATAAAGTGTGTGTGCAAATGTGCAAATGTTGACAATTCAAAATTCAAATCTTCAGTATTAGTGCCGAGCAAGAGAAACAATAAATCAAAGGAAGATTTTGGTTTTGAATTTCAATAAAGTGGTATTGTTGAGAATAAAACTGAAATGCCAAGTCCAAATGTCAAGAATAAAGACGAGAATAAAGTCAAAATATCGAGAATAAAGTCGAGAATAAATTCAAAATGTTGAGAGAAAAATGTAAAAATGTTGTTAATAAAGTTTGAATGTTGAGTAAAATCAAAATCTCGAGGGCAAAGTGGAATTGTTGAGAATAAAATTAAATTACCATTTCGAGTGTAAAGTCGAAATGTCGAAAATAAAGTCAAAATGTCAAAAATAATGTCAAAATGTCAACAATAAGGGCGAACCTACAGTGTCAGTGCCTGGCATAAGAGAAATGAATCAGACAAGGTAGATTATTTTTCATATCTGAAAATAAAGTCAAAATGTTGACTTTAAATGTCACTTTATTCTTGACATTTTGACTGGATTCTTGAAATGCACAAATAAAATTTAAAAAAATCTTTCTCCTCATTTTTTCCCCTTGTGCTTGGCTCTAATACTTTTCCGTAATAGGATTGTGGTGGTAGGGATTTTTTTGTTTATTGGTGTTCTTTTTTTCTTGCATTTTTTTGGCTGTTTTTTTCTGCTGTGTGCTTTCAGAGGCTGGGCGTGGCTTCCTGATGCTGGATCTCTGCACGCACTCCTGTTGCTTATCCTGCTAATCAACTGCAGCACACCTGCTGCCCAATACCACTCATCAGCTGCAGCACAAAAGACCTGGACTCACTCTTCCAAACTGCCAGATTGTTTCCACATCTCTCAGTGGTGCTTTTGGCTCTTCTCAAGTTTTTATTTGAAGTTTATTCTAAACTAGCTGCAAGAAACAAAACCCTGAAATCAGCCAACTGCATCTATCTGCAAACTACAAATAACCCCTTTTACCCCTTTACTCCACTGTCTGCTGGTCTTGCTCTTGAGTCCATTTTGTGACCACAGCAAAAGAGACTTGTCTTTAAATATGAGTGGATTCTCCTCAAGACAGCAGAGAGAACAAAAAAGTGCCTTCACTTTCATGTTTCCCAAACATTCAGCAGATGTCTTTAAATGCTGATAATTTTACACTCTGACTTCACATTAAGAAAAATCATTAAACTACAAAGAAACAGAATTTGGAAAACCACATCCTGTGTACTAAGCTCCTGCTTGTCTAACAAAGAGCCGTTCTGACCAGATTTTGGGTTACACATTTTATATATTACAGTGCATTCTCAAAGGCATTTCCCATTGAAACAGCTTCTTCTCACACATTTTCAAAAGTCTTTAAAAGTTTATTGGGAATTTAAGTAACTGAGGTCCAACTGGCCTGTGCTAGCCTGCAAAAAGTGGAGCCATCTGTGTCTAGAGTGCTGTGTAGTTTCTGGCAGGCAGTGACTCGGCAAAACAACAAATACAACCAGAAATGTGATTACTGAGCGAGCAGGAGTTTGTTCTAGCTTCACACACAATGCACTGCTTCTTTCACAAACATTGAACGGCTGAATTGTCGAGGGTCTTGAAGGTTATAAAGGGATAAATCGTTAAAGTAGCTGCAGTTTTAAAGCAGTAAATTCATCTCATAGACTGAAGAAACAAGCTTTTAATTGATTTTTCTTTTAATCCTGCAATAATAACCCAGAACACTAGAAATCAGGGTTGAGCTTTCAGCAGCTTCACACTGTGTTAGACATGATGAATCCATGTGTGTGTGTGTGTGTGTGTGTGTGTGTATGTGTGTGTGTTTCATGTGTACAAGTGGATTTGTGCATCCAGGTGAGGAAGTCGGCTCCTGGTTTGCTGCACGTGATCATACACAGAGGATTAACAAGATTTTACTCATGAATACCAATGATGTACTCTTTCCAGCTGAGTGAAAACGGCAGTAAAGCCACTTCGGTCGAGGATTTTAATATGAAAAACAGAACTTCCTCGACTCGCTCTCATTCAGCCAACCGCCCACACGGACACGCAGACACACCACCAAAGAGACCTGAGGGATTCTCTGCAGAAACACATTTTAATGTCACCCAAAATCATATAAAAAAATATTTAAAATATTTAAACTGAACAATTTAAAGCGGTAAAATCTCTGAATCAAATAAAAAGGTCTTGTTTTAGTGGGACATGAGCCAAAAAGGTTGGGAAGCAGTGTTTTAGTGTGGAGTCCCAAAGTGTTCAATATTAAATAAGTTAATGAAGTATTTAAGCAGTAATTAAGAAATGAAAGGTGGAGTCTGTGATTCTGGAGAAAGATTATTTGATTTAACACCCAAACAAAAACACCTTTAAAATCAGTCAGAAGGTATGGTAATATCTGATTTTATTTACGCCTGCTACTACCATCCCTCCAGCGTAGTGTTGTTTGTTTACCATTAACAGAAAAGGACTGAGTGTTTACACTTTTTTCAGTATTCACACCACACAGCCAGCGGATTGTGAGGAGATATTCGCTGGGTTTGACAAAATGTGTCTTGGTTTAGAAGTGCAGACTTCAGCTTTAAGAGGAGCTCACTGGCTGAATGTGGCAGCCGTGATTAAAGATATATGACTACCATCGCAGGATTTTCCTTAAAAAAAAATCTTATCTGCATCAACGAATGGGGATCCTAAAAAGTAAAAATACAAAATAAAAGTGCCATATGAAAAAAATGTCAGTATGAGATTGAAAAACATAGAGCTAGCAGAGGAGGTGCCCTGTGTAGAGAGGCTACGTACTCGCTGCAGTGGCCACGGGGTTAATTTTGGCCTCGGCCCTTTGCTGCATATTATCCCCTCTGCTCTATCAAATAAAAGCAGAACAGCCCAAAACATATTATAAAAAAAGTTTTAACAGTTTCTTCAAATATTTCACACATTCGGGGTTCATTTATGTATGTTTCACAGTATATTTATAAAGGCTTTTATGTTGGTGTTAAAGCTGTTAAAGGTGCCACATTTTATTGTATCTGAATATTATTCATTGTAGCTTATATGATGGAGCATTAAATGATAAGCAAAAGACTCAGCTGGACTGAATGACTAGGACTTACCCTGTAAAAAAGGAGAATCTTATGAATTTGAATGTAGTTTTCTTGATGACTTTTACTGTGAAAATCGCTGGCAGTGGAAGCACACTTCAGAAATTTAATCTCTGGGCCCACCATGAATTTAAAATATTGTTATAAAATGGCTAAAGAAAGAAGAGATTTCCACTTGATGATGTAAGCATAGCTGCAATTCTGGTTCTGGTTTTGCCTCTGACGATTTCAGACAAGACAAATTTGCAGAAAAATTTTAAAACTCGTATAAGTAATGAATGGATCACCTTGTGCGTCAGGTCTTCATTATAGGGGAAGGTGTTAGATGTGGGAGTCTGTCCGTTCTCTGTGTCCGTGTCCACCGCAGACGATCCGTACGCGCTGTCTGAGGACACCAGCTTCACCTCCTCCTGCCTCCGAGTTTCACAGCTGTCATCCATCCCGTTTGTTCTTGAATTTAAAAGCGTTTTCTGATCAAAACAGACAAGCTTCTGAAATTAAAGTGTTAAACGTCTTCAGCTTTGTCTCCTGGTCATCGCCTCGACCACTTCTTCTCTGCGTCCCTTTATATCTTCAACAAAGACACAAACCTGACTAAATATTTAAGACAGGTGTAGTTTACAGTATTCATGAGGTAAAAACAATGTCGGGCATTTCTACAAGGAGGTGTTCAGCACCCTGGAGAGCGCCACTTCTTCTCATAAACATGTCCTACATGTGCTTTAAAGAGAGAAACCTTTACACTATTACATTAAAGATGAGCTACATGGTGAGAGAAAACAGCAGCACAAAAACCTTATAGGGTTTTGTTTTTTTAATTTTATTGAGTCATCAGTCAGGATGCCTGTCCTATGAGCTTTCCCAGAGGCAAACAGTGACGGGCTGAAGTTGCCCACTCAGAGCTCAGATGACTCACCCTGCGAACTGCTGCTGGTTATTACAGCGACACGGACCTCGAGAGACCTCAACCCTCCCAAAAACAGGTCTGCTTTAAACGACACTGAGCAGGCGGGACTTTCAAATACGATATTAGACAGCAGTTTTTAATAGTTTAACAGAGCACTGGAGATGAACAAACATACACACTTCCTCTCAAACAGTATAGAAAAATAACATCTGTTCAGCTGATTACGCTTCGCTCGCTTACATCAATAAAACTGGGGCTTCACTGAAGCAACTGTACTGTGCAAGGTAAACAAGGTCACTTGAAACTCATATGGTGGCCGACTATTATTTAACATTTAAAATCAGGTAAAAATGCAAACTAAGACACAGACGAGGGGGTCACTATCCTCTGAAAAGGCATTCATTGCACATCTCTGGAAGCAATCATCCCGTAGTAAACGATTCATCTTCCCACTAAGTGAAGGCAGCTTAGATTCTTTGATCATGCTAAAAAAAACACAGACATACAGTGTACCGTTGAACTGGTTGGTGGACTTGAAAGAGTTGACTTGTAATGCATGGTGAGAAATGAACCAGCCTGTTAGGCGAACAAGAGCACACCAACACACAGAAATGACAATACTGCATATAAACCGAAACACAGGAGGTAAAAGTCATTCGTCTAACGACGGTTGCAATTTAAGTCTTAAATTTAAGAGAAAAGTTTGGAGGATTTTGGAAATTATTTGCTGTCTCATTCTCATTTACCTCTGGAAAAGAAAGCAAACAAAACAATTGAAGTGAAATCCAAATTTTCTTCACCTTGCTAAGTTGGCCTTAGCTCAAAAGATTTCTGGAGACAAAAAAAACACTAAATTGTCGCAGAGGATTTCACCTTTACAGTTAATTCTTGAGCTTAAAAACCATCCCAGCTTAAGGGCCAATTAGTCGCTTGTTCTAAAGTTTTAAAATATCAGTGGTCTTTCTTGTTTGTTGCTATAAAGCTGTAGCTTGTTTTATCATTTATTTTAAGGGAATTTTGAACGTACCCTTGCTATCTGTGTCTAGGCACTTCCTTTGACCAGAAAAACAACTTTGAGGCTTGGAAACAATGGACATTAAAGACAACTAAACACTTTCGGTTCGGGAAACAGACAAAACAAATACAGTAAAAAAATAAAAAATAATGCTCAAAAATGATGTCACAGTAAAGAGAACTAAAAAAACACTCTCTCTATACTCTCTTTCCTTGTCTTTTCCTAACACAGGTAACAGAATATTTAGTGATGTGTCTGTGCAGGGGAGTGACGGCGCAGGCGTTTGCTTTTGAGTCTACTGCAAAATGAAACTGATGTGACCTCATCCGTGACTCTAACTTCTGCTCCTTTCACTGTAACCAGTGACCTCTGTGTAACATCGTCTTACAGTAAAGTGCACTTCATCTGTCTGCTCCTTATGCTTACATAATAATGCTTCAAAATAAGCACAATAATATGATTCAGAGGCTCCACTCTCCCTTGAAATGAAGAGGAGCCTGTTGTTGAGTTTTGACAACTGCTCTCTGATTCTTTCAAAGCAGAGGAAAACTGTGCGCCCACACAGAGTTCAAACATGCGCTGAGGGGTTTTTTGACTGAAAACCTGTGTGCCAGCAAAATAACATTATACATCTGGCGTCCGTGTAACCATTCAGCAAACGATGACACGAGCCTTTGCGCTCGCAAACTTCTATGTGCAAATTTCCTGCAGTCACGTCCTCCTCTTTTGAGTACCGCTTCACTGAGAATGTCTCGACTCCTCAGCGCAGGAGGATGTCTCTTTGTTTATGTGCCCTTGAGCTCGGAGACAATATCCGGTTCACACAGGTTCTTTCGGAGCTCTGCAGTCCAGGTCCAGCTCTCCCTCACTCATCCTGTGTATGCATTGAAATCTACAGTCTCTCCTCTCTGGGGGCTACCTGATCCGCCCATCACTTTTGACTGGGGCCAGTTCAGACTTGGGGTCCGGGGACAGAGAGCTCCAGGACGTCTTGGAGCAAAGTCCAATTGCTGGGCAAGAGGAAGTCTGTGTGGCGCAAAGGCCGCCTGTAACCCAGTAGGCCCCTATGCTGCTGTCCACCCACGCTTCCAGGGCCTGACCCACGAGCTGGGCTTTCCGCTGAGCCTCGTGCATGGCGGGCTCCTGCGGAGGCAGCTTCAGCACAGAACTCAGCTGCTGGAAGCTCTGCTCCAGGTACAGATTACCTGGAGGACCTGCGTGGAGCCAGCTGTCCTCTTCTGGGGCGGACATTCATATTTGCAGGCAAAGAGAAAATTGAAAGAGAAAATGAGCATTTGAAATATTCAACAAAACTTTACGAATGAGTTAGAAAACGTTAAACCTTCAACTAGTCAAGTGACTTTGCAAATTTTTTCTTATCATCAACAATCCCATGAAAAGACCAATGTGTACTGCCTGTGAGGGTGCTCCGAATTATTGGACATCAGTCTTTATGGCTAATATTTTGCTTGGTTGGTGCTTTCTGTTAAGGCCAATCTAAAAAGCTGACAAAAACATGCAAGGCAATTTCTCTACATGCCACTAAAATGCAGAGAGAAAGGTAAACACAAGTGAGGGTTATACGCTACGGTTCGTGTGTTTGTGTGTTTGTGTGTGTGTGTGTGTGTGTGTGTGTGTGTACATGCAAGGGAATGGCAACATGAAACTGTTGCAGGGCAAGTAATGACTCAACCTGTTTTAATCATATAACGAGTTTGACTAAAATGACACAATTATTGGTTTTGGGTCAACTAGATGGATTGAAATGTAATAAATATACATAATATATAACCAGAAAACTAAAAAGGCTACAAATAGACCCCGTGCTTCCAGCAATCTGTGATCAGCTCAAAAAATTCTGATCAGAGCACCATTAATTGTCTGTGTATCCAAAGCTTGATATAATTATGCTTCCTATGAAGCTCAATTGTTGTCAAAAAAAGACTAAAAACATCAGTGGGCCACAGCAGCAATAATGACACGTCTCTTTATTACCATAAACGCTGTAGCCTATTTTGAGTCAATCCCACGTGCAACTTCCTGCTGCCAGAAATACTCAATAATGCACCATATTTGAAACTATATACTGGTATCCCACAACTGGGCAGAGTGCCACAGACTGACAAGGGATGCTGGCAAGTGGTGTATTTCATGGGAATTGTTTACAATAAGAAAAATATGGAACATCAGCAGCTGAAACACTCTGAATCCAAGTCTTACCTTTGCGTAGCGGCTCCTTATCTTTGAAGGTCAAGGGCATGACAAGGAAGCGAACTTCCGCCACGCGCTCCCATTGTTTTAACACCCGTACCGTCCAGGTGCCAGGCCGCAGGGGGCGTTGCAATGGGGGTTTGTACTGGGTGTACTCTGCATCCACGTCCACTGTAATGTCATAAGATGCTACGACCACCAGAGCTGGATCGATCCACACAATAGTGGCTGTGAGGTTGGGGCCACGTGCCCACTTCTGGACTGCAAGTGGTTCATTCAAAGGACCGATGACGCCACCGAAGTTACGGAAGATTCTTTCTTTAGGATCCCACTCTGTGCCGATCTGCCGGGGAGAAAGACAAAAGGAATCACAGTCTGTAGAGTCCTAAAATAACAACACTGCAAAACAACGTGTCTTATGTGTTCAACTTTCGGATTTTATTTAAGGACAAAGAGAGTGAATGTGTTAGCACTTTCAGCTTCAGCCTTCCTTCCAATATTAACAAATTTTTAAACTAATTAAACATCAAAGTCCAGTTTGGCCAGGTGATCAAGCCCTGATAAAACCACCCCATTTTTTTCATATCAGGAAGAAAATCTTCCAGGAAAGCAGTTTTCCTAAAGTACCTAGATATTAAAAGTTTGCACAGGACAGAATCTTCAATGATAATGAATCCTCATCATCCTCATCTTCTTACCTCCAAATTCTTGAGCCTTTCAAACTCCTTGAGGTTTGTCTCAAGGACAAGCGATGCTTGAGGCACTGCCCACATCTCTAGTGTCTCCCTGACCTTCGAACCCACAGCCTGGACTTCCTGACGCACCAGATATCCTTGGAAACGGTCGTCATAAAAGTACACGTGCACTGATAGAGGGTAGCCCACTGGCTCAAACCTAGACATACAAAATTATTATATTCAGTAAAGACATAAACCTGTAATCTTTTAGAGATCCCCAAAAACTGAAAAAAGTGAACAGTTTCTACGGACCTGCAGGTCTCCATGTTGCTCTGAGTAGTCACCAGATTCTTTAGGCCCAGGCGAAAGAAAGCATTGTAAGCAGTGAGCGCCGTGTCACTGAGTGAGCCCACGCCGTCCAGCTGCTCAAACAAGCTCTCCCAGTACGCCTTGATGGCAACAGTGCCCGGAGCGTACTGGCCATACAGGTGAGTGTCCAGGATGTCTATGGCCTCCTGGTTCACTGTTGACTCAAACTTGCGGGCAAAGAATGTCGGACGGGTCAATTGCTGTGGATTAGAGAAAAAAAAAAGAAATAAGCCTTTGAGACACTGAACCAACCTGGTAGTAATAAAACATCAGAGCATGGTTACAGATATCCAGTTATTACGTGTTTTTGACAAGGAAGAAATGTTGAAGTCCGACATATTTCAATCTCTCTATTCATAACGTGTGGTGAAAATAATTCCCTCTGAGAATACACTGACCTAACAACATGTGAGCATCTGATAACGGTGTTCTATCATGTAAAATCAGATGCTCTCTGTCTTTAAAACAATCATGCATTTCTATTCTGTTATATAAACTAACCATACAGCTCTCAGCTTCACGCTTGAGATCAGACTGAAAACATAACGATTGTGGCGCTTTCAAGGCGAGCGACAGGAATAAATGGAAATGGCTCATACAACAAAAGTTCAGGAAGTTCCAACAGAAAACAAAGCTGGTTGTTGCTGGTGTTCCTTTCAATTTCAGTTAGGACATGAAAATTCTTTATGTTTATATGTTTCCCAAACAAATGTGGGAGAGTGTAATATTTCTTTATTTTAAAATAGCACTATTATATGCAAGTTTATTGACAGCACTTATTTTAAGTGGCCATTTTAAGTGATTTTTAATTAATTAAAATAAAGTTAGGAATATTAAACAGTATTTCTGCAAATAGAGGCCCAGAATTCTCAACACTGGTCTTGGAGCTCAGTAAACACAGGACATTAAAACCTTCCAGGAAATGTAAACCGGCAACATTTTTTTTTTAACTGGAAAAAAGGAAACGGAAACCGTGATTGAAAGACTTGGAAACTACAAGCTAGGTAAAAAAATACAACAAGGAAATGGATGAGTTGTTGCTCTGCAGCTGTCCTATTCACCTGGATCCGGATGAGGTCTTGTGGTTTGAAATCATTGGGAGAGCAGCCACACCAGTCCACAATGTGCTTGTACTGGCATTTACATCCCAGCTTACGGTTCCAGTTGGTGACACGCAGGTTGTTGTCCACAAGAGTGTCACACATGTGACTGTTCCCGAGCACCGTGTGGAAGAAGGACTATAAAGAAGCAGGAGTAAATATATCATTTACTGTGATGAGCAGTAAAACAAAGACCATGTTGTGTTAATGTGAGGTTACTGTAAATGGTCAAAGACAAGTATAAACAGTTTATATCCACTGACTCTAAATTGCAAAAGGTCACGCCTCTGTAGCCTCAAACAACAGGGGACAAACCACGGCACCTCCTCTGAGACATTAAACCCCACAGTCAGATAAACTCAAGTGAACCCTTCTCTCGTCTGGCACCTCTGCTGCACGCTGCGCCTGAAAGCTTAAAGTATTACATTATCTCCGCTGCTTGGCTCCTCTGACTTGGCAGGGGAGGACGAGCCGGAGACAGACTTGTATATCAAACTGTCTGTCTCAACTACGGGAGATAAACAGGCCACCTAAGGCTGACTTACCTCAGCGGGGAGCAGGGCGTACGAATAGAACTGCTTCAGCCCAGACACCAGGTCATCCTGGGAGTTGATGACGTACTCCACGAAGCGGTGGGTGAGCGCAAACCAATCAGAGCCACCTGAGACCTCCAGGCCTTCTGGGATGCTGCGTTCTCCGAGACGCCACATGTGGTTGTCACACTCGTGGAAAAGACGGTCAAGGCCTTGCTTCTTGATAAACCTTCAGCACAGAACACGATTTAAATTGATGTGCTGGAGAGACAGTGCAGTGCTTTCTGCAGCATTCATCAAAGTAAATGATCTAACAAACAGTTTCTGTCTGAGTTGCCACGCTGTGTTAAATAATGGCACAAGAATCACTTCATCATGTTGCTTTCTGCCTCTCGTGTGATATCAACAACAAGTTAGAATGGTTTGCTAATTGGTCCCATTGGCTGCTGACGACTTGCTGGAATATCTCTACAGAATCGACATGCATCATTACATCTAAACTATCCCTTTCATTTATTGGAGTGTGCTGTCAGATTAAATTAACGCAAAAATGCCAAACAAATGTGTGTGGTAGCTGGTCTGTATTTTACAGCTGGCAAACTCACCGGGCGTTTTCTCTCCCGTGGGACTTGAGGAAGTTCTTGTCTCTTTGCTGTGACAGAAACGCAACCAGTTCATCATTGGTCCTGCAGGAGGGCATTAAGGTGAGAATTGAGAGAAAGAGGGGTTAGGTCAGGACAGAAAAAAAGATTTCTGGAAGTTTCTTTGGAAAACACAATGCTTGCTTGAGTGGTGCTGGCTGACAATATCCATGAGTGAAATAAAGCAAAAATTGATCAGCAAGAAAGAATTAACTGCCAGCTCTGTGATTCAGTGACCAATACAATCAATTTAATGCTCTTTTTCATCTGGCAAATGTTACAGCTGCTACTTATTTTGCAAGAAAAGTCACAATCACTGATGAAGGCATAAAAATTGAAAGCCTAGTAGGAACTCTTTCTGCAGAACTACACCCAACAACCACATTACTGTGCAGAAGGATGTGTGCATCTACTGCTAAATCACCTAGCACCACTGTGCTAGGTGATGTTACAGCTCACCCGAGGAGAACGCCATGAAAGTTTACATCTCACGTTACCAAGAGCACAAGTCTTTTTTTCATGAGTAGATGCACAAATTTTCAAATATATTTTTGAGCATCACAAGCCTAATGCCATCTAGCTCCATCATATTGGAGAGAAGGCAGACATCTCTACAGCTGATATCTCCAACATGCAGCAACTCACATCAAAACAATCATGAGTAATACATAAAAAGCACTACAGGTGCAAATATGTATTTCTGAGGTGAACTGTCACTTTAAACCAGCAATGAAAACATCAAATAAGAAATAATCAAAGCACTGGTGAAGATGTAAAGACAAGCTTTGATGCAGTATTTGCACTGGACATGCTGCATTTAACAGTGTAAGTACAGAGCTACACAGGGATATCTGGTATTTGAGAATTTTGCTGTGGACTGAGGAAGTTACATAAGAACATTACTCAGCTGACTGACCTGGTGGGAAAATCTGTAGCGCTGAGGTTGATGAAAAAATCCCACTTCCAGTCCAGCATGGAGAGCAGGTCCTGCATGCTGCGTAGGTAGGCCTTCAGAAGGCTTGCACCACCCCAGATGGTAACCATCCGCCACGGCGTGGCCCTTATGTTTGGGTACTGCTGGGCTATCTGCAGGACCTCCCGATGCATGTAGCCAGACCGCTGGAGAATTTCAAAGCAAGAAGGTCAAACAGCTAATTGAGTGAAAACTGAGTTTCCGCATCACAAACGTAATCTATCTCCCACAGATCTGCAGCTGCCACTGTGCCAAGACAACCACACAGATCTGGCTCGTGTTGAAAGAGAATCTGATCGGAGCAGAACAACGGCCACATGGTGCTTTGTTTTGTGGGTCACTGTGATGATAGGAAGAGGAAATTAAAATGAGCTATTTTTGTCTTGTGGCACATTTAATTCTCAAAGTGGCAACAGGCGACAGCCACACAGAACTAAGATGAAGTGAGCTAACAAAAAAAATGTGGATTAAACTTCAGGAGGGAATAAAGGATGAGACGGAAGAAGTCAAAGAGCCACCCTGCTGTCAAGCTTTATGCAGCGGAGACATAAAAAGTGGTGAAAGATATAGCTGTGAGTGAGCACGTGTGACCGTTTGTCTGAAGACAGCAGGAAGCCGAAATCTGTAGGTTCAAAAGACCTTTTTTTATTTCCCCTTGGAGCTAAATTAGATTAATTACCAACTAATTAACAAGCAGCCTGTTTCCAAATAAACACGGCTAATAAAGGTCCTGAAGCGATAAATGGGCAGTTTAACAGAAAAAGACACTTTAAATTAATTGTTTGGGGACACAAAGTCCAATTGTGTTTAGTGAAGCACAAACAATGGGCTACTGACTCTGTCCTGTGCCAAATAAAGAGTGGACACGTCTTTAAATTTAGCCAGAATTTCTCTGATATTGCAAGAGTCTGAGGGCATACTCGTTGTGTTAATACAGGAGACAACAGCAACAGAAATGACAGCCTTTAACTCACAGTGCTCACAGCGCAGAGTGCAGAGGATCTGGCAGACTGACTCCAGGACAACCTGACCTGTTTTACAGCCTCATCTCTCAAACAGGCTTTCTGCTCAGAGATAAATTAGTCTAGGCTGGCAACGTGTCTAAGATGGTGTCTGTGCTGTGTCTGTCCCACTGACTACTTATTCATCACTGCCTCCGGTGAGTCTCCCTAGAGTCCCTTGGCAGCAGAACAGAGCGGCTCCCCGGGACTCGGCAACCTTTCCGGCTGCACAGGTGCACCGACGACAGCCACCTGTTTCTCTGAGCGGAACACACCTGAGGTCCCTCCCTCGGTATCACCAGTGAGCTCTACATTTGTCTTTTGCCTTCCAGCTGCACATGATAGCAGACTTTTCCTCCGCTAAATCCAGACCCTAAGAATAACCACACTTTACTCAATCCAGGCTAATCTCCTTTACCACACTGTGAGACCCACGGGATATATTTAACCTTCATAATGCACGAAGACCTAACCGGTAAACGCATTTGTGAGCTCAGTGAAGCCAATGCCAAGCGGGGTTCTGCCAAGTACTTTCTCCAATGCTCAGCTTAAACATAAATAAACAGTAGTGTAGGCTACTATCTCTTATTTGGATATTTCTATCATGCAGAGATGTGCTTTCTGTGTGCAAGCAAGGACAACTGTGATGCTGTGTACATCAAACAAGAGTGTTTGTTTTTCAAGGCACTGTGATCTCCTTTTAGAGCTTACCTTGTCCACATGGATGTAGTAGTAGTGGTCTTGGTGATAGATGGCTTTGATGAGGCGCTTGAGCTGCCGTACAGCACGGCCGTGGACCATCAGAACAAAAGCAACTCTGACGGGGTTCTCCACTTTGGACAGGATGTTGTCCAGCTCGCCAACAGCCTGAGCTTGATTTGATATACCTGGTCAAAGATGAAAGAAAATATAGGACTGACTCAGTAAGAGTTTCAAGAATAATATATCATAGACTGGGTGTTGCGACAGAGACAAAGGGAACTGTTCAACAGATAAATATTGATTTTAGAATGTTACATGATAGGCTAATGTGTGAAATGTATAGGATTGTTTTGTCCTTTTTGTTTGTCCTCAAACAAAGCATCCCACACACAGTAACACTACCAACTGTGGTAACTAGAACGCACCAAAAAACAGTGTTATAATGCAGTCATGTACTACAGCTATACAAGTATTTAAAACCAGAGAGATGTGGATTGATGGGCTATGGGTTATTGCCTATGATATAACCCCACCACAAGTTTCAAGGGATATTCAAGAAAATTTGGTCATAAGTAGGTTTGGGTACTGACCCTGCTTTGTCTGTACTAAAATAAGTGCTAAATGTCAGAACCTGTGAGTGCATCTTGGTAAGAACACTGGGTTCAGACAGCAGGCGGAAGTCAAGGTTCCTGCACATTTTAATAAAAGTTTAAGTTTATAACAAAATTAAAGTGTACATTGGTGCTTCAAATAACACTTATATGGCCTTGGCTGCCTGTCTTAATTGTGCCATCTCAAAAATGCAGTACTATTTAAAAGTAGTAGTTGGGCAAAGGTATGGAAACATGTTGAATCACGCCTTCACATCATTTTTCTTGCCCAACATGCTGGCATTATTCAAACACATCAGATTCTGTTCACACATAATCTCAGTTATTGGCATACATTCAGGGAGAGATGTAATATAGGGAAAATATAAAGAAAAATAGGTGATGGTAAACAAAAGATCACATATTAGAGCTACGTTATAGCTAGCCTCCAGAAAATACATTTCTTACAATGTCACATTACATGGAAAGTAAACTATGGAAGGAACACTGTAACAATTAATCTAACAAAATCTATACACAAGAAAAATTCAAAATCAGACAAATAAATGAGCAATCGCATTGAGCTATAGCTTTAATGTCATCACACTGTCTGTGCTCATGTTCTCACCGAGCTGGGGGCAGAACTGAGGAAGTGCGTCTGGCATGAGCTTCCCGGCCTGATGCTGACACACGATGTTGGCGATCTCCTGTCGGCACTGCTGTGAACCAGCGCGATGAAGGGCAGACAGCGCGTCCTTGCCTATGATGTCACATTTAGGCACAAAGTCACTGCTGGGGGCTTGGTGCGCCCCGTCCACGCTGCCTGGCTCCCCCAGTATGGCGGCAGCGGGTAACTTGGCTGCCCCATCAGTGCCACCGCGGGTCTCGCTGAAGTTACGACTGCTGGACGGATCATGTAGGACCACACCTTCCAAACCAACTCCTGTCATCCCCCGCTCCTGCGGAGACCTCAGCCTGCTGCTGGGCTTTTCTCCTTTGTGGCCGGTCCCTCTCCTCAGCGCACTGGCTGCTGTTCCTCCTGTCCTCTCCGACCTGCCGCTCCATCTGCCCCTGTTCCTCCCAGACAAAGAGTTTTGTTTCTCCCAAAGTGCGGTGTCTCTTTTAGGGTCCTGGCTGTTGTGGTCAGGCAGCTTAGATCGTCGTGTTTTTCTCTGAGAGAGGAGAGAAGAAGAAAACAGTACACACAGAGAGAGAGAGAGAGAGAGACAAAGAATAAAAATACATTTTAAATCCAGATTTATTGCAATGAGAACATCTTGGACAAAGACTACTGGGAGGAGACGTTGAATCACAATCCAGGAATGACATAAGGTAAACTAAGACCACCACTAAGACAACAGCTGAAAGAGCCCCAGAGGGAAGGATGTGTTTACTTGGTTTTGTTGTTTCCTTTTTTTCTCTCCATTTCTCTGATCTGGGTTATTTTTAGCTGAGCCTCAGCCTTTTTGTGGAGCTAATCTGCAAAAAGCACAGCTCCGGATAGCCACACAACCTCAAAAACACATAATGAATCCAGAGATTCACTGGAGAGACCTCAACCAACCCCTGTCTGCACCCTCTGGCCAAAAATGCAGGAAGAATGCATACAAATGTGTGTGTGTGTGTGTGTGTGTGTGTGTGTGTGTGTGTCACACACATACATACATGAAACTGAGCATGACACCTCAGACATTATGCGGAGAATCCTTAAGAGCTGCTACTGTGTGTTAGAGCTGAAACGAATGATCAGTGAAATGTCAACTTTTGAATTAATCACCAACTAATTTGATAATTGATTTAATTTTAATAAAAAAAAGTCATATTATCGGATTACAGCTTCTTAAATGAGTATTTTCTCTTTTCTTTGCTCCTCTGTGACAGTAAACTGAAAATCTTTCAGTTGTGAATAAAACAAGACATTTGTGGACATCATCTTAGGCTTTGGGAAACTCTGACATTTTCTGACATTTTATAGACCAAACTAATTGATTAATTGAGAAAGTAATCCGCAGATTAATCGACAATGAAGAAATCTGTTTGTTGCAGCCCTAGTGTGTGTACAGCACTCTGCTCTCAAAAAAATCTGTAATACCTTATATATCGGCATATCGGATATCACCAAAATATCCAATATCGTGCCTCCCTAAAAGACAGCTATATTATGCATATGTGCTCTCTCCCTGACATTAGCCCGCGCTTTGACCCAGCTTTGTATTATTATTCTTCCTTAATATGATTAACAAATCTGCAGCATCAAAGCATTTCATCATGACATCTCGATCTGTGTATTTGCATCTCAAAATCATCCTCTGAGACTTTATAACTTTATAGACTCCCTTAAATGCCAAGACATGATCCTCTTACAGTATATCTGCTTTGCTTTGAAGTAATAAAGTTGTTCAAGTGTCCCAAAACTGCAATCTTTGGCTGTAACATCCTTAGAGGAGCCATTAAAACCAGAAAGCATTTGTCATCTAGTTGTGGTTCAGTAAAATCTATAAGGAAAGGATCAGCTCTAAGGGATGTGTTGAGCTGTGTGTTTCCCCATTGGAAGATTGTAGTTTATCTAAATAAAAGCTAGAAGGTTTGTCCTTTGCAAACAAAAACATACACAAAGGTGTTGAGGTAGTGTAATGGTGTTGAAGTCCAGTTTTGGATGCACCACAACCATCATAAATCAGGGTTTCTTCCTTCAGTTTAAATGTTCAAAACAAGAATATAGAGAGAGTCAGTCTTACTGGGGCACAAATCACACCTCCAAAAATGGAAAGCAGGCTTTGAAAAAAACAGGACTTAAGCCATTTTTTAATCTTCTAGCCAAACAGCATCACAGCTTTGGCACACTAGATTACTGGATCATACAAAAAGCCCTTCAAAATGTGCACTTGGAGGAGAGGAAGAAGAACAGTGAGTGGGCTGCGAGCTTTCTGCCTCTGTCAGACGATACGGCAGAACGCGGCCTCACGCCGCTGGCACGCCGACAGCCCAGAGACGGTGGGAACAAGGGAGGGATTGGTGATGCGTGGTTGGACAAGGAGCCAGATAATACAGTGCCAATAAACCAGCTGCCAACCAACACAGCGCAGTCTGCCGCTGATTGCCAACTGCACTCTCAAACCCGTTACAGTAAGAGGCATTGTGAAGCCCAGTTACATACCAGTCATCGCAGTGAAAGCCTCCTTCAGTGAGCTTACATGCACTTGAGTGACCTGGTTATTGTCAGCTTTTCTACACAAACCTCATGTCCTAAAAGTCACCTTAACAACAAACCTAGGTTCCTTTAATTGGGTTAAAGGATTAAGAGACACACAGTTGGATTTTTGCTAACGAAACACAATAATCAGGAAAAAACTTTTCTTCACAACATTCAAGTTCTGGAGAATGATTCAGACTTTTTCCAACAGTGATGGTATATTTTCTTTCTGTCTTGGCTAATAGCTGCTAAATTCAGAGAACCATAAATTTTCATGGACAAAATTTCAAAACTTTTACATGACTTTTCTCATACGCAAAAAAGAAATTTATTGCTCCACTTGCTCAGCGTTTTTTGAACATATAAGATTCAAACTCTATTCAAACTTAATTTCAGCATCCCACATGATGTGTTCAAGGACCACTGGAATTTTTTAAAAATCCAATGATAATTTCTGTTTTTACAGTTTGTGACTGTGATAAATGGTGTCATTTTTTGCTGCCCATGTTCTTAAAAAAATGCCCTTTTTTTCAAATACAAGAAAACAAAATTGCTGGAAATTTTTAAAGAAAACATGCCATCCAAACCCTAGGTTGTCTTTAAAAATACATTTTAAGAAAAAAAGAAGAAATCACCACAATGCTTTTACATTTTCGATAAAAACTGCCCAATTTTTCTTTGCTTTTTTAAATCGCCTAAAATATTGAAAGAAAAAAAAAGTCCAAAAAATGCAAATAAATAAACAGCCACTTCAAGTTCTTTGGACCTCCCCTAAAACCAAAAAAAATTATTAAAAAATTATTTGACATGCCGGGTGGGCAAAAATTAAGGGAGAGATGGAACACGAGAAGAAAAAGAAGAAACTCTGGTGATGAACAAATAAACAAACAAACAAAAAGTCACACATCAACACATATTAAAGCTACAATACGTCATCAGCTACAGAAAATAAATTCACCGTCATGTTATATCAGTGTCATTTAATTTATTATACACAAACAACTTTCAATCATTTCTACAAGTTCCATGACTTTTCAAGGTCTGGAAAATGTGATGTGAAATTCCAGGTTTCCCATGACTGTGGAAACCCTGTACATGAATAAAAACACCACTGTAAGCATCTTCTATGTCTGATAAAGACACTGCTTACTTTTTTTGGCTGCAAGAGTAAATGTTCTCACACATAAGACCAGCATGCAGCAGGGGCTAATGTTTCAATTTTCCTTATCACTCGTTTTCACAGTTTTAATTAACGCCATCATGTCAAAAATGTATTGATTCAAAGACAAGCCGGGCAGCCTCTTTACTTTCCAATTAAAGTCGAGTGAAACCATATCAGCGTCTCCATCTGCTGAAGCGGGGAGGCAGCAGCGAGCGCTCAGCTCTGTAGGACAGGATAGGCAAGCGGAGGGTGACACAAGGATGACAGTCTTCTTCGTCTTCTGCCCCCCCGTACAAGGGCTTTAAATATAAACGCACGTGGCTGTGTTCACACATGCACATCGAGCCGCTGATTAGAGCAGATGCGAGTTAACGCAGAGACCACGGAGCATGGAGGTATCCAGCCACTCTTACTCGTGTTGCCCGCATTGGCGAGCCTGCTTGACTGAACGTGCACTGCTCAGCGGTAAAGTGATGATTAATATGCATTCTTGAGCCTGAAATGTGATTCTGAATCTGTGAGAGTGCAAACACGGAGACGCCGTGCGCTGACATTTGCGTAGATGTCTGCCAACATAGCTGCATGTCAGACTGACATGTGAACGGAGCAGCAGTGTCACGTTACTGAAGCCAAAGTTCACGAGGAATGAATGAGCCTTGTTTTCAGCGTTAAATCATTAACAAAAAACAATGTGAAAATTGGATTATTGATAAAAAAAAAAAAAAAAGAGCAATCTGCGATGCTTGTTAGTTTGCCCTGAGTCACTGGAGAGTAAATATTGTGTTGAGATTTCAGAGGTGTGCATGTCTGCTCGTTTATAGGTGAACCAAAGCTAAACCAAAGACCCCTACAGACATTTCTGTATCTTTGCTGAAGCATGTTTAAGCCCGAATGCACCTGATGAGGTGGCAGAAACCCAGGGGATTAAAATGCAAACAGTTGAAGGAAGTCAAAAGGATTATTGCGTCTGCAATATGATGAATGACATATCACACTTCCCGTTTTGTCACAGTGTCACACTTAAGTGTATCCAAAGGAAATGGATTACTTCATCTGGGCTGTCGTCACTCATATTACATGAATAAGAAAGCACCAGGAACGTACTGATGATTACCTTCGTGTTTACTGCTTAGCTCAGTTAAGTGAATTGGTCCACATCATTGCCTTGGGGGGACACTAGTCAGTCACAGCAGAATCATGATCTTTATTTTCCCCTCACTGGGTCAAACTTCTTCCCTCCATCACATCTGCTGCCTCCTCACCCTTCAGGCACAGATCTGTAATCTGTCCATATTGGGAGGAATATTATACACAGTTCATGCTTGTCATATCATGATAGGAGACAGCATGGTTCCCAACTCAGGTTTCAGCTTGCATTCCTGTGACTTTATCAGTATCGGTATGCTTCAAAAATGATTCCTGTACACCACTGATGCTCAACTTACAACCAGGGGGCCAATTTTGTTTGGTGTTTTCTAATCCACAATAAAAAATAAAGGTGCATAAGGTGCCGCAGTGCATAAAAGGGAATCAAATAGAGCTTGTTTATTAAAAAAAAGCACCAGTGGAGGATCCCCCACACCCTCTGGCAAAGGTCCTACTGTCTAAAATCTTTGAAACGTCCCAAAATCATCCTAAAATCCTAGAAACGTTTTAGAATCCGAGAAACAACCTAAAATCCCTGAAATGTCCTCAAATCCTTAAAACATCCTAAAATCTTAGAAACGTCCTAACATCTGAGAAACAACCTAAAATCCTAGAAACATCTTTCAATCTAAGAAATGTCCTCAAATCCTAGAAATGTCCCAAAAATCCATAAAACAACATGTATGGGGCTGCTGCGACTGGCCCCTGGCCTCCTGTCATTTTGCAAAAGTGGTCCCCAGGCAAAGGCAGTCTAGTATCCCTGCTGCACAGGTACAGTCCTCCAAGGGTCACATCTGTTAACAAGCTCACTTTACCTCATTTAGACAGAGAACAAGACCAGGCACTGCCTCAGGGTGCAGCGCTCCAGGTGTGCAGGGCAGACACAGAGATAAGCTTCCCACAGTGGACTTGGCTAATGCTGAATGACTTGTTTCAGCAGTGGAGGCAACTCTGTGCTCAACTTTAGCCTTTATCCCTGGGATATGCTCCCTCTGTGGAGTGATTCACAGCTTAGTGAAGGTCACAGAGACAGAGCAGCCCCTGCAGAGAAAGGCCTCTGGTGGATATAAATACAGAAAAAGTACAACAGATGCTGAATATCCTGGGAGAGCTGATGAAGCGTTTCAGCTCATAATTATGATCTGTTTATGATCAATGAATCATGACGGAGAGCTTTCACATGTTCCCCAAAAGTTGCATCACTTCATAGACCTCCTCTGACTCAGAAATGGGTAGCACTCTGCACAACATCACATTTTCCTAAAACCTCAGTGACTCCAAAAGAAATGCTGAGACAAACGCAAGTGTGAAGACCACTGCTGCTTCTTTAACAAGTTAACAACCGTTTACCGAGTAACGTTACAATCAATACTGTTAATACCACCGTTATGAACATGTATCAAGCTGTGCAGTATTGGTATTACAGCACTACTCCGGTGCCGTGGTCGGTGACAGACAGACAAGACAGGGCTGGTCCGGTTGTTCGGAAATGTTTCGGAGCGCCGATGTTCCCCAACTGCTAACTTAGCTAACATCAGCTAGCCTTACTGTATCATAACACACAGCGAGCTACGCTAAGCGCTAACGGCTAGCTCTACAATTAAATCCCACCGATTCACTGTCGCGTCGGAAACAGCCGGAGATACTGTAGCTCACCTCTGCCTCGCCTTCTTCCAGACTTCTCAGACTCCATACCACAAGTCCTTGGACCAGGAGGATAGTCAACGCGGCGGCAATCGCTAGTTTATATCGTCGGAGCAGCTTCTGTACTCGAGCGCTGGCCACCATTTTTCCGACTCCGGTTGACTCGGGGAGCGCGTGCAAGGGAGCATTCTGAACCGCGCGCGCTCGCGGTGTCGCTCGCCATCCTCAGGTTGGTGCAAAGTTTGTCTCCAAAACTTACAAAAAGCAAATGGATATAGCTTTTTTTTTCTATCGCGCGTTTATGTGTTAAGCCACACTGCAAAAAGAAAAAAAATAATTATGTTATTTTGGTTGATCCTTTTCAATTGTTGTCGAGTAGACAATATATTGTTGTTGGCATTGGTGGATAACGAAGGCAACGTATATCTCTGAGGTCTATATAAGTAACGGTAGTAATACCACAGTGTATAATGTGTAATAACAGTATGTAATAAGACAACCGTAGCTAAAATAATAAGAGAATACCAACAAAAATGACTGTAGGATGTTCAGTTTTATTAAATGTTCGACTTATAGTCAAAATAATTTCACAATACACTTTACTTTTAATGGAAAAGGGGTTTGAGTGAGTAGTTCATGCATTTAGGTAAAATGGGACAAAAATTAAGCTAAAGTGGGACATTTTTTCAGGTGAAACCAGCATCTTTATCGGGCACCAGGTGCAGGTTCATGGCAATTTTAGAATTTCCGTCACTAAAAAATAAGATAATGCAGTGATGCCATGGCAGCGACAGTAGTCCAGAATCAGCCATCATTGTTATACAGATGCGTCTTTATTGTAGAAAACATGGCATTTAGGAAACAGGCAGCCAAAGAACAGGGCAGAAATGTTGGGAAACCTTTTTTAATGATTAACCACAGGTTACACAATGCTTTAATGAAATAATGATCTGATAAAACCAACACGACCATCCCACTTTACCTTAATAGCTGTCCTGCTTTACTTAAACATGTCATCAAAGAGAGGTTGGCATTTTCAATGTGTTTTAAGGTCTAAAGTGACTATATTGATTTACCTGGCAACACATTTTCTTTTTTTGAAAAATAGCAGTGATCTATAGCAAGTTCTAAAATGAACATGGTCTTCAGAGTTTTAAGTGTTTTTGGTAATACAAAGTGTCTAAAATAACCTCACTTCACGCTACATTAAGGTTTGTTATCATATTTGAATATTGGCAGTTTGTCCCCCCCATATATGTATTATAATTACTGGCAAACATATAGACATTTTTGAGAATTACAGCTCAGTTACTTATCTTATCCTCCTCTTTTTCCTGCTTCTACAAACACAAGCACCACACATAGATACAGCTATGTACAGATGCTGCTAACATTAAACATAAATGATCTAATTTTCATCATTTTGGGACCATTTTTGACAAAAACATTTTCACTTTGAAAAGTTATCTCTTAGATTCAGTGTGTTTTGGAGAGACATAAATAAATCATATATTTTTTTGAAACATGTGAAGTTGTTTCTTAAATCAAACCAATATGCAGTAGTGTCTCTGAACTCTTTCATTCTCAGAGGACCGCCAAATATTTTTCGTCCACATTTGATGTTTCCTTCAACAGGCAGCAGAACTTCAGGGTTTTTTATCATAAAATATTCCCATGGAGTGCCTTACATCTTCTACAGTGCATATCTTCAGTTCAATGCAGTCGTTTTAGTTTATAAAATACCCAATGTGACCTAACCCTGATAGAGTACAGCTCTGTATCAGACTCAGTAGTCGACTTCCTTTTCCCTGCTGCATTTGGTCCATAATATAATATATAGATCCACTTCATAAAGCCTGGATCAAAGCCAAATATGTGGAGAACACACTTAAGAGATCCATTAAACCCTGTTAAATGGGTTTCCCCGCATTCAAAGCACAGGCTGCACATGAGGTTATCATGGTCATCACGAGTAAACCAAGATGTCTAATATATTTTTCATCCACATTATTTAAAGTAATTGGTTTATAAACACAATCTGCATTATTTAGGCCTATTTCAATATTACTTTTCATGATCAAGTCATTGTTCTGCAAGTCACAAGCAGATCTCAAGTCTTTGCACTTAAGTCCCGATTCAAGTCTTACGTCAAGACAAGCAAGAAACAAGTCCTTAACATTGAGTTTTTAGTCCTCGACAAGTCATAATGCACTCTTCAGATCAAGGTCATGGCCACTTCTGGTGAAAATAATTGAACTCACATCATGTCCTCTTGTTTTAGAGCATATCTATAATACTTGAGATTTAACCCTTTAAAACCTGAGCAAAGTGGCTTTTTTCACAAACATGGAAAACAGTTTTCTGTACAAATTAGCTAGACTTAGTTTTAAAAAGTTTCAAGAACATTACCTAAAAATACCCCCCCAAAAAAAAAAAATTCTAAAATTAAATAACAATTATAAATGTAAATAATAATAATTCTTGATAATTCCAAGAATTAATATAGTTGTCTTGGCATTTATCTTTAGTTATTTGAAATGTTCCAACTATTCTCTGTTTTTGAGCTAATTTTCTCCAGCACCTTTTCATTTTTAAAAAAGGGTTTAAAAAAATGGCTTAAAATTCACTTAATTAAAAAAAGCGTCCACTAGCAGTTTAAATTGAAAAGGAAGTTCTACATATAGTTCTCATCCATGAATGTTAATGCTGCATTTTGGATCTTTGTATATAAATCATCTCAGGACAGGACCCCCGCGGTCTCCAGGGTTACGGGACTCAAACTCAGGCATCCGGTGTGTTAATCTGCTGGTCTGGATGCATTAAATCGCCGGCAGCAGCAGCAGTTTTCTACTTTCTGAACATAAATTGTTTGTAATCTGTGTGTGAGACCTCTGTTTTTTGGGAGCCTTTGTAATTAATCTCTTGCCCTATAGTGGCTGCTGCCCATCCATAAACCAAACTGCGGTCCAGCGCAGAGCCAGAGCGACGTCACGCGGCTGGGAGAGGGCGTCAGTGCGCCTTCACGAGCTCCACACACACGCGGAGGCATGTTTACCGAGTGGGGAGAGTTTGATCCGACTTGCAGAGCGCGCATGTGGACTGTCACCCTGTCCGGGACCGAGCAGACAATGAAGAGAGGCGACACTTTTTCCCCCTGATACATCTGTAATAAGATGAGAGGCTTTGTGTTGAGCCTGATGAGTTCAGGAGGAATTTTAAAGGGATCGATCACAGTTTACACAGAGGAAATGTCCACAACTGCAGGTCCGACCATCCCCTCATCTCAGCTGACATCGGATCAACTCACAGTGGTGGCTGCATCCTGTAAGTAAAACCTTTTAAACTGACCAAAATTATCAAAAAGAAGCAAATTTATCTAGAAAAACATCTGTCTTGATTGTTTTTCTCTTGTCTGCTTTCACTTAATCTAGACATATTGCAGCATTGTGATAAGCGTTGTAGTAGATAATTTCTTTTTATAGATAACAGCTAATTTTCACATATTACTCTCAAAGCTCTAAGCCATAATTAGCTGATGACAGTGTGTTATTTTCCAGCTGTCATTGTTTTTGATAGACAGGTGGAGCAAAATAGAAAGAAAAAATACACCTTTAAGAAGAGACAGACTGCCAATCAAAACTGCTTAAAGTGAATCAAGTTGCTAAAGTCAACCAAATTTGAAGATTTGAACTGTTAAAAGGACAAAAATGTTCTTTTACAGGTTGTTTTTAAAGCCTAAAAAAGAAACAATGCATGTCTGTGTAACCATGATTAACAAACATTTCCTTTTCTCCTGCTTTTCAAACAGTTTCTTCCCTGGTGTTCTTTGTGGTTATTGTGGTGCTGCTGTCCATTATTTACCGCAAGGATCTTCAGTGCTGCAAACTCCGCTCCTATCAGGGGCCTCATGCAGATATGGTAAGACAAAAACAAAAGGGAGAAAGTGCCCTTTTGTGCTTAGTTTTTCTCTTTAAAGTGACTTCAGTTTTGATCCTGATCCAGCTCAGATTGTGAGAGAGGAGGACCCAGGCTCAAAGACACCATGTGCACTCAGTGTCGCGCCATTAAGAAGTGTCAGAATCAATTTGCATGGCTGTGGGAAAGGGACTACAATAAACTTGATATGATCATTGTCAGGCGATGGATTTGCCTTAGCTGAATTAGCTGCCCTCCAGAAATATCTGCCACAGTAACTCTAATGGAATTGGACAGAATTAGCACTTACCACGCATATTGATGCTACTTCAGCACCAGTTGTAATTAAATCAAAGCAAATCGGATTTTGTTGCTAGCATCGGCATACCAGGTGAAGCAAAACAACCTAATCTTTAAGGTTTTTAAGGGAGTTTGTGGCGTTTTATATCATCTATTTTTCACAAATCTCTTTATCTGCGAGAGATAACTGGCTGAATGTGTGTGAAGCTGCAGGCGATGGTGCAGGATGAGGTGAAAGGAAATGTAAACAGTCCACCAGAGGTAACTTTTCATTGGTTGCCCATTCTCTCTGCTTCCTCTCCCTGACTTGTTTCTCACCTCTGTGAGTCCCAGGGGTGAAGTTGGAGTGTTATCTTCGGATTGCAGAGACGTAACCCGTCAAGCCTCCCCCGCTTTAACAGACAGGAAGCTCTGTTCGGCTGTGGTTTTAATGGAGAAGTCCTGTTGTCCCGTTTAGGGAACTAACAGAGCGTTTCAACAGTACAAAGAGGCCACGCTGGCCTCTGGTTATAGCTGTATCTGTACACGGTGTGGCTGATAAGACAACATTAACTTACTGTCAGGGTCAGTACAGTAAACTTCACGTGACAGACTGTAAAACACAGAGCACAGAGTACCAGAACCTGAGTCATGGATGGATTACTGAATGGGCCCACACAAGGCAACCACAAGGACACACAAAATGACAAGGAGATGCAAAGAAACTGCAAATAGATAGAAAACAATTCTAAATAGACATAAAACCACAAGGAGAACTACAAAGTGACGCAGAGCGTCCAAAAAAAAAAGATATAAAATGACCCCAAAGATCCATAAAATAGCCACAGAGACACAAAATTACTACAACAACAAAAACGCACAAAAAAACCCACAAGATGACCTGTAGGAGATCCAAATAACCACAAAAAAACACAAAACAACCACAAATCCAACAAAAGATCCAAACGACTACAAAAAGACAAAAAAGAATCACACCAAAGACATAGAAGGAGACACAGAAAATGAACAAGGCACAAACTTGCCTCAAAGGGATACAAAATAACCACAAGGAGACACAAAATGACCTTTAAAGACACAGATTACCTCAGGGAGACACAAAATAACAAAAAGAGACTCAAACGACTGCAACAAGACACAAAAAACCCCAAAAAACACACGAAAGTACCGTTAAAAAAAAGAGGCATAGTGACAAGAGTCTGGGTGTCTTTCTCCTTTGTAGGAGAGGTGTTGGGGCCCTTTGCATATCTGTGCCCAGGGGCCCATTGTCTCATAATCCGTCCATGGTCTGAATACATTTAAGAGTAGTCAGATATTGTTCCTGAAAACTCATTCTTCCATGTAATTGACGTGTGTGATACAGAAAAAGAAAAGTTTTTTATTTTTTTATTTCTTAAGAAAACAGAAAGGGAAGGTTAGTCATTACTCGCACACAAAAACACTCGTTCATTGTGTTCCTGTGGAACATTTCATGTCTTCGACTTCATCGTCACATACCTTTCCCTGCTTCAGTTTGCACCATGAATAGTGGGCAGACCCCACTGTGGGTGTTGGGGACACAAGGGGGACAATGGATCTCCTTTAGGTTTGCTGTGGTGAAAAAGGCACGCTGCCGCTGGGGTCCTCCCCCGACTTCAACACTGATTTTACACGGTTGTGCTTTTTCACACTGGCTGAATCAATGGCAGGAGACAAAGGGACAAGTCTGCTTTTTTCTCCTTCTTGAGCACTTTTTTTTGGCTTCTTAAAAATACAAACCAACCAGGGAAAGTGACCTCTGACATCACCTTTTTGGTGTCGTCTCTCCCTCTGAAATGATGTGAGGGTTATGGCAAAGGTCGTAAGAGTGCGTCATGCTAAGTGTGAGTGATGTCATTGTTTAACCGGCCTGGGAAAATGATAATGCTGATATTTTAGTGCTGCTTTTTACATGCTGAACTCCTGCTTTTGTTGCCTCGTAGTCGGTTGAAATCTCCCTGGTAATTGCAGCAAAAGTTGTCCCAACATCTCTTATCCTCACGCTGGATTTAAATCCCAGTCAGGCAACAAATTGACTTTTGTTGTAATGCCGGCCCAAATGACATACGAGGCCATAATGTGTATTGGAGTGTGCTCGTTAAGAGGTACCTGCTGCATTTACAAGGGGAAGAGAGAGACCACACGGTGTGGTTTGTTGCCTAGGGACCCTGCTGACACCGTGGGACATCACATTGTTCTCCACACAAAGGAGACTCATTTAGACTCAAGGCAATTACCTAGCTTTCCTGGCAGTCTTTTTTTCTGGATCCTTGCACCTCATACAGTGAGACACTGACAGGTCTTGTTTTAGGGTGGGTGGGACTGGGAGGAGGCACGGAAATTGGAGGGTGGTCTTCTTATTGATTAGATAATTTATGGTATTGCTTAACCAGCCGCTGTCTACAGTGATTAAACAAGGCATGAACATTGGTTGATTGGGCTGAAATTAGTGGCTTTCTGAACAACTGCAGCAGGATCCCGAGTCAGAATGAAAACTGGGAAATGTAATTAATAACTGAGGCTTTGCTCTCTGAGACATGCTTGTTCACGTCATTACTGCTTGTGTTGCAGGATGCTCCTCCTCAGTACTACAGCAGCAGGCAGACTCTGGTGGGATCTCCGTGTCTGGAGCAGACTCAGATCATGGAGGATAATAACACTCAGGTGAGAGAGTGCAGCAGCACATTAGCATCATCTGCTATCAGCCACTCAAAGCATCGCTTCACTTCTGTGTACACTGTTGCAGTAAATAAGGACACACTCTCTGTTAGGGCTGACTAATATATCAATATTATGCCGATACTGTGCTATGAAACAAGAGATCGCCTTAGATATTGGATATCATAATACTATATATCCTAACAATTTCTATGCTATGTAATAAACGAGGGCTGGTCCAATATTGGTTTTTCAGGGCTGATACCAATACCGATTATTGGGACTCAATGAGACGGATAATCAATATTTAGAACCAATATGCATTTACAATAATTATGAAAATATTTTAGTAAATTTAGAATTTGGAATATAACAAACTAACACTGTAACTCTGTTTAAAAGCCTTTAGCAAATGTTCAACCAAAAGACTTTCAACATCATATGCAGCAAGTTCCCACCAAAAAGTTCAGTGAAATTTAAATTTAATTTGAATTTAAACTTTCTCTGCATGTATTGCAGACTGCCTTCCCTGGTGTTGGTTGAGTGTAATGCGCACACTTTCTCCGCAATTAGTTTTATTTGGCAATCATTAAAATAAAACGCAGATACAGATAATCATCAAAATGCCAACTATTGGCCTCCATAATTGGTCAGGCCGATAATCTGTTGACCCCTAAAATTATCTGGGTGTATTAGTCTGCTTTTTAGAAATTCGATTTAGACTGATTTCAGTCGGACGACATGTTTACATGTATTTTAAAAGTCCAGTTTTAGTCAAATAAACACAATAATTTGACTCTTTCTAATATTATTTAAACATACTGTCTGTTGCAATATTAATATTGAAGTATTTAGTAAAAATTAGCATGATATTTTATTTTTTCTAGATTGCCCAGCCCTCTGTTTCCTCTTTCAACTCATACGGTACAATACATAATCACCTCTTAGGTGAATGTTTCAATGACCGCAGCTTTAAAGTGGGTTTCAATGATCCACAAATCCTCAGCACATAAAAACGTCTACTTGCTGTCCCTAATAAGTGTCCCTCTGTGTTCGGGCCCGTGTGTCTCAGCAGGCGGGTCAGCTGTTTTACGTCGGCCTGCCCTCCAGCTACAGCCTGCCCTCTCTGGAGACCCCCCTGCCGAGGCTCCCCTCCTACGAGAGCGTCCGAAAGAAGGACCGCCAGAGGCAGATCCACATGATGATCGCAGACCGCTTCGGCCTCAATGGACCCATTGTGACCGAGGTCGGCTAAATTAGGGATCAGGACTGTGTCTCAGCACTTGATACAGTCACAAATGCTTTGACAATGGGGTGTTTCAGGTGCTGTTGTTAATCCATGGGAAGAGAGGAGAAGTTTGACTCCTATTACAGCCTCAAAGAATGCCAAAGCTCGTATAAACTCATCTTATTATGAAGGCCCCTCATCTGTAGTTTCACAATGAATGGATATAATAAGGAGCAGGCTCTTTCTATTATGACCAAGCCGTCATACAATATTGTAACAAGAGCTTGTTCAAAGATTAGATTGCATTCACAGTGCAGTAAACAGGATGCGCTATCAGCTCATCTAATGCTCGCTGCTGAATTGTGCTGGCGGCCGCGTTTCAAGGTTTTACCGTGTTGATCTTTCGCTGAGCTTTTGACTCGCACAACGCTTGAGCAAACAAGGTAATGAGAAAAAGGCACATCAAACATAATTAAAGCCTGCATCCTGAGTGCAAACAGTGCCCGGGAATGCAGCTTTGTGCTCCTGTCTTCTACTGTTTTTTTTTTCTCTTTGACCTCCCCTTTTTTCCTTAATTAAACACTCCTTAGCATGGCTGCCCATCTCTGACACACACGCACAAAGAAGACACATACACACACACACTACTTTCCAGTCAACCCATCACCAGTCACTGAAAAGTCTCCCTGCCCCCTTTTTAGACCGTGCTGGGAGTTCAGCTGATGGCCCCTTAATTTAAACCTGTCTGTCCCGCGGCCCCGAGGCAGGGTAGCAGTAAAACTTTGCGGCCTGGTGTGTGTGCGGTGTGTGTATCACACAGAGGGCAGGGTTGTAGGGTTGCTCTTGTCGCCGGAGGGTCTCCAAGCAATTAAAAGATAAGAAGACCCAGTCGGGGAGTTAGGATCTGCCAGATGTGATCAGAAAGATAATGCACTGGAGGAAAATATATTCCAGGCGGCCAATATTAATTGGTAATGTAAATACAAACATGTTCCACTTATTTTTAGGGATGGATATCAGACCTCAGGATGTTTTCCAAAACAGCACTTTCATCCTGGGAAATAATATTTTCTGTCTGTCCTGAAGAATTTTGTGGTTATCACTCTAAGTGATTATACTGTTGTGTAGATTAGACAGGTAGCAGGGACAGTGTCCTTTTGGAGGTAAGATAAACCTCCATTACAATCCCAAAAAATATGAGAAATCTTTAAAAGGATCCCAATATGTAAACTCTCCAAGGGTTACCAAGTGAGCAGCAAGTTCACCTATTTTTTAAAATTTTTTTTCATTGTACCTCATTACCAAATGAAACTTCAAATTTCAAATCTTTGCTTTAACCAGCATGACTTTTTTTAATCTCTCGGGGTTGTAAACACAACATTGCCATTATTACCTCATAAAGTTATCATGCAGACATTTTGGTAAAATGTTGCCTATTTAAACATCCAGCAGTCACAAAAGGACACTTTCATTCATTTGGGGGTGTTTTTGTCCAGTATTCACACTCATGTAGCTCTGTTTTTTTTGTTTTGTCTTCAGCAATATTGGAACCTACCAGCTACTTTCTGACGAAAAAAGCGTCTAGGGGGCAAAGGCCAATATTTTGGGCTGATCCTGTGTAGCCAGTGAATATCAAGGCCACGACTTCCTCTTACGTGTATTGGTCATTTCAGCTAATCTTAATAAGAAGATATCTACATATAAATACAGATAAATTCTGAAAAGGATAATACAAAACCAATTCAGATGATAGTCGATTGGCTCCAAAATTACATTTTGGAACGGACTGTTTACCTGCTGTTAAAGCATAATTGGTCAACACTACTTGAACCCTAAACCAGAACACTTCCAATAACAAATATTGCCAAAAAATAAATTATATGTTTATTATGTTAGTTTTCATAGTCACATAACATATAATTGAATTAATATCATGATAGTGTCAACAAAAACTGAAAATTCTAGGCATCTTGCAAATAAACTTTTGGGACTAAAGTTGGATTGAATTGTATTACACTGCACAGATTCCTGTTTCAAACGTCTGTCTTGTTTCTCTTCAGCCTCCTCCAACGTATGAAGAGAGTATCCGTCAGTCTATGGAGCTGCCGTACAACATCCTCTCACCCAGTCTGGACATCTCCCCCCCTCAGACTGTCTATACCAGCACAGCGGCCGGCACACCTCATCCAGTCCACTCTGACACCAACAGCAGCGTCCTACCTGTGTGATTACTGAGTGTGCTTCTCAAGCCGTTTCATGAACGTGACAGACATGCGATTGATCAAAACACAGAATAAAAAAAAAAACACAAGACATGTTGAAGACTAGATCCTTCACACAGGCTGATTCAGATACCTCAAGACTGAGTTTATGTTGAGAGACGGCTGATAGAGGAGCAACCAAAGAGAAGCCTCGGAAAAGGACTCCTTTGGCTTGGCACATTTGAATGTTAAAAACACTTTGTTATTGGTCACGCTGATGAATTTCAACACTGGATATTTACATTTCCTGAGGTGGCTGGTACATCTTAAAGAAGAAACATGAGGACTACAGGACTTATACCAAAAAGAGAACCACTGTTTGTTGATTATGCTCTATTAGTGAACATCTGTCTTCTCTTTTATTGTGCGGTTCCTGAGACAGAAACCTCATTGCCTGGTTTTTGAGGTTATCCGAGACCTGTTTGTGTCTGTACTCTGCTGAGGCCGAGTCATACTGTCATACAGCATGTAATTGAGCCTGAGAGCGCAAGAATTTAAAAAAAGGTGCTAATGAGAGTGCCTTCCATCAAGTTATACTAAGATATATTAATGTCATTTACCCCCTTGCTTATTTTTTAATCTTAAAGGGACAGTCCACTTCAAAATCTAAAATAAATATTTTTTCTCTTAGCTGTAGTGCTATTTATCAGTCTAGATTGTTTTGTGTGAGTTGTTGATATCGTCCGTAGAGATGTCTGCCTTCTGTAGTGGAACTAGACGGCACTCGGCTTGTGGTGCTCAAAGTGTCAAAAGAATACATTTGAAAAATTAAACAGCAATGTCTCTTTCCAGAAATCACGACCCAGTTACTCAAGATAATCCAACGACCTTGTTTTGAGCAGTAACTATTTTCTTTCTAATGAACTACACACTCCAACTGAAACACAGCACAGATGGCAGCGAGCATCTACTCATGGACGAGAGGCTGGTGCTCATGACAAAGGCGAGATGTAAACATTAATGGCTCGGGAAAAAATGGTTCCACATTTTCCACACCTGGAAAAGTCATGAAATTAGTGAGGATGATTTAACATTTTAGAAAAGTCATGGATTTTTGTTGTGTAATGGAATTGTTTTGGTAATCTTTCATCAACATAGTGTAACATAACAGCAATTTTGTTATCTGTTGCTCTAATATTTGTTTATGTGTGACAATGTTTTTGTTTTTTTTTTACCATCACATACAGTTCATTTTTTCCTCAGATTTTGTCTCTTCCCTCATGTGTGCCAGATTGCTGGAATCTGATATGTTAAAAAAAATTCAGCAAAGTGGGGCAAGGATAACAATGATAATGGATCCTTGAAAAGTCTTAAGGTTTTTAAAAATTGTATGGGAATCCTGAATGGTGTCCTCACCAGCTTAGCTGTGATGTTAGCAACCTCAGTGGTGCTAGATGAGTAGTAGATGCATGCTTCTTTCTGCACAGTGATTCGATTGGTGGGTTAGTTAGTAAGAAAGTAGTTCCAACTCCTCACAACAACGTCTGTGAATTATGTTTTCAAGTTGATTTTTTGGTGTTTTGAGCACTGCAAGCCAAGTGCCATCTATTTCCATTTAATAAGAGAGAAGGCAGACATCTCTACAGCCGATATCACCAAGACTTTGCAACTCACACCAAAACAATCTAGACTGATAAATAGCACTACAGTAATGAGGAAAAATATGTATTTTTGTTTTTGGGGTGAACTGTCCCTTTAAGGCAGATGGGACTCTTGATGATTCTTTCTTCTTTAAAGTGAGGACAGAAACATTGATTTGTTTGTTCTGTTCTTTAAAAGGCTTCGAGGTGCGGAGTGAAGCCGCGTGACTTTGAAATGAAAACATCAGAGAAATACCGGGTTCTTTGTTGAGACCTGCTTTGTTTTTCTTTATCACACAAAGTTATTCTCTGTAATCCTTCATGTACACGCGCCAAATGTTTGCTCTGCACATTGTCATGAACTGTATTTATTGAAAAGAAAAATTAGCGACTTCTCATTATTTCTGAAAACAAGTGTAATAAATACTTGTATTGTTTTGTTGATTGAATTAAACAGCAGTGCCTCATTATGAATATTTAACAAGCATATTAAGATCAGTGGTCACAAACAGCTGCAGTACCACTTACAGTGAGGCTGCCCTTTGATAGCGTAGTTATATTTTCATCAACGTGTGTGTGTGTGTGTGCGTGTGTGTGAAAGACATAAAGACAACTTAAGGAAAATTCGAAAGGAGACTTTTTAGCGAGTACTTTCTCCTCTATTTTTTTCTATGTTCTCTAACTTCTAAAATTAATTTGCAGAGAAAAGCCTGACCCTTGTTTCACCCTGATTTTAAATGAAGCTACTTCAGTGCCTTTCCTTTTTTAACATTTGCAGCTCCTGTGATGTTTTTCTGTCGGCGCTTAAGCTAGTACTATTAGGATTCAAAAAGAAACTGCAGTCGTGTAATAATGAGACTGTGCATTATCAGAAATTTCACATTAAATAACATTTTCTTTGTATTTTCTTTTCATTGCGCAGTGAGGTGTATGTATGAGAAACAGTTAAGAATACTGAATACTGTTAAAATGTGTATATAGTTTTCAGTAGATCAAGAAAAGTCTATTTTGAGCAGTAAGGGCTTTTTGTTAATATTTACGTTAACAATGGATCATGTGACCAAATTTAATGTTAAAGGGTCATTTTGGTGGAAAGCCTGGCTGAGGTCAACAGGCCGTGGAGCCTGCAGGCAGAAAAATGTCCCTGGTCCCTTTGACTGAAAAAGACAAAGACATCACTGTTTGTGAAACTCTAAAATTTAAAACATGGGTTCTATATCTGCCAACAAAGTGTGTTGTCCTTTTCACTAGTGAAGCTGAATGCAAATTTCCACATTTGTGGACATTATTATTATTATTAGTATTATTATTACTATTACTATTATCACTGTTGTTGTTATTTTTGTTATTTTCTCATTTAAAAATATAGATTTTTTGCCTACTGGAAGAAGTAAAATGTTAGTTGTTAATGTTATTTTATTTTTATTTATCCTTCATTTAGCCAGGAAGGTCTCATTGAGGTCTCTTCTCCCATGGAGTCCTGGTTTAACTAGAAATAAGCAGTGGATCTACAATGTTCCTGTGTTATTAATATTGAAAATATCAGTTCTATGATCATTAAGTCAAAGGGGGGCAGCATTGCAGCAATCCAAGCTTATGTCACTATGAACATGTATCAGGCTGAAGTGTGTTCCAGTTAGTGTGGAAGATTTAGTGGCATCTAGTGGTGAGGTTGCAGGTTGCAACCAACTGAATACCCCTTCCCTCACCCCCTTTTTCCCCAAGCATATATGATACCCTATTTTGGCCTTTAATTCAACATAAAAACATGAAAGGCCCTATCTAGTTTGGTTTATCTGCTTTGGGCTATTTAAGAAACATGGCAATCTCCGTAGACAAGGACCTGCTCCCTGTGTAGATGTAAATGGCTCATCCTAATGAAACACAACAATTATAGTTTCAGGTCATTATACACTAATGAAAACATAACTATGAATATTATGTTCCATTTCAGCCAATAGATGCCCCTAAATCCTACACACTGAACCTTCACATTTAAAATACTATCATCAGTTTAAGTTTTGCTGGTATAATTTGGAGTATTCTGATCCCTCGTGTAAATAACATAGAAATACAATGTTATAAAAATTCTCCAGTACAAGCAGAGAAAATACTAGGAATATTCTCAATAAAATTTAGGCTACTTTAATGGGATCTACATCCAAATTCATACATGTAATTCCTATAGTCTTAGACAGTCCAAACACATTTTCTCCCAAATTCAGAAACTGGAATGCTAAAACACACATTTGTGATGTCAACAAGCATAAAGCACAAATATGTACAAATGTTGATTGAACTTTCTGAAATGGCATATTGGAATTCTTAATCTATGTGGTGGTCCCCTTCAGGGTGTCAAAAACTAAAGTATTTGTTATACAGCTGAATGTGTTATATTATTATGTGATCTAGGATTATTCTTACTGATATATAAACATGAGAGGAGCATTTTAATGTATGTGGTTGAGATGGGGTTTATTTGAACAACTTTGCATGCTGTTATCAAGGTCATTCTTTCACCATGCATTACATTTCATAAATTGGTAATGTTTTATATATATAGCTATCAAATGGATGTAATGGGGTAAAAAGTATAATATTTCCCACTGAAATGCAGTGGAGTGGAATCAGGCCTATAATAAAGCAAGTAACAGTTCCATATATTTATTTCCGCTAAATCATCTATGTTTAGAGCCAGAAATCACTGTTATACCAGAATAACCCTGAACCTGCGTCAGTGACAGCGTCATAGTGACCTCACAAACATGGCTGCGCGCGTTGTCCACTGAAGGACCTCGTTCGTCACTGACGGAGAAAGCCGAACGCTCCCGAGCAGCCGAGTGTCAGTCTGGCATGTAAACAAGGTCAGACACTGCAGCAGCACTCAGTCCAAACATTTCCTCCAGACACGGACAGCTGCTCGCTTTTTACGCAGGAGAAGACGAAAACTTCTTTACCAAACCTCTGAGGAGACAGGTAGGCTCGTGCGACATGAGCGCGTTATTATCGATCGTGTGTTATTTGTGTTGTGTGCAGGACGCACTGCAGTTATATGACATTACAAGCATAAATGTTTAAAATGTGTCATTGTTTTTCATGCACAGCTGCAGATAAATCAGTTTGCAGTGTGTGTAGGGAGACTGACTGCAGCTATAATCCAGATTTGCCGCAAAGTCACACGACAAGTGTGTTTACCTCCTGCGCAGTCATCAGCTGGCCTCAATCTGGGTCGCTCTCACGCTGCAAAAACTGCATGGTCATGTTTTCCCACGACATTGACAAACCTCTCTAACGAAGCATTTCCTTTTCAACACATTCTGGCTTGATTTCAGTCTCTGCAATTCCAATATCTTACATTTATTTATGCAAAACTATAATTTCGTGTAATATTTTCAACATAAATCAGCATCTGCGGACGTCGTATTTAAACACAATATATGAATCACATATATATGAAGAAATACCCGAATGCTGCAGCTCGGTTAAGCTTTACTGAGCATTTTTGCTGCAAACATAATTTTTCTTTTAATAATTAATTTCAATGCAAAACTTTACTGGTAGCCAAACCAGACTGTGTTTATTTGGACTGTAGATTATCACTTGTTCCATAGAAGTAAATCGGGGTTGAAGTGATATGCAAGTAGTACATAGAGTCTTAATTTACATCAGTGCATTCACCCACATCCCTCTGACAGCCAGTTTAAACTGGTCATCCCAACAGCCTCAGTGCCAACCACACACTGCAGACTGAGCTCATGCATTTTTCTGCAGATGACGTTAGTGCGAAAGTGGGTGAGGGGGGCAGAAAAGAGGGACACTAACCAAGGACACACTCAGACTGGCAGCTGGAAGTGTGCAGGCCCTGTCACGTTTCACACACCCTGCTGTGATTGCTGTATTCTGCTCCAGTTAATGATCGATTGTGTTTTCTCTGATATGACCTCCTGAAAAGACTTCCTGCTGGACCCATTCCTCACCAGAGATAATTTAACTTTATTAACTTTTTGTTTTTAGTAATAGCTGATAAAGCCAAGGCCAAGCCCCACTTTTTAATAAGTTGTTGTGATCACACTCGGTTGTTATGTTTTCTGAGCGGCCACGTGAACTTTCCATCACATGTTAAATCATTTACAGTACACAATATACTGGTGTTTTGGAGATAAACATTAGCCGTGTCCCAGTTTAAAGGATGACTTAATACCAATAGGTGGGAGCAGATAGGACAGTGAAAAATGTCCCACACCAAAACAAACATTGCATTTGGGTTCCATACATTTTTTTAAACCAAATTACCTTAAAATGTTTGGCCAGGTATCCTTACAGTGACATGATTTCACAGTACTAGTTGTGATGTTTCATATCAACACAATGACAAGACTGATGTGGCCATAGAAGTTTTTGGATCATTTACTTAAGTAAAAGTAGAAATACCATCTAAAACACTACAAATGTAATCCCCAAATTCATCATGTTACCTAAGTAGAAGTAAAGAAGTATTTTCAGTAAAATGTAATAAATCTCTATGTGTGAAACATCAGTTACTACAGCGTGTTTGTCACAGGTGGAAGTAGTACTATGTTAATTTGCATTATTACTATCAAAATTAACTACATAAATAAATAAATAAAGTATCAAAAGTGATAAAGTGAAAAAGAACTCCCTATGCACAATGGCTACTGTTAACTTAATATATATTTTTTTCTTTTTTTTATCACCAGCCAGTGCATGTAAGATCATTTTACTGTTGTAGTTTATCAACGAGGAGTATATGAGTAGTATATTATATCATAAAAGCATATCATATGTTAATGTGATATGGATGGATTACTGAACAGGCCTACTGGGCACAGGGTCAGGGGCCCAAAGTGTCAGGGACACCCTAGGCCTTCCACCTGTTTTACTGAAAATAAATCAAAATAAATACATAAGGAGCAAAAGACACCAAAAGGCATACAAAATGACTAAATGAGACATAAAACAACCAAAAAGACACAAAATGACCTCAAAGAGACACTAAATAATTAAAAAGGTGTCCATACAAACATAAAGAGACACAAAATTACCAAAAAAAGACACACATTGATCTCAAAGAGACACTAAATAACTAAATAGCTATGAAAAGGGGCAAAACAACCCTAAAGAGACAAAAATGACCATGAAAGAAAACAAAATGACCTCAAAGAGAAACTAGATACGAAAGGGGGCAAAGCAACAAAAAAGAGACACAATATGACTAAAAGCACACAAAACTACCCCAAACCCCACAAAATTTCTACGAAGTGACACAAAACAACTACGAAGAGACACAAAATTACGAAAGAGACACATAGTTACCAAAAAAAGACACAAAATGACTAAAAAGACACAAAACTATGTCAAAGAAACACATAATAAGTACAACAGCTGAAACAACCAAAAAGAGACACAAAATCATGCAAAAATCCACAAAATTAAGACACAAAATAACCACAAAAAAGGGCAAAACAACAACAAAGTACAATATTATCCTCTAAAAATGTAATGGAGTGAAAGTATGTAGTATCATAAAATGGAAAAAAAAAACTCAAGTAAAGTGCAAGTATGTCAACATTATATTTACATGCAGCACTTTAGTAAATGGAATATAGCCAACTAGGAATAGCCAACTTGTAATGCTCTGTGTCAGAGTGTTCAGGCTGCTAACAGGAACAAATTACAAGTTTGCAGGTAAATAATTTTCTAATTTAGCATGTATCTGTGTGTATTTGCTGCAGGACTCTGTTACAGACCAGCCAAGATGATGCAGTGTTTTCACTTCATGGTGGAGCCGGCCAAAAACTTAACGGCCAAGATAAAGGTAACACTCTAAAACGCAAAATAAACTCAAAACAGTGCATGTTTAATGTGCAAACTTGTTTTTTTGGGTCATCTTGATACTTAAGCATATAGTTGACATGACAACATTTTTAAGTAGCATGTGACTGCACACATTTCTGTCCTTTCCTGGTTTAATTAAACAAGAGAGAGCTGCTGTGAGAGTTTGGAAGCCAGGGCTGTCTTTCTTTTCTGCTGACAGGAACAGAGCTGCGATGTGCATTTTAATCAGCCTGAGTGAACCCCTCCTTTCTAGTTTGACCTTATTACTCTCTAAGGCTCTTGTAAAGCAGCACTAAGTCTCCTCCAAATGTCTTTTTTTTGCTGAGAACTCTTTTCTTTTCACACACTTTCCCACAGAAAATGCTTTAATTTTTAATTATTTTTCACAGGAATCGCACAAGAGAGCGAAGAATGGGAAGAGGGAGCCTCTGGATGAGGATCAGCTGTTTGTTGTGGATCTGGCTAGAGATCTCAGCCGAGTGTGCCAGGTAACAGTTCGCTCATTAAACCAGAAGTTATTTTATTAGACTATTCAAAAAAAAATTCTTTACATGTGTCTTCCTCTCACCAACCCCACGTTTCCCTTTCTTGTGTCTCTGTTTTGCCTCTGCAGAGGTCTTCAGTCCTGGACCACATCTGGAACTTGGATGACACCTGGTCGACCTCGCTGTGCAGGGTCTTCATCGTACAGTGGGCCTCCATGTTAGAGAGCAAGGTGAGAAAATCATCCATTCCCAGAAGAGAGCATCAGGACAGTATATAACTGTACTTACAAACTGTGCAGTATGGAAGCCCATTTCTGCCAATGTGATTAAAAAAAAACTTGGCAGTTATGATAATGACATACCTTATCAAAAATAATGAGCTATTTGAGTGTCTCAAAATAACGAAAAAAAGTTTACTAAGTCATTGTTTCGAGAATGTTACTCATTATTTTTAAGATACCATATAATTATTTTGAGATAATGAGTCATTATTTAGTAAGTATTTTTTTAAAAATTAAATTTTGAATTTAAAATTTTTAGAAACTGATAAAAAGTCATGTTTTTTAGTTATTAAGCCATTTTTTGCAATACTAAATTATTTTTTGAGAAACTGTCTTTTTTTTTTTTTACAATACCATGTCATTATTTTGTGATAAGTTATTATTTGCAATACTAATCTATTCTTTTGCAATACTAAGTCATTATTTTGTGATACTTAGTCATTATTTTGCAACACTAAGCCATTATTTTGAGATACTATGTCATTTTTTGAGAAACAAATATTTTTGTGATACTTTGTCATTATTTGTCATTTTTTGCAATGCTGTCATTATTTTTGCGACACTAATCCAATATTTTTGCAACACAAAGTCATTATTTTGCAATACTAGGTTGTTATTTTCATTATTGCATCGTGCAGAGAGGTTTTACCACTGATGTTTGTATGTTTCTGTGTGCAGAAGAGGCCCATGCAGACGGATGGCTGGCCAGAGATGGATGAGGTCAAACATCCTGATGTAATCAATGAGCAGGACCTGCTGCAAGCCAAAACTGTGATCCTCAACTGGGTGAAGGACCTGAGAGCTCAGCCTGAGGTGCGGAGTTCAAATATACCATTAACATTTCCTGCTCACCTGACTCTGCTCACTCAATAGACATATTTTATTCATACTGATCATCTTGCAGCAAAGCGTGTGGCCGGGGGAGCCTGTGGCAAAGGTTCTGGAGGACCTGCAGTCCGCCTGGCGCTGGGGCCGCATGCCCAACCTGCTGATCGCTATGGAGCTTGTCTTCTTTACTTTATTGGTGCAGCGCCCTGATAAGGTTGGAGTCAATGTAACAATTGACAGTTTGTGCTTAATCCTTGTGTGTTATCTGTGTTGTTCAGGTGTAATACAAAGCTTTTTGGTATGTTATGCAGGACACCATACCGCAGCAGTGGCTCATGTGGAAGCAGAGGACTCAGAAGATCGGTATATAAATCAAAACTTAATCAAAATCAATTTTGTTGATAATTTGGTGGCTTTAATCTTTTCTTTGTTTCATCTTTGATTATCTCCATCCAGGTGCCATATCCTACATTCCTCAGCCAGGTGAGTGATATGCTGAATGTGAACATGCATTTAAAACCATCACACACAACCGCTTCACTGCATGGTGTAGCTATCAACATTGTAGCGCTCTTTGTTTATACCATCATTGCTTTGGCAAAAATATCTGCACCATTAAAATATATGATTAAATGCAAGTCTTATTGTGAGGTTTAAAGCAAAGATGGTGGATAGTGCGCACATCCAGCTCAAGTTTGGTACAGATGCAATACGCAGTTTGTTGAAAAAGAGAATAATGCAAACCGTTATGAGATTAAACATGTCCTATACGGGCATATGTATCACATAAAGGCTACCATCTGGGCCAAACTGCTTTCTGCAGGACATTATACATTTTCTTAAATCTGTGCATACAGTAGTGAATAGTTTGGGGGATATCATCCTTTGTCTGTAGACACACATTTTTTTGTTCATATATGACAGCTGAAGTCAAAACATTACATCTATTAAATTTTTTTCTGAAAATTTCTCCTTTTCCTCAACATTTTCATTATCGTGGTATCCACTGTTTGCTCCTTTGATATTGGTTTTACAGCCTGTATTCTGGTAATGCAGCTGTGATTCTGTAAAATTGAAATGCAACATTATGTTGTTGCATTTACAGTGTTGGACACATATTTCTTACTACTTAAGCCATCTGTTTGTTTGTTTATTTTTGCAGTGTGGGACTGGATCTCAGATGCTGCAGGTACAGTATTCATTTTATCAAATTATGAATCATTACAATCCAGGCATTGGCAGCTTTTACTATCTAAAGAGTTATTTTTGGGCAAAAAAGCTGTCTGGAGCAGCATAATCTATTTGTTATGGATTTAGATCATCATCAGGATTTTGACACATTTTAGTCGGATGACACTCGCGCTTGTTAAAATGTATCTCATACTTGTTTCACCTGAGTATTCCCAGGTGAACACACAGTCTCATTTCATACTTACCACAATGATACATTAAACCTAAAAACTAAAAGTAGCCACTGGGTGTAAAGAGCCACATGTGGTGCTGGAGCCTCGGGTTGTCGACCCCTTCTTTACTAAACCTGTCTGGTGATGTTGTTTTTCTCTGTAGTGGAGGTGACTCTGGATCTGGACACGGCCAACCCTGATCTGCTCATCTCCAGCGACGAGAAGAGGATGCGCTGTGGCTTTGAGAGGAAGGATGTTCCCAACTACCATCAACGCTTTGACGGCTGGTGGTGTGCCGTCGGTGTGGAGGGCTTCAGCTCTGGACGGCACTACTGGGAGGTGGAAGTGGGCGAGCGGGACTGGAGGCTGGGTGTGGCCAAAGAGTCGGCCCTGAGGAAGGGCTTCAAGTCCCTGAACACAGATACGGGTTACCTGAGCCTGCGGCTGGAGAGGGGCACCGAGCTGAAGGCGCTGACGGTCCCTTTCACCGCCCTGCCACCCGGTCTTATTCCCCGCAAGGTGGGCATCTACCTCGACTACGACCGAGGCCAGCTGTCCTTCTATGACGTGGAGAAACGCTTCCACATTTACACCTACAACGAGAGCTTCCAGGAGAGGCTGTTCCCCTTGTTTGGCACCGTGGAGATCATCAAGGATTTGGTGATCAAGTCTCCATCAGCTAAAACCCAGTGTCTCTGTCCCGTGTCCTGCCTCTGGGGCTGAGCTCCCTGCTGTCACCTCTTCCTTTGAAAACCAGTAGATATCATAATAATGTATAACAAATGGTTATATAATAATCACTGGGAGGAATCAGAGATCCTGATGTAAAAGACCATCAATTTGCTATTGAATAGCTCCACTATGTGACCACTCTTTATCCTGCTGCTGCTGCTTTACTGTGATTGTTGCAACCACTTCCTCTCTATAGAGTAACAGCGCTTCTCTTTGCTCACACACGATGTATTTTCATATATTTGAAAGGAAACCTGTAGTATTAATGTCATGTATTGTGCAATATTAACCATGCAGTAAGAATGCAACTCTGTGAATGATAAATAAACCAAATCCATGTCTTACTCTTTGGTCTATTTATTAGTGCATTTAACATAATTAGTAATCAGTACATGAAAAAAAAAAGAACAATGCAGAAATCACTTTGCAGCATGCACAGAAAGAGACAAATCTACACTTGGAAAGAGAAATCTGACCTGCGAGCTAAAATGTGGTGTACATGGCAAAACCCAATCCCACTCAGGTCACAGTATCTTGGGTAAATAAGCTTGTAGTGTCAGTTATCAGCCTCAGCAACACTTCTCTCGTTTCCTCACTCCTCACCATCTCTCTTCTGTCTCTGTTGTGGTTGTTTCACATCCTTACTACTAAATATTTCGGGCACAATGAAAGAAGCCTCTTACCTGCAGATAATGGCAGAACGTTGGAGAAGCATATTGCATAGAAACAGCACTCAGGCCTAAGTGATCTTCACAGTTTATTGCAAGTGTTTTAAGATTTTTTTTTTTTTCAGTTAGGTGCTTACATGTTACACACCGTGTGGTGGTGAGTAGATAATTAAGTACATTTACTCAAGTTTTGAGGTACTTGTATTTAATTTTTTGGTATTTTATACTTATATACATTTCTGAAATGTATTTCATTATTGTCCATAACATTAATGTGATAACCGTAATTACTAGTTATTTTGGAGATTCAGATACATAATACTATCAGCATTATGACATGTTTATACATGTTGATAAGATAGTATTTTTAATCCAAAATGGGAATTTATCAAGCTGTCCCACATACACATTTATTAAAACTAGCTCCACCTCTCCAGCTCAACCAGCTGCAACATTAATGTACATAATAATCAAATAATATAATGTAATATAATATAATATACAACAAGTTAACTTGTAAATATGTAAATTTAACGAACAATTTAGTGAATACTTTTCATAATATTTTAATTTTTCTCTATGAAACAATTATGGTTATGGCTGTGTTTTATTAATGACAATTTTCTGCCATCACATAGCATACATTAAACAATAAAAGGTTAAATAAAGTAATGTCATTTAATACACTGTGAACCTATTATTATTTAAAAAATTAAAAAAAAAACAACCCTAAATTAAAAGTGTCATTTTATTTTATTTTACATTATCTATTTATGTATTTATTAAGCGTGGCAGGAAATGAGTTTATTATGTCTCCATGCTAAGACTTTTGCAGGACTTGTAACAGAGTATTTCTACACTGTAGTATTACTAATTTTACATGTGTATCTGAGCACACAGGGGTGTCCATATACTTTTGGCCATATATCCCTTTCATGTGTGCCGCAGCTGTGACGAGTTTATAAAACATAAATACCACGTGGCAACTCTTTCCACCATTACAATAAAAATATAAAACAACAACAAAAAAAAACAACTATCGTATGGATTAAAACATGACATCAACGAAAACAGAATCTGGAAACAAAACAAAACAAAAAAAATGCTTTTTTTCCCCCCCGGCGACTATGATGACGTTATCAGTGTGCGACGACGCCGGACAGGTTTATGAGTTCTCCACACAGAGATAAACGATGACAACAACTTTAAAACAGGCTTTAAAAACCCACTTTGGGTTTGACAACTTTCGGACTAAACAACAGGAAGATGTTGTCAAAGCAGTCGTCCGACGTAAGTCAGCCGACAGCGCATATATCTGCTGCTGTGTTAGTTTATCTTTTAGCTAATTAGCAGACGTTAGCTGGCTCCTAGCAACAAGCAGCTTAACTGAGGTTTTTTGTGGTGGTTTAAAATGTGAGACGCAGTTTAAGTTACGTGTCACATGTGGTGTTGTTTAAGAGAATATTAATAAATAATAAATCTCTGATGTTGTCCTCCTGCAGGTGACAGAGATGTGTTTGTGTGCATGCCCACTGGAGCAGGAAAGTCCCTCTGTTACCAGCTGCCTGCTGTGCTGGCTGAGGGCATCACTCTGGTTATATCCCCGCTAATCGCTCTCATTCAGGTCAGTCTCTTATCTCTGACTGGGCTGCTCCAATGCAATGTGCAGTCTCTATTATGTGTTAATTATGGTGGCCCTGAGGGTCAAAACATTTCAGCAAACACTTCAGCCGTGGTATTCAATTCCAGTTACAAATAATTCCCCACAGCAAAGGTCCGATCTTCATAAAGTCTAAATTGCATCTGATATCCTACCCCTGAGTCCACCAAATTATATCAGCACTGCATATTTCCTAATGATTTCTATAATATTTATTTTCAAACTAGGATACTGTTAACTTGGTTAGCTGCAGTCTGTAGCCGTGACTGTCAGGAGGAAAAAACACAACACTCTGTGAAGGTGATTACATTTTCTCGTTCATTTATCAGAAACTGGTCACGGGTCCGGATCAACTGGGTCTGTGCCCTTTTAGCATTTAGCAATGCTGGTTCTACAACATTTCCCAAGACAAAACAACATTTACCAAAATACTACAACATGTACCAAAATACTACAACATTTATGAAAAAACTACATTTCCCAAAATAAAATATTCTAGAAAATACTACATTTATGAAAAAACTACATTCCCAACACAAAATATATTTCCCAAAATACTACAACATTTATGAAAAACTACATTTCCCAAAACAAAAGATTCTAGAAAACACTACAGCATTTTCCAAAACGCTACATTTCCCAAAGCACAACAATATTTCCCAAAACATAACTTTTCCCAGAACATTACAACATTAAGAAAATACTGCAACATTTACCAAAAGAGTACAACATTTTCAGAAAACAGTACAACAAGGGAAATGTTATATCCTGGGAAATGTAGTGTTTTGGGAAATGTTTTGCTTTGAAAAGGTTGTTGTGTTTTGGGAAATGTTATAGTGTTTTCTGAAAGGTTTTAGGGTTTTGACCCTCAGGGCCAACATAGTTAATCCCTTCCCGTGTTGCTCCCCAGGACCAAGTGGACCGCCTGCAGAGTCTGAACATCCCTGCCTGCTCCATCAACTCCAAGCTCCCAGCAGGCGAGCGCCGTCTGATCCTGGCCGATTTGGGGAGCAGCAGCCCCAAACTGAAGCTGCTCTACATCACCCCGGAGATGGTTGCCTCTCCCTCGTTCCAGCCCTGCCTGACGGGCCTTTGCTCCCGCAGCCTGCTGTCTTACCTGGCTGTGGACGAGGCTCACTGCGTCTCCCAGTGGGGACATGATTTCAGGCCAGACTACCTCAAACTGGGAGAGCTGCGTGATCGCTTGCCGGGGGTTCCCTGTTTGGCTCTGACAGCAACAGCGCCCAAGAATGTACAAGAGGACATTATTAAATCCCTCAGGCTGGGCTCGCCACTGTCCTTCATTACACCTGTCTTCCGCAGTAACTTGCACTATGATGTGATCTTCAGGGAGCTGCTGCCGAACCCTTACGTCCACCTCTACGCCTTCATTCAAAAAGCACTGGCTCTGGACAGCGGCTCTAATGGACAGGTTGGAATTGTTTGTGCTGAAGTCCTTCTTTTCTCTGGATGACAAACCACCACCTGCAAACCCTCATTCATTCATTTATTAATCTTTTTATTGAAATCATGTTCACGCTTCAGTGGCAGACAAAGAAAAGCTCATTTCGAAGGCCAGAAACAGAAATATCTGAATAGAGTAGCGTTGGTTAGCCTAAAGTTTTCACAAAATTATTTTTCAGTGTTTCTTTTTGCAAGAAAAATCCTTTACAGTTTGCAAATTTAAACAAAATTACAAAAATCTTTAACAGTTTATTTTTTTTAATAGAGCCAAATTGATTATGTGTTTTAAAGCTGTAGTTGGTAACTTTTATAAAAAACTCTCTATACCATGACAGTTGTACTTGAGACAGTAAAGAGACAGTCTGTGAAACAAATCATGTTCCTCTGGCTGGTCTTAGTGCTCCTAATGGCATTTGCAAGTATCCATCTAATGTGAAAGTAAACAACTAAACAGATCTGAATAGTCTCTAAATCAGCTGTCTATCATGTCAGTCACTGCTGGTGAATGCAGATAAAATATGAATCAAGATTCTGTTGCTGCGTTATTTCTCGCATTAGATGTTTTCAGGAACATATTTTAGTGCACTGTTTAGCTGTAACATGAGAAAGTCTGCTCTTGCTGGTGGCAGTGCTGTGTTTCGGCTCTGCTGTTTTCAGTATGGCTGCCAGATCACAACCGCAGTTCAGAAACGTCAATGATGTGTTTAAGATCATTAAGAAAGACTTAAAACTGCAACATGACAGTTCATACTGTGTCTTGATCGTACATGTTTGTGAAAACAAAGTTTAAAGGATTCTTACTAGAATATTTGTTTATTTTATGTGAGATTGCCACTAATGATTACTTTAATTGTTATTCTGCCCATTATTGTCTTGATTAGTCGATAAATAATTTTGTTCAAAAATAGTGAAATTTCCCACAGCCCAAAGTAAAATCTTTAAATGGAATTTTTGTCCGACCAACAGCCTCAAATTGAAAGCTATCATATATCACAAAGAAAAAATCACAATCATTTCTAACATTAAAGAAGTATAAAATAAGCAAATGTCTGGCAATTTTGCTTTGAACATGAGCAAATCATTTTATTATGAAAGTAGTTGCCAGATAGTTTTCTGTTGATTGACTAATCAATTAATCCACTAATTGCTGCGGCTCTAATGTTGTCTGTGCTGATATATTTTAAACTTTAAAAAAAATTCAATAATGACATCAGCCTCAATTTGTTTAGTTTCTCTTCGATTCAGCATAAAACTATTTGTTCGCATTACATCTGCCATGTAGGTTGATACCAGTTAAACTGTACTGTGACAATATTATCTGATATTTTTCCTAAAATATTTAATAGGAACCCTGATTTCTTTAACCTTCTTTACGTAATATTTGTGAACAGGGTTGTGGGATCGTGTACTGTCGGACCAGGGAAGGCTGTGAAACAGTGGCTCACCAGCTGACCAAGCTTGGAGTTTTGGCCAAACCTTATCATGCAGGTAATTCTGTTTTCCTCCGTGTAGTTGTAGGATTGTAAAAGACAAGATTTGAGCTCAGATGCTTGACTTCTGCTGATATCCTGCAGGTCTGAAGGCAGGAGATCGCACAGAGGTCCAGAATGAGTGGATGCAGGGGAAGGTGCTGGTTATTGCAGCCACCATCAGCTTTGGTATGGGAGTAGACAAAGCCAACGTCAGGTGGGACAACGAGGTTTTGCTACATGATTTTGTATTGGCTACCGAATTTATGTTTGCATGTGCTGATGTTTTCACTAATCCTGCAGGTTTGTAGCTCATTGGAACCTCGCTAAGTCCCTGGCTAGTTACTATCAAGAGTCAGGGCGAGCTGGGAGAGACGGCCTGCCCTCATCCTGCCGCACATACTACTCCCGGAAAGATCAGGAGCAAATCAGCTTCCTCATCCGTCAGGAGATTTCCCGCAAACAGGTCAGCGCAGTTATCAAAAAATGTAAAGAGCTTGTGTGAAACTCAAGTTTGTGAACATTCTTCGAACATGTTTGCAGGCAAAACGTGGCTTTGAGAAGGAGACGGACAAAGCGGCCATTAAAGACTTTGATGCCATGGTGTCATTCTGTGCTCAAGAGGCGTAAGTAAAGCGCTCACATACATGCATTTTGTTTATTGAGTATAAAAGTGTACAGTCAAAGAATAGCATAATCTCTCCACTCTACATCTATGCAGTTTTATACATGAAATATAACTGCCATTACATGCATGCTGTACTTTTCAAAATAAAATCATAGTCCATTTCAGATTATGTACAGCAGAGGGCAGACTTGATCTCTGTTGTGTTGTGAAGTCTGTGAAAGAACACTGAGGTTTGCCAACAACTTTTCCCTCAGGAGGACCTTGTCTAACTATAGAACGACACATAATATAATAATAATTAGGTGTAGAAAACAATAACAAATTCATTTGGTTCTCCCTTTCATTATCTTTTATCTCATTGTGCAACTTGGTGCAGTATTTTAATGATTCTATACATTTTTGCAGTTCATAGTCCAAGTATTTGCCTGTGTTGTTTTGTTCGGCTCTGCCTTCTCCTCAGGTCAGAGGCGTGGTTGTTGTCCTGCAAAGCGCAGGGATGTTCCAAAGAATGTAGATTGTCCTGAAAACGTGGCAGCTATAGCAGGTGTGTTTGGCAGCCAGTCAGGACATCCTGTCAGGTTGTTTTGTTTTTCAAGGGTTGGGCTCCTCGATTGCCGCTGAACACACCCTGCATAAGGCTTTAATAGTCACTGAAATGTCTCGAATGCCTATGAAGTATATGGCCATGACTCTCAGCAGGAGCTTTCATTCACTCTTAGAAGGATTCATTATGCTTTAGAGACCAGCAGAGAAAGCCTGTGTTGTGTTTCGGGGATGTTTTGCACCGTCTCTGTTAGTTTTCCTTGTGTGGAGCTCACATGGTTAAATGTTCAATCCCTTTTTCGTGGCCTTGCGACAGCAGCAGCAGCAACAGCAGTTGATGCATGTCAGCACTGTCATGAGCACAACCACCACTGCAAGAGAGCAAATAAAAGCTGCATCATGACCAGCTCACTCTTAAAGGTTAACTTTGGAATTTGTCAGCCTGGTCCCTATTTTCCCATGTTTTTGTGTCTATGTGACTGATGTAAACAACAATTTTTAAAGTTGGTCTAGTATTGAGGGTGAGTGCTGCAGCCAGCAGCTGTGCAGCAGCAGCACTGCAACCATATTGGGGAACCGGGCAGCGTCACTTTATTAATAGTGGTTATTTTTGCCACAGACAGGCTCAGCTTGTTATTTTGAGTGTCTGAAGTGTCTCATGATGAAATTAACTTCATAGGTAGTGATCCTACCTGTGTTATTGTGTCTAAATCTCGCTCTATGATTCGCTACTGCCAGTCAAAAAGAGGAGGAAAAAAATCACATTTTCTTAAAGAAAACTGCTGTTCCAAGAATGAAGACACCTGCTGCAGACAGTGGAGGTAATGTTATTAACTGAGGTTATTATGTTGACGTGCCATAACATTAACCATGAAAGCATGGCATAATGGCAAAAACAATCGTTCAATGAACAGTAAGTAGGTGCAAAATATCATCAGATTCCGAACTGATTATAAAAAATTGATCTAGATTAATTTATACTTTTCAGCAGTTGACATCACCTCTTGTGAGATTTCAGAATGAGACTTAAACTTAAACAAGATTTAGACACACTGTCAAACAAATCAGACCAACAGACAGGTTAACACTTTAGACACTAATTATAACAGTCTGAACATGTCTGTGGCAAAAACAAACACTTTTAATGGATGCATGGTGAGGGTGCACAATTGCCATAACTGGTTACATTGCTAATGAAGCACAGCTGCCAGCTGCTGCTGCTCTCCCTCAATACTCGACCAGTTTTCAAAAACTGTTGTTCACATCAGTTACTAAGACACAAAACATGGGAAAATAGGCCCCAGGCTGAAAAAAAGTTGGACCTATTGTTGAGAGCAGAGACTCACAGATGAAGGTTAAGATGACAAAGAAAGCGCCCAGCTCCACAGGGCTGGCGCTGGGCAGACCCTGCAGCTTGACCCATATCCTGTTCAGGATGTTCAGCGTCTCCTCTCTGGCATCCATCCTGCTGAGGTGAAAACATTTACAGTGAAAAGGTCACGCCTGAATTTGGTTTACTCAGTGTCTCATTTGTTTGCCTGCGTTCAGAGCGATCAGGATATAACTCCTGTTCCTTGCTACTGAGACCACATCGCTGGTGTGTTGACATAAGCACATAACTTTCAGCTTTTTATCTACCAACACGATAAAGTGCCGTTTAAGAGTTTCTCAATCTGCAGGTTCCCTTTTAAAGAGAAAAGGGGAGGATGACGGTGACTGGAGTAACTGCCTGGGAGTGCTCTGATGTAAAGCATGTGGTTTTTCTAGCCAAGAATGAGTCTGTTTACCACAAAATGACATGGGGGTGGTGCTGGTGGTTTAAGGTATTCAGCATAACTAACACATTAACCCTCTGTCCAGCCTTTTTGTGAGGAGATGTTACAAAAGGGGAAAAAAGGGTCTTTCTCTGTGTCCAGCAGTTGAACAGAAAGTTCTCAGGACACCTGTCCCATTGTGTTTAAGGTTAACAGACTGTAATGTGTGAAGTCTTTGTAATGGATGGCGTTCCAAGTGTCAAATTATACGTGTTTTACTGATGACAGTGTTATTGTGCTCCAAAGTAAATCAAATGACACATGGGTGTGACAGTCTGTGGGCTCAGCTCTCTGTTGGATATGCTGGGTTGGATTGAATAACAAAACATTATACAATAATACAAAGACTGTATGTACTGAATAACATTCATTATAAGCCAGCAGCAGGTTAGTTTAGTTTAGTGTAGTATAATAGAAAAAAGCCAGCCGATCTGTGTTTCAAGGTAACAAAATCTGTCTGCTCGCACCTCCAAAGCTCACTAATTAACCCCTATGAAACCTGGAATGATGTAACTTTCTTTGTGCCGCGTTCAGACACCTTTTACATGCATTTAAACCTTTCAAACCTGAGCAAATTGATTTGACTTCTTTTGAAAACATGGCTAAAAAGGTAATGAGCAACTTGGCAAGAAATTGTAAGAAATAAAAAAGAAAGGTGTCAAGAAAATGACCTGAAAATTAATTTTTAAAAAGAGAGGATGAAAGAGAAATTATGAAAAGATTATCAAAATAAAAAATAGGTAAAAATGTATTGAAAACATATGCATTTTATTTATTTATTTAATAATAAGAATAATAATAATAATAATAATAATAATAATAATAATAATAAGAATAATAATAATAATCATCATCATTATCATCATCATTATTATTATTATTATTATCAGTCAATAAATAAAATAAACAGTAGATAATAATATCATTGAAATACATACTATTAGAAACTATTTTTAATTTTGTTTTAGTATAATTATTTGGACCTTTTTTACTATTGACCTTTTACTCTTTTGAAAGAAAGCCAATTTGCAACTTTTTTTTTTTTTGTGCCAGGCTGTAAACATGTTTATTTCTGCTGTAAAGTTGGGTATTTTAACATGGGGGTCTATGAGGACTGACTTTGTTGTAGAGCCAGCCTTTAGGGCCAATTTCAGCATTCTGTGCCCGCTCTTTATATTCAAACAGTTTTGCAGGGCCTTGTAAGCAGCCCAGGCGAAACTCATTAAGAGCTATTTTCATCTCTCAGCAGCACTTTAAGTCTTCTTTGGTGGATAATTGACCGGTTATCTGGTCAGAGCTGAACAGATTGAAGGATGAGAGGGGAAGCAGAGTGCAGAGTGAGTGAATGCAAACATGTAGACCTAGCACAATGAACCGTTAAGTTTCACTTTCACTTCGCCAGACGTTCTGCTACTCCGTCTGTGACAACATTACACTTGGTGCTCTGTGAGTGTGGTGTAATGTAGTGCAAATTGTGCTCAAAAATCTGTTTGCGGGATCAGATGTTTTACTTGTGGTAGCCTGCCACAAATAAATTAATGTGTGGGAAACACTGAGAGGCAACTTTTTTCTGAGTTTGGGGGATACAACTGAAAAGGCACATTCTTCCCTGAGATATGCCAAAGCTTGACCCTTTTAATGATTTGTAGCTAAACAATAAAATCTTAAAATCAATCCCAAGTTTGGAAATAAGCAGCAACCACCAACCAAGTGCTGGTAAAATATGCAAGTGGTTGCTAGATTTGCTTCACCCACCTGCCAAAAAACAATGTTTATCTATTGAGTAGCTGGTGGATTTTTGAATTAATCAGCCACAGTGGCAGGTGGACAAAAACGTTCATTTCCAACCCATACCAATCCTTAAACACGTAACACTTACTACAGAGCTGTATTACTGCATACCCAACACACTGGCAACTGTGTGCTACTGAGTGTTTTTGTGCTTTCTGGTGCTTTGGAGCATCCACTTTCTGCCAGTTTTAGTGCAGCAGAATTCATATGACAGATCAATTTCAGTTTACTTTGAGTTTTTAACAACATGCAGATACCAAAGCGGATGCTGTTATCACTTAAACTTCCCTAGTTGGTTTAGCTGGTTTGGCAGCAGTGTCTGCACAGTCAGTGCTTATTTTAGATCCTGTTTTGATCCATTTTTGAATATAATACAATCATATTTAATATGAACTCTCTGTTGCCGTGAGCTTACCCAAGTCAGACTTTGCTCATTAACTCTTGGTGTTTAGTTACAAATGTCTCTAAATCGTGAGAAACTCCTTTGACACCCTGCTGTTAAAATGCCATTGGTATAACTAAAGCGATCTAGTTTAACTTCTGAAAGTACGTTTGCACCTAACAAGTTTGTATTTCTGAACACATTCTCCACATTCTTCTCAACCTGGGTATTTCTCAGGTGGTTCACCTTTAAAACTGCACAGAAACAGACACACTCGCAGTGAATGCACTTACCCGTGAGAATCTCTGTTGTTTTCACGCGCTCAGCCCAGACCAGACTGACTGCCAAAAACTACAAAACAGAAGTAAGCAGACCAGTTGACGAGGAGGAGACAGTGATGAACATGACATGTCCTCCCTGGAGGAGTTACCTGCTGAGTGCTTTATGTGTCAGAGTGTTAGTTTGTTGTTGAAATGTGCCGTACGTCACCCAGAGGAGCAGACGGAGATAAGCAGCCAGGTCGAGATTAAGGTTAAGAGGGGTTATTCCTCAGGCAGTGATGAAACTCTGCATGTGGAGTGGAGGAACAGTGAGATTAGATTAAAAAAAACAAATCCTTTTCACTGCTCTTCTTCTTTCATGTTTATCTTTTTCTTCTTTGCTTCTATGATTTTTTGCTCTTCTCTTCTTTTTGGTGGTTTTCTGTTGCAGAGTAGTTATCTGCTGTGCGCCTCACTTTAGTTTGTCCGCCTCCGAGGCTGTTCTGTCTTTGGCAGTCCTCCCCGGGAGTGACTGTTGCCTCACAGAGTCTTTGTGTGCCTCTCTGCCTTTCCCCACCTCCTTTGGTGAGACTGCTTCTCTCTCTTTCATGGCTGTGGAGGCAGAGTTTCCATTTTCAGCAAGGTAGTTAGCATGTTGTTGAAGTGGCTCATCTAATGGGCTCTTTCCCAAACAGCCTGTGTGTGTGTGTGTGTGTGTGTGTGTGTGTGTGTGTGTGTGTGTGTGTGTGTGTGTGTGTGTGTGTGTGTGTGGTTGTGTGAATATTGGCTGTTACATAATACTGGATCTGAAATAGAAGTGTGAGGCCTTTTTATTAAAATAATGACAGCAATCACACTCAAAGCTGGGATTTTAATAGGAGACATTATGCAGGAGGTGAACTCTGTAGAAATAAATAAAAGTATTGTGCCGAAAAAAAAGAAATGAAAGGAAAATAAGACTAATTACCTCCCAAAAAAAGATTTAATTTGCTTGAATGCATTCTTATTAGTACACAAACAAGTAATGGAGTCAACATTGAGGATAATAACGCTTTCTTTTTTGACAACAGTATTTTTTATTTCATGGGAGCCCTGTTTGACTTATAGAAGAACAGAACCATTGATCACAGTACTGTGTGATGGTTACACAATAGCTAAAAGATCAATAATGCACTAGATGCTGTGTATGATGAAGAGATGTTTGCTCAAAAACATCATCAGACTTGACCTTTTTAAATGCAGACTCTTAACTAACTTAACTGACTCTAACTAACTTCAGACTGAATGAATGTCTTATAACTCACAAGAGCTGTACCAGCCTGTCTTTACATGTGTGTCATGTTTAATAGGGATGCACCAATATTGATGTTTTATGTTTATCTATTTAGTTTTGGGAAACAAAGAAATCTTCATTATGAAAAAATAAGTCACTTAGTCACACTATTAAGAATGAGCAATTCAATCCTACAAATTATTGAAACTTTTTATGTAACCTTTCACATGGAAAGGATGTTATATCTTTCTTGTATTGCAGTAAAAAAAAATCAACACATCTTCCTTTCAAACAGCTTTATTTATTTCAAGTTTCTAACTAAAAACATCTTACAAAAAAACATTTGAAAAAATCATGATAATGTTATTACTTTGTATTGTGTTTTGTCGTGTTGGTAGTATTAAGTTCTTTGTACTGTTTGTGTTTTTCTGGTCCTGCTGCTGAAGAATCACCAAACTGACTGTCGTTGTTTTTAACAATGACACTAAAGATCTTATCTTAATGTTATTATTTGATTTTGCTCATTAGGAAACAGTGAAGGTTAACTGGCTCTCCTCCTGCTGATGTCAAGACTGATTTGTTGTTCACAATTGCAGCATTATCAGGGATACAAAAAGCTTACAGCAGTTTACAGCATACTTCCATCCCGATGGTACGACGGGAGGCCATTAGTCTTGAGTTCTGCTTTTTAGCCAACATAACAATTAATCATAGACTGTAATAATAATGACATCACCCATTGGTTTGCGGACACATTTGTTTCGAACCTTCAAGCAACTGCAGTTTATGGCACTTCTGTGTTGGCTTCATTTTTTAGCCCCAGAGGTTGCTGCTTGGATGTTACACAACAGAAAAATATTGTCCACTGTCATTGGTGAACGTCATTTTAGTTTCCAGTAGCCCAAAGGCAAATATCACTTGAAACTGATGTTAGGCCAAGAAATTGATGCCCTACGTTTTAACAAGCAGCCACCTCCGAGGCTGAACAATGTAGCCAATGTGGATTTGCCAAAAACTACAGTTCATCAAATGGCCAAATGGACCCCGTCCTTCTCCACAGCTCCAACCTCTCTTCCAAATTACGCTCACCTCTGGCTTCAAAAAGCACAGAGATGGCGATGGCTGAAATGCTGAACTCAAGGCTGCAAAACAGCAGTCCACAAACCAGTGGGTGACGTCACAGTAGATACATCCATTATTTATACAGTTTATAGTTTTTAACAAGCGGTATCTTGACAGTATCTCTTCTCTTTCCATCAGCTGCCGCCATGCCACCATCTCCAAGTTCTTTGGGGACAAGACGCCGAACTGTGCAGGTGCCTGTGACTACTGTCGTAACCCAAAGATCGTGCGAGCCCAGCTGGAGAGGGCGGCCACCCTCAGCACCAAGACCGAAGCTCAGAGCAAAGGGCCCAAAGGAGCATTTGGTTTCGAGCCAGACCTTTATGAAGGAGGAAAGAAGGGTTACGGCTTTGAAAGGCATGAAAACTTTACATGTGTCCCACTTATTATCACTTTTATAATGTAGAGATGAACCTGTAGATTGACTCTGACATCACATGTTGCAGGTTTGATGAAGGGGATGCAGGTAGTGGTGAGGAAGACAATACAAAGAGGAAAAAGGAGTTTTCAGAGCTCTTCAAGAAGCAGATGAGCATGCGGAAGGTAAAGCATAACCATCAACACACTCAAACTCTTTTTTAGAGCAGTATGTTTTCTATAACCAGAAAAGAAAACAAAATTCCATTGTTTGTGTTGTTTTCTTCATGCATCTGTTTGCCAGCTGTTGGCAGCAGACAGTTAGGGGCTGCTGAGGCCTCTGTAAGAGAGGCTGGTGGTAAATTGCTGCCACATGTTCAGTGGAATGGCGGCGCAACATTGAAGTAAAACAATTTGCCAGCAGGTCCAAGTGGAGCTCGTCCAGTCAGCAATAGAACATCAATAAAAGCAGGAATGCCATGACTGTGAAACAGAAAGAAACTGACATAAAGAACAAATTAGAGAAAAGGTGTTGTGGTGATGAAAAGGAGGCCAACTTCACCAAGATCCCACACCATTTAAAACTTCATTTAAATGAGTTTCTGATATTCATGCGCACAGTTAACAACTGAATGAATGCAGAATTACAATAAAAGAAGTAGAACTTTATTGAAAATGAAATTTACATAACAAAAGAGAAAATATATTTATAGAAAATATATATCAAAACTGCAAAATGATACATAACAAAATAAAATATGTAAAAACGATGCAAAAATAGTTACCACATTTATACATTCCAACATACATGATATGATGAAGTCCCAAAGTGCTTTTTGCTGCCATCTACGTACTTTTAAAGTGCTTGCTGGCTGATAGAAGTGCTGTGCGTCAGAGTTCAAATATCGAACAGCCTCAGGATAAGAACTTTTCCTGAGGTGAGATGTCCTGAATCTAAAGCTTTGGGATCTCGTTCAGGAGAGGAGGGATTTGAAAAGGGAGCTAGCAGGGTGAGAGGAGTCAGCGATCACCTTCTGAGTCTGGCGTCTGGTTCGTGTGACATTATATACAGAAACAGAGAAAAAGTCACAGCCAGTCATCTGAGACACGTTCAACTCTTACCACTGTCCCCTCTCCAGGGCGGTTGTGTTGCTGCACCACACTATGACTGTAAAAGCACTTTTATTTAAAAGTGGCTATAGGAAGATTACAGGAAATGAGGGAGAAAGAATTACAATAAAAAATAAAAATAAGTTCGCTAGTTGAAATCTGAAATAGAATAATTTGGCAATTTAAGGGTTAAGAAGTATTCCACTGCTGGAAAGATGGTCTTCATTAAACTGGGCTGTCTATGCATGAGTAAAGACACATACTTCTGAGACTGGTGCTACATGACCAGAGAAAACAGATGAAAAGGATTTTGGCATTCACTTCTGCACGTGATGTAGAAAAATCTACAACTACCAGAATGCACTGCGCTGCACGAGACAAATAAACGCTCCCACTGATGGGTGACATAATAGGCTTGTTCGAGATGAGCCAGGCCTGCGCAGAATCAATCATCACTGATTGCAACACATTTCATGCTGATTAGACTTCATCCCCACTTGCTCTGACATCATGCAAAAGTGGATGATGTTCAGATCGAGGCAGTGGCAGATTTAAAAGCCAGGCACTGCAGCTGCTCTCCACCAACCGCAAAATCCAGGGCATGATGGGAAATGCTTGGCTCTCACCAGATTTTGTCACCGCCCACTACTGCTGCCGCCCAATCTACTCCAATTTCCAGGCGTGGTGCAGGTCATGTTGAACAAGCCAGTTGTGAGCTTTGCTGTTTTGGCACAGGAAACAACATGGCAGCTGGCTGATAACAAAACATCTTGAATTACAGCCAAACAGTGCATTTCAATTTTCTTAAGACATTTGAGGCAAGAAATAGGCAACACAGTAACGAAATCTTGGTTTATATTTTATAAGCACTGCCTAGTGTCGCCTTCTGATGTGGGTTTTTTCAGCCTCCATTCTTTATAATATAGGAAACAGTATGGCGCCTACTTCCTGCTCTTGTATTACAGCCAAACAGCGCACCAAAATATGATTCTGAAGACATTTTAGGCCTGAACAGTAGCAGTATCTTGGTTCATGTTTGATCAGCACTTCCTAGTTCAGTTTAATAGGAACTGGACGGGTCTCTCTCATCCTGCTTCTATACTCTTTGTCCGTGGTGGAGGGGATATGAATATGTGGAAGTGCAATCTGTGGTCACCAGGAGAGATGAGAGATATGGACACTGATAAAAAAAGATAAAGGTTTACCACAGTTCATCTATATGTACTACCCAGATAGTTACGATAAAAAGCTGGTTTAAAATCAGCAAAGTTTCTCTTGGTTGGCTGTAATGCTGTGCAGAAATCTAGGAAATGTAACCATGTGTGACTTCTCTGTGTTTTTGTTTGAGTGGAAGTTACTTTGTTTACGTGAATATCTGAGAATTAACCTCAGTCTGTGCTCATGTCTCCTTAGGGAACTGATGGTCAGAGAGAAGACTTTGTTCCACCAGGTAAAAATCAATAGAAAAATAAAACAATTCTGAATCCAGACTCATCTGTTCTGTCCTATAAAATATGTTTTCTGCTGTGTAGATGATGACTGCCCACTGAGAGACGCCAGCAGCCAGAGGATCCCCAGGCTTACTGTAAAGGTACTTGAACACTGCATACACATTCCTCATACCTGCTGCACTCATTAACACGTCTCCAGGAATTCAGTGACTCATGTGTGATGGGTTGTGAAGACGTGCGGTGACTGAGCCGACGTTTCCACTGAGAGAGACTGACATTATTGATGTAAAAAAGAAAGTATATTTACAGCACATGAACAGAAACTCATGAGACTGCAGAGGATGATTTGCATAAAGTTTCCCTCTTGCAAACATCCCTGTGAAATGTTGTCTTTTCACTGGAGTAAAAAAAATCTGGTTCATTTATTATTAATACCTGTAGCTTTGATCATTCTTGGCAATTTTAGTCTGAATTTTATGTGGCATTTTTATGTTGTATTTCAGGCCAGAGAGCACTGCCTGTGTCTCCTGCAGGAAGCGTTATATGGCCACCAGGGGGCAGAAGATGCATTCAAGTGATTATGCAGACACATGCTTCAAACATTCATACAGTGAACAAACATTTCACTGCAACACTTTTGTTTTTGCTCCCATTTTTCATAGATTGAAGTGAAATATCTCCCACAATTTTTTTTGGCACTCGATAGATTTATTTCTTTCAAATTTTATGTATGATTTTGTTAAAATCTGTGTTAGTGAGCACTTTACAAGATGATCCATCCCACTTGACAGTTGTGGCATATCAAGATTAGGGATGTCCCGATCAAGTGTTTTTGCCCCTGATCAGAGTCATTGATAGTTAGTATCTGCCGACACTGTTTCCCAGTATCAGCAGATGCCACAAATTGTGCTCTCTGTTTACAACAGCTGTATGATGACAGACACAAACAAAGGATCAGGTGTGGTGCATGCTCAAAATAACCAATCCAGATCATTTAAAAAATGTGTTGACTGGGCCCAATACTGATTCTTCCATCCTAATCGGGACATCCTGAATCAAGATGCTTAATAAGCCTCATTATTATTATTATAGCATCATTATTACACACGTGCCTTTGGCTGGTCACAGTAAAAGGACACTCCGAAACGTGTGAGTTTTATCACATTACCACAGATGTTGCAAGTTTTGAGAGACCATGCTGTTGGCATGCTGACTGCAGCTGCTACTCATAAGCTGATTGTTTAAGTCACAACTATAAGCCATCTCCAGTGTTGTTTTCCTGTATTTGGCAGTTCATCAAACTGGCCACACAACCACAGTAAGTCGGTTATGATGATAAACTGTCAGGTCAGATCCCAGTGAGGACGATAAACATGCAGATGAGCTTCTCTGAGATGGTTCCTGCCAGATTCTGCAGAAATCATTTTGTAGCTGGTCTCAAAAGATCTTGCAGGTGAAGTTGTTGGATGTCGAGGTCCTGAGCTGCTGCTACATGTGGTCTGCTGTTGAGTTGGATGTACTGCCAAATTCAAGGAAAAAACACTGGAGGCAGCTTATCACTGTGAAATGAACATTCGGTTTGCAGGCATTTGCTCTGGCAGACATTCCTGCAGTCAGCATGCTAATGGTGCGCTCCCTCAAAACTTACAATATCTGTGGTATTGTTTTGTGTGATAAAAGTGCACATTTTAGAGTGTCCTTGAATTGTGTCCATCTCAAAGCCCACCTGTGTACTTATGATGCCAAGCGTTTTGATGCAATACGCTTGTCAGGTGATGGATTATCTTGGAAAAGGTGAAGTGCACACTGATGCAAATTTTATACATTTGCAGCCAAAAATTATATATTTATTGGGTGCATTAAAAAAGTCTCTGATCTTTCACTTAAACCTGTAAAATATTGAAGCAAAAACCAGTGTCACGTTTAATTTTTTTTCAGTATAAATTCTACAATTGTATCACACTTTCATTCCACATAGTTTTACATTGTGTTTTTTGTCCTCACTCTCTCAGCAGTGACACTCTGTCTTTAGCGGTGGATATCGAATATGAGGTCTTTAAAAGCAGCAAGTCCTCCAACTTGTACAAAGCTGCCGTCCTGAAGAAGGTAACTGCTGACTGCTCCGCCTGTCACAGCATCGTTGATAGCATGCAGAAAGATTTGGAAGATGTGTCCCTAACTCAAAGCTTGCTTTAAAGGTGTCAGAGATGAAGAAAACGGCACCTGGAGTAAAAAAAGAAGATGTCAAGACTGACAGTGGCAGTGAATCCAGAGAAAATGAGTCAAAACTCAAAGAGGAGGCACCTTCCTCATCTTCGTCCTCCTTTTCTGAAGAGATGCAGGGATTCACATCTGCATCTGAGATCTACTCTGTAAGATCCACTTCACTGCACTCTTGCTTCACCTAGTTTACAAGCAGTTGTTGTGGATTCAGATATAAACATGTATTACTTTTTTGCGTTATTCCTCCAGATGAAGCGTAAGAGAGTAGGAGCAGGCCTGAGGGGATCATCCAACCCCTTCCAGACTGCAAAGGATCTGCTAAAGTCCTCAATGTTGGACACTGTGTCTAACAGAGGGACAGAGAGCGGCGGGTTTTACAACGACAGCTCAGGAGGCTCTGGAGAGACAAACACAGATGCATCTTTGGACGTAACGTCGTCCATCAGAGCCAAAGCAAGTGCCGTCGCCGCCTCCCTGAACAGCCCAACGAAGGCAGGCAGAGCCATGAGCAAGAAGCAGCAGAAGCTAGCAGAAGCAGCAAAAAGTTCCCGCAACATTTCTCAGTACTTCACCAAAAAAGAAACAACAACAAAAGCCAACAAAGACCCAGAGGAGGCAGAGACCCTAAAGGGACTCGATGCCACATTATCTCACTCCACGGCGACGGTCGCTCAAGAAAGTGAGAGCCAGCAGGAACACTCACCTGTCACTGTGGAAGACGTAGAGATGAGTCCTGTGGAGACTCAGGACGTGACTGAAGAAAAAAGTAAAAAAGAAGTAACAGTTAAACCGGATGATGAAGAGGAGGAAAGTCATGAGACAGAGATGTTAAATTTGGAGCAGCTTCAAGACACATCTGAAGAGAAAATGAAGTCCGCTGCAGAGTAAGGCTCCCTAAATGCAACATTTTAAAGGAACACTTAACTTAAATGATCATTTGTGTACCAGTTACTCAACCTGTGTTACGGCAGAATTTGTTAAGAACACGTTTTTGCTCTCCACGGTGAACAAAGAATCCAAAATCTGAGAAAATTCTTGATAAATTGAAGTCATAGGGGTCTGAGTTTAGCTATATCAAAACACATGTTTACAAACTCTCTCACAAGTCATGCAGTATAATCCAGACGTATCATCAGTACTTCCCAGACAGATAGACCTTTCCAAGGAGTTAAAAGTGAAACTTATCCATGCTTTCTTCAAAGCCAGACTCCACTGACAGAAACAGTAATTTTACCTCACTGAACACGAGAGCCGCTGGTCTGCCACTGCTTCGATAGAGGCTGGAGTTACTCAAAATCACACAATAACAAAAAAACTACTGATTGAGTCAGCAGTAGACCAGCGGCTGCTGTGTTCAAGTTAAAATTGCTGTTTTTGTTGAGTCTGAAGTTAAAGAGAACATTGATAAGTTAAAGTTTTTGTTCAGTTTCCTGTCAGTCTGTTTGGGAAATACGTCTGGATGAATAAGATTTGGATTATATGAGTTTCAGAGTTTATAAACAGATGTTACATAAAGACGCATGAAGTAGTGTTGCTGCACTTCACTGATGAACAGAGCTGTCTGCTACGCCCACTTTATATGACCCACCTCAGCATCCGCGGTTTAAAGTTTGCCAGAAACGCCAGTTTTGGATCATGAGCAGTTGGTGGGACACTTATAAGAGTGGGATTGTTGTCGCTGAGGAGTGGTAGGAAAATGTTTGTATGTTCAGAGCATCACTTGTATGTGTGAGGGAGCTCCTTTAACTCTGTATCGCAGGGGAATCAACAGTGATGAGATCTCCAGTCTATGTTTTGAAAAATAGCCTGTATGCTTTACTACCTTTGTGACAAGGGGAGACTACGGAAGACAGCTAGTGCCGGTGTTCAGTGTTGATTTTGCATTGTGGTGTGTACGGAGATATTTCGTAAAAAACAAAGGCTGTGTTGACAGAACGGAGGGGGGAAATGTCTGTATACATGTAAGATAAGTCTAAATTCTTGCTTGTGTTGTACGTCGCTTTGGATAAAAGCATCTGCTAAATGAAATTGTAGAATTGTAGAAGATGGGGTCCTAAATTCATCAAGGATTTTCTCCGCTTTTGGATTCTTGGTTCACTTGAGGCACACGAGAAGTTTTCTTCACAAAATAAGTGTTAAACGGGTTGAATAATTGATAGACAAATGTTCTTTTGGGAAGAAGTATTCCTTCAAGACAGAGTTAATGGAAAAGTCTAACGTTGTATTTATGTCTCACACAGACTGAACAAATCAGAGGAAGAAGCTAAACCACCTCAAACAGAAAAGGTAAGTGTCTGTTTCTTATCGTAGCACTTATCTTCCGCTCATTGACTGACGGTACACGTTCGTTTTTCCAGTTGACCGATAACTTGGAGGCAGACAGAGGGTCGTCTCCTCCAGCAAAACGCAGCCGCCATGCAGACAGAAGAGTTACCTTTAACCCGAATGTGCAGGAAAGAGCCCTGCTCCCCGTCAACGAGCCACCCAAGCCTGTGACGCTGAAGGAAGCAGCTGATATCGTGGTCCGATACCTGGACCCCTTTTACACTCAGGGGAAGTTTGCCACCAAGGTGAGAGAGGCAAATACATTTTTCATGTTTGCAGAAAAGAGGTGTGAAATCAAATGAATTCTCAGCTGTTGTTCTGTCTGGTTGCAGGAGTTGTTTAAATCCTTCGCCCGCTATTTATCTCACCTTCTCACAGAGGGGAGGAGTCGGGGAAAAGGCCAAGGTAAGCAGGAGGGAAATCAACTAAAACAGCGGCTGCCACCCGGTGCAGCTGCTGGGTCCAGATTCCTCCTTCGTCATTAGTTCAGAGTCCACACATAAGAGAAATGACCACATATTCAGTTTAATTTGACAAAATGTAATTAACACATGGGCTTAAAACACAATGAAATGAAACATATTGCAAGACTGTTAGTTAAGTGCAGTTAGTTAAAATCCAGGGGCGTTTCTAAGATTTGAATACACTGGGGGCTCAGCCCGGACCTCTGTAGAGAAAAAAAAATTGCCAAAAATTATTTAAGAAAACATCAAGGGATGTTTTATTGAAACAAATGGTGATTTTTTTTCCTTTTAAAATGTTGGCTTTTTTTTCCTTTACATTTTTTATTGTTTTTTTTTTTTAACTTTTGGTTATTTGTTTTCCTTAAAAAAAATTGGCGATTATTTGTTTTTGTTTGTTTGTTTTTGTTTTAAAACTGAAAAATTTTTGCAGATTTTCTTTATCTCTGTTTTTTTTTCCTTTTAAATTTTTTGGTTATTTTTTAAAGAAAACATGCCTTCAAAACCCATGGGCCCACCAAAACAAAAATCCTAAAAAAAACACACCATTTATTAGAGCCAGAAACTTTAAATTAGAAATTATTGTTGTATTTTCAAGTTTCTTACTGTCCTTGAACACATCATGTAGGATGAACACTTCACACATTTTCCCTGAGTCGTTCAGGAAGGCTCAAGGAAAAATATGTAAAATAAATAAAAAATAAAAATAAACAAAACAGGCCAAATTATAACAAGAATGGGACAATAAAATAGTTACTGTTCTCAAAAAAAGAACAACTTTCTCACTCTACAGCAGGAAACCACACTTCAAAATTACAGCTCTGTGCTGCAATTTCACTATACACTATACTTCAAAATAAAGTGTTTTTTCACAAACTTGACATGGTAACAAGTCACTTGCGATCCGCGACCCACCAGTTTTTGAACCGCTGATCTAAAACGCTGCATGCGATGGACTCCTCACTAATGCCTGTCTGTGTCCACAGTCAAAGCAGAAGCCCGAGCTCTCATCAAGAAGTTCTTCAGCGGAGTCAAACGCTGTGAGAGCGAGGCCGACTGGAAGCACCTTAAAAGACCGAACAGCTGTAAAACCACTGAGAACAAGGAATGATGGGAAGTGAGAACGTAGCCATTTTTAGGGTCGAACCCTTCCTCTTTGTCAGTGCCTAAGCTTCTCTCGTCCCAGTGACCTCAGGCTTCACCACAGACGCCTGCTGACCAGGTTTTCGGTTTATTTGCTGCTTGAGCTCTGCTTTTTTCAGGTTTGTTGCTGCTGTAAGTCAATAATGAAGCAATAACGTGTGGACTGTTACAGCCCGAGAGAGCAGAAGTAAATCTGTGCATACTGATAGTGTCGTTTATGTTTCAGTGCGAGGCACTTCTGTGGTTCTGCACTCTTCTTTTGTTTTAAATCTCTGCAAGTTGATTTGCGTACTGAGCTGAAGTGAATGAAAACCCAAAGGCCTCTTGGAATAACCAGGACTAATGCTGTGTCTCCGTACGACCTTCTCTCCCCTCCCAATAGCCAACGCAGCGACCTTTAACAGTGAGGAGTGTCCAGTGCTCCACACTAGACTTTTTGACCATGATGAGTACACCATCCAGATACTCGCACTTAGCATTTGTCATACTTGTCAGTGTGAACGCTTTCACGATCAAAACAGCAAGTGTATAAACGGAAAAACGGGAAGTGACACACAGCATAAGAAGCTACAGCCATGCTAGCTGCTCTGTGAAGCTGAGCTACAGCTAAATGTAAAGGTGTGAGTGCTAACATGCTCACAAAGACTATGTTTACCTGCACAAAATATTCCAGTATTATTAGACTATTGCTACTTAGCAGTTAACGTGGATCTTAAGTCGTTGTTCCTGTTTACATGCAGCCATGGATACTCAGATTAACGTGCCCTTATGTTGTTTATCAGGTCAAAATAACGAAAAGTCGGATTCACTTTTGCTATTTATCTCAACATTTTTACACTGGTGGTGGACTTCTTTGAGTATACACGCAGCCTTCCTCTTTTATTCCTGTGACCACCTTCCTGAAAAGGTCGGCTGTGAGATATTTGTGCTTGTCCAAAAACCTGTTAATATACAAGTGTTGATGATGCCTTCTCTTTGTTGTAGGCAGGCATCTCTATTACAGATTGTATGCTGCAGGCTAGTTGGTTCGTGTAAAACACGCAGAGCCGACCGTTAACAGACGAGAAGCTGCATGTTGCAAACTTTGGTAAAACCCCCAAATAAGACGCATCTTCTTCATGCACTGTTGGCATGTCAACAGAATGGTCCTAAAACCCGAATTATACAAGCATATCCCACATCTTAACTGAAAATGCTACATTTGGAAAATACCTAATTTAGAATATCCAAACAGAATATGCTGTTTACGTGACCCTTATTATCAGAAAATTGTCATTTTCGGCATAATAGTGGAATATTAGTGTGCACGTAAACATAGTCAATGATGATCCTGTAACTCTAAACACAAAGAACAGCTGTGGATCATGAATGTCAGTTTTGCAGATATTTGGGCATAACAAATATAACCTTTGACTTGATGGTGCTAGATGAAACATGGAAGTTATTAAAGTTTATCCAACAGACTGTATATAAAGATGGACGACACGCCCCCACTCATCCCCACTATGCTTAAGCGAGTCTGAAATATCCGAGATTCGGACGTTGCCGTCCTGTGAGGGTTATTGTAGCGTTATCCACGATGGGGGAGTTCTCACCAAAACACCCTTCTGACCAATCGACAGCAGCCGCATTGAGTGTGAGCGCACGGATTGGCGGTCACAGCTGTCAATCATGGTGGAAAGCCCCCTTTTGTATAATTAAAAATCTCATTAAAACTGAACTTATAAAAACGATTACTTGATAAAACATCAGGGTGACGAGATCTGCCCCCAGTGACAGAAACAGTCTTTGGGAAACATTTATTTGGCGTGTACTTTGAGTTTTTAGTTTGGCCTTTGTTCCATTTACTATCACAGAGGGGGCGGGCTTTATGACCTACACAGCAGCCAGACACCAGGGGGCAATCTAGATTGAAAAGTTACACTTTTGGGGATGTTGTCCGTCTTTATATACAGTCTATGGTTTATCCTCTGGAGACCATTTTAGTGTGAACCAAATTACATGGCAGTTCATATAATTGTTGATGAGATGTTTAGATGTTTTAATGTGGACCAAAGTGATGGACTTAGCGGCAGACGGCGAGCATGGCGCGAAACACATTGTGGCTGACAGTGAAGTGAAGAATACTTGAGTTGAAGTAAATGGGGTTAGAACGTACTAGAACGGTGGAACAATGTTTTATTGTTTGACAGAAACCAGGCGGTTCTGTGTTGTGAATGCCTGATGCTGCGTTCACAGGGAATCAGGGAGATTTTAGATGGCAAACTGGATATTGTTTTAATGGACGAGAGCAGGACAGCAGACGAGGCTGACAGAGAAAACCAGCAGCTGTAGATGGTGTTGCCGTTCAGAGTTAAAATACTTTAACTTCGCCTTGATGGAACTACAACTGGATGTTGCCTAACTCTTTCACGTTTGGGAAAAACACAGAAAATCTGGACGATACGTAGATATTTGTGGGGAAATTACATAATAATAAACATTTAATATATTTTATTCCATTCTTTGTAAACAATACAGAAATATCTTGCAATATACCATCATTTTGTTCCAACGTCGGGTCATTGTTTTGGATTGTTTGTTTTTCCCGTGTTGTCGGTCTGCCTGATTCTCAGTGAACGCAGCATTAAAGATATTATATACATCTACTGCTGCTACATATTTCGTCTTTGACTGCTGGACTGAAGAGCAAAGAGAGAAAACCTATAAATCTGATACTGTATGATATGAAACTGTATTGTTGATGTTTTCTTATATTTAAAGATTCACTAGATTCAGTTTTATCTTCCGGTCATTAGCAAAGGGATCATTTTGAAAGACATATTTTTGTTTTATGAACGCCGTGGTTTCCACTGAGGGAAATGTTCCTTAGTTATAGTGCCTGTCGATGCTGTGAGAGGTCACAGTTAGTGTCCCCGTGGTCAGGAGTAGGAAACCCAAAGAGTCCTGGAAGCAGTGCCAGACACAGAGGCCTGGCTGTTTAATCTGAACAGGCTGTGTACTCTTTGCTCCTAAATGTTTACAATAAAGACTGCTGAGCAGGACAGACTGACCACAGTGTGAGAGCCTGACTGTGTGCTAATTTATCAACGCTCATGTCTTCAATTGGACAAATTCAATTGGAGCTTTTGGGGGGATGGACGGAGAGGAGACGTCCGTGCCGGGGACGCTGTCAAATAAACGGTGACGTCACCCTCAGTGTGCTGCCTTCAGGTGCCCTCTGTAAATTAGGAGTTTAATTTTCCCACACTCAAATAATGAATAAATTAAGGTTGTAGATAAAAAAGGAGATCATTACATTACATTACATAATATTAGAAAATATGACAGTTGTATCTGTAGTGTTCCACTATAGGGGACACATTCACTTTCTGATTACTTTTTAAAACATGGCTGAAAAATGCACTGAGCAAGAGATAAAAGAGAAATCACTAGAAGTAAATAAAAATTTAAAATATAAGGAAAAATCTGTCATTATAGTTGTTCTTGTTATGATGATTATTATTATCATTATTAATTTTAAAACCAAAAGAGAGAGGGAGGGATTATCAGAAGATATATATATATATATATATATATATATATATATATATGTATGTATGTATGTATAAACCCAAAACAACAAACGTTATTTACATTATTAGTACTAAGAATATTTTTTTATAATAAACATAGTTTTCTGGCCTTTTTCCCCTTTTTAATCTTCATCATCTGCTAATAATTCGCATCTCTCTTTTGTTTTTTATATTAATACTATTACTACTAGTACTACTACTACTACTAATTATAATAATAATTTTTGTTCTGTTACCTTTTTATAGGTAGCAGAATAAATTATAATAATAACGTTAATAATAACAAATTAAGTATTGTTATTATAAATAATTATTTTATTTATTATGACCGTTTTATATTTGAAAATTTCTCATATACATATATATGGGGGAAACAGGTGGAGCAGACGTCCTTCTCCCCAGCAACAATTTCCAGCACCTCAGGTGATTGTCTTGTGACTCTAACTTGTATCTTCCTCCGGTGTTTTTGAAAGAAATCACGCCAATTTGCCCAGGTTTGTATGGGTTAAGAAAGGGTACGTGCCATTTCCTACAGCATGTGAACGCAGCAGCAGCGTTCAGCCACTGAGCAGCGAGCGTGCAGCCAACCTGCGTCTGCGGGGCTCCGCTGCTGCTGCACATCAAAAACAGAGGAGACAAACCCAAGAAGCACTCTTTCTATCAGCTGCTGCTCTCACTGTTTTATTTCAGCCCTGCAGGTGTGAGCAGCCGCACGCGCTCTGTTTTACAGATGCTGACGGTGTCAGGAGCAGGTGCGCTGCCGGCCGAGATTTTGCCTTCAAGTGTGTGAAAGGGTTACACACTTGGGGAGGCTGCGCCGCTGTTGTTTGCTGTCACTTCCGGGCGAGCTGTCCGTGAATTAGCAGATCACATCCCCGGTGAAGAAGAAGAAGTTGATCAGCATCGATGCTCCGTGCAGGCAGGATGGAGGAGTTTGTCACGGAGGAAGAGGAGCCGTGGTACGACCAGCGGGACATGGAGCAAGGTGAGACATCATTCCTCCTATCTTAGGTTTGTGTGTGTGCGTGTGTGTGCAGGGATGTAACAATGCCTCGTGCACAGTCACTGGTGTTTGGGATGAATGTATTCATGCAGGAGGGGGTGGAAGGAAATGCAGGGAGGAGGTTGCATCCACTGTAAAGCAGATTTCATGCACGAGTGCAAACTGTAAAGCCATGGATTTGTCTCTCTGCATCTCTCTGCTCTCCTCCTCTGCCTATTATTTTGATCTTGTCAGTGATGTTTCTTAGAATAGTCCTGCTGTCTGACTGAGTGAATGTTGTCTTCTTGTAGAGTCACATCTTCTCTCTTCCTAATTTTCTTTTTCTTTTTTAAAATCTATCAAACACTGCACTCAGAGGGATTTGAAAGCATCTGTTAGGATGCAGTGGCATTATTCAGGGTGTGGGAGGTGGAAAAATGCAGAAAGCTCCCTGAATTCTGGAGATGCTGAAGCAGTGATTGATTTTGTGACATTTTTTCACCTGGAAACAGGCCAGCGGCATGGATGGATTACTGACAACGGGCACAAGCTCCCCTGTCCTTCACCTGCAAAATGTCACTCAAATTAACACGTACCGATCATAAATATGTCCACAAAGAGATGCAAAGGGACACAGAAAAACTACAAAAAAGGGCTAAGTGACCAATAAAAACACAAAAGTACCTCAAAAAAGACAAAAACATTTGCAACACAATAAAAAAAGGCAAAACCAATACAAAATATGTATTTTGCTCCAATGTAGAAGACAAAAAAATACCAAAATAACTATGAAAAATGGTCAAAATATTTAAAAAAAAAAAAAAAAGCATTTATTGTTCTGTTGTGACAGTGCATTGTGGTGGTTGTAGCAAAAATGTCCTTTTTCTCTTTTTCCTCTGGTCATTTAACAACAATTTCAAAAGTATTTCCGTCTTTCTAATGCATAGACAACCTCATTTTATTAGAAAGGCCACCTTTTCAACAGTGAGATACCTCTTGAACCCTTTCAAAAACACAGGAATAAGTTGTAAATTACGAGCTACAAAAAAAGTACCGGAAATTAAGCCCAAAAAAAAGGAAAAGAAAAAGATTTTCTTTTAAAAGGTAGAAAAAAAGTTTTTAAAAAAAATAAACAAAATGAATTTTAAAAAAAACTTAATAAGTAAAAGTAATAATAATGAAACTAATAGTAATTTTGATGAGGATAATAATAATAATAATAATATAGTTTTCTGGCCATTTTCCCCTTATTTTTAAAATAATATTTTAATAATTTCTCTCTCTCTCTCTCTCTCTCTCTCTCTTCTACAAACTTCTCAGGTAATTTTCTTGTCTCCTTTTCCTAATTTCTTGCAGTTTTTGAGACATCTCTTACAATATTACTCTGTTATTACTCTGTTTTGAAAAAAATCAATCACATCAAATTGTTCAGATTTAAAAGGTTTAAATGCATGTTAAAAGACTCTCGTTCCACTTTTCAAAAGGTTGAATGAAAGATGAAAATCTTGTTGCTTTTCACTGATGCATAATGTGATGCAGCAGCCTCCTCAGTTTAATGGATGCACTTTCATCGACAGTGAATCTCAGAGGAGAGACGTTTGAGTCTCTGCATCACCCCATCCCCTGATTACCTGCTGACCCACAGAACTAAAGCAGCTTTGTGTCTCATCATCGCATTGTAGGCGACACAGTCAGGTGGATTCAGCTGTGTGTGTGTGTATGTGTGTGTGCAGTATTTGTGTGTGTGTCGCCACGCTGTCTGTATCTCATCTCTGCATTATTCAGCATGGAGTTTGAAGTCATTAAGCCCCTGGCTGATCTGATTAGGGAGCCCCAGACTAGACCTCCTTAGTGGGGATCAGAGATTCCAGGCTTTGGGGTCAGATCGGAGGCTTCACGTCATCTTGTATGCGCTCATGATTTTGCCCCAGAAATGCTGCTGTTATGCAACTCTTTGTCTGCCAGCTCTGAGATTTGGTGACCCCTGTGTCCATTATGATCTGGCAAACATATGACGTCCGTCTGGGCAGATGGTAGTGCGATGATGTCATGTTTATGTCATCCTGCGAATGAACGTGAGGACAGTCGTGGATGACTTTGACAGCCTTTTGTGTCATTAAGTGTCTGCTGATTGGTGTTTCCTCGGCACGGACTCTTGCTCTTCTCATCCTTGCACACAGTTCTGAAATTACATAACTAAGACTCGGCACGTGTCGGCCCTCAGGAGGAGAAACAGTGCTGTGACTGAGTTGGACCTCGAGGGAGTGAAGGCTCGCTGCGCTCTCTTCTCACACACTCTCACCCAGCTCATTATCACTTGGCGTTTCAGTGTTCTGTTATCAGTTCTGCGTTGTTGAAACACAAAATTACAGCCTGTCTCTGCTTCACTCTGCGTTAGAGGCAAATATAACCACACAGGCGTGTGAGCTTACAATGCTTATTAAAGTTCACGTCAAAATCAAAAATACATGTTTTATCTCTGTGACGTCAGCATTCACACACGCTGGCACTGGTGGGCAGGATTAGGGGAAGGAGGTACATGATAAGGTGTAGAAAAAAAACATCACAGACGGGAAGAGACCACCGGACTGCTGCATGAAAGTCTGGGGTTTGTTGGACCCATCCACTGCCCCTTCTGCACATCCCACAGGCGTCATGTTTCATGCGGATGTTGTAGGTGCCATCCTGCCGTCCTATGGCTTATAATAATTTCTCAGCTGGTTCTGTCCAGCCACGTTCTCACCTGATGCTGTCCAGCAGAGTTTCCTGCGGACAAGATGGCTTAGGGTATTGCGATCTTAAGCACAGCCAAAGCAGCGGTATTTTACGAGTTCTGAATGGGAATGGGTTGACAATATTCATTTGAAAAACTCTATATCAACGTCTCTTTCCAGAAATCATGACCCAATTACTCAAAATCATGTTCACATCTCGAGCCTCTTATTTGGTCTTGGGCGATAACTTTTTTCATACCTTTATATCTTTCCGAAATTTTACCGGGGTATACGTTTTCTGGCGGTATTAGTGTGCAGCACTACTTTACCCGATTGGCGAGGTCGATATGTTCCACAAACTCTCTTTGCATTTTTGGTCTAATAAATAAACTATAAACTCACAAAATATCAAGAAAGTTAGTATTCTTACACCCATTTGTGTTTTAAACAGAGAAATGCAACTGTACACCTTCAGAATTCAAATTTTCTTTCACCAAACTAACACTAATATTAGCTTGGTCTCCTTATTAACTCATTGTAAAACACACTTCGGTCAAACTAGACAGAATCAAACTAAAACTCACCCAAACTGTCTTAAGTAGTCTTGTAAGTTGTCTTGTTAGTTAGTCCACTTCACCAACAATCACCAGCTCTGATTTGGTCAATATGAACTCTTAATTCACCAAGTTAGATGTGAAAACGTACTGTTTGTCCCTGCAGTGTTTTTGCCATTGCTAGCCAGTTGTTTACAGTCGTGTAACATTATCCCCACCACTCTCAGTCGCTGAGTTTGCGAGTTCAGCTGTCTGTTCCACCAGTAAAGACTAGGATGGGGATCAGTAATGTTTTTATTGATATTGATACCATTTTCTCTACTCCTTAACAATCTGGCTCTTTATCAATATCACCATTGCTACTTTTCTATTATTTGGTGAAAAGATGAGACAACAATGTATTTTTAACAGAACTGGTTTTGCTTTTATTGCATAACAAGTGACTGTTTCTTTTATATTGCTGGGAAAAAGAAATTTCTCAACCAAACAACTGTAGTATTTAGGTTTCTCGTCAAAAAACTAAATTTTCTTCTCTTGATGTTACATTTAAATAAATCATTTTTCAATTTCATTTACATTTTTCAATTTTGCCTTTGGGGCGAAATGTCGCTTTAAGAATATTAGTTAAACCAGTGATTCCAGGTGCATTCAGACATACAGTAGCAGTAAATCACATCTAATCTCTTGTGTTTCACACCTACAATATTGCACGTGTGTGTATGTGTGTGTGTTCCTGTCATTGCTCACACCCAGTGCCATAGTGATAAAAACACTGCATTCATGTCCAGTAATGGGTGTCAATGGCTCTCTCTGTTTCTTCCCGTCTCTCCACTCCTCCAGTGCTGTGTTGTTACAGGCTCCAAGTATGCAGAGCCAGCAGGATTCTCCTCCTCCTCCTCAGTCCAGCTAGGCTTCTTTTCGGCAGAGGAGATGAATAATGTATGTTTCAAGCTGTGTTGAAAAATAACAGCAACTGTGAGTGTGGCGTCTGTGCTGTTATCACTGCTCAGAGCCTCCTGGTGTGCAGATGGCTACAGATTTGTATCAGTATGATTTGTGCTCGAGCAGCGGAGAAAAGTATTTTAGTTACATCTGCAAGGTCCTTCATTTTCTGTCAGCATTTCGTGTTCAGATGCTTTTATGCTTTCAGGTGTGGATTGTTAAGTCTTTTGTGCATTGTGACGGAAGTGATTAACAGTCACTTCCTACAAAAACACTCCCTCTTATTTTAGCTTTCATGAACACATCTTGAGAGCCAAACAGGCCAGAAAAATCAGGATTTTCTAAACCCCAAGGGGTTCAATTAAGGATAGGATGTTGTGTTTCTCATCATAAATTCAGTTTCAAATTAAGTTAGCCTTATCAAGGAGGGTACCTCAGCTGCAGTGAGTGCTTCTCAAAAAAGCAGTCGTCCAAATCCTTTGTGGTGACAACAAGAAATCAGTGTGTTGTTTCAGTGTTCGTTGAATCCACCACTTTCTTCTTGTTTATGTCTGTTCTTCTTTCTTGGCTCCTGTCAGATCTGCACTTGGCAGCCGAGCTCGGCAAGACTCTCCTGGAACGTAACAAGGAGCTAGAGGACTCCTTGCAACAGATGTACATCAACAATGAGGAGCAAGTGCAAGAGATAGAGGTACGCTTGTCCCACATATTGTTTCTCTGCAAGTGCAAGTTTCAGCTAATTAGTGGAGCATTAGGAAGAAAAAGAAAAAATAGCATAGAGGACAAGAAGTGTTTGTTCTGTGAACATAAAAGGATATGCAAAATTACTGACATCTCATCACAGCTCAAAGACTGGACTCCTTACTAGTTAGAAGTTTGGCTGAGGATGAGTTAACTCAGCAGACACAGAGCACGCAACTCTGAAGGAATCACATAAAACAAAACAAAAAACGCTGTTCTTGTCAAGAATCTATGTTTCGGACACATGCAAGTGTCTATTATGTGTTATGTTAATATATGTCAGACTTGAAGCTAAACACAATTTTACATCAAAATGCATTCATTTGGTAAAAAGTGACTTAAAATAAGTGCATTTGAAGTCCACAGAAACAGGAGATAGATGTCATTAAATTTACAATTAAGTTAAGTGGTCTGCAATTTACATACCCTTATCAGATGGACTCAAGTTCCTTGAAATCATACTGCTTTTTCAGACCAGAGGAGCTTTTAAATACTTTTAAAAACTCCCTTTTTGTTTTGTCCGCACGGCAAGAATTGGGAATAATAATAATTCTTAGAGCGCTGTTTTGAGACTTTTTAGCACATATTTTAAAGTAGATGCTCTAATTTTAAAGAGGACCTTGAGTGACATAAGTGTAAAATGATTGGTCAAGCACGCGATTTTTCAAAAACCTGCTAGCCGTATAAATCAGACAACACAAACAAAAGCTTGTATTGCAAAAAAAAAAAGAAGAAAACACAGACAAAAATACCAACCAGTCCAGCGATGTTGCGATACCAACCACCAGCTGGCTTACTTCACTTTAACATTCCTATTGGCACACACAAATACAAAAAAGTCCTGAAATGTATGTAGCTGGTGGGGGAGATCCTCAGTGGGCAGTTCCTCTCAGGTATTCTCCAGAATTGCCTGGTCACAAAACACCTTTAGTTTTTTAAAAGTGCAATCTGTTGGTCAGTGGTGGCTGTCAGAAACATTTGTTGTGCTCCTGAATGTGACATAAGATGCATGCATTGTATTTGACTGATGATTCAAATGCCATAAAAAGTTGTAGTATAGTATGCAATAAAAAAGATACTAAAAAAGTCACAGAATATTATGCTGAAAAAGTCATAAAAATCAAGTATAGTATGTCAGAAATCACATGAAAAAATGTCATAAAATTGTAAGCTAAAAAAGTCACAGTATAATATGCTTAAAAAGTCAAGTATAGTATGCCAAAGAAAAGGTCATACTATAGTACTACTATGGTACGCTAAAAATTGTCGTTGTATAGTATGCCAAAAAGGTCAAAGTATAGTATATTAGATATTACATGGAAACATTTTATAGTATAGTATAGTATAGTATACCATAAAAATGCTGTACAAAAAGTAAATTTGTTGTTTTTATGTCTTGTTGAGAAATGTAACAAACTTGTCTTGTAATCTTGAACTTGTCTTCCTTGCAGCACCTGTCCAAGCAGTTGGAGATGTTGAGAGAGATGAACGAACAGCATGCAAAGGTGTATGAACAGCTGGATGTAACTGCCAGAGAGCTGGAGATCACTAATGAGAAACTGGTGCTGGAGAGCAAAGCCTCGCAGCAGAAAATAGACAGGTGATCGCACACTGTTGCAAAACACATCAGTAACAAGAATTATGTCACAGGTCACCCTCGTCATCATCACATTACATAGGTCTTAAAAGCCACTTTGAAGCCAAACGAGTATTAACCAACTAAAACTAGGAGGTAACTTGGTATGTACATTGCCCAATATTTTTGCTTAACCCTTGGAAACCTGAGCAACATAGCCTGATTTCTCAAAAATTAGCAAGAAATTCATAAAAAGTTACAAGAAAATTGCCTATAAAATAGGCAATAAATAAATAAATAGTAAGGAAAGGAAACATGAGAATTACCATAAGGAAGTGCAAAAAATAAGATAATGTTTTCCCCCTTTCATACATTTTAAATATATTATTATAGGAATTATAAGTATATATTTTCTTGGACTTTTTTTTCTTTTTTGGATAATATCTAATAATCTCCTTCACAATCTCCCCAATACTTTTCTTTTCACCCTTTTCTTTAAAAAAAAAAAAAAATAGTTTTGTTGACATTTCTTGCCCAGTTGCACATTGCCTTTTTCCCCATGTTTTAAAAAGAAATCAAACCAATTGTCCCAGGTTCTATAGGTTTAAATTCTTGTGAAAGGTGCCTGAAAACAGCACAACAAAACTGATGTCGATCAGGGTAGGCCACTCTACCAGGGCAGATAAAGGGGACTTAACATTTTTGTTTACTTTGCAGTTTCATAATCACAATCAGGGATAAAGTTCTTTGCTAATCATATTAGTGGTCTTAATGCTAAAGATTTCAATGGTTGCCCCTGTGCTTTCTAAATATTCCCCTTCACATTCTTTATGTTGTAACAGTGGCTCACTGTAGCTTTAGGTGAATGGCATGCTAAGCAAAGAGAGAATTAAGTCACCTGAATAGTGACTAAGCAGCACTGAGAAAATTGTTGTGTGTGTGTGTGCACAGGTTGACAGGCACCATGGAGACCTTGCAGGGTCAGGTGGACAGCCTGTCCGCTCGGGTTGAAGAGCTACGAACTCTGGAGGAGCTGAGGGTCCGCAGAGAGAAGAAGGAACGGCGCAAGACTGTGCACTCCTTCCCCTGCCTCAAAGAGCTCTGCACTGCGCCAAGGTCACTAACTGTCAATAGCTTATCCTCTTCTTTTTTTTTTAAGATTACTTTTTTGGCTTTTGCCTTTATTTGAGACAGGACAGATATAGTGTTAAAGGGGGAGAGAGAGTGAGGATGACATGCAGCAAAGGGCTTAGGCCAAAAACGAATCCGTGGCCGCTGTGCAAGGACACAGCCTCTGTACATGGGGCGCCCGCCCTACAAACTGAGCTACTGGGCGCCCCAAAAATGTATCTTCTAATATAAAGTGTAAAAGTACAGAAAGGCACTTTGTTTGCACAGATTAGTATGTTGCTAATACTTGCTGCAACACATGATTTGATTGCTCTGCAGGATATCTGATAAGTTGATTGAAGTCATTCTGTTGTTGCACTGCTGTGCAAAGCAAAAACTCAGTAACCACATTTTTGGCCAAAATTTTGTTAAATATGAGTGACTTTATGACTTTGACTTCTTGCCTTATCATATAAATAATTATACCATCAGATATATAATTAGGGGGACAGCAAAGGGAAAGTTGCAACAACTAGAAAACCTGAGGCAAAACCAAACTGCTGTAACTCTGCTCAACCTAGTTAACGTGAGGCTCACCGGTGAGATGCCTTAGCCAAAGCTTATTCACCACATTCTCGTTTCTAGCGGTTGAAAAAACAATTTTGATTCTACAACAAAAACCAAGTAACACCAGATAAATTTGTCCTACACAAAATTAACTAGCCTAACTGAGCAGAGTAATGTTTAATGTTAATGTGATGTTTTTGGCTGGTTTTTCGTCACAATATACTATGACGTGTCTCAGCATGCTTTTTTATGTGGTTTTCAGCTGTTTTTGGGACATGTCATTCTTTGACATTTTTGCCATGCTATAGAATTCCTGTTTAGGTAATTTTTTTGAAATCCCATATTGTGGTGTTTTAGGCCATTTTTCCATCCATCCACCTATTTTCTTCCGCTTATCTGGAGTCGGGTCGTGGGGGCAGCAGCCTAAGCAGGGAAGCCCAGACTTCCCTCTCCCCAGCCACTTCATCCAGCTCTTCCCGGGGGATCCCGAGGCGTTCTGGGCCAGCTGAGAGACATAGTCTCTCCAGCGTGTCCTGGGTCTTCCCCGGGGTCTCCTACCAGTGGGACGTGCCCTGAGCACCTCACCAGGGAGGCGTCCGGGAGGCATCCTAATTAGATGCCCACGCCACCTCATCTGGCTCTTCTCAACGCGGAGGAGCAGCGGCTCTACTCCGAGCTCCTTCAGGATGACTGAGCTTCTCACCCTATCTCGAAGGGAGAGCCCAGCCACCCTACGAAAGAAAGCTCACTTCGGCTGCTTGTTCTTTCGGTCCCTACCCAAAGCTCGTCGCCGTAGGTGAGGGTAGGAACGAAGATTGACCTTTCGGCTCAGCTACCTCTTCACCTGTCGATCTCCCATCCTTCCCTCAATCATGAATAAGACCCCGAGGTACTTAATCTCCTCCACTTGGGGCAGGATCTTATCCCCGATCTGGAGGGGGCACTCCACCCTTTTCCGGCTAAGAACTATGGCCTCGGATTTGGAGGTGCTGATTCTCATCCCGGCGGCTTCACACTCGGCTGCGAACCGATCCAGTGAGAGCTGGAGGTCACGGCCTGATGAAGCCAACAGGACCGTATCATCTGCAAAGAGCAGAGACCCAATCCTGAGGTCACCAAACCAGACCCCCTCAACACTCTGGCTGCGCCTAGAAATTCTGTCCATAAAAGTTATGAACAGAATCGGTGACAAAGGGCAGCCCTGGCGGAGTCCAACCCTCACGGGAAACGAGTTTGACTTACTGCCGGCAATGCGGACTAAGCTGGCATCAGTCATACAGGGAAAGGACAGCCCGTATCAGGGAGTGGACTGTCTGGCGGACCCTCCTCTCTAGTACCCCCGAATAGACCTTACCAGGCAGGCTGAGGAGTGTGATCCCCCTGTAGTTGGAACACACCCTCTGGTCCCCCTTCTTAAAAAGAGGGACCACCACCCCTGTCTGCCAGTCCAGAGGCACTGCCCCCGATGTCCACGCAATGTTGCAGACTCGTGTCAACCACGAAAGCCCCACAACATCCAGGGCCCTAAGGAACTCCTCATCCACCCCCGGGGCCCTGCAACCGAGGAGTTTTTTGACCACCTCGGCAACCTCAGCCCCAGAGATGGAGGAGCCCACCCCCAAGTCCCCAGGCCCTGCTTCCTCACCGGAAGGCATGTCGGTGGGATTGAGAAGGTCAAGGTCAGCAGCACCCCGTCCCCACCGTACACAGTGTTGACAGAGCACTGCTCCCCCCTCCTGAGACGCGGAATGGTGGTCCAGAACCTCTTCGAAGCTGTCTGGAAGTCGTTCTCCATGGCCTCACCAAACTCCTCCCATGCCTGGGTTTTCACCTCAGCGACCGCCGTAGCTGCATTCCGCTTGGCCTGTCGGTACCTGTCTGCTGCCTCCGGAGTCCCACAGGCCAAGAAGGCCCGATAGGACTCCTTCAGCTTGACGGCATCCCTTACCGCCGTTGTCCACCAGCGGGTTCGGGTGTTGCCGCCCCTTCAGGCATCGTCCACCTTATGGCCACAGCGCCGGTCGGCCGCTTCAGCAATTGAGGCACGGAACATGGCCCACTCGGGACTGAATATCCCCCGCCTCCCCCGGGATATGGTCGAAGCTCTCCCGGAGGTGGGAGTTGAAGCTCCTTCTGACTGGAGACTCTGCCAGATGTTCCCAGCAGACCCTCACAATGCGTTTGGGTCTGCCAGGTCTGACCGGCATTGTCCCCACCATCCCGCGTCTCAGGAGTTATCGGAGTGAACTCACCACCAGGTGGTGATCAGTGTTTTAAGGTCAATTGTTCGACCTACAATATTATGGTGTTTTTCGCGATGTTTGGAACATTCTGTTCCATGGCATGTCTATACTACAGCATTCTATACTATGGCATGCTTTGGCATGTTATTTTAGGTGGTTTTCAATTGTTTTCAATAGTTTTTTGAAGGTGTCATTTGGAGACATTTTTGCCATACTATAGCCTAACTTTTTCAGTCATTTTTCAACATGCTATTTTATGCTGTTTTTGACTGTTTTTTGCAACACGCTATGCTATGACATGCATTGGCACGCTATTTTAGGTGGTTTTTTTAGCCGTTTTCAGCTGTTTTTGGAACATGTCATATTTTGACATTTTTGCCATACTATAACCTTGCATTTTCGGTTGTTTTTTCAACATGCTATATTATGCTGTTTTTGACTGTTTTTGCAAAATATAATGTCATGGCATGACTTGGCAGACTATTTTAGGTGGTTTTCACCTGTAGCTGTTTTTGGAACATGTAATTTTTGACATTTTTGCCATACTATAGCCTTGCATTTTTGGTTGTTTTTTCAACATGCTGTATTATGCTGTTTTTGACTGTTTTTGCAAAATATAATGTCATGGCATGACTTGGCAGACTATTTTAGGTGGTTTTCACCTGTAGCTGTTTTTGGAACATGTAATTTTTGACATTTTTGCCATACTGTAGCCTTGCATTTTCAGTCAGTTTTTCCAACATGGTATATTATTGTGTTTTTGGCTGTTTTTTCAGCATTCTATGCTATGGCATGCTTTGGTACATTATTATAGGTGGTTTTCAGTTGTTTTCAGCAGTTTTTGGAACATGCCATTTTTTGACATTTTTGCCATACTATAGCCTTGCATTTTCGGTCATTTTTTTCAATATGCTATATTCTGCTGTTTTGGGCTTCTTTGCAACATGCTACGCTATGGCATGCTTTGGCACGTTATATTAGATGATTCTGAATTGTTTTTAGCTGTTTTTGGAACATGGCGTTTTTTGACATTTTCGCCATACTATAGCCTTGCATTTTCGGTCATTTTTTTCAATATGCTATATTCTGCTGTTTTGGGCTTCTTTGCAACATGCTATGCTATGGCATGCTTTGGCACGTTATATTAGATGATTCTGAATTGTTTTTAGCTGTTTTTGGAACATGGCATTTTTTGACATTTTTGCCATACTATAGCCTTGCATTTTTGGTCATTTTTTCAACATGCTATAATTTTGTGGGTTTTTTTGCTGTTTTTGCAGCAATCTATACTATGGCATGCTTTGGCATGTTATTTTAGATAGTTTTCAGTTGTTTTTAGCTGTTTTTGGAACGTGGCATTTTTTGACATTTTTCCCATACTATAGCCTTGCATTTTCGGTCATTTTTTTCAACATGCTATATTATTGTGTTCTTGGCCATTTTTACAACATGCTATGCTATGGCATGCATTGGCATGCTATTTTAGATTGTTTTCAGTTGTTTTTAGCTGTGTTGGGAACGTGGCATTTTTTTTACATTTTTGGCATACTATAGCCTTGCATTTTCGGTAATTTTTTCAACATGCTATATTATTGTGTTTTTAGCTGTTTTTGCAGCATTCTATACTATGGCATGCTTTTGGCATGCTATTTTAGGTTGTTCTGAGTTGTTTTTAGCTGTTTTTGAAACATGCCATTTTTTGACATTTTTGCCATACTATAGCCTTGCATTTTCGGTCATTTTTTCAACATGCTATATTATTGTGTTTTTAGCTGTTTTTGCAACATTCTATACTATGGCATGCTTTGGCATGTTATTTTAGGTTGTTCTGAGTTGTTTTTAGCTGTTTTTGGAACATGTCATTTTTTGACATTTTTGCCATACTATAGCCTTGCATTTTCGGTCATTTTTTCAACATGCTATATTATTGTATTTTTAGTTGTTTTTGCAGCATTCTATACTATGGCATGCTTTGGCACGTTATTTTAGATTGTTTTCAGTTGTTTTTAGCTGTTTTTGGAACGTGGCATTTTTTGACATTTTTGCCATACTATAGCCTTGCAGTTTTGGTAATTTTTTCAACATGCTATATTATTGTGTTTTTAGCTGTTTTTGCAGCATTCTATACTATGGCATGCTTTTGGCATGTTATTTTAGGTTGTTCTGAGTTGTTTTTAGCTGTTTTTGAAACATGCCATTTTTTGACATTTTTGCCATACTATAGCCTTGCATTTTCGGTCATTTTTTCAACATGCTATATTATTGTGTTTTTAGCTGTTTTTGCAGCATTCTATACTATGGCATGCTTTGGCATGTTATTTTAGGTGGTTCTGAGTTGTTTTTAGCTGTTTTTGGAACATGTCATTTTTTGACATTTTTGCCATACTATAGCATTTTCGGTCATTTTTTCAACATGCTATATTATTGTATTTTTAGTTGTTTTTGCAGCATTCTATACTATGGCATGCTTTGGCATGTTATTTTAGATTGTTTTCAGTTGTTTTTAGCTGTTTTTGGAACATGCCATTTTTTGACATTTTTGCCATACTATAGCCTTGCATTTTCGGTCATTTTTTCAACATGCTATATTATTGTGTTTTTAGTTGTTTTTGCAGCATTCTATGCTATGGCATGCTTTGGCATGTTATTTTAGGTGGTTCTGAGTTGTTTTTAACTGTTTTTGGAACATGGCATTTTTTGACATTTTTGCCATACTATAGCCTTGCATTTTCTGTCATTTTTTTCAACATGCTATATTATTGTGTTTTTAGTTGTTTTTGCAGCATTCTATGCTATGGCATGCTTTGGCATGTTATTTTAGGTGGTTCTGAGTTGTTTTTAGCTGTTTTTGGAACGTGGCATTTTTTGACATTTTTGCCATACTATAGCCTTGCAGTTTTGGTAATTTTTTCAACATCCTATATTATCGTGTTTTTAGCTGTTTTTGCAGCATTCTATACTATGGCATGCTTTGGCATGTTATCTTAGGTTGTTCTGAGTTGTTTTTAGCTGTTTTTGGAACATGCCATTTTTTGACATTTTTGCCATACTATAGCCTTGCATCTTTGGTCATTTTTTCAACATCTTATATTATCGTGTTTTTAGCTGTTTTTGCAGCATTCTATACTATGGCATGCTTTGGCATGTTATTTTAGGTGGTTCTGAGTTGTTTTTAGCTGTTTTTGGAACATGCCATTTTTTGACATTTTTGCCATACTATAGCCTTGCATTTTCGGTCATTTTTTCAACATGCTATATTATTGTGTTTTTAGCTGTTTTTGCAACATTCTATACTATGGCATGCTTTGGCATGTTATTTTAGGTTGTTCTGAGTTGTTTTTAGCTGTTTTTGGAACATGCCATTTTTTGACATTTTTGCCATACTATAGCCTTGCATTTTCGGTCATTTTTTCAACATGCTATATTATTGTGTTTTTAGCTGTTTTTGCAGCATTCTATACTATGGCATGCTTTGGCATGTTATTTTAGGTGGTTCTGAGTTGTTTTTAACTGTTTTTGGAACGTGCCATTTTTTGACATTTTTGCCATACTATAGCCTTGCATTTTCTGTCATTTTTTTCAACGTGCTATATTATTGTATTTTTAGCTGTTTTTGCAGCATTCTATACTATGGCATGCTTTGGCATGTTATTTTAGGTGGTTCTGAGTTGTTTTTAGCTGTTTTTGGAACGTGGCATTTTTTGACATTTTTGCCATACTATAGCCTTGCATTTTCGGTCATTTTTTCAACATGCTATATTTATATGTTTTTGGCTGTTTTTGTAGCAATCTATGCTATGGCATTCTTTGGCATGTTATTTTAGATTGTTTTCAGTTGTTTTTAGCTGTTTTTGGAACGTGCCATTTTTTGACATTTTTGCCATACTATAGCCTTGCATTTTCGGTCATTTTTTCAACATGCTATATTATTGTGTTTTTAGCTGTTTTTGCAGCATTCTATACTATGGCATGCTTTGGCATGTTATTTTAGGTGGTTCTGAGTTGTTTTTAGCTGTTTTTGGAACATGGCATTTTTTGACATTTTTGCCATACTATAGCCTTGCATTTTCTGTCATTTTTTTCAACATGCTATATTATTGTGTTTTTAGTTGTTTTTGCAGCATTCTATGCTATGGCATGCTTTGGCATGTTATTTTAGGTGGTTCTGAGTTGTTTTTAGCTGTTTTTGGAACGTGGCATTTTTTGACATTTTTGCCATACTATAGCCTTGCAGTTTTGGTAATTTTTTCAACATCCTATATTATCGTGTTTTTAGCTGTTTTTGCAGCATTCTATACTATGGCATGCTTTGGCATGTTATCTTAGTTTGTTCTGAGTTGTTTTTAGCTGTTTTTGGAACATGCCATTTTTTGACATTTTTGCCATACTATAGCCTTGCATCTTTGGTCATTTTTTCAACATGCTATATTATTGTGTTTTTAACTGTTTTTGCAGCATTCTATGCTATGGCATGCTTTGGCATGTTATTTTAGGTTGTTCTGAGTTGTTTTTAACTGTTTTTGGAACAAGCCATTTTTTGACATTTTTGCCATACTATAGCCTTGCATTTTCGGTCATTTTTTCAACATGCTATATTATTGTGTTTTTAGCTGTTTTTGCAGCATTCTATACTATGGCATGCTTTGGCATGTTATTTTAGGTGGTTCTGAGTTGTTTTTAACTGTTTTTGGAACGTGCCATTTTTTGACATTTTTGCCATACTATAGCCTTGCATTTTCGGTCATTTTTTCAACATGCTATATTATTGTGTTTTTAGCTGTTTTTGCAGCATTCTATACTATGGCATGCTTTGGCATGTTATTTTAGGTGGTTCTGAATTGTTTTTAGCTGTTTTTGGAACATGGCGTTTTTTGACATTTTCGCCATACTATAGCCTTGCATTTTCGGTCATTTTTTTCAATATGCTATATTCTGCTGTTTTGGGCTTCTTTGCAACATGCTATGCTATGGCATTCTTTGGCATGTTATTTTAGATTGTTTTCAGTTGTTTTTAGCTGTTTTTGGAACGTGCCATTTTTTGACATTTTTGCCATACTATAGCCTTGCATTTTCGGTCATTTTTTCAACATGCTATATTATTGTGTTTTTAGCTGTTTTTGCAGCATTCTATACTATGGCATGCTTTTGGCATGCTATTTTAGGTTGTTCTGAGTTGTTTTTAGCTGTTTTTGAAACATGCCATTTTTTGACATTTTTGCCATACTATAGCCTTGCATTTTCGGTCATTTTTTCAACATGCTATATTATTGTGTTTTTAGCTGTTTTTGCAACATTCTATACTATGGCATGCTTTGGCATGTTATTTTAGGTTGTTCTGAGTTGTTTTTAGCTGTTTTTGGAACATGTCATTTTTTGACATTTTTGCCATACTATAGCCTTGCATTTTCGGTCATTTTTTCAACATGCTATATTATTGTATTTTTAGTTGTTTTTGCAGCATTCTATACTATGGCATGCTTTGGCACGTTATTTTAGATTGTTTTCAGTTGTTTTTAGCTGTTTTTGGAACGTGGCATTTTTTGACATTTTTGCCATACTATAGCCTTGCAGTTTTGGTAATTTTTTCAACATGCTATATTATTGTGTTTTTAGCTGTTTTTGCAGCATTCTATACTATGGCATGCTTTTGGCATGTTATTTTAGGTTGTTCTGAGTTGTTTTTAGCTGTTTTTGAAACATGCCATTTTTTGACATTTTTGCCATACTATAGCCTTGCATTTTTGGTCATTTTTCAACATGCTATATTATTGTGTTTTTAGCTGTTTTTGCAGCATTCTATACTATGGCATGCTTTGGCATGTTATTTTAGGTTGTTCTGAGTTGTTTTTAGCTGTTTTTGGAACATGTCATTTTTTGACATTTTTGCCATACTATAGCCTTGCATTTTCGGTCATTTTTTCAACATGCTATATTATTGTATTTTTAGTTGTTTTTGCAGCATTCTATACTATGGCATGCTTTGGCATGTTATTTTAGATTGTTTTCAGTTGTTTTTAGCTGTTTTTGGAACATGGCATTTTTTGACATTTTTGCCATACTATAGCCTTGCATTTTCGGTCATTTTTTCAACATGCTATATTATTGTGTTTTTAGTTGTTTTTGCAGCATTCTATGCTATGGCATGCTTTGGCATGTTATTTTAGGTGGTTCTGAGTTGTTTTTAGCTGTTTTTGGAACATGGCATTTTTTGACATTTTTGCCATACTATAGCCTTGCATTTTCGGTCATTTTTTTCAACATGCTATATTATTGTGTTTTTAGTTGTTTTTGCAGCATTCTATGCTATGGCATGCTTTGGCATGTTATTTTAGGTGGTTCTGAGTTGTTTTTAGCTGTTTTTGGAACGTGGCATTTTTTGACATTTTTGCCATACTATAGCCTTGCATTTTTGGTTATTTTTCAACATGCTATATTTATATGTTTTTGGCTGTTTTTGCAGCAATCTATACTATGGCATTCTTTGGCATGTTATTTTAGATTGTTTTCAGTTGTTTTTAGCTGTTTTTGGAACGTGGCATTTTTTGACATTTTTGCCATACTATAGCCTTGCATTTTCGGTCATTTTTTCAACATGCTATATTATTGTGTTTTTAGCTGTTTTTGCAGCATTCTATACTATAGCATGCTTTGGCATGTTATTTTAGGTGGTTCTGAGTTGTTTTTAACTGTTTTTGGAACGTGGCATTTTTTGACATTTTTGCCATACTATAGCCTTGCATTTTCTGTCATTTTTTTCAACATGCTATATTATTGTGTTTTTAGTTGTTTTTGCAGCATTCTATGCTATGGCATGCTTTGGCATGTTATTTTAGGTGGTTCTGAGTTGTTTTAGCTGTTTTTGGAACGTGGCATTTTTTGACATTTTTGCCATACTATAGCCTTGCAGTTTTGGTAATTTTTTCAACATCCTATATTATCGTGTTTTTAGCTGTTTTTGCAGCATTCTATACTATGGCATGCTTTGGCATGTTATCTTAGTTTGTTCTGAGTTGTTTTTAGCTGTTTTTGGAACATGCCATTTTTTGACATTTTTGCCATACTATAGCCTTGCATCTTTGGTCATTTTTTCAACATGCTATATTATTGTGTTTTTAACTGTTTTTGCAGCATTCTATGCTATGGCATGCTTTGGCATGTTATTTTAGGTTGTTCTGAGTTGTTTTTAACTGTTTTTGGAACAAGCCATTTTTTGACATTTTTGCCATACGAAAGCCTTGCATTTTCTGTCATTTTTTCAACATGCTATATTATTGTGTTTTTAGCTGTTTTTGCAGCATTCTATACTATGGCATGCTTTGGCATGTTATTTTAGGTGGTTCTGAGTTGTTTTTAACTGTTTTTGGAACATGCCATTTTTTGACATTTTGCCATACTATAGCCTTGCATTTTCGGTCATTTTTCAACATGCTATATTATTGTGTTTTAGCTGTTTTGCAGCATTCTATACTATGGCATGCTTTGGCATGTTATTTTAGATTGTTTTCAGTTGTTTTTAGCTGTTTTTGGAACATGCCATTTTTGACATTTTGCCATACTATAGCCTTGCATTTTCGGTCATTTTTTCAACATGCTATATTATTGTGTTTTTAGCTGTTTTTGCAGCATTCTATACTATGGCATGCTTTGGCATGTTATTTTAGGTGGTTCTGAGTTGTTTTTAGCTGTTTTTGGAACATGGCATTTTTTGACATTTTTGCCATACTATAGCCTTGCATTTTCTGTCATTTTTTTCAACATGCTATATTATTGTGTTTTTAGTTGTTTTTGCAGCATTCTATACTATGGCATGCTTTGGCATGTTATTTTAGGTGGTACTGAGTTGTTTTTAGCTGTTTTTGAACGTGGCATTTTTGACATTTTTACCATACTATAGCCTTGCAGTTTTGGTAATTTTTTCAACATCCTATATTATCGTGTTTTTAGCTGTTTTTGCAGCATTCTATACTATGGCATGCTTTGGCATGTTATCTTAGTTTGTTCTGAGTTGTTTTTAGCTGTTTTTGGAACATGCCATTTTTTGCCATTTTGCCATACTATAGCCTTGCATCTTTGGTCATTTTTTCAACATGCTATATTATTGTGTTTTAACTGTTTTGCAGCATTCTATGCTATGGCATGCTTTGGCATGTTATTTTAGGTTGTTCTGAGTTGTTTTTAACTGTTTTTGGAACATGCCATTTTTGACATTTTGCCATACTATAGCCTTGCATTTTCGGTCATTTTTTCAACATGCTATATTATTGTGTTTTTAGCTGTTTTTGCAGCATTCTATACGATGGCATGCTTTGGCATGTTATTTTAGGTGGTTCTGAGTTGTTTTAACTGTTTTTGAACATGCCATTTTTGACATTTTTGCCATACTATAGCCTTGCATTTTCGGTCATTTTTTCAACATGCTATATTATTGTGTTTTTAGCTGTTTTTGCAGCATTCTATACGATGGCATGCTTTGGCATGTTATTTTAGGTGGTTCTGAGTTGTTTTTAACTGTTTTTGGAACGTGCCATTTTTGACATTTTGCCATACTATAGCCTTGCATTTTCGGTCATTTTTTCAACATGCTATATTATTGTGTTTTTAGCTGTTTTTGCAGCATTCTATACTATGGCATGCTTTGGCATGTTATTTTAGGTGGTTCTGAGTTGTTTTTAGCTGTTTTTGGAACATGGCATTTTTTGACATTTTTGCCATACTATAGCCTTGCATTTTCTGTCATTTTTTTCAACATGCTATATTATTGTGTTTTTAGTTGTTTTTGCAGCATTCTATACTATGGCATGCTTTGGCATGTTATTTTAGGTGGTACTGAGTTGTTTTTAGCTGTTTTTGGAACGTGGCATTTTTTGACATTTTTGCCATACTATAGCCTTGCAGTTTTGGTAATTTTTTCAACATCCTATATTATCGTGTTTTTAGCTGTTTTTGCAGCATTCTATACTATGGCATGCTTTGGCATGTTATCTTAGTTTGTTCTGAGTTGTTTTTAGCTGTTTTTGGAACATGCCATTTTTTGACATTTTTGCCATACTATAGCCTTGCATCTTTGGTCATTTTTTCAACATGCTATATTATTGTGTTTTTAGCTGTTTTTGCAGCATTCTATACTATGGCATGCTTTGGCATGTTATTTTAGGTGGTTCTGAGTTGTTTTTAACTGTTTTTGGAACGTGCCATTTTTTGACATTTTTGCCATACTATAGCCTTGCATTTTCGGTCATTTTTTCAACATGCTATATTATTGTGTTTTTAGCTGTTTTTGCAGCATTCTATACGATGGCATGCTTTGGCATGTTATTTTAGGTGGTTCTGAGTTGTTTTTAACTGTTTTTGGAACATGCCATTTTTTGACATTTTTGCCATACTATAGCCTTGCATTTTCGGTCATTTTTTCAACATGCTATATTATTGTGTTTTTAGTTGTTTTTGCAGCATTCTATGCTATGGCATGCTTTGGCATGTTATTTTAGGTGGTTCTGAGTTGTTTTAAGCTGTTTTTGGAACGTGGCATTTTTTGACATTTTTGCCATACTATAGCCTTGCATTTTCGGTCATTTTTTCAACATGCTATATTTATATGTTTTTGGCTGTTTTTGCAGCAATCTATACTATGGCATTCTTTGGCATGTTATTTTAGATTGTTTTCAGTTGTTTTTAGCTGTTTTTGGAACGTGGCATTTTTTGACATTTTTGCCATACTATAGCCTTGCATTTTCGGTCATTTTTTCAACATGCTATATTATTGTGTTTTTAGCTGTTTTTGCAGCATTCTATACTATAGCATGCTTTGGCATGTTATTTTAGGTGGTTCTGAGTTGTTTTTAACTGTTTTTGGAACGTGGCATTTTTTGACATTTTTGCCATACTATAGCCTTGCATTTTCTGTCATTTTTTTCAACATGCTATATTATTGTGTTTTTAGTTGTTTTTGCAGCATTCTATGCTATGGCATGCTTTGGCATGTTATTTTAGGTGGTTCTGAGTTGTTTTTAGCTGTTTTTGGAACGTGGCATTTTTTGACATTTTTGCCATACTATAGCCTTGCAGTTTTGGTAATTTTTTCAACATCCTATATTATCGTGTTTTTAGCTGTTTTTGCAGCATTCTATACTATGGCATGCTTTGGCATGTTATCTTAGTTTGTTCTGAGTTGTTTTTAGCTGTTTTTGGAACATGCCATTTTTTGCCATTTTTGCCATACTATAGCCTTGCATCTTTGGTCATTTTTTCAACATGCTATATTATTGTGTTTTTAACTGTTTTTGCAGCATTCTATGCTATGGCATGCTTTGGCATGTTATTTTAGGTTGTTCTGAGTTGTTTTTAACTGTTTTTGGAACAAGCCATTTTTGACATTTTGCCATACTATAGCCTTTGCATTTTCTGTCATTTTTCAACATGCTATATTATTGTGTTTTTAGCTGTTTTTGCAGCATTCTATACTATGGCATGCTTTGGCATGTTATTTTAGGTGGTTCTGAGTTGTTTTTAACTGTTTTTGGAACGTGCCATTTTTTGACATTTTTGCCATACTATAGCCTTGCATTTTCGGTCATTTTTTCAACATGCTATATTATTGTGTTTTTAGTTGTTTTGCAGCATTCTATGCTATGGCATGCTTTGGCATGTTATTTTAGGTGGTTCTGAGTTGTTTTAGCTGTTTTTGGAACATGCCATTTTTTGACATTTTTCCCATACTATAGCCTTGCATTTTCGGTCATTTTTTTCAACATGCTATATTATTGTGTTCTTGGCCATTTTTACAACATGCTATGCTATGGCATGCATTGGCATGCTATTTTAGATTGTTTTCAGTTGTTTTTAGCTGTGTTGGGAACGTGGCATTTTTTTTTACATTTTTGGCATACTATAGCCTTGCATTTTCGGTCATTTTTTCAACATGCTATATTTATATGTTTTTGGCTGTTTTTGCAGCAATCTATACTATGGCATTCTTTGGCATGTTATTTTAGATTGTTTTCAGTTGTTTTTAGCTGTTTTTGGAACGTGGCATTTTTTGACATTTTTGCCATACTATAGCCTTGCATTTTCGGTCATTTTTTCAACATGCTATATTATTGTGTTTTTAGCTGTTTTTGCAACATTCTATACTATGGCATGCTTTGGCATGTTATTTTAGGTGGTTCTGAGTTGTTTATAGCTGTTTTTGGAACATGCCATTTTTTGACATTTTTGCCATACTATAGCCTTGCATTTTCGGTCATTTTTTCAACATGCTATATTATTGTGTTTTTAGCTGTTTTTGCAGCATTCTATACTATGGCATGCTTTGGTATGTTATTTTAGATTGTTTTCAGTTGTTTTTAGCTGTTTTTGGAACAAGCCATTTTTTGACATTTTTGCCATACTATAGCCTTGCATTTTCGGTCATTTTTTCAACATGCTATATTATTGTGTTTTTAGCTGTTTTTGCAGCATTCTATACTATGGCATGCTTTGGCATGTTATCTTAGGTTGTTCTGAGTTGTTTTTAGCTGTTTTTGGAACATGCCATTTTTTGACATTTTTGCCATACTATAGCCTTGCATCTTTGGTCATTTTTTCAACATCTTATATTATCGTGTTTTTAGCTGTTTTTGCAGCATTCTATACTATGGCATGCTTTGGCATGTTATTTTAGGTTGTTCTGAGTTGTTTTTAGCTGTTTTTGGAACATGCCATTTTTTGACATTTTTGCCATACTATAGCCTTGCATTTTCGGTCATTTTTTCAACATGCTATATTTATATGTTTTTGGCTGTTTTTGCAGCAATCTATACTATGGCATTCTTTGGCATGTTATTTTAGATTGTTTTCAGTTGTTTTTAGCTGTTTTTGGAACGTGGCATTTTTTGACATTTTTGCCATACTATAGCCTTGCATTTTCGGTCATTTTTTCAACATGCTATATTATTGTGTTTTTAGCTGTTTTTGCAACATTCTATACTATGGCATGCTTTGGCATGTTATTTTAGGTGGTTCTGAGTTGTTTATAGCTGTTTTTGGAACATGCCATTTTTTGACATTTTTGCCATACTATAGCCTTGCATTTTCGGTCATTTTTTCAACATGCTATATTATTGTGTTTTTAGCTGTTTTTGCAGCATTCTATACTATGGCATGCTTTGGTATGTTATTTTAGATTGTTTTCAGTTGTTTTTAGCTGTTTTTGGAACATGTCATTTTTTGACATTTTTGCCATACTATAGCCTTGCATTTTCGGTCATTTTTTCAACATGCTATATTATTGTGTTTTTAGTTGTTTTTGCAGCATTCTATGCTATGGCATGCTTTGGCATGTTATTTTAGGTGGTTCTGAGTTGTTTTTAGCTGTTTTTGGAACATGGCATTTTTTGACATTTTTGCCATACTATAGCCTTGCATTTTCGGTCATTTTTTCAACATGCTATATTATTGTGTTTTTAGCTGTTTTTGCAGCATTCTATACTATGGCATGCTTTGGCATGTTATTTTAGGTGGTTCTGAGTTGTTTTTAACTGTTTTTGGAACGTGCCATTTTTTGACATTTTTGCCATACTATAGCCTTGCATTTTCGGTCATTTTTTCAACATGCTATATTATTGTGTTTTTAGTTGTTTTTGCAGCATTCTATGCTATGGCATGCTTTGGCATGTTATTTTAGGTGGTTCTGAGTTGTTTTTAGCTGTTTTTGGAACATGCCATTTTTTGACATTTTTCCCATACTATAGCCTTGCATTTTCGGTCATTTTTTTCAACATGCTATTTTATTGTGTTCTTAGCTGTTTTACAACATGCTATGCTATGGCATGCATTGGCATGCTATTTTAGATTGTTTTCAGTTGTTTTTAGCTGTGTTGGGAACGTGGCATTTTTTTTTACATTTTTGGCATACTATAGCCTTGCATTTTCGGTCATTTTTTCAACATGCTATATTTATATGTTTTTGGCTGTTTTTGCAGCAATCTATACTATGGCATTCTTTGGCATGTTATTTTAGATTGTTTTCAGTTGTTTTTAGCTGTTTTTGGAACGTGGCATTTTTTGACATTTTTGCCATACTATAGCCTTGCATTTTCGGTCATTTTTTCAACATGCTATATTATTGTGTTTTTAGCTGTTTTTGCAGCATTCTATACTATGGCATGCTTTGGCATGTTATTTTAGGTGGTTCTGAGTTGTTTATAGCTGTTTTTGGAACATGCCATTTTTTGACATTTTTGCCATACTATAGCCTTGCATTTTCGGTCATTTTTTCAACATGCTATATTATTGTGTTTTTAGCTGTTTTTGCAGCATTCTATACTATGGCATGCTTTGGTATGTTATTTTAGATTGTTTTCAGTTGTTTTTAGCTGTTTTTGGAACAAGCCATTTTTTGACATTTTTGCCATACTATAGCCTTGCATTTTCGGTCATTTTTTCAACATGCTATATTATTGTGTTTTTAGTTGTTTTTGCAGCATTCTATGCTATGGCATGCTTTGGCATGTTATTTTAGGTGGTTCTGAGTTGTTTTTAGCTGTTTTTGGAACATGCCATTTTTTGACATTTTTGCCATACTATAGCCTTGCATTTTCGGTCATTTTTTCAACATGCTATATTATTGTGTTTTTAGCTGTTTTTGCAGCATTCTATGCTATGGCATGCTTTGGCATGTTATTTTAGGTGGTTCTGAGTTGTTTTTAGCTGTTTTTGGAACATGGCATTTTTTGACATTTTTGCCATACTATAGCCTTGCATTTTTGGTCATTTTTTCAACATCCTATATTATCGTGTTTTTAGCTGTTTTTCCAGCATTCTATACCATGGCATGCTTTGGCATGTTATTTTAGGTGGTTCTGAGTTGTTTTTAGCTGTTTTTGGAACGTGGCATTTTTGACATTTTTGCCATACTATAGCCTTGCATTTTTGGTCATTTTTTCAACATGCTATATTATCGTGTTTTTGCCCGTTTTTGCAACATTCTATGCTATGGCATGCTTTGGCATGTTATTTTAGGTGGTTCTGAGTTGTTTTTAGCTGTTTTTGGAACATGGCATTTTTTGACATTTTTGCCATACTATAGCCTTGCAGTTTTGGTAATTTTTTCAACATCCTATATTATCGTGTTTTTAGCTGTTTTTGCAGCATTCTATACCATGGCATGCTTTGGCATGTTATCTTAGTTTGTTCTGATTATTTTTAGCTGTTTTTGGAACATGCCATTTTTTGACATTTTTGCCATACTATAGCCTTGCATTTTCGGTCATTTTTTCAACATGCTATATTATTGTGTTTTTAGTTGTTTTTGCAGCATTCTATGCTATGGCATGCTTTGGCATGTTATTTTAGGTGGTTCTGAGTTGTTTTTAGCTGTTTTTGGAACGTGGCATTTTTTGACATTTTTGCCATACTATAGCCTTGCAGTTTTGGTAATTTTTTCAACATCCTATATTATCGTGTTTTTAGCTGTTTTTGCAGCATTCTATACTATGGCATGCTTTGGCATGTTATTTTAGGTGGTTCTGAGTTGTTTTTAGCTGTTTTTGGAACATGGCATTTTTTGACATTTTTGCCATACTATAGCCTTGCATTTTCGGTCATTTTTTCAACATGCTATATTATCGTGTTTTTGCCCGTTTTTGCAACATTCTATGCTATGGCATGCTTTGGCATGTTATTTTAGGTGGTTCTGAGTTGTTTTTAGCTGTTTTTGGAACATGGCATTTTTTGACATTTTTGCCATACTATAGCCTTGCAGTTTTGGTAATTTTTTCAACATCCTATATTATCGTGTTTTTAGCTGTTTTTGCAGCATTCTATACTATGGCATGCTTTGGCATGTTATCTTAGTTTGTTCTGAGTTGTTTTTAGCTGTTTTTGGAACATGCCATTTTTTGACATTTTTGCCATACTATAGCCTTGCATCTTTGGTCATTTTTTCAACATGCTATATTATTGTGTTTTTAACTGTTTTTGCAGCATTCTATGCTATGGCATGCTTTGGCATGTTATTTTAGGTTGTTCTGAGTTGTTTTTAACTGTTTTTGGAACATGCCATTTTTTGACATTTTTGCCATACTATAGCCTTGCATTTTCGGTCATTTTTTCAACATGCTATATTATTGTGTTTTTAGCTGTTTTTGCAGCATTCTATACTATGGCATGCTTTGGCATGTTATTTTAGGTGGTTCTGAGTTGTTTTTAACTGTTTTTGGAACATGCCATTTTTGACATTTTGCCATACTATAGCCTTGCATTTTCGGTCATTTTTTCAACATGCTATATTATTGTGTTTTTAGCTGTTTTTGCAACATTCTATACTATGGCATGCTTTGGCATGTTATTTTAGGTGGTTCTGAGTTGTTTTTAGCTGTTTTTGGAACATGCCATTTTTTGACATTTTTGCCATACTATAGCCTTGCATTTTCGGTCATTTTTTCAACATGCTATATTATTGTGTTTTTAGCTGTTTTTGCAACATTCTATACTATGGCATGCTTTGGCATGTTATTTTAGGTGGTTCTGAGTTGTTTTTAGCTGTTTTTGGAACATGGCATTTTTTGACATTTTTGCCATACTATAGCCTTGCATTTTCGGTCATTTTTTCAACATGCTATATTATTGTGTTTTTAGCTGTTTTTGCAGCATTCTATACGATGGCATGCTTTGGCATGTTATTTTAGGTGGTTCTGAGTTGTTTTTAACTGTTTTTGGAACATGCCATTTTTTGACATTTTTGCCATACTATAGCCTTGCATTTTCGGTCATTTTTTCAACATGCTATATTATTGTGTTTTAGCTGTTTTTGCAGCATTCTATACTATGGCATGCTTTGGCATGTTATTTTAGGTGGTTCTGAGTTGTTTTAGCTGTTTTTGGAACATGGCATTTTTGACATTTTGCCATACTATAGCCTTGCATTTTCGGTCATTTTTTCAACATGCTATATTATTGTGTTTTTAGCTGTTTTTGCAGCATTCTATACTATGGCATGCTTTGGCATGTTATTTTAGGTTGTTCTGAGTTGTTTTTAGCTGTTTTTGGAACGTGGCATTTTTTGACATTTTTGCCATACTATAGCCTTGCATTTTCGGTCATTTTTTTCAACATGCTATATTATTGTGTTTTTAGTTGTTTTTGCAGCATTCTATGCTATGGCATGCTTTGGTATGTTATTTTAGGTGGTTCTGAGTTGTTTTTAGCTGTTTTTGGAACGTGGCATTTTTTGACATTTTTGCCATACTATAGCCTTGCAGTTTTGGTAATTTTTTCAACATCCTATATTATCGTGTTTTTAGCTGTTTTTGCAGCATTCTATACTATGGCATGCTTTGGCATGTTATTTTAGGTGGTTCTGAGTTGTTTTTAGCTGTTTTTGGAACATGGCATTTTTTGACATTTTTGCCATACTATAGCCTTGCATTTTCGGTCATTTTTTCAACATGCTATATTATTGTGTTTTTAGCTGTTTTTGCAGCATTCTATACGATGGCATGCTTTGGCATGTTATTTTAGTTTGTTCTGAGTTGTTTTTAGCTGTTTTTGGAACATGCCATTTTTTGACATTTTTGCCATACTATAGCCTTGCATCTTTGGTCATTTTTTCAACATGCTATATTATTGTGTTTTTAACTGTTTTTGCAGCATTCTATGCTATGGCATGCTTTGGCATGTTATTTTAGGTTGTTCTGAGTTGTTTTTAACTGTTTTTGGAACATGCCATTTTTTGACATTTTTGCCATACTATAGCCTTGCATTTTCGGTCATTTTTTCAACATGCTATATTATTGTGTTTTTAGCTGCTTTTGCAGCATTCTATGCTATGGCATGCTTTGGCATGTTATTTTAGGTGGTTCTGAGTTGTTTTTAACTGTTTTTGGAACGTGCCATTTTTTGACATTTTTGCCATACTATAGCCTTGCATTTTCGGTCAGTTTTTCAACATGCTATATTATTGTGTTTTTAGCTGTTTTTGCAGCATTCTATACGATGGCATGCTTTGGCATGTTATTTTAGGTGGTTCTGAGTTGTTTTTAGCTGTTTTTGAACATGCCATTTTTTGACATTTTTGCCATACTATAGCCTTGCATTTTCGGTCATTTTTTCAACATGCTATATTATTGTGTTTTTAGCTGTTTTTGCAACATTCTATACTATGGCATGCTTTGGCATGTTAATTTAGGTTGTTCTGAGTTGTTTTTAACTGTTTTTGGAACATGGCATTTTTTGACATTTTTGCCATACTATAGCCTTGCATTTTCGGTCATTTTTTCAACATGCTATATTATTGTGTTTTTAGCTGTTTTTGCAGCATTCTATACTATGGCATGCTTTGGCATGTTATTTTAGGTGGTTCTGAGTTGTTTTTAACTGTTTTTGGAACGTGGCATTTTTTGACATTTTTGCCATACTATAGCCTTGCATTTTCGGTCATTTTTCAACATGCTATATTATTGTGTTTTTAGCTGTTTTTGCAGCATTCTATGCTATGGCATGCTTTGGCATGTTATTTTAGGTGGTTCTGAGTTGTTTTAGCTGTTTTGGAACATGGCATTTTTGACATTTTGCCATACTATAGCCTTGCATTTTCGGTCATTTTTTCAACATGCTATATTATTGTGTTTTAGCTGTTTTGCAGCATTCTATACTATGGCATGCTTTGGCATGTTATTTTAGGTGGTTCTGAGTTGTTTTTAGCTGTTTTTGGAACATGGCATTTTTTGACATTTTTGCCATACTATAGCCTTGCATTTTCGGTCATTTTTTCAACATGCTATATTATTGTGTTTTTAGCTGTTTTTGCAGCATTCTATACTATGGCATGCTTTGGCATGTTATTTTAGGTGGTTCTGAGTTGTTTTTAGCTGTTTTTGGAACATGGCATTTTTTGACATTTTTGCCATACTATAGCCTTGCATTTTCGGTCATTTTTTCAACATGCTATATTATTGTGTTTTTAGCTGTTTTTGCAGCATTCTATACTATGGCATGCTTTGGCATGTTATTTTAGGTGGTTCTGAGTTGTTTTTAACTGTTTTTGGAACGTGCCATTTTTTGACATTTTTGCCATACTATAGCCTTGCATTTTCGGTCAGTTTTTCAACATGCTATATTATTGTGTTTTTAGCTGTTTTTGCAGCATTCTATACGATGGCATGCTTTGGCATGTTATTTTAGGTGGTTCTGAGTTGTTTTAGCTGTTTTTGGAACATGGCATTTTTGACATTTTTGCCATACTATAGCCTTGCATTTTCGGTCATTTTTTCAACATGCTATATTATTGTGTTTTTAGCTGTTTTTGCAACATTCTATACTATGGCATGCTTTGGCATGTTATTTTAGATTGTTCTGAGTTGTTTTTAGCTGTTTTTGGAACATGGCATTTTTGACATTTTGCCATACTATAGCCTTGCATTTTGGTCATTTTTCAACATGCTATATTATTGTGTTTTAGCTGTTTTTGCAGCATTCTATGCTATGGCATGCTTTGGCATGTTATTTTAGGTGGTTCTGAGTTGTTTTAGCTGTTTTTGAACGTGGCATTTTTGACATTTTGCCATACTATAGCCTTGCATTTTCGGTCATTTTTTCAACATGCTATATTATTGTGTTTTTAGCTGTTTTTGCAACATTCTATACTATGGCATGCTTTGGCATGTTATTTTAGGTGGTTCTGAGTTGTTTTTAGCTGTTTTTGGAACATGGCATTTTTTGACATTTTTGCCATACTATAGCCTTGCATTTTCGGTCATTTTTTCAACATGCTATATTATTGTGTTTTTAGCTGTTTTTGCAGCATTCTATACTATGGCATGCTTTGGCATGTTATTTTAGGTGGTTCTGAGTTGTTTTTAGCTGTTTTGGAACATGGCATTTTTGACATTTTTGCCATACTATAGCCTTGCATTTTTGGTCATTTTTCAACATGCTATATTATTGTGTTTTAGCTGTTTTTGCAGCATTCTATGCTATGGCATGCTTTGGCATGTTATTTTAGTGGTTCTGAGTTGTTTTTAGCTGTTTTTGGAACATGGCATTTTTGACATTTTTGCCATACTATAGCCTTGCATTTTTGGTCATTTTTTCAACATGCTATATTATTGTGTTTTTAGCTGTTTTGCAGCATTCTATGCTATGGCATGCTTTGGCATGTTATTTTAGGTGGTTCTGAGTTGTTTTTAACTGTTTTTTTTGGAACGTGGCATTTTTTGACATTGTTGCCAAACTATAGCCTTGCATTTTTGGTCAATTTTTCAACATGCTATATTATTGTGTTTTTGGCTGTTTTTGCAGCATTCTATGCTATGGCATGCTTTGGCATGTTATTTTAGGTGGTTCTGAGTTGTTTTTAGCTGTTTTTGGAACATGGCATTTTTTGACATTTTTGCCATACTATAGCCTTGCATTTTCGGTCATTTTTTCAACATGCTATATTATTGTGTTTTTAGCTGTTTTTGCAGCATTCTATGCTATGGCATGCTTTGGCATGTTATTTTAGGTGGTTCTGAGTTGTTTTAGCTGTTTTTGGAACATGGCATTTTTGACATTTTTGCCATACTATAGCCTTGCATTTTCGGTCATTTTTCAACATGCTATATTATTGTGTTTTTAGCTGTTTTTGCAGCATTCTATACTATGGCATGCTTTGGCATGTTATTTTAGGTGGTTCTGAGTTGTTTTTAGCTGTTTTTGGAACATGGCATTTTTTGACATTTTGCCATACTATAGCCTTGCATTTTGGTCATTTTTCAACATGCTATATTATTGTGTTTTTCTGTTTTGCAGCATTCTATGCTATGGCATGCTTTGGCATGTTATTTTAGGTGGTTCTGAGTTGTTTTAGCTGTTTTTGGAACAAGCCATTTTTTGACATTTTTGCCATACTATAGCCTTGCATTTTCGGTCATTTTTTCAACATGCTATATTATTGTGTTTTTAGCTGTTTTTGCAGCATTCTATACGATGGCATGCTTTGGCATGTTATTTTAGGTGGTTCTGAGTTGTTTTTAACTGTTTTTGGAACATGCCATTTTTTGACATTTTTGCCATACTATAGCCTTGCATTTTCGGTCATTTTTTCAACATGCTATATTATTGTGTTTTTAGCTGTTTTTGCAGCATTCTATACCATGGCATGCTTTGGCATGTTATTTTAGGTGGTTCTGAGTTGTTTTTAGCTGTTTTTGGAACGTGGCATTTTTTGACATTTTTGCCATACTATAGCCTTGCATTTTGGCTCATTTTTTCAACATCCTATATTATCGTGTTTTTAGCAGTTTTTGCAGCATTCTATACTATGGCATGCTTTGGCATGTTATTTTAGGTGGTTCTGAGTTGTTTTTAACTGTTTTTGGAACGTGCCATTTTTTGACATTTTTGCCATACTATAGCCTTGCATTTTCGGTCATTTTTTCAACATGCTATATTATTGTGTTTTTAGCTGTTTTGCAGCATTCTATGCTATGGCATGCTTTGGCATGTTATTTTAGGTGGTTCTGAGTTGTTTTTAGCTGTTTTTGGAACGTGGCATTTTTTGACATTTTTGCCATACTATAGCCTTGCAGTTTTGGTAATTTTTTCAACATCCTATATTATCGTGTTTTTAGCTGTTTTTGCAGCATTCTATACTATGGCATGCTTTGGCATGTTATTTTAGGTGGTTCTGAGTTGTTTTTAGCTGTTTTGGAACATGCCATTTTTGACATTTTGCCATACTATAGCCTTGCATTTTTGGTCATTTTTTCAACATGCTATATTATTGTGTTTTTAGCTGTTTTGCAGCATTCTATACTATGGCATGCTTTGGCATGTTATTTTAGGTGGTTCTGAGTTGTTTTAGCTGTTTTTGAACATGGCATTTTTTGACATTTTTGCCATACTATAGCCTTGCATCTTTGGTCATTTTTTCAACATGCTATATTATTGTGTTTTTTAGCTGTTTTTGCAGCATTCTATACTATGGCATGCTTTGGCATGTTATTTAGGTGGTTCTGAGTTGTTTATAGCTGTTTTTGGAACATGCCATTTTTTGACATTTTGCCATACTATAGCCTTGCATTTTGGTCATTTTTCAACATGCTATATTATTGTGTTTTTAGCTGTTTTTGCAAGCATTCTATACTATGGCATGCTTTGGCATGTTATTTAGGTAGTTCTGAGTTGTTTTAACTGTTTTTGAACAACATTTTTTACATTTTGCCATACTATAGCCTTGCATTTTCGGTCATTTTTTTTTCAACATGTTTATTATTGTGTTTTGTTTTTTTTTTTTACATGCTTTGGCATTTTCATTTTATTTAGTTGTTTTATCCATGCTTTGGCATGTTTAGAATTTTCCTTTGTTTTTTCTGATGGTTTTGCAATGATATCACAAATATGCTGCTGATTCATGAACATATTAAACATGCTATATTGTATTGTTTTTGGCAGTTTTTCATCATACTATACTATGTCATGTCTCATTATCCTTTGTGGTTTTATTTTTTGTCATATTTTGAAATTTTGGTCATGCTATAGTATTGCTTTTTTTGGTCATATTTTCATACCATATGATGGTGTTTTTGGCTTTTTTGCAACATTCTATGCTATGGCATGCTTTAGCATGTTATTTTAGGTGGTTCTGAGTTGTTTTTAGCTGTTTTTGAACAAGTCATTTTTGACATTTTGCCATACTATAGCCTTGCATTTTCGGTCATTTTTTCAACATGCTATATTATCATGTTTTTGGCTTTTGCAACATTCTATGCTATGGCATGCTTTGGCATGTTATTTTATAAGATTTTCAGTTATTTTTAGCTGTTTTTGGAACATGCCATTTTTGACATTTTTGCCATACTATAGCCTTGCAGTTTTGGTAATTTTTTCAACATCCTATATTATCGTGTTTTTAGCAGTTTTTGCAGCATTCTATACTATGGCATGCTTTGGCATGTTATTTTAGGTTGTTCTGAGTTGTTTTTAACTGTTTTTGGAACATGCCATTTTTTGACATTTTTGCCATACTATAGCCTTGCATTTTCGGTCATTTTTTCAACATGCTATATTATTGTGTTTTTAGCTGTTTTTGCAGCATTCTATACTATGGCATGCTTTGGCATGTTATTTTAGGTGGTTCTGAGTTGTTTTTAGCTGTTTTTGGAACATGGCATTTTTTGACATTTTTGCCATACTATAGCCTTGCATTTTGGTCATTTTTCAACATGCTATATTATTGTGTTTTAGCTGTTTTGCAGCATTCTATGCTATGGCATGCTTTGGCATGTTATTTTAGGTGGTTCTGAGTTGTTTTTAGCTGTTTTTGGAACATGGCATTTTTTGACATTTTGCCATACTATAGCCTTTGCATTTTCGGTCATTTTTCAACATGCTATATTATTGTGTTTTTAACTGTTTTTGCAGCATTCTATGCTATGGCATGCTTTGGCATGTTATTTTAGGTTGTTCTGAGTTGTTTTTAACTGTTTTTGGAACAAGCCATTTTTTGACATTTTTGCCATACTATAGCCTTGCATTTTGGTCATTTTTCAACATGCTATATTATTGTGTTTTTAGCTGTTTTTGCAGCATTCTATACGATGGCATGCTTTGGCATGTTATTTTAGGTGGTTCTGAGTTGTTTTTAACTGTTTTTGGAACGTGGCATTTTTTGACATTTTTGCCATACTATAGCCTTGCATTTTCGGTCATTTTTTCAACATGCTATATTATTGTGTTTTTAGCTGTTTTTGCAACATTCTATACTATGGCATGCTTTGGCATGTTATTTTAGGTGGTTCTGAGTTGTTTTTAGCTGTTTTTGGAACATGCCATTTTTGACATTTTGCCATACTATAGCCTTGCATTTTCGGTCATTTTTTCAACATGCTATATTATTGTGTTTTTAACTGTTTTTGCAGCATTCTATGCTATGGCATGCTTTGGCATGTTATTTTAGGTGGTTCTGAGTTGTTTTTAACTGTTTTTGAACATGGCATTTTTGACATTTTTGCCATACTATAGCCTTGCATTTTGGTCATTTTTCAACATGCTATATTATTGTGTTTTTAGCTGTTTTTGCAGCATTCTATACTATGGCATGCTTTGGCATGTTATTTTAGGTGGTTCTGAGTTGTTTTTAGCTGTTTTTGGAACATGGCATTTTTTGACATTTTTGCCATACTATAGCCTTGCATTTTCGGTCATTTTTTCAACATGCTATATTATTGTGTTTTTAGCTGTTTTTGCAACATTCTATACTATGGCATGCTTTGGCATGTTATTTTAGGTGGTTCTGAGTTGTTTATAGCTGTTTTTGGAACATGCCATTTTTTGACATTTTTGCCATACTATAGCCTTGCATTTTCGGTCATTTTTTCAACATGCTTTATTTTTGTGTTTTTAGCTGTTTTGCAGCATTCTATACTATGGCATGCTTTGGCATGTTATTTTAGGTGGTTCTGAGTTGTTTTTAGCTGTTTTTGGAACATGGCATTTTTGACATTTTTGCCATACTATAGCCTTGCATTTTTGGTCATTTTTCAACATGCTATATTATTGTGTTTTTAGCTGTTTTTGCAACATTCTATACTATGGCATGCTTTGGCATGATATTTTAGGTGGTTCTGAGTTGTTTTTAGCTGTTTTTGGAACATGCCATTTTTTGACATTTTTGCCATACTATAGCCTTGCATCTTTGGTCATTTTTTCAACATGCTATATTATTGTGTTTTTAGCTGTTTTTGCAGCATTCTATACTATGGCATGCTTTGGCATGTTATTTTAGGTGGTTCTGAGTTGTTTTTAGCTGTTTTTGGAACATGGCATTTTTTGACATTTTTGCCATACTATAGCCTTGCATTTTCGGTCATTTTTTCAACATGCTATATTATTGTGTTTTTAGCTGTTTTTGCAGCATTCTATACTATGGCATGCTTTGGCATGTTATTTTAGGTGGTTCTGAGTTGTTTTTAGCTGTTTTTGGAACGTGGCATTTTTGACATTTTGCCATACTATAGCCTTGCATTTTTGGTCATTTTTTCAACATGCTATATTATTGTGTTTTTAGTTGTTTTGCAGCATTCTATGCTATGGCATGCTTTGGCATGTTATTTTAGATGATTCTGAGTTGTTTTAGCTGTTTTGGAACATGCCATTTTTGACATTTTTGCCATACTATAGCCTTGCATCTTTGGTCATTTTTTCAACATGCTATATTATTGTGTTTTTAGCTGTTTTTGCAGCATTCTATACTATGGCATGCTTTGGCATGTTATTTTAGGTGGTTCTGAGTTGTTTTTAGCTGTTTTTGAACATGGCATTTTTGACATTTTTGCCATACTATAGCCTTGCATTTTCGGTCATTTTTTCAACATGCTATATTATTGTGTTTTTAGCTGTTTTTGCAGCATTCTATACTATGGCATGCTTTGGCATGTTATTTTAGTTTGTTCTGAGTTGTTTTTAGCTGTTTTTGGAACATGCCATTTTTTGACATTTTTGCCATACTATAGCCTTGCATCTTTGGTCATTTTTTCAACATGCTATATTATTGTGTTTTTAACTGTTTTTGCAGCATTCTATGCTATGGCATGCTTTGGCATGTTATTTTAGGTTGTTCTGAGTTGTTTTAACTGTTTTTGAACATGCCATTTTTGACATTTTGCCATACTATAGCCTTGCATTTTCGGTCATTTTTCAACATGCTATATTATTGTGTTTTTAGCTGTTTTTGCAGCATTCTATGCTATGGCATGCTTTGGCATGTTATTTTATGTGGTTTTCAGTTGTTTTCAGCTGTTTTTGGAACGTGGCATTTTTTGACATTGTTGCCATACTATAGCCTTGCATTTTCGGGTCATTTTTCAACATGCTATATTATTGTGTCTTTAGCTGTTTTTGCAGCATCCTATGCTATGGCATGCTTTGGCATGTTATTTTAGGTGGTTCTGAGTTGTTTTTAACTGTTTTTGGAACATGGCATTTTTTGACATTTTGCCATACTATAGCCTTGCATTTTGGTCATTTTTCAACATGCTATATTATTGTGTTTTTAGCTGTTTTTGCAACATTCTATACTATGGCATGCTTTGGCATGTTATTTTAGGTGGTTCTGAGTTGTTTTTAGCTGTTTTTGGAACATGCCATTTTTTGACATTTTGCCATACTATAGCCTTGCATTTTTGGTCATTTTTCAACATGCTATATTATTGTGTTTTAGCTGTTTTGCAGCATTCTATACTATGGCATGCTTTGGCATGTTATTTTAGGTGGTTCTGAGTTGTTTTTAACTGTTTTTGGAACATGCCATTTTTGACATTGTTGCCAAACTATAGCCTTGCATTTTCGGTCATTTTTTCAACATGCTATATTATTGTGTTTTTAGCTGTTTTTGCAGCATTCTATGCTATGGCATGCTTTGGCATGTTATTTTAGGTGGTTCTGAGTTGTTTTTAGCTGTTTTTGGAACGTGGCATTTTTTGACATTTTTGCCATACTATAGCCTTGCATTTTTGGTCATTTTTTCAACATGCTATATTATCGTGTTTTTGCCATTTTTGCAACATTCTATGCTATGGCATGCTTTGGCATGTTATTTTAGGTGGTTCTGAGTTGTTTTAGCTGTTTTTGGAACGTGGCATTTTTTGACATTTTTGCCATACTATAGCCTTGCATTTTTGGTCATTTTTTCAACATGCTATATTATTGTGTTTTTGGCTGTTTTTGCAGCATTCTATACTATGGCATGCTTTGGCATGTTATTTTAGATGATTCTGAGTTGTTTTTAGCTGTTTTTGGAACATGCCATTTTTTGACATTTTTGCCATACTATAGCCTTGCATCTTTGGTCATTTTTTCAACATGCTATATTATTGTGTTTTTAACTGTTTTTGCAGCATTCTATGCTATGGCATGCTTTGGCATGTTATTTTAGGTGGTTCTGAGTTGTTTTTAACTGTTTTTGGAACATGCCATTTTTTGACATTTTTGCCATACTATAGCCTTGCATTTTCGGTCATTTTTTCAACATGCTATATTATCGTGTTTTTGCCCATTTTTGCAACATTCCATGCTATGGCATGCTTTGGCATGTTAATTTAGGTGGTTCTGAGTTGTTTTTAGCTGTTTTTGGAACATGCCATTTTTTGACATTTTTGCCATACTATAGCCTTGCATCTTTGGTCATTTTTCAACATGCTATATTATTGTGTTTTTAGCTGTTTTTGCAGCATTCTATACTATGGCATGCTTTGGCATGTTATTTTAGATGATTCTGAGTTGTTTTTAGCTGTTTTTGGAACATGCCATTTTTTGACATTTTTGCCATACTATAGCCTTGCATTTTCGGTCATTTTTTCAACATGCTATATTTTTGTGTTTTTGGCTGTTTTTGCAGCATTCTATACTATGGCATGCTTTGGCATGTTATTTTAGGTGGTTCTGAGTTGTTTTTAGCTGTTTTTGGAACGTGGCATTTTTTGACATTTTTGCCATACTATAGCCTTGCATTTTTGGTCAATTTTTCAACATGCTATATTATTGTGTTTTGAGCTGTTTTTGCATCATTCTATACTATGTCATGCTTTTGTATGTTATTTTAGGTGGTTCTGAGTTGTTTTTAGCTGTTTTTTGGAACATGGCATTTTTGACATTTTTGCCATACTATAGCCTTTGCATTTTTGGTCATTTTTCAACATGCTATATTATTGTGTTTTAGTTGTTTTGCAGCATTCTATGCTATGGCATGCTTTGGCATGTTATTTTAGGTGGTTCTGAGTTGTTTTTAGCTGTTTTTGGAACGTGGCATTTTTTGACATTTTTGCCATACTATAGCCTTGCAGTTTTGGTAATTTTTTCAACATCCTATATTATTGTGTTTTTGGCTATTTTTGCAGCATTCTATACTATGGCATGCTTTAGCAAGTTATTTTAGATGATTCTGAGTTGTTTTTAGCTGTTTTTGGAACATGCCATTTTTTGACATTTTTGCCATACTATAGCCTTGCATCTTTGGTCATTTTTTCAACATGCTATATTATTGTGTTTTTAGTTGTTTTTGCAGCATTCTATGCTATGGCATGCTTTGGCATGTTATTTTAGGTGGTTCTGAGTTGTTTTTAGCTGTTTTTGGAACGTGGCATTTTTTGACATTTTTGCCATACTATAGCCTTGCAGTTTTGGTAATTTTTTCAACATCCTATATTATCGTGTTTTTGCCCATTTTTGCAACATTCTATGCTATGGCATGCTTTGGCATGTTATTTTAGGTGGTTCTGAGTTGTTTTTAGCTGTTTTTGGAACATGCCATTTTTTGAAATTTTTGCTATGGCATGCATTGGCAGGCAATTTATATATTATTGTGTTTTTGGCCATATCAACATTCTATTCTATGATGTGCCTCAACATGATTTTTCTTTTATGTATTTTAACCACTCACCAGATTCTCAGAAGGATGAAAAGGCAAACACCCATGGTTGGTAGAAAAAGGTTAAAACTGCTCGAGGCAGGCTTTATTCAAAGATGATGTTTTTTACAGTTATAGTCATTGCTCAGAGGTTACATACTTATACCACCTTACACAGAGATTGCAAGCTATTGATGATCTGTTGTTCTTTTTTTATCTAAAGGTCCGTTACGTCATCATTCTCCCCACTGTTTGTCTCTCCTCATTGGCTGGCCTTGGGCAGGCATATTCATTTAGAAACTTCCTCCTCTTGCTTAGGGTGTCATGTTCCAGGAGAATCCTCTTCCTCCTGGTGATGGGGAGTTTCCACCTCATCTCTGATGGTTTCCTGTCAATGATATCACAAAGGGCTACTGCTGCTGATTCATGAACATGTTAAACATGCTATATTGTATTGTTTTGGCAGTTTTTTCATCATACTATACTATGTCATGTCTCAACATGCTATCCTTTGTGGTTTTCCACCATTTTTTGGTATGTCATATTTTGAAATTTTTTAGCCTATAGTATTGGTTTTTGTACATATTTATACCATACCATATGATGGTGTTTTTGGCTTTTTTGCAGCATTCTGTGCTATGGCATGCTTTGGCACTCTATTTTAGGTGGTTTTCAACTGTTTTCAGCTGTATTTTGAACAAGTCATATTTTGACATTTTGCCATACTATAGCCTTGTATTTTCTGTCATTTTTTCAACATGCTATATTATCATGTTTTTGGCCATTTTTGCAACATTCTATGCCATGGCATGCATTGGCATGCTATTTTAGATGGTTTTCAGTTGTTTTTAGCTGTTTTTGGAACATGCCATTTTTTGACATTTTTGCCATACTATAGCCTTGCATTTTTGGTCATTTTTTCAACATGCTATATTATCGTGTTTTTGCCCGTTTTTGCAACATTCTATGCTATGGCATGCTTTGGCATGTTATTTTAGGTGGTTCTGAGTTGTTTTTAGCTGTTTTTGGAACATGCCATTTTTTGACATTTTTGCCATACTATAGCCTTGCATTTTCGGTCATTTTTTCAACATGCTATATTATCGTGTTTTTGGCTGTTTTTGCAGCAATCTATACGATGGCAAGTTTTGGCATGTTATTTTAGATGGTTTTCAGCTGTCTTTAGCTGGTTTTGGAACGTGGCATTTTTTGACATTTTTGCCATACTATAGCCTTGCATTTTTGGTCATTTTTTCAACATGCTATATTATGCTGTTTTGGACTTTTTTGCAACATGCTATGCTATGGCATGCATTGGCATGTTATTTTAGGTGGTTCTGAGTTGTTTTTAGCTGTTTTTGGAACGTGGCATTTTTTGACATTTTTGCCATACTATAGCCTTGCATTTTTGGTCATTTTTTCAACATACTATATTATCGTGTTTTTGCCAGTTTTTGCAACATTCTATACTATGGCATGCTTTGGCATGTTATTTTAGATGATTCTGAGATGTTTTTAGCTGTTTTTGGAACATGCCATTTTTTGACATTTTTGCCATACTATAGCCTTGCATTTTCGGTCATTTTTTCAACATGCTATATTTTTGTGTTTTTGGCTGTTTTTGCAGCATTCTGTACTATGGCATGCTTTGGCAAGTTATTTTAGATGGTTTCCAGTTGTTTTTAGCTGTTTTTAGAACATGGCATTTTTTGACATTTTTGCCATACTATAGCCTTGCATTTTTGGTCATTTTTTCAACATGCTATATTATCGTGTTTTTGCGAGTTTTTGCAACATTCTATGCTATGGTATGCTTTAGCAAGTTATTTTAGATGATTCTGAGTTGTTTTTAGCTGTTTTTGGATCATGGCATTTTTTGACATTTTTGCCATACTATAGCCTTGCATCTTTGGTCATTTTTTCAACATGCTATAATTTTGTGTTTTTGGCTGTTTTTGCAGCAATCTATACTATGGCATGCTTTGGCAAGTTATTTTAGATGGTTTCCAGTTGTTTTTAGCTGTTTTTAGAACATGGCATTTTTTGACATTTTTGCCATACTATAGCCTTGCATTTTCGGTCATTTTTTCAACATGCTATATTTTTGTGTTTTTGGCTGTTTTTGCAGCATTCTGTACTATGGCATGCTTTGGCAAGTTATTTTAGATGGTTTCCAGTTGTTTTTAGCTGTTTTTAGAACATGGCATTTTTTGACATTTTTGCCATACTATAGCCTTGCATCTTTGGTCATTTTTTCAACATGCTATAATTTTGTGTTTTTGGCTGTTTTTGCAGCAATCTATACTATGGCATGCTTTGGCAAGTTATTTTAGATGGTTTCCAGTTGTTTTTAGCTGTTTTTAGAACATGGCATTTTTTGACATTTTTGCCATACTATAGCCTTGCATTTTCTGTCATTTTTTTCAACATGCTATATTATCGTGTTTTTGCGAGTTTTTGCAACATTCTATGCTATGGCATGCTTTAGCAAGTTATTTTAGATGATTCTGAGTTGTTTTTAGCTGTTTTTGGAACATGGCATTTTTTGACATTTTTGCCATACTATAGCCTTGCATCTTTGGTCATTTTTTCAACATGCTATAATTTTGTGTTTTTGGCTGTTTTTGCAGCAATCTATACTATGGCAAGCTTTGGCATGTTATTTTAGATGGTTTTCAGTTGTCTTTAGCTGTTTTTGGAACGTGCCATTTTTTGACATTTTTGCCATACTATAGCCTTGCATTTTCGGTCATTTTTTTCAACATGCTATATTATGCTGTTTTCTGCTTTTTTGCAAAATGCTATGCTATGGCATGCATTGGCATGCTATTTTAGATGGTTTTCAGTTATTTTTGGCTGTTTTTCAAACATGCCATTTTTTGACATTTTTGCCATACTATAGCCTTGCATTTTCTGTCATTTTTTCAACATGCAATATTATTGTGTTTTTGCCAGTTTTTGCAACATTCTATGCTATGGCATGCTTTGGCATGTTATTTTAGGTGGTTCTGAGTTGTTTTTAGCTGTTTTTGGAACATGCCATTTTTTGACATTTTTGCCATACTATAGCCTTGCATTTACGGTCATTTTTTCAACATGCTATATTTTTGTGTTTTTGGCTGTTTTGCAGCATTCTATACTATGGCATGCTTTGGCATGTTATTTTAGATGATTCTGAGATGTTTTTAGCTGTTTTTGGAACATGCCATTTTTTTACATTTTTGCCATACTATAGCCTTGCATTTTCGGTCATTTTTTCAACATGCTATATTTTTGTGTTTTTGGCTGTTTTTGCAGCATTCTGTACTATGGCATGCTTTGGCAAGTTATTTTAGATGGTTTCCAGTTGTTTTTAGCTGTTTTTAGAACATGGCATTTTTTGACATTTTTGCCATACTATAGCCTTGCATTTTCGGTCATTTTTTCAACATGATATTTTATTGTGTTTTTGGCTATTTTTTGCAGCATTCTATACTATGGCATGCTTTAGCAAGTTATTTTAGATGATTCTGAGTTGTTTTTAGCTGTTTCTAGAACATGGCATTTTTTGACATTTTTGCCATACTATAGCCTTGCATCTTTGGTCATTTTTTCAACATGCTATAATTTTGTGTTTTTGGCTGTTTTTGCAGCAATCTATACTATGGCAAGCTTTGGCATGTTATTTTAGATGGTTTTCAGTTGTCTTTAGCTGTTTTTGGAACGTGGCATTTTTTGACATTTTTGCCATACTATAGCCTTGCATTTTCGGTCATTTTTTTCAACATGCTATATTATGCTGTTTTCTGCTTTTTTGCAAAATGCTATGCTATGGCATGCATTGGCATGCTATTTTAGATGGTTTTCAGTTATTTTTGGCTGTTTTTCAAACATGCCATTTTTTGACATTTTTGCCATACTATAGCCTTGCATTTTCTGTCATTTTTTCAACATGCAATATTATTGTGTTTTTGCCAGTTTTTGCAACATTCTATGCTATGGCATGCTTTGGCATGTTATTTTAGGTGGTTCTGAGTTGTTTTTAGCTGTTTTTGGAACATGCCATTTTTTGACATTTTTGCCATACTATAGCCTTGCATTTACGGTCATTTTTTCAACATGCTATATTTTTGTGTTTTTGGCTGTTTTGCAGCATTCTATACTATGGCATGCTTTTGCATGCTATTTTAGATGGTTTCCAGTTGTTTTTAGCTGTTTTTAGAACATGGCATTTTTTGACATTTTTGCCATACTATAGCCTTGCATTTTCGGTCATTTTTTTCAACATGCTATATTATGCTTTTTTCTGCTTTTTTGCAACATGCTATGCTATGGCATGCATTGGCATGCTATTTTAGATGGTTTCCAGTTGTTTTTAGCTGTTTTTGGAACGTGGCATTTTTTGACATTTTTGCCATACTATAGCCTTGCATTTTTGGTCATTTTTTCAACATACTATATTATCGTGTTTTTGCCAGTTTTTGCAACATTCTATACTATGGCATGCTTTGGCATGTTATTTTAGATGATTCTGAGTTGTTTTTAGCTGTTTTTGGAACATGCCATTTTTTGACATTTTTGCCATACTATAGCCTTGCATTTTCGGTCATTTTTTCAACATGCTATATTTTTGTGTTTTTGGCTGTTTTTGCAGCATTCTGTACTATGGCATGCTTTGGCAAGTTATTTTAGATGGTTTCCAGTTGTTTTTAGCTGTTTTTAGAACATGGCATTTTTTGACATTTTTGCCATACTATAGCCTTGCATTTTCGGTCATTTTTTTCAACATGCTATATTATGCTGTTTTCTGCTTTTTTGCAACATGCTATGCTATGGCATGCATTGGAATGCTATTTTAGATGGTTCCAGTTGTTTTTAGCTGGTTTTGGAACATGGCATTTTTTGACATTTTTGCCATAGTATAGCCTTGCATTTTTGGTCATTTTTTCAACATGCTATGTTTTTGTGTTTTTTCCTGTTTTTGCAACATTCTATCCTATGGCATGCTTTTAGCATATTATTTTAGATGATTCTGAGTTGTTTTTAGCTGTTTTTGGAACATGCCATTTTTTGACATTTTTGCCATACTATAGCCTTGCATCTTTGGTCATTTTTTCAACATGCTATAATTTTGTGTTTTTGGCTGTTTTGTAACATGCTATGCTATGGCATGCATTGGCATGCTATTTTAGATGGTTTCAGTTGTTTTAGCTGGTTTTGGAACATGGCATTTTTTGACATTTTGCCATACTATAGCCTTGCATCTTTGGTCAGTTTTTCAACATGATATTTTATTGTGTTTTTGGCTATTTTTGCAGCATTCTATACTATGGCATGCTTTAGCAAGTTATTTTAGATGATTCTGAGTTGTTTTTAGCTGTTTTTAGAACATGGCATTTTTTGACATTTTTGCCATACTATAGCCTTGCATCTTTGGTCATTTTTTCAACATGCTATAATTTTGTGTTTTTATTGTTTTTGCAGCAATCTATACTATGGCAAGCTTTGGCATGTTATTTTAGATGGTTTTCAGTTGTCTTTAGCTGTTTTTGGAACGTGGCATTTTTTGACATTTTTGCCATACTATAGCCTTGCATTTTCGGTCATTTTTTTCAACATGCTATATTATGCTGTTTTGGGCTTTTTTGCAAAATGCCATGCTATGGCATGCATTGGCATGCTATTTTAGATGGTTTTCAGTTATTTTTGGCTGTTTTTCAAACATGCCATTTTTTGCCATTTTTGCCATACTATAGCCTTGCATTTTTGGTCATTTTTTCAACATGCTATGTTATCGTGTTTTTGCCAGTTTTTGCAACATTCTATGCTATGGCATGCTTTAGCAAGTTATTTTAGATGATTCTGAGTTGTTTTTACCTGTTTTAGGAACATGCCATTTTTTGACATTTTTGCCATACTATAGCCTTGCATCTTTGGTCATTTTTTCAACATGCTATAATTTTGTGTTTTTGGCTGTTTTTGCAGCAATCTATACTATGGCAAGCTTTGGCATGTTATTTTAGATGGTTTTCAGTTGTCTTTAGCTGTTTTTGGAACGTGGCATTTTTTGACATTTTTGCCATACTATAGCCTTGCATCTTTGGTCATTTTTTCAACATGCTATAATTTTGTGTTTTTGGCTGTTTTTGCAGCATTCTATACTATGGCATGCTTTGGTACGCTATTTTAGATGGTTTCCAGTTGTTTTTAGCTGTTTTTAGAACATGGCATTTTTTGACATTTTTGCCATACTATAGCCTTGCATTTTCGGTCATTTTTTTCAACATGCTATATTATGCTGTTTTCTGCTTTTTTGCAACATGCTATGCTATGGCATGCTTTGGCATGCTATTTTAGATGGTTTCCAGTTGTTTTTAGCTGTTTTTGGAACGTGGCATTTTTGACATTTTGCCATACTATAGCCTTGCATTTTTGGTCATTTTTTCAACATGCTATATTATCGTGTTTTTGCCAGTTTTTGCAACATTCTATGCTATGGCATGCTTTAGCAAGTTATTTTAGATGATTCTGAGTTGTTTTTAGCTGTTTTTGGAACATGCCATTTTTTGATATTTTTGCCATACTATAGCCTTGCATCTTTGGTCATTTTTTCAACATGCTATAATTTTGTGTTTTTGGCTGTTTTGCAACATGCTATGCTATGGCATGCATTGGCATGCTATTTTAGATGGTTTCCAGTTGTTTTTAGCTGGTTTTGGAACATGGCATTTTTTGACATTTTTGCCATACTATAGCCTTGCATCTTTGGTCAGTTTTTCAACATGATATTTTATTGTGTTTTTGGCTATTTTTTGCAGCATTCTATACTATGGCATGCTTTAGCAAGTTATTTTAGATGATTCTGAGTTGTTTTTAGCTGTTTCTAGAACATGGCATTTTTTGACATTTTTGCCATACTATAGCCTTGCATCTTTGGTCATTTTTCAACATGCTATAATTTTGTGTTTTTATTGTTTTTGCAGCAATCTATACTATGGCAAGCTTTGGCATGTTATTTTAGATGGTTTTCAGTTGTCTTTAGCTGTTTTTGGAACGTGGCATTTTTTGACATTTTTGCCATACTATAGCCTTGCATTTTCGGTCATTTTTTTCAACATGCTATATTATGCTGTTTTCTGCTTTTTTGCAAATGTTATGCTATATGGCATGCATTGGCATGCTATTTTAGATGGTTTTCAGTTATTTTTGGCTGTTTTTCAAACATGCCATTTTTTGACATTTTTGCCATACTATAGCCTTGCATTTTCTGTCATTTTTTCAACATGCAATATTATTGTGTTTTTGCCAGTTTTTGCAACATTCTATGCTATGGCATGCTTTGGCATGTTATTTTAGGTGGTTCTGAGTTGTTTTTAGCTGTTTTTGGAACATGCCATTTTTTGACATTTTTGCCATACTATAGCCTTGCATTTACGGTCATTTTTTCAACATGCTATATTTTTGTGTTTTTGGCTGTTTTGCAGCATTCTATACTATGGCATGCTTTTGCATGCTATTTTAGATGGTTTCCAGTTGTTTTTAGCTGTTTTTAGAACATGGCATTTTTTGACATTTTTGCCATACTATAGCCTTGCATTTTCGGTCATTTTTTTCAACATGCTATATTATGCTTTTTTCTGCTTTTTTGCAACATGCTATGCTATGGCATGCATTGGCATGCTATTTTAGATGGTTTCCAGTTGTTTTTAGCTGTTTTTGGAACGTGGCATTTTTTGACATTTTTGCCATACTATAGCCTTGCATTTTTGGTCATTTTTTCAACATACTATATTATCGTGTTTTTGCCAGTTTTTGCAACATTCTATACTATGGCATGCTTTGGCATGTTATTTTAGATGATTCTGAGATGTTTTTAGCTGTTTTTGGAACATGCCATTTTTTGACATTTTTGCCATACTATAGCCTTGCATTTTCGGTCATTTTTTCAACATGCTATATTTTTGTGTTTTTGGCTGTTTTTGCAGCATTCTGTACTATGGCATGCTTTGGCAAGTTATTTTAGATGGTTTCCAGTTGTTTTTAGCTGTTTTTAGAACATGGCATTTTTTGACATTTTTGCCATACTATAGCCTTGCATTTTCGGTCATTTTTTTCAACATGCTATATTATGCTGTTTTCTGCTTTTTTGCAACATGCTATGCTATGGCATGCATTGGAATGCTATTTTAGATGGTTTCCAGTTGTTTTTAGCTGGTTTTGGAACATGGCATTTTTTGACATTTTTGCCATAGTATAGCCTTGCATTTTTGGTCATTTTTTCAACATGCTATGTTATCGTGTTTTTGCCAGTTTTTGCAACATTCTATGCTATGGCATGCTTTAGCAAGTTATTTTAGATGATTCTGAGTTGTTTTTAGCTTTTTTTGGAACATGCCATTTTTTGACATTTTTGCCATACTATAGCCTTGCATCTTTGGTCATTTTTTCAACATGCTATAATTTTGTGTTTTTGGCTGTTTTGTAACATGCTATGCTATGGCATGCATTGGCATGCTATTTTAGATGGTTTCCAGTTGTTTTTAGCTGGTTTTGGAACATGGCATTTTTTGACATTTTTGCCATACTATAGCCTTGCATCTTTGGTCAGTTTTTCAACATGATATTTTATTGTGTTTTTGGCTATTTTTGCAGCATTCTATACTATGGCATGCTTTAGCAAGTTATTTTAGATGATTCTGAGTTGTTTTTAGCTGTTTTTAGAACATGGCATTTTTTGACATTTTTGCCATACTATAGCCTTGCATCTTTGGTCATTTTTTCAACATGCTATAATTTTGTGTTTTTGGCTGTTTTTGCAGCAATCTATACTATGGCAAGCTTTGGCATGTTATTTTAGATGGTTTTCAGTTGTCTTTAGCTGTTTTTGGAACGTGGCATTTTTTGACATTTTTGCCATACTATAGCCTTGCATTTTCGGTCATTTTTTTCAACATGCTATATTATGCTGTTTTGGGCTTTTTTGCAAAATGCCATGCTATGGCATGCATTGGCATGCTATTTTAGATGGTTTTCAGTTATTTTTGGCTGTTTTTCAAACATGCCATTTTTTGCCATTTTTGCCATACTATAGCCTTGCATTTTTGGTCATTTTTTCAACATGCTATGTTATCGTGTTTTTGCCAGTTTTTGCAACATTCTATGCTATGGCATGCTTTAGCAAGTTATTTTAGATGATTCTGAGTTGTTTTTACCTGTTTTAGGAACATGCCATTTTTTGACATTTTTGCCATACTATAGCCTTGCATCTTTGGTCATTTTTTCAACATGCTATAATTTTGTGTTTTTGGCTGTTTTTGCAGCAATCTATACTATGGCAAGCTTTGGCATGTTATTTTAGATGGTTTTCAGTTGTCTTTAGCTGTTTTTGGAACGTGGCATTTTTTGACATTTTTGCCATACTATAGCCTTGCATTTTCGGTCATTTTTTTCAACATGCTATATTATGCTGTTTTCTGCTTTTTTGCAAAATGCTATGCTATGGCATGCATTGGCATGCTATTTTAGATGGTTTTCAGTTATTTTTGGCTGTTTTTCAAACATGCCATTTTTTGACATTTTTGCCATTCTATAGCCTTGCATTTTCTGTCATTTTTTCAACATGCTATATTATTGTGTTTTTGCCAGTTTTTGCAACATTCTATGCTATGGCATGCTTTGGCATGTTATTTTAGATGATTCTGAGTTGTTTTTAGCTGTTTTTGGAACATGCCATTTTTTGATATTTTTGCCATACTATAGCCTTGCATCTTTGGTCATTTTTTCAACATGCTATATTTTTGTGTTTTTGGCTGTTTTTGCAGCATTCTATACTATGGCATACTTTGGCATGTTATTTTAGGTGGTTCTGAGTTGTTTTTAGCTGTTTTTGGAACATGGCATTTTTTGACATTTTTGCCATACTATAGCCTTGCATTTTCGGTCATTTTTTCAACATACTATATTTTTGTGTTTTTGGCTGTTTTTGCAGCATTCTATACTATGGCATGCTTTAGCAAGTTATTTTAGATGATTCTGAGATGTTTTTAGCTGTTTTTGGAACATGCCATTTTTTGACATTTTTGCCATACTATAGCCTTGCATCTTTGGTCATTTTTTCAACATGCTATAATTTTGTGTTTTTGGCTGTTTTTGCAGCAATCTATACTATGGCAAGCTTTGGCATGTTATTTTAGATGGTTTTCAGTTGTCTTTAGCTGTTTTTGGAACGTGGCATTTTTTGACATTTTTGCCATACTATACCATTCCTGTCAATGATATCACAAAGGGCTACTGCTACTGATTCATGAACATACTATACTTTTTTTTTGCCATACTATAGCCTTGCATCTTTGGTCATTTTTTCAACATGCTATAATTTTGTGTTTTTGGCTGTTTTTGCAGCAATCTATACTATGGCAAGCTTTGGCATGTTATTTTAGATGGTTTTCAGTTGTCTTTAGCTGTTTTTGGAACGTGGCATTTTTTTGCCATTTTTGCCATACTATAGCCTTGCATTTTCGGTCATTTTTTTCAACATGCTATATTATGCTGTTTTGGGCTTTTTTGCAACATGCTATGCTATGGCATGCATTGGCATGCTATTTTAGATGGTTTTCAGTTGTTTTTAGCTGTTTTTGGACCATGCCATTTTTTGACATTTTTGCCATACTATAGCCTTGCATTTTTGGTCATTTTTTCAACATGCTATATTATCGTGTTTTGCCAGTTTTTGCTACATTCTATGCTATGGCATGCTTTAGCAAGTTATTTTAGATGATTCTGAGTTGTTTTTAGCTGTTTTTGGAACATGCCATTTTTTGATATTTTTGCCATACTATAGCCTTGCATCTTTGGTCAGTTTTTCAACATGCTATATTATGCTGTTTTGGGCTTTTTTGCAACATGCTATGCTATAGCATGCATTGGCATGCTATTTTAGATGTTTTTTAGTTGTTTTTAGCTGTTTTTGGAACATGCCATTTTTTGACATTTTTGCCATACTATACCATTCCTGTCAATGATATCACAAAGGGCTACTGCTACTGATTCATGAACATGTTAAACATGCTATATTGTATTGTTTTGGCAGTTTTTTCATCATACTATACTATGTCATGTCTCAACATGCTATCCTTTGTGGTTTTCCACCATTTTTTGGTATGTCATATTTTGAAATTTTTGGTCATGCTATAGTATTGCTTTTTGGTTACATATTTATACCATACCATATGATGGTGTTTTTGGCTTTTCTTGCAACATTCTGTGCTGTGGCATGTCTCTGCACTCTATTTTAGGTGGTTTTCAACTGTTTTCAGCTGTATTTCGAACAAGTCATATTTTGACATTTTGCCATACTATAGCCTTGCATTTTCTGTCATTTTTTCAGCATGCTATATTATCATGTTTTTGGCCATTTTTGCAATATTCTATGCCATGGCATGCATTGGCATGCTATTTTAGATGGTTTTCAGTTGTTTTTAGCAGTTTTTGGAACATGCCATTTTTTGATATTTTTGCCATACTATAGCCTTGCAACTTTGGTCATTTTTTCAACATGCTATAATTTTGTGTTTTTGGCTGTTTTTGCAGCAATCTATACTATGGCAAGCTTTGGCATGTTATTTTAGATGGTTTTCAGTTGTCTTAAGCTGGTTTTGGAACGTGGCATTTTTTGACATTTTTGCCATACTATAGCCTTGCATTTTTGGTCATTTTTTCAACATGCTATATTATTGTGTTTTGCCAGTTTTTGCTACATTCTATGCTATGGCATGCTTTAGCAAGTTATTTTAGATGATTCTGAGTTGTTTTTAGCTGTTTTTGGAACATGCCATTTTTTTTATATTTTTGCCATACTATAGCCTTGCATCTTTGGTCAGTTTTTCAACATGCTATATTATGCTGTTTTGGGCTTTTTTGCAACATTCCATGCTATGGCATACATTGGCATGCTATTTTAGATGTTTTTTAGTTGTCTTTAGCTGTTTTTGGAACGTGGCATTTTTTGACATTTTTGCCATACTATAGCCTTGCATTTTCTGTCATTTTTTTCAACATGCTATTTTATGCTGTTTTGGGCTTTTTTGCAACATGCTATGCTATGGCATGCATTAGCATGCTATTTTAGATGGTTTTCAGTTGTTTTTAGCTGTTTTTGGAACATGCCATTTTTTGACATTTTTGCCATACTATAGCCTTGCATTTTCGGTCATTTTTTCAACATACTATATTTTTGTGTTTTTGGCTGTTTTTGCAGCATTCTATACTATGGCATGCTTTAGCAAGTTATTTTAGATGATTCTGAGATGTCTTTAGCTGTTTTTGGAACGTGGCATTTTTTGACATTTTTGCCATACTATAGCCTTGCATTTTCGGTCATTTTTTTCAACATGCTATATTATGCTGTTTTCTGCTTTTTTGCAAAATGCTATGCTATGGCATGCATTGGCATGCTATTTTAGATGGTTTTCAGTTATTTTTGGCTGTTTTTCAAACATGCCATTTTTTGACATTTTTGCCATACTATAGCCTTGCATTTTCTGTCATTTTTTCAACATGCAATATTATTGTGTTTTTGCCAGTTTTTGCAACATTCTATGCTATGGCATGCTTTGGCATGTTATTTTAGGTGGTTCTGAGTTGTTTTTAGCTGTTTTTGGAACATGCCATTTTTTGACATTTTTGCCATACTATAGCCTTGCATTTACGGTCATTTTTTCAACATGCTATATTTTTGTGTTTTTGGCTGTTTTGCAGCATTCTATACTATGGCATGCTTTGGCATGTTATTTTAGATGATTCTGAGATGTTTTTAGCTGTTTTTGGAACATGGCATTTTTTGACATTTTTGCCATACTATAGCCTTGCATTTTCGGTCATTTTTTCAACATGCTATATTTTTGTGTTTTTGGCTGTTTTTGCAGCATTCTGTACTATGGCATGCTTTGGCAAGTTATTTTAGATGGTTTCCAGTTGTTTTTAGCTGTTTTTAGAACATGGCATTTTTTGACATTTTTGCCATACTATAGCCTTGCATTTTCGGTCATTTTTTTCAACATGCTATATTATCGTGTTTTTGCGAGTTTTTGCAACATTCTATGCTATGGCATGCTTTAGCAAGTTATTTTAGATGATTCTGAGTTGTTTTTAGCTGTTTTTGGAACATGCCATTTTTTGACATTTTTGCCATACTATAGCCTTGCATCTTTGGTCATTTTTTCAACATGCTATAATTTTGTGTTTTTGGCTGTTTTTGCAGCAATCTATACTATGGCAAGCTTTGGCATGTTATTTTAGATGATTCTGAGTTGTTTTTAGCTGTTTTTGGAACATGCCATTTTTTGACATTTTTTGCCATACTATAGCCTTGCATCTTTGGTCAGTTTTTCAACATGATATTTTATTGTGTTTTTGGCTATTTTTGCAGCATTCTATACTATGGCATGCTTTGGCATGTTATTTTAGATGGTTTTCAGTTGTTTTTAGCTGGTTTTGGAACATGGCATTTTTTGACATTTTTGCCATACTATAGCCTTGCATTTTTGGTCATTTTTTCAACATGCTATATTATCGTGTTTTTGCCAGTTTTTGCAACATTCTATGCTATGGCATGCTTTAGCAAGTTATTTTAGATGATTCTGAGTTGTTTTTAGCTGTTTTTGGAACATGGCATTTTTTGACATTTTTGCCATACTATAGCCTTGCATCTTTGGTCATTTTTTCAACATGCTATAATTTTGTGTTTTTGGCTGTTTTTGCAGCAATCTATACTATGGCAAGCTTTGGCATGTTATTTTAGATGGTTTCCAGTTGTCTTTAGCTGTTTTTGGAACGTGGCATTTTTGACATTTTTGCCATACTATAGCCTTGCATTTTCGGTCATTTTTTTCAACATGCTATATTATGCTGTTTTCTGCTTTTTTGCAAAATGCTATGCTATGGCATGCATTGGCATGCTATTTTAGATGGTTTTCAGTTATTTTTGGCTGTTTTTCAAACATGCCATTTTTTGACATTTTTGCCATACTATAGCCTTGCATTTTCTGTCATTTTTTCAACATGCAATATTATTGTGTTTTTGCCAGTTTTTGCAACATTCTATGCTATGGCATGCTTTGGCATGTTATTTTAGGTGGTTCTGAGTTGTTTTTAGCTGTTTTTGGAACATGCCATTTTTTGACATTTTTGCCATACTATAGCCTTGCATTTACGGTCATTTTTTTCAACATGCTATATTATGCTGTTTTCTGCTTTTTTGCAACATGCTATGCTATGGCATGCATTGGCATGCTATTTTAGATGGTTTCCAGTTGTTTTTAGCTGTTTTTGGAACGTGGCATTTTTTGACATTTTTGCCATACTATAGCCTTGCATTTTTGGTCATTTTTTTCAACATACTATATTATCGTGTTTTTGCCAGTTTTTGCAACATTCTATACTATGGCATGCTTTGGCATGTTATTTTAGATGATTCTGAGTTGTTTTAGCTGTTTTTGGAACATGCCATTTTGACATTTTTGCCATACTATAGCCTTGCATCTTTGGTCATTTTTCAACATGCTATATTTTTTGTGTTTTTGGCTTTTTTGCAGCCTTCTATACTATGGCATGCCTTTGTACGTTTTTTTTGATGGTTTCCTGTTGTTTTTAGCTGTTTTTAGAACATGGCATTTTTTGACATTTTTGCCATACTATAGCCTTGCATTTTCGGTCATTTTTTTCAACATGCTATATTATGCTGTTTTCTGCTTTTTTGCAACATGCTATGCTATGGCATGCTTTGGCATGCTATTTTAGATGGTTTCCAGTTGTTTTTAGCTGTTTTTGGAACGTGGCATTTTTTGACATTTTTGCCATACTATAGCCTTGCATTTTTGGTCATTTTTTCAACATGCTATATTATCGTGTTTTTGCCAGTTTTTGCAACATTCTATGCTATGGCATGCTTTAGCAAGTTATTTTTGATGATTCTGAGTTGTTTTAGCTGTTTTTGAACATGCCATTTTTGATATTTTGCCATACTATAGCCTTGCATCTTTGGTCATTTTTTCAACATGCTATAATTTTGTGTTTTTGGCTGTTTTGCAACATGTTATGTTATGGCATGCATTGGCATGCTATTTTAGATGGTTTCAGTTGTTTTAGCTGGTTTTGGAACATGGCATTTTTGACATTTTTGCCATACTATAGCCTTGCATCTTTGGTCAGTTTTTCAACATGATATTTTATTGTGTTTTTGGCTATTTTTGCAGCATTCTATACTATGGCATGCTTTAGCAAGTTATTTTAGATGATTCTGAGTTGTTTTTAGCTGTTTTTGGAACATGGCATTTTTTGACATTTTTGCCATACTATAGCCTTGCATCTTTGGTCATTTTTTCAACATGCTATAATTTTGTGTTTTTGGCTGTTTTTGCAGCAATCTATACTATGGCAAGCTTTGGCATGTTATTTTAGATGGTTTTCAGTTGTCTTTAGCTGTTTTTGGAACGTGGCATTTTTTGACATTTTTGCCATACTATAGCCTTGCATTTTCGGTCATTTTTTTCAACATGCTATATTATGCTGTTTTCTGCTTTTTTGCAAAATGCTATGCTATGGCATGCATTGGCATGCTATTTTAGATGGTTTTCAGTTATTTTTGGCTGTTTTTCAAACATGCCATTTTTTGACATTTTTGCCATACTATAGCCTTGCATTTTCTGTCATTTTTTCAACATGCAATATTATTGTGTTTTTGCCAGTTTTTGCAACATTCTATGCTATGGCATGCTTTGGCATGTTATTTTAGGTGGTTCTGAGTTGTTTTTAGCTGTTTTTGGAACATGCCATTTTTTGACATTTTTGCCATACTATAGCCTTGCATTTACGGTCATTTTTTTCAACATGCTATATTATGCTGTTTTCTGCTTTTTTGCAACATGCTATGCTATGGCATGCATTGGCATGCTATTTTAGATGGTTTCCAGTTGTTTTTAGCTGTTTTTGGAACGTGGCATTTTTTTACATTTTTGCCATACTATAGCCTTGCATTTTTGGTCATTTTTTCAACATGCTATATTATCGTGTTTTTGCCAGTTTTTGCAACATTCTATGCTATGGCATGCTTTAGCAAGTTATTTTAGATGATTCTGAGTTGTTTTTAGCTGTTTTTGGAACGTGCCATTTTTTGACATTTTTGCCATAATATAGCCTTGCATCTTTGGTCATTTTTTCAACATGCTATATTTTTGTGTTTTTGGCTTTTTTGCAGCATTCTATACTATGGCATGCTTTGGTACGCTATTTTAGATGGTTTCCAGTTGTTTTTAGCTGTTTTTAGAACATGGCATTTTTTGACATTTTTGCCATACTATAGCCTTGCATTTTCGGTCATTTTTTTCAACATGCTATATTATGCTGTTTTCTGCTTTTTTGCAACATGTTATGCTATGGCATGCTTTGGCATGCTATTTTAGATGGTTTCCAGTTGTTTTTAGCTGTTTTTGGAACGTGGCATTTTTTGACATTTTTGCCATACTATAGCCTTGCATTTTTGGTCATTTTTTCAACATGCTATATTATCGTGTTTTTGCCAGTTTTTGCAACATTCTATGCTATGGCATGCTTTAGCAAGTTATTTTAGATGATTCTGAGTTGTTTTTAGCTGTTTTTGGAACATGCCATTTTTTGATATTTTTGCCATACTATAGCCTTGCATCTTTGGTCATTTTTTCAACATGATATTTTATTGTGTTTTTGGCTATTTTTGCAGCATTCTATACTATGGCATGCTTTGGCATGTTATTTTAGATGGTTTTCAGTTGTTTTTAGCTGGTTTTGGAACATGGCATTTTTTGACATTTTTGCCATACTATAGCCTTGCATTTTTGGTCATTTTTTCAACATGCTATATTATCGTGTTTTTGCGAGTTTTTGCAACATTCTATGCTATGGCATGCTTTAGCAAGTTATTTTAGATGATTCTGAGTTGTTTTAGCTGTTTTTTGGAACATGGCATTTTTTGACATTTTTGCCATACTATAGCCTTGCATCTTTGGTCATTTTTTCAACATGCTATAATTTTGTGTTTTTGGCTGTTTTTGCAGCAATCTATACTATGGCAAGCTTTGGCATGTTATTTTAGATGGTTTTCAGTTGTCTTTAGCTGTTTTTGGAACGTGGCATTTTTTGACATTTTTGCCATACTATAGCCTTGCATTTTCGGTCATTTTTTTCAACATGCTATATTATGCTGTTTTCTGCTTTTTTGCAAAATGCTATGCTATGGCATGCATTGGCATGCTATTTTAGATGGTTTTCAGTTATTTTTGGCTGTTTTTCAAACATGCCATTTTTTGACATTTTTGCCATACTATAGCCTTGCATTTTCTGTCATTTTTTCAACATGCAATATTATTGTGTTTTTGCCAGTTTTTGCAACATTCTATGCTATGGCATGCTTTGGCATGTTATTTTAGATGATTCTGAGTTGTTTTTAGCTGTTTTTGGAACATGCCATTTTTTGACATTTTTGCCATACTATAGCCTTGCATTTTCGGTCATTTTTTTCAACATGCTATATTATGCTGTTTTCTGCTTTTTTGCAACATGCTATGCTATGGCATGCATTGGCATGCTATTTTAGATGGTTTCCAGTTGTTTTTATCTGTTTTTGGAACGTGGCATTTTTTGACATTTTTGCCATACTATAGCCTTGCATTTTTGGTCATTTTTTCAACATGCTATATTATCGTGTTTTTGCCAGTTTTTGCAACATTCTATGCTATGGCATGCTTTAGCAAGTTATTTTAGATGATTCTGAGTTGTTTTTAGCTGTTTTTGGAACGTGCCATTTTTTGACATTTTTGCCATACTATAGCCTTGCATCTTTGGTCATTTTTTCAACATGCTATATTTTTGTGTTTTTGGCTTTTTTGCAGCATTCTATACTATGGCATGCTTTGGTACGCTATTTTAGATGGTTTCCAGTTGTTTTTAGCTGTTTTTAGAACATGGCATTTTTTGACATTTTTGCCATACTATAGCCTTGCATTTTCGGTCATTTTTTTCAACATGCTATATTATGCTGTTTTCTGCTTTTTTGCAACATGCTATGCTATGGCATGCATTGGCATGCTATTTTAGATGGTTTCCAGTTGTTTTTAGCTGTTTTTGGAACGTGGCATTTTTTGACATTTTTGCCATACTATAGCCTTGCATTTTTGGTCATTTTTTCAACATGCTATATTATCGTGTTTTTGCCAGTTTTTGCAACATTCTATGCTATGGCATGCTTTAGCAAGTTATTTTCGATGATTCTGAGTTGTTTTTAGCTGTTTTTGGAACATGCCATTTTTTGATATTTTTGCCATACTATAGCCTTGCATCTTTGGTCATTTTTTCAACATGCTATAATTTTGTGTTTTTGGCTGTTTTGCAACATGCTATGCTATGGCATGCATTGGCATGCTATTTTAGATGGTTTCCAGTTGTTTTTAGCTGGTTTTGGAACATGGCATTTTTTGACATTTTTGCCATACTATAGCCTTGCATCTTTGGTCAGTTTTTCAACATGATATTTTATTGTGTTTTTGGCTATTTTTGCAGCATTCTATACTATGGCATGCTTTAGCAAGTTATTTTAGATGATTCTGAGTTGTTTTTAGCTGTTTCTAGAACATGGCATTTTTTGACATTTTTGCCATACTATAGCCTTGCATCTTTGGTCATTTTTTCAACATGCTATAATTTTGTGTTTTTGGCTGTTTTTGCAGCAATCTATACTATGGCAAGCTTTGGCATGTTGTTTTAGATGGTTTTCAGTTGTCTTTAGCTGTTTTTGGAACGTGGCATTTTTTTGACATTTTTGCCATACTATAGCCTTGCATTTTCGGTCATTTTTTTCAACATGCTATATTATGCTTTTTTCTGCTTTTTTGCAACATTCTATGCTATGGCATGCTTTAGCAAGTTATTTTAGATGATTCTGAGTTGTTTTTAGCTGTTTTTGGAACGTGCCATTTTTTGACATTTTTGCCATACTATAGCCTTGCATTTTTGGTCATTTTTTCAACATGCTATATTTTTGTGTTTTTGGCTGTTTTGCAGCATTCTATACTATGGCATGCTTTGGTACGTTATTTTAGATGGTTTCCAGTTGTTTTTAGCTGTTTTTGGAACGTGGCATTTTTTGACATTTTTGCCATACTATAGCCTTGCATTTTCGGTCATTTTTTTCAACATGCTATATTATGCTTTTTTCTGCTTTTTTGCAACATTCTATGCTATGGCATGCTTTAGCAAGTTATTTTAGATGATTCTGAGTTGTTTTTAGCTGTTTTTGGAACGTGCCATTTTTTGACATTTTTGCCATACTATAGCCTTGCATCTTTGGTCATTTTTTCAACATGCTATATTTTTGTGTTTTTGGCTGTTTTGCAGCATTCTATACTATGGCATTCTTTGGTACGCTATTTTAGATGGTTTCCAGTTGTTTTTAGCTGTTTTTAGAACATGGCATTTTTTGACATTTTTGCCATACTATAGCCTTGCATTTTCGGTCAGTTTTTCAACATGATATTTTATTGTGTTTTTGGCTATTTTTGCAGCATTCTATACTATGGCATGCTTTAGCAAGTTATTTTAGATGATTCTGAGTTGTTTTTAGCTGTTTTTGGAACATGGCATTTTTTGACATTTTTGCCATACTATAGCCTTGCATCTTTGGTCATTTTTTCAACATGCTATAATTTTGTGTTTTTGGCTGTTTTTGCAGCAATCTATACTATGGCAAGCTTTGGCATGTTATTTTAGATGGTTTCCAGTTGTCTTTAGCTGTTTTTGGAACGTGGCATTTTTTGACATTTTTGCCATACTATAGCCTTGCATTTTTGGTCATTTTTTCAACATGCTATATTATCGTGTTTTTGCCAGTTTTTGCAACATTCTATGCTATGGCATGCTTTAGCAAGTTATTTTAGATGATTCTGAGTTGTTTTTAGCTGTTTTTGGAACGTGCCATTTTTTGACATTTTTGCCATACTATAGCCTTGCATCTTTGGTCATTTTTTCAACATGCTATATTTTTGTGTTTTTGGCTGTTTTGCAGCATTCTATACTATGGCATTCTTTGGTACGCTATTTTAGATGGTTTCCAGTTGTTTTTAGCTGTTTTTGGAACATGGCATTTTTTGACATTTTTGCCATACTATAGCCTTGCATTTTCGGTCATTTTTTTCAACATGCTATATTATGCTGTTTTCTGCTTTTTTGCAACATGCTATGCTATGGCATGCATTGGCATGCTATTTTAGATGGTTTTCAGTTGTCTTTAGCTGTTTTTGGAACGTGGCATTTTTTGACATTTTTGCCATACTATAGCCTTGCATTTTCGGTCATTTTTTTCAACATGCTATATTATGCTGTTTTCTGCTTTTTTCCAAAATGCTATGCTATGGCATGCATTGGCATGCTATTGTAGATGGTTTTCAGTTATTTTTGGCTGTTTTTCAAACATGCCATTTTTTGACATTTTTGCCATACTATAGCCTTGCATTTTCTGTCATTTTTTCAACATGCAATATTATTGTGTTTTTTCTGCTTTTTTGCAACATTCTATGCTATGGCATGCTTTAGCAAGTTATTTTAGATGATTCTGAGTTGTTTTTAGCTGTTTTTGGAACGTGCCATTTTTTGACATTTTTGCCATACTATAGCCTTGCATCTTTGGTCATTTTTTCAACATGCTATATTTTTGTGTTTTTGGCTGTTTTGCAGCATTCTATACTATGGCATTCTTTGGTACGCTATTTTAGATGGTTTCCAGTTGTTTTTAGCTGTTTTTAGAACATGGCATTTTTTGACATTTTTGCCATACTATAGCCTTGCATTTACGGTCATTTTTTCAACATGCTATATTTTTGTGTTTTTGGCTGTTTTGCAGCATTCTATACTATGGCATGCTTTGGTACGTTATTTTAGATGGTTTCCAGTTGTTTTTAGCTGTTTTTAGAACATGGCATTTTTTGACATTTTTGCCATACTATAGCCTTGCATTTTCGGTCATTTTTTTCAACATGCTATATTATGCTTTTTTCTGCTTTTTTGCAACATGCTATGCTATGGCATGCATTGGCATGCTATTTTAGATGGTTTCCAGTTGTTTTTAGCTGTTTTTGGAACGTGGCATTTTTTGACATTTTTGCCATACTATAGCCTTGCATTTTTGGTCATTTTTTCAACATGCAATATTATTGTGTTTTTTCTGCTTTTTTGCAACATTCTATGCTATGGCATGCTTTAGCAAGTTATTTTAGATGATTCTGAGTTGTTTTTAGCTGTTTTTGGAACGTGCCATTTTTTGACATTTTTGCCATACTATAGCCTTGCATCTTTGGTCATTTTTTCAACATGCTATATTTTTGTGTTTTTGGCTGTTTTGCAGCATTCTATACTATGGCATTCTTTTGGCATGCTTATTTTAGATGGTTTCCAGTTGTTTTTAGCTGTTTTTAGAACATGGCATTTTTTGACATTTTTGCCATACTATAGCCTTGCATTTACGGTCATTTTTTCAACATGCTATATTTTTGTGTTTTTGGCTGTTTTGCAGCATTCTATACTATGGCATGCTTTGGTACGTTATTTTAGATGGTTTCCAGTTGTTTTTAGCTGTTTTTAGAACATGGCATTTTTTGACATTTTTGCCATACTATAGCCTTGCATTTTCGGTCATTTTTTTCAACATGCTATATTATGCTGTTTTCTGCTTTTTCCAAAATGCTATGCTATGGCATGCATTGGCATGCTATTTTAGATGGTTTCCAGTTGTTTTTAGCTGTTTTTGGAACGTGGCATTTTTTGACATTTTTGCCATACTATAGCCTTGCATTTTTGGTCATTTTTTCAACATGCTATATTATCGTGTTTTTGCGAGTTTTTGCAACATTCTATGCTATGGCATGCTTTAGCAAGTTATTTTAGATGATTCTGATTTGTCTTTAGCTGTTTTTGGAACGTGCCATTTTTTGACATTTTTGCCATACTATAGCCTTGCATCTTTGGTCATTTTTTCAACATGCTATATTTTTGTGTTTTTGGCTGTTTTGCAGCATTCTATACTATGGCATGCTTTGATACGCTATTTTAGATGGTTTCCAGTTGTTTTTAGCTGTTTTTAGAACATGGCATTTTTTGACATTTTTGCCATACTATAGCCTTGCATTTTCGGTCATTTTTTTCAACATGCTATAATTTTGTGTTTTTGGCTGTTTTTGCAGCAATCTATACCATGGCAAGCTTTGGCATGTTATTTTAGATGGTTTTCAGTTGTCTTTAGCTGTTTTTGGAACGTGGCATTTTTTGACATTTTTGCCATACTATAGCCTTGCATTTTCGGTCATTTTTTTCAACATGCTATATTATGCTGTTTTCTGCTTTTTTCCAAAATGCTATGCTATGGCATGCATTGGCATGCTATTTTAGATGGTTTTCAGTTATTTTTGGCTGTTTTTCAAACATGCCATTTTTTGACATTTTTGCCATACTATAGCCTTGCATCTTTGGTCAGTTTTTCAACATGATATTTTATTGTGTTTTTGGCAGTTTTTGCAACATTCTATGCTATGGCATGCTTTGGCATGTTATTTTAGGTGGTTCTGAGTTGTTTTTAGCTGTTTTTGAAACATGCCATTTTTTGACATTTTTGCCATACTATAGCCTTGCATTTTCGGTCATTTTTTTCAACATGCTATATTATGCTTTTTTCTGCTTTTTTGCAACATGCTATGCTATGGCATGCATTGGCATGCTATTTTAGATGGTTTCCAGTTGTTTTTAGCTGTTTTTGGAACGTGGCATTTTTTGACATTTTTGCCATACTATAGCCTTGCATTTTCTGTCATTTTTTCAACATGCAATATTATTGTGTTTTTGCCAGGTTTTGCAACATTCTATGCTATGGCATGCTTTGGCATGTTATTTTAGGTGGTTCTGAGTTGTTTTTAGCTGTTTTTGAAACATGCCATTTTTTGACATTTTTGCCATACAATAGCCTTGCATTTACGGTCATTTTTTCAACATGCTATATTTTTGTGTTTTTGGCTGTTTTGCAGCATTCTATACTATGGCATGCTTTGGCATGTTATTTTAGATGGTTTCCAGTTGTTTTTAGCTGTTTTTAGAACATGGCATTTTTTGACATTTTTGCCATACTATAGCCTTGCATTTTCGGTCATTTTTTTCAACATGCTATATTATGCTTTTTTCTGCTTTTTTGCAACATGCTATGCTATGGCATGCATTGGCATGCTATTTTAGATGGTTTCCAGTTGTTTTTAGCTGTTTTTGGAACGTGGCATTTTTTGACATTTTTGCCATACTATAGCCTTGCATTTTTGGTCATTTTTTTCAACATACTATATTATCGTGTTTTTGCCAGTTTTTGCAACATTCTATACTATGGCATGCTTTGGCATGTTATTTTAGATGATTCTGAGTTGTTTTTAGCTGTTTTTGGAACATGCCATTTTTTGACATTTTTGCCATACTATAGCCTTGCATTTACGGTCATTTTTTCAACATGCTATAATTTTGTGTTTTTGGCTGTTTTTGCAGCAATCTATACTATGGCAAGCTTTGGCATGCTATTTTAGATGGTTTTCAGTTGTTTTTGGCTGTTTTGGAACGTGGCATTTTTGACATTTTTGCCATACTATAGCCTTGCATTTTCGGTCATTTTTTTCAACATGCTATATTATGCTGTTTTCTGCTTTTTTGCTAAATGCTATGCTATGGCATGCATTGGCATGCAATTTTAGATGGTTTTCAGTTATTTTTGGCTGTTTTTCAAACATGCCATTTTTTGACATTTTTGCCATTCTATAGCCTTGCATTTTCTGTCATTTTTTCAACATGCTATATTATTGTGTTTTTGCCAGTTTTTGCAACATTCTATGCTATGGCATGCTTTGGCATGTTATTTTAGATGATTCTGAGTTGTTTTTAGCTGTTTTTGGAACATGCCATTTTTTGATATTTTTGCCATACTATAGCCTTGCATCTTTGGTCAGTTTTTCAACATGATATTTTATTGTGTTTTTGGCTGTTTTGCAGCATTCTATACTATGGCATACTTTGGCATGTTATTTTAGGTGGTTCTGAGTTGTTTTTAGCTGTTTTTGGAACATGGCATTTTTTGACATTTTTGCCATACTATAGCCTTGCATTTTTGGTCATTTTTTCAACATACTATATTTTTGTGTTTTTGGCTGTTTTTGCAGCATTCTATACTATGGCATGCTTTAGCAAGTTATTTTAGATGATTCTGAGTTGTTTTTAGCTGTTTTTGGAACATGCCATTTTTTGATATTTTTGCCATACTATAGCCTTGCATCTTTGGTCATTTTTTCAACATGCTATAATTTTGTGTTTTTGGCTGTTTTTGCAGCAATCTATACTATGGCAAGCTTTGGCATGTTATTTTAGATGGTTTTCAGTTGTCTTTAGCTGTTTTTGGAACGTGGCATTTTTTGACATTTTTGCCATACTATACCATTCCTGTCAATGATATCACAAAGGGCTACTGCTACTGATTCATGAACATACTATACTTTTTTTTTTGCCATACTATAGCCTTGCATTTTCGGTCATTTTTTTCAACATGCTATATTATGCTGTTTTGGGCTTTTTTGCAACATGCTATGCTATGGCATGCATTGGCATGCTATTTTAGATGGTTTTCAGTTGTTTTTAGCTGTTTTTGGACCATGCCATTTTTTGACATTTTTGCCATACTATAGCCTTGCATTTTTGGTCATTTTTTCAACATGCTATATTATTGTGTTTTTGCCAGGTTTTGCAACATTCTATGCTATGGCATGCTTTGGCATGTTATTTTAGGTGGTTCTGAGTTGTTTTTAGCTGGTTTTGGAACGTGGCATTTTTTGACATTTTTGACATACCATAGCCTTGCATTTTTGGTCATTTTTTCAACATGCTATATTATCGTGTTTCGCCAGTTTTTGCAAAATTCTATGCTATGGCATGCTTTAGCAAGTTATTTTAGATGATTCTGAGTTGTTTTTAGCTGTTTTTGGAACATGCCATTTTTTGATATTTTTGCCATACTATAGCCTTGCATCTTTGGTCAGTTTTTCAACATGCTATATTATGCTGTTTTGGGCTTTTTTGCAACATGCTATGCTATAGCATGCATTGGCATGCTATTTTAGATGTTTTTTAGTTGTTTTTAGCTGTTTTTGGAACATGCCATTTTTTGACATTTTTGCCATACTATACCATTCCTGTCAATGATATCACAAAGGGCTACTGCTGCTGATTCATGAACATGTTAAACATGCTATATTGTATTGTTTTGGCAGTTTTTTCATCATACTATACTATGTCATGTCTCAACATGCTATCCTTTGTGGTTTTCCACCATTTTTTGGTATGTCATATTTTGAAATTTTTGGTCATGCTATAGTATTGCTTTTTGGTTACATATTTATACCATACCATATGATGGTGTTTTTGGCTTTTCTTGCAACATTCTGTGCTGTGGCATGTCTCTGCACTCTATTTTAGGTGGTTTTCAACTGTTTTCAGCTGTATTTTGAACAAGTCATATTTTGACATTTTGCCATACTATAGCCTTGCATTTTTGGTCATTTTTTCAACATGCTATATTATTGTGTTTTGCCAGTTTTTGCTACATTCTATGCTATGGCATGCTTTAGCAAGTTATTTTAGATGATTCTGAGTTGTTTTTAGCTGTTTTTGGAACATGCCATTTTTTTATATTTTTGCCATACTATAGCCTTGCATCTTTGGTCATTTTTTCAACATGCTATATTATGCTGTTTTGGGCTTTTTTGCAACATTCCATGCTATGGCATACATTGGCATGCTATTTTAGATGGTTTTCAGTTGTTTTTAGCTGTTTTTGGAACATGCCATTTTTTGACATTTTTGCCATACTATAGCCTTGCATTTTTGGTCATTTTTTTCCATCCATCCATCCATTTTCTTCCGCTTATCCGGGGTCGGGTCGCGGGGGCAGCAGCCTAAGCAGGGAAACCCAGACTTCCCTCTCCCCGGCCACTTCATCCAGCTCTTCCCGGGGGACCCCGAGGCGTTCCCAGGCCAGCTGAGAGACGTAGTCTCTCCAGCGTGTCCTGGGTCTTCCCCGGGGCCTCCTACTGGTGGGACGTGCCCTGAACACCTCACCAGGGAGGCGTCCTGGAGGCATCCTAATTAGATGCCCGAGCCACCTCATCTGGCTCTTCTCAATGCGGAGGAGCAGCGGCTCTACTCCGGATGACCGAGCTTCTCACCCTATCTCTAAGGGAGAGCCCAGCCACCCTACGGAGGAAACTCATTTCGGCCGCTTGTACCCGCGATCTTGTTCTTTCGGTCACTACCCAAAGCTCGTGACCATAGGTGAGGGTAGGAACGAAGATCGACTGGTAAATCGAAAGCTTTGCCTTTCGGCTCAGCTCCCTCTTCACCAAGACAGGCCGGTGCAGAGTCCGCATTACTGCAGACGCCGCACCGATCCGCCTGTCGATCTCCCGTTCCATCCTTCCCTCACTCGTGAACAAGACCCCGAGGTACTTAAACTCCTCCACTTGGGGCAGGACTTCATCCCCGATCCGGAGGGGGCACGCCACCCTTTTCCGGCTGAGAACCATGGTCTCGGATTTGGAGGTGCTGATTTTCATTCCAGCCGCTTCACACTCGGCTGCGAACCGATCCAGTGAGAGCTGAAGGTCACGGCCCGATGAAGCCAACAGGACCACATCATCTGCAAAGAGCAGAGACCTAATCCTGAGGTCACCAAACTGGACCCCCTCAACACCCTGGCTGCACCTAGAAATTCTGTCCATAAAAGTTATGAACAGAATCGGTGACAAAGGGCAGCCCTGGCGGAGTCCAACCCTCACCGGAAACGAGTTCAACTTACTGCCGGCAATGCGGACCAAGCTCCGGCACCGGTCATACAGGGAACGGACAGCCCGTATCAGGGAGTCCGAAACCCCATATTCCCAGAGAACCCCCCACAGGACTCCCCGAGGGACACGGTCGAATGCCTTCTCCAAGTCCACAAAGCACATGTGGACTGGTTGGGCAAACTCCCAAGCACCCTCAAGGGTCCAGAGCTGGTCCACAGTTCCACGACCGGGGCGAAAACCGCATTGCTCCTCCTGAATCCGGGGTTCGACTATCCGGCGGACCCTCCTCTCTAGTACCCCGAATAGACCTTACCAGGAGGCTGAGGAGTGTGATCCCCCTGTAGTTGGAACACACCCTCCGGTCCCCTTCTTGAAAAGAGGGACCACCACCCCAGTCTGCCAGTCCAAGGGCACTGCCCCCGATGTCCACGCAATGTTGCAGAGTCGTGTCAGCCACGACAGCCCCACAACATCCAGGGCCTTGAGGAACTCCGGGCGGACCTCGTCCACCCCCGGGGCCCTGCCACCGAGGAGCTTTGACCACCTCGGTAACCTCAGCCCCAGAGATAGAGGAGCCCACCCCGGGTCCCCAGGCCCTGCTTCCCCAATGGAAGGCGTGTCGGTGGGATTGAGGAGGTCTTCGAAGTATTCCTTCCACCGATCCACAACGTCCCGAGTCGAGGTCAGCAGTGCCCCGTCGCCACCATACACAGTGTTGACGGAGCACTGCTTCCCCCTCCTGAGACGCCGGATGGTGGTCCAGAACCTCTTCGAAGCCGCCCGGAAGTCGTTTTCCATGGCCTCGCCAAACTCCTCCCATGCCCGGGTTTTCGCCTCGGCGACCGCCGCCGCCGCACTCCGCTTGGCCTGTCGGTACCTGTCTGCTGCCTCCGGAGTCCCACAGGCCAAGAAGGTCCGATAGGACTCCTTCTTCAGCTTGACGGCACCCCTTACCGCCGGTGTCCACCAGCGGGTTCGGGTGTTGCCGCCCCAACAGGCACCAACCACCTTACGGCCACAGCACCGGTCGGCCGCCTCAGCAATGGAGGCACGGAACACGGCCCACTCGGACTCAATGTCCCCAGCCTCCCCCGGGACATGGTCGAAGCTCTTCCGGAGGTGGGAGTTGAAGCTCCTTCTGACGGGAGACTCTGCCAGACGTTCCCAGCAGACCCTCACAATGCGTTTGGGTCTGCCAGGTCTGACTGGCGTCCTCCCCCTCCATCGGAGCCAACTCACCACCAGGTGGTGATCGGTTGACAGCTCCGCCCCTCTCTTCACCCGAGTGTCCAAGACATACGGCCGCAAGTCCAACGATACGACTACAAAGTCGATCATTGAACTGCGGCCTAGGGTGTCCTGATGCCAAGTGCGCATATGGACACCCTTATGCTTGAACATGGTGTTCGTTATGGACAATCTGTGGCGAGCACAGAAGTCCAATAACAAAACACCACTCGGGTTCAGATCGGGGGGGCCATTCCTCCCGATCACGCCCCTCCAGGTCTCACTGTCGTTGCCAATGTGAGCGTTGAAGTCCCCCAGCAGAATGAGGGAGTCCCCAGAAGGAGCACTCTCCAGCACCCCCTCTAAGGACTCCAAAAAGGGTGGATACTCTGAACTGCTGTTTGGACCATAGGCACAAACAACAGTCAGGATCCGTCCCCCAACCCGAAGGCGGAGGGAGGCTACCCTCTCATTCACCGGCGTAAACTCCAACGTGCAGGCGCCGAGCCGGGGGGCAATAAGTATTGCCACCCCTGCCCGGCGCCTCTCACCAGTGGCAACTCCAGAGTGGAAGAGAGTCCATCCCCTCTCGAGAAGACTGGTTCCGGAGCCCAAGCCATGCGTCGAGGTGAGGCCGACTATATCTAGTCGGAACTTCTCAACCTCGCGCACCAGCTCAGGCTCCTTCCCCATTTTTTTCAACATGCTATATCATGTTGTTTGGGGCTTTTTTGCAACATGCTATGCTATGGCATGCGTTGGCATGTTATTTTAGATGGTTTTCAGTTGTTTTTAGCTGTTTTTCGAACATGCCATTTTTTGACATTTTTGCCATACTATAGCCTTGCATCTTCAGTCATTTTTTCAACATGCCATATTTTTGTGTTTTTGGATGTTTTTGCAACATGCTATGCTATGGCATTGTTTGGCACGTTATTTTAGATGGTTTTCAGTTGTTTTTAGCTGTTTTTAGAACATGGCATTTCTTGACATTTTTGCCATACTATAGCCTTGCATTTTCGGTCCTTTTTTTCAACATGCTATATAATGCTGTTTTGGGCTTTTTTTTGCAACATTCTATGCTATGGCATGTATTGGCATGCTATTTTAGATGGTTTTCAGTTGTTTTTAGCTGTTTTTGGAACATGCCATTTTTTGACATTTTTGCCATACTATAGCCTTGCATTTTCGGTCATTTTTTCAACATGCTATATTTTTGTGTTTTTGGATGTTTTTGCAGCATTCTATACTATTGCATGCTTTGGCACATTATTTTAGATGGTTTTCAGTTGTTTTTAGCTGTTTTTAGAACATGGCATTTTTTGACATTTTTGCCTTGCATTTTCGGTCATTTTTTTCAACATGCTATATTATGCAGAATGAGAAGTATGAGAAATTTGACGAGTCTTTGGCAATTAGACCATATTGTGAGACATACCTTTTAGAAGAGAACCCCGCCTGAGGTTTAGACACTGGTGGTGGAAGTAGTGGTGATGAAAGGAGACATGGTGGGATAAGATGCGATAAAGAGAGAGCTGAGGATCTGGATGTGAAGAGGATGGAACGTGATGAGTTCATCCACTGCTCAGAAAAGTGCTACTGGAGGGGAATGTGGTGGAGGACACCACGATGATTATTCCTCAAATGACAGCTGAAAGCAAAAGAGAGGACACCAGATGTGTTTGTCAGTCATCTTTCTGCTTTAACCTGTGCTGAGCTCCACAAAAAAGTCACAGTAAATTATATCATCTGTAACTGCAATAAAAATTCATAACACAGTATGTCATCTAAAATGGCATGCAAAGGTCATTTCTTGTCCAAAGATGCATAAATGGTACAGTATGTGGTCCAGAAAAGTATAAAAAAAAAAAGTCACAGTATTATGTGTCATCCAAAATAGCGTAAAATAGACATAGTGTAGTATGTCATTCAAAATACCATAAAATATAATAGTATGGTATATCATCCAAAACGACTTAGAAATGCCATAGTACAGGATTTCTTCCAAAATGGAGTAGAAATGTCATAGTAAAAATGTTGACCAAATTAGCCTAAAACAGTAATAGTATATGTCGTCCAAAATTCCAATTAAAAAGTCACAGTATTGTGTGTCATCCAAAATGGCATAAAAATGTCATAGTATAGCCTAAAGTCAAAAATGACATTTAAAAAGCAGTAGTCTAGTATATCGTACAAAATAGAATTACAAAAAATTAATCAAAGCTGCATGCTGTGATGAAAGGGCCCTCGCACTCCCACATATGTCTGGGTACTGGTGAACTCCAGCTAAAGCAGTCGTTTTTTCGCATTTCTGTGAAAGTCGGATAATGCACACAAGGAGTTTGGACCCTGGAGTGAGATATTTCACATGATATAGTACTCCCAGTGCCCACTAGATCACACTGGGGGGGCACATTAATACGTCATCTTGGTGTACATCATTTGTAGACCAACCCATGAATATTTCATGTAAATGAATGAATGAATGAATTAATATTAAAACAAAAATAACTATTTGGAATGTTGAGTTTGAACCTTATATAGGGCAGGTAAGTTTTACAGGCGGCTTCCCAGAGAAGAATCTCAAAAGGAAGAAGAAGAAGAAGAAGAAGAAGTCTTTACTGTGCCCGAGGGGCAATTTGGTCTGCAGATGTCATCAAAGTTAATTGTAATGAATATAAGACGCCGATGATATCAAGTTAGAGCGTGCACACTGTCCGCCTAAGCTGCGTGTCAGCTGCAGCACATATAGAGAAACGGTGGCTCGCGTATTTTTTTACGCATGACGCGCGCGTGTCAGCAGAAACAGACATTAAAGATGATGTTTTGGTGATTATATTGACTCTATACCGCGTTTTACTGCGGTTTAAAAGTCTCTCTGCCACAGACATCAGGAAATACAAACACGGCTGTTTTACTCCAACTTCCCTGTTACCCTTTTAAAACAAAAGTCCTCTGACAGTGTCCCTGTGGACAGAATCCTATCAGTTGCTGATACAACGCATTTTATTTTGAAACTTTTACAGGACCAGGTTGTTGGCTGTGCGAGAATTTGCAAAACGTCATAAATGAGAGGAAATCGTGCTTATAAATATGAAAATACAATACGAATAGCAACGGGCAGCGACGTTGCAACAAGGCTGCACGTGTAAACACCACAAGCATGACACGCGCTGCTGCCCGGCGAGGCTGACATCGCGCGCTCCTGACGCGCGCTGTGGGAAACGGGCCGAAAGACTGTTTCAGGTTGTAAGACCAAACTTTATCCGGGAATTTCAAAGACTGATGTCAAGACCGTCGAAAACACTCTCCTGACAAAATGACGTTTGGGTCAGTGGTTTAAGAAAGCGGTCAATGATCCGGAGATCGTGAGATCGCGCCCCGCTCAGAGTAGGTGATGTATTATAATTGTAGAATTCAAAATTAGCAGTGATGTCTGTCTAGAGCATAACTAATGCATTAAACTAACTACTAATTTTCTTAGCAGGGAAAATAGAGTTTTCACTTTATGAAAGTACAGGTGACAGTACCGTACACCTGAATATTAAACTATGTCTGTAATCTCTAATGGACAAAGTATGTTATCACATTACAGTTTCTAAATTATCTCAGATTTTATTTTGACATTGGCATAAATAAAATAAAATATTGGCTGATATATCTGTCAGCTCTGCTGATATAAGGGTCATGTGGTGTTGAAGTGCAAAATTGAGTATGGCAGTGACATCTGTCAAACTTGACTGATATATGAGTCAGGCCGATATTTCTTGATTTCGACAGACGCATCTGCCGATACTGGTTTTACCTGTTTTGGGACAACTTCACCTGATTTATTGGCCAAAACGATATATAACTCAACTTTACGTGCTTTAATTTGTTCTGCATATCACAGTTAGTGTCTGGACACTATGCATTTACTGCCAAATTATACTTTATTGCATAAATAAAATAAAATAAAATATTGGCTGATATATCTGTCAACTCTGCTGATATAAGGGTCATATGGTGTTGAAGCGCAAAATTCAGTATCGGCAGTGACGTCTATCAAACTTGACTGATATATGAATCAGGCCGATATTTCTTGATTTCGACAGACGCATCTGCCGATACTGGTTTTACCTGTTTCGGGACAACTTCACCTGGTTTATTTGCCAAAATGATATATAACTCAACTTTACATGGTTTCATTTGTTCTGCATATCACAATCAGTGTCTAAACTGTATGAATCTACAGCCAAATTATATTTTATTACATAAATGAAAATAAAATATGAGCTGATATATCTGTCTGCTCTGCTGATATAAGGGCCATACGGCATTGTTGTGTCGTGCTATGTTCCTGACTTTCCTGCCTCACTACTCTGCCACTTTCCTAATACAGTCCCTTAATTTCTACTTAAACTGTTCTCATTTCTATTTTCACCTCTTATACTCTCATCTTCTACCACCATCTTCTACCTTCACTCAACTTCCTGTCTGTCAACTTCACTTTTTGTAACTTGATTAACCTTCCTGTCTCTCAACCCAACTTCCTGTTTCTCACCTCAACTTCCTGTCTCTTGACTGTCCTTCTTATCCCACAACCCAACTGTCTTTACCTTTACTGATTTTCCTGTCTCTTCACTTCTTGTCTTTCCCCCAAATTCCTGTCTCTTGGCTGTCCTTCCTGTCTCTAAACCCAACTTTAAAATTCAACAGTCCCAGATCAGACTTGAACCAGCAACCTCTGGCACACTAACCACCAGAGTTAACCACTGAGCTAAACCTCCAGATACTCCATGTGTTTTCGATGTTCCCTTTAGCTCAGCAAGCAGAGACATTTGTCAAAAACTTGACTGATATATGAGTCAGGCTGATAATCAATGAAGTTCGTTGCAGGGAAAAAATTCAGGAGAGAAGGAGACAATTGTGTATTCTTTAACAGTTTAAAGTGTTCAATGCAAGGTGCATCATCGATGACTTATATCAGCAGAGCAGACATATAGCAGGCAATACTTTATTTTATTTATGCTATAAAAGTCAAATATCATCTGTCAGAAGTAAGACTTGAACCAGTAACCTCATGCACACAAACCATGTGATTTACCCACTGAGCCAAGCCTCCAGACACTTTGCAGCTATGACACAAAAAAGTGATAGTATGGTCCGTCTTATTTAAAAGTCATAGTATGGTATGTCAAAATAATTTTAAAGGTTATCCTGCTATAGTATGTAGGATTTAACTAACAGACCTATGTCATACTATGTTAAGCATCACAGTATACCCATATAAAAGGTGCTTTAAAAAGTCATGGTATAGTATGTGGAGATAAGTCATAGTATAGTATTTTAAAAAATAAATAAAACATAAATAAAAATAAAAATTTTAAATTTATAGTATCTTGTCAAACATACTGCTAAAAAAGTCATGGTACAGTATGTCCAAAAAAATGTTAGTTATGGAATAGTATGTCCAAAAACTGTCATGAAACTCATATAGCATTAGGAAAAAGTGAGTGTAGTATGTCAAAATAAGGCCATACAATAGTATGTTGAAATAAATTGTTAAAAAACATCACATGATTAGTTTGTCCCAAAAAAAAAATGCCAATGTATGTTGGGAAAAAAAAACTGTTCAAGTTCTGCACCCAGGACTTCCTTATAATACATCCATGGCCCATTAGCTCAGTTGGTAGGGTGGGCGCCACATGTACAGAGGTCCTCGCTGCAATGGCTGCAGGTTTGATTCCTTCCTCAGCCCTTTGCTGCATGTCATCCCCTCTCTCTCTCCCCCTTTCATGCTATATCTGTCCTGTCTCAAATAAAGGCAAAAGCCAAAAAATGAATGGACTTAGCAGTCTTGAATGGACTGCATTAATGGATTAATGCACTGGTTGTACGGTTGTACAGTTGTGAAATATATATAAGAAATTGTCTAATGGTGTCTCACCTCTTTTCATCAGATACGAAGATGGCTTCCTGTTGGCCAACCCGGGCAGTGTGGACTTGGCTGAGCGACGGCCAGTAGATGAGGAGAATGAGCGCCTGAGGGACATCGTCTCTTCTTTGCGCTCAGCTGTAGCCACAGAGCGTTCCCAGAGGGAGGGCGCTGAGCGGGAGTGTGCCACTGTGCTGCAGGAGTTTGAGCGTCTGGAACAGCGTCTTTTAGGAGCAGAGGGCTGCCAGCTGCGGGTCCAGGAGCTCGAGGCTGAGCTCCAGGAGATGCAGCAGCTCAGGAAGTCCAGGGTGTGTCTGATTGGGGGCATGGAAGACGGCCTAGAGACGCTGCTCAGCAATGGCCCTGAGACAGACACCCCAGAGGAGGGCATCGTGCAGGAGGAGGGAGGCGAAGGAGGCGAGGCAGGGGGCACAGGGCAGCAGGGAGGCCCGGTGAGGAAGAGCTGCAGCGACACAGCTCTGAACGCCATCTCAGCCCGGGACGCCTCAGGTAGGCGTCAGGGCAGCTACGCGCTCCATGCCAATGGGGTGCGCAAACGTGGCATGTCCATCCTGCGGGAGGTGGATGAGCAGTACCACGCTCTGCTGGAGAAGTATGAGGAGCTGCTGGGGAAGTGTCGCCGTCATGAGGAGAGCCTGTGCCACGCCGAGGTGCAGACGTCAAGACCCGTCTCCAGAGATCCTTCCATGAAGGAGTACAGCATGGTCTGCGCTGGGCCTTCAACATCAGGGGTTGTCGCCACCCCTCCCACGCCCCCTCAAACTCCGTCCACCCCGGAGGCGCTGGAGGGAATCAGCAGGCAGGTGGAGCAGGTGGACAAACGGCTCAGCCAGAACACGCCGGAGTACAAGGCCCTCTTCAAAGAGATCTTCTCCCGCCTGCAAAAGACGAAGAGTGACATGAGCTCCACTAAGAGCAGAAAGAGTCACAAATGAGATGGAGCTGCTACGTGCACTGAAAACAGTGACTGCACAACTTTTAATTTACCTCGCTGTTTTGAAGGCTTCTTGTTCTGCATTTCACCAGTCCTGACTCATGGATGCCTGTAGTCATGGAGCCGGGTGATTAACGACACATTAGCGATGGAGACTGATGAAACTGCCAAATGTTATATTTGACTATATGGATTGAAGATCAGTGACGTGGATGAAATGCCTTTTTCTGATTGATCATAACCGAAAAATATCGAATGGAGTTTTGTTTCTTAGGACGGTCTAGTGTGTGATGTAGTATTTAACTGAGATGTCCTGATGCAGAGATGATTTATTATTTTTTATTTAAGAAAAACAATACTTAAGCCAAATAATATAAAAAAGAAAAAAAAACAGCCATTGGCTTTGAAACTATTCACTGCATTGGAAGCATGCATTTGTCTAATAAACACTAAGTGCTAAATAAGTCTTTAAAAGCAGGTTTAAACTAAATCATACAAGCTTCAGACCAGCTTGAGGTCGGTTAAAATGCAGCAGATATTTGACTGCGTGCATTTTGTTTGATGGCACAAATCCCTCCAGATAGCTGCCAAAGTGTACTGTGTGTTCAGTGTTGTTTTCGTAAATGCTTCATTGTAACTTATGTGGTGAAGGAGATGAGGCCAGAATGCCTCTGTGGTGTTTTTACAGCATGCATTACAAGCCGCAGGGGAGTGGTTGCCATTTCAGGGATTCGTTTGATCATTTCAGCATTATCAGTTCTACGCTGTGCTGCCACATTGTCAACGATGTTCTTGTAGTATACCATTAACGATGTTTTCTGTTGATTAAATTTAGAAATTTATCGACCATGTTCTTTACTGTGGAAGGGAAGCTGCCATTTTTCCACCTGGAACCTATTTTCCAACATTTTTGTGTCTATGTGGGAAACCAAGAGAATTTTTTAAATTGGTCCTGTATTAAGAGAGATCTCTGCAGCCACAGCAGCGACACAATGTACAACGAAATCCCTGCGGGTGATTTTGCACCATCATTTAATATCCACTAAAAGTACTTGGTTTGTTTGTTATTATGACCAAGTCTCACTCGAGAAGTCTCGTTCTTAAATCTCGCAAAAGGTGACTTTCTGCAGGAAACCCATGGTGGAAATGTGGAGTGCCAAGAAGAGTTTGAAAATCTTTAAGACAACACTAAACTACACTTTGTGTACTCCAACACAACATTATAGCTGAATATTTAGCCGATTTGGACAGTGTGGAAAATTCCACCAGATTTCAGAGGGATACTTCTCTTTGAGCGAGACACACTAAAAAACACAGGATAAGGGTCTTTTCTGTAATGTTGTCAGAAACTTATGACAATCTGAGCCTGTCGGCTACAAGAACAAGCACTTTTAGTGGCTGTACATTGACGGCGGACTATTGACCGCAGCCTGATTCACCAATACTGGAGCAATTTTTTAAAAAACTTCACCGGGTTCACACTGGACGTAAAGTGCTACAAATCGCCTATTTTCAAAAGAGTATTACCCTTTTCCTTTAAGCACCCATGTGAATCAATGTGGCTGTTCACACTGGACCGCTGAGGACCCTTACTCCATATTCCACGGCCAGCTCACAATTTGCAGCGATATTTTCAGCATCTAGTCTATTTTTTCCTTAAGCCACGAGCAAAAATGTTAGGAAAGCACACAAATAATCTGTTATGAATAATCTTAAGGCGATACTAGACATAATATAAATGATAAAATAAGCATCCATTTCCTCCATGTATTTGTTGGTTGTGTCTAAACAGAGCGAAAGACAGACAAGCAGACACACATGCACAGACTCACAAGCAAGCAGGGGTAGAGCTCTCTACGAGATTAGAGCGTGCGGACGTGGCGTGGAGAAATGCGCTTCTGGTGTGAAAGGCAGGGCAACTGCAGACGGATGGCTGAGCAACAGTTAACACGTTGGGATGCTTCTGTGTCCGGTTTGAACCTGCCGTTAGTCTAGACACAAAAAGATGGGGAAAGGAAGGGTCAAGGTTGGAAAAATACCAAAGTTTCCCTTTAAGTGCTCAGGGAGGCAACAAATCAAATCTTACAGCAGTTGAATAAAACAACAGGACACAAGCAGACTCAATCTGAACACTTTAATGTGAACACAGGAGATCAGTAAACTGAAGGTAATACAAGTAGCACATATTGAATCAAACCCAACCTGCAGAAAAACAGACAACCAAAACCCCAGTCCGTGACACGAGAGCTGAACGAAGCTGCCGCAACAGACTTCATTCCCATGCTTCTGGAGTGTATAAAAAAGCTTTTATATGGCAGGATGTGTTACCCATTGACGTCTGGTTGGGGGACTGATGTCTCTATACTGGTTCGGAAGTCAATTACAGACAACGTTTCACCTCACTGATGTTGAGCACAGAGTGCCGCCGAGTCAGCAGGAGCAGCATGTGGTTGTAAGAGACTGGAGGCACAGTCAGCATTGGTATTTTGAGTAATACTAGGTGAGCAGTTCGTGGACACTCTGGTTTTACGGGGACTTCAGGGACTAGAGAGGACACGGGGTGACAAAAAGCCATTAGCACAACCTGGACTCTTATTTACAGCTGTAAATGATCTAAAAATTCATTTAACTGATATTTAGAAACTACATTGATGTTTGTAAATAGAGCTAATATGATCGACATCAACATGTACTGGCTTTTACAAATCATCAAACCTGATAAAATAAAAGGTGTTAAAAGTCCTTAGTCCCGATTCCTTGTCCATGTATTACAAGTATTGTTAAAAACAGGCTCACATGATGGTCTGGCAAATATAATCTGAAGGCAAATGGCTCAATTAGGTTGTCTATTTTTTACTTGTTAAGGCCACATGGCTGCTAAAAACACTGCCAGAAAACCCTGATCAGGAGAGGAACAGCCACACCTGCAGCCACACGGGGTTCGAGGTAATTCTGTTTCCCCTGTTCTCTCAGTAGACTTTGCAGGGTGCTAAATCATTTGGAAAAAAAAAAGACGTGGCCTGAATTCCAAATAATTTACCTAGACCCTGGTACAGATAATCTGCTCAAAGGCTTTAGGAGGACTGCGTCCAAGAGTTGTGTCCAGCAATGATTGTGGCCACATACATACAGCACTACTGCTTCCTGCACAACGCTTTCCAAGGCAGATCACGGCAATTGTACAAAACAATCTGAAAAAACAGATAAGAATGAAAAGGGGGAAGACAAGAAAGCGCTAAATTTTATAACCGAGAATATACTACTTTTTTTTTTTTTTTTACTTGATTTTTTTTCTTTTATAAATGAACAGCAAAATCTGGATTGTGCACATTGTTTGCTTTCTCCATGTTTAAAGATTTAATACTTAACAGCAACGGTGCAAACAAATGGAAACGTCACGATGTGAGGAATGATGAAGTGATTGGACTTTAGAAAAATGAAACTGTAAGAGCGAGTTGTCGATGGACGGAGAGAGCAAAAGCTGAAATCAACACGTGATCCAGACAGAAATAATGGAATGACAGGGAAAAAAAAGAGAAGCGAGGGAGAAAGCGGGAAAGAAGAAAGATGATGATGAAAAATGTCGAGGAGGAATCAATCTTTCCAGTCTTTCTTGATAGTCAGGGTCCACTCCCAGGAGAGATGATCATGTTTGTCGTCATCGGTGAACTTGGACTTGATGTTGTAGGCGCCGCGGGCCAGCATCCCTTTGGGTGCCTCCTCCATGGTGGTGAAGAAGTCGTATTCCTCGTCTGGTCTGGGCCCGTAGCTGCCGACCATGTATTCCGACTTGTCAACTGTAAATTAGTACACAAGGAAACGAGTTGCTTCTTGAAGACATCCTCAGTTTCAGACTGAGCAAAAGTAGCATTAACCCTTCAACACCTGGAGCAATATCAGTTTTCTTCTGCTGCATTTAGATGCTTTTCATTAGCATTTAAACCTCTGACAAGTGAGAAAATTGATTTGATTTCTTAAAAAAAGGGGGAAAAACATATTGAGCAACTTAATAAGAAATATCTTAAAAACTGAAAAAACAAATTTTAAGGGTAAGAAGGAAAGTATCTGAAAAACAGCCGTGGGAGGAAATGTCCATAAAACTGAAAAAAGACATTATCAATATTTAATTTTCTTTAAGGGTGATTTTCTCAATTTTTTTTCTTTTCTTTCTTTTTTTCACTTATACTCATTTTTAGGCAATATAAATCAAAATATATTCAAAAATAATTTTATTTTTTAATTTTAGCATCCCCATTTATGTGTTCAAGGACATTTGGAAATGTAATAGTTTCTGACAGGGTCATTTGGCATTATTTTTAAAAGAAAACATGCATTCCAAACCCATTTTCTTAAAAAAAGAATTTTCTATGCAAAAATTTATAAGAGAAGAACAAAATGCAATTGTTTTTTGATTGTAACTTTTTCTTGTAATTGTTTCCAGATTTTGGGCCCATGCTTGTGACAGTGCAGAATGTAAACATTAACGCTGTCTTCTTTATGGGTGAAATCTCCAACACTTTGCAACACACACCTAAACAATCTACACCGGTAAATAGCAGCACGGTTAAGAGGAAAATTGCATATTTTAGATTTAGGAGTGAACTGTCCCTTTAAGACAAAGGACGCTGCTTTACATGACATTTAAAAATCCACCTTAGGAACTGCAGAGATTAAATAACTGAGGCAGCCTTACTTTTTATTCCTTTCCTGAATATGTTCTGAACGTACTTCAGGCCTGACACAATTTCCTTGTTGACCTGCAAAAAGCAAAATGCAAATCATATCCTGCTGAACAGCTTCCCATGACAAAAATATTTCACTGCAGCTGCAGTAACATCATCACGTCTCCAACAGTCTGAGACCACAAACAGAAAGGAGTCCTGAGTTGGACAAACACCAGAGTCTCTCACCTTAAAGCTGATCTTTATTTTGTATTCAACTCCCTCCTTCAGAACCAGTGGGTTCTGCTTGAATTGCATCAGGTCACCTGAAAGGGATGAACAACAAAGCATGAAAGAGAAATGTCCTAAAATCCTACAAATGTCTTAAAATCTGAGAAACACCCTTAAATCCTCGAAATGTCCTAAAATCCTGGACACGTCGTAAAATCCTAAAAAAAACATTCTAAATCCCAGAAATCTGTAATGTCTGAAAAATGTCCTAAAATCCTAGAAATTACCTAAAATTCAAGAAATTTCCTAAAAATCAAAGAACCATATATAGGGCTGCTGCGACTGGCCCCTAGCCTCCTGTCATTTTGCAAAAGTGGCCCTCAAGCAAAGCAAGCAGAGTATTTTCCTGATAAAGTCTGAGAGTTACTTTACAGTGAGAACTGTATGGTTTAGCTTTACCAAAGAAAGAGGAATCACATTCTCAAAAGTCAAGAACTATTTCAAGTTTCAACACCGTGTGATAATGACACTGACCACCAGGTGGCACAGTGAGCACAGCTCTCCTGCTCACTTGTGTGACCACCGAGGGAGGCCAGGAGAGCCATCAGGAAATGGCTCATTAACCCACTTAGACAGGAATCATGTCATTACTAATTAGCGTGCTAATGACGCAGAAGGTCATCGTTCCACACAAGGACGGGAGTGATTACCGTTCATAATTAATGTTACTAAGAGCTGATTGCGAGTCTGCTGTAAGGAAAGACAGCTGCCTGAATGTGGCCTTTATGCTTTCATGTAAAAAAATATTTCAGATGTGAACTATAAATAATCTGTTTTCACTCCAGATACCTGCTGTTGAGTTTTGTCCCCGTCCCAGCGTCACAGAGAACAAACGGCCCAGTCTGCTCTACTCACCCGTCAGGTCGAGGACCAGAGGAGTCTCAGCCTGATCGCAAACCAGAGTCATTCTCGTCACCTGGATGTTGGGGGCGTTGGGATCTGAGACAGGAGAGAAGGTAACAGTATCCAAAATTATGATAATCAGTTTACAGCAGCTGAGAGAAATACTGCGAGAACTCGCCTGTGCAAAAAGGGAAGTATCTCATCAACCATGCTGTTTTCACTCTAATGGTTTCCATTTCAAACATTTAATCAGTCGATGTGATCTTTTTTTCACACACAAATAACAATTTACAGGGTTACCACACAAAATTTCAAAACTTTTCCACTTTTCAAAGACTTTTTTCCTTGCCCAATATCTTTTTTCTTGCCCCACTTTTCCAGCATTTTTCATACATATAAATCAAAATATATTCAAAAATAATTTTATTTTTTAATTTTAGCATCCCCAGTTATGTGTTCAAGGACATTTGGAAATGTAATAGTTTCTGACAGGGTCATTTGGCATTTTTTTTAAAAGAAAACATGCATTCCAAACCCATTTTCTTAAAAAAAGAATTTTCTATGCAAAATTTTATAAGAGAAGAACAAAATGCAAATTTTTTTGATAGGAAAACATGCCTTCCAAATCTGCAGTTTTCTTTAAAGGTATATTTTAAAGATTTTTGATTTTTATAATTAAAAAAAAAATCACCAAAAATCTGGAGAAAAAATAAATAAATAAGACCAATTTTATAATAAACAAATCTGAAGAAAAGTAAACATAAATCAAAATCAATAACTTAAGAGTTCAGGACTATTTTGTCCAAATGTTTAATGCAATATAAAAGATGATTTCATTTAATTGGATGTTGTATATGAGTGCTGTTGGTTCTTTGTTGGTTCTTTCTATCCTGATATACCTGACATTAAATTCTGTAATATATTTAAAAATAACAATAATAATTCATAATATAAAAAAAATAAAAATAAAAATAAAAAAAATATAATTTAAATAAAAGTTATTACCAATTAAATTTGGTTTGGAAGTTATATTTGCGTATGTTCGAGAAGATACTGAGAGTTAACAGAGATCACTAACCTGATACAACCTTGACCTCCTTGCCCAGCAGCGCCTCCTTGTACTTGCGCAGGCTCTCATCCTCTTGGTCCAGTTGCTGGATCTCCTGTAAGCTCTTCTGGGCAGGAGGTTTGTAGTTGGGATTGGTGGTGGATTCGTCGTCGTCAGCCTCTCCTACACACGCTGTCAGCTGCTCTTGCGTAGGTTCCTCCTCTGCCATGGTTTGCTAATAACAGCAAGAGAAGCGACAGCAGGGAGGTTAGAGAACAGGAAAATGACAGAATAAGGACAGACATCAGGGAGTCCACACAACAGACCACTTCCCTTTTTACGCTTTGCATTGTTTTAATGAAATCAGACTAACATGTGGAGCATGGCAGCACATGGTAACTAGACATCTGGCTGCTGGATGATTATTACAGACTTCTTATCCAGAGGGAAACCTCAGTGAACTTTGACCTGTGGGGCTCTAGCAATGTAAAGCAGCAGTTTATGTAGAAGCAAACATCATTAATCACATTGGTCTTCTTACTGTGTGTTTGCCGTTTATTAGGGACACTCCGAATAATCAGCCCAAAATTAGCATTAGCCGATATCAGCCTTGCAGAAGTTCTTGTGGGTAAAAATGCGTATTGGGCTGAAAGTAGCCTAAGCAGTGCACTTGATGTCATTTACCACATACCCCAGTTTACATATTGAAAACCGCCCAACATAACCTCTAAGCACTACTGTCTATAACTCTGTTCCACAGAGTGAAGCATAATAGAGATATGAAACCCCGGACAAATATAAGGAAGACAATCTACTATCAGACCTTGCTGTGAATAGTTTAGACCACAGATTGCAGGGTTATTTTAACAGCAAAAGTTTCCTAATTAAAATAAGGTGCTCACATCAATCTCACACGAGTAACTTTATCATTATTTTTGGATGGAGATGAGACGGTTTTATTGCGTTTTTGTCAGTGTCTGCTCTGAAATAACCACACGTGAGTGCACAAAATGTACACACTAGCAGAGACAAGAGCCAGGACCTGTAACCAGCGGTGACACACAGCAGAGGCCGGTGGTCTTAAAAAGCTGATGATTATCTGAGCTCCAGGCTTCTCGTTCATGTGTCTGTACTCCGCCACAAACTGCTGTCAGACAACAGAAAGACAGCAGTGCTTATGTGGCCATCCACACCCAGCTGTACCGTCACAACAGTCACAACCGTCACAACCGTCACAACCGATTAGAGGCGAAAACGCTGACCCAGAGCAGGGAACAGCACAACAGTGACATCATCCTCATTTTTTATGAGAACATAGAGGTGCAACAAAACTGATAAAATGGCCATAAAATGCAGTGAAGAACAAAATAATTCATTAATAACATCTGGTGCACATATGCTGAGCGTGGCTGTACAACGAAAGCCAAGAGGCAGCTGGATGATAATGTTCAAATAATACTTGTTCTGTGTGGTATGTTGTTGCAGTCCTTAGGGAACTGACCACACACACACACACACACACACACACACACACACACACACACACACACACACACACACACACACACAAACACAGGTCTAATGGTGTTTAAGCTGTTTTCATATCCGCTTACAAAATGCAAAGTACATGGTTGTTACAGTTTTTATTTCCTGATTCAGGCAGATATTGACACAGCCATAAATATGTTATTAGGACAACTGATAGTAATGTCAAGCATAGTTAACCAGGGTTCGATTTAAGACATTTTATTGCCACTTAGAGTAAATCTAAGACCAAATTCACAATAATGCAAAACCAAAGAATAAAAAAAACCCATAACTGTCATCAATTACTTATTAGGGACAATTTTGCCCAAATACTGACTTCAACATAATACATTATTTTAAATTTAGAGTTAAAAAGTTAGATGATCTACTTCCAATACTGAAAAAAAATCATTATTTTTAAGAGTGGAACATGTGGAAAACAATGGTCATTATTGTGTTATTAAAGTATCCTTTGAAATAATACCAGTTAAGGCCTGATTTTTAGATGCCTTGTAAAACTTGAAGTATCTGCAGTCACCCCGAGCACATCTAGCTGTGGTGTCAGTCACCTAAAGTTCACTTATTATTTAATCTGATGTGCTAATAGAATTTTAAAAGTTAGCAGCGCACCACTCATGGTACGGGTAGCAGGTGTACCACTAACTGCATGGATTGTGAAATGATTACTATCATTGGCTATGTTTACATTTTTAATGAATATTTTTGTAGTGTTATGTAAGAAAATATTCAGAATTTGATTTATGGGTCATGCTAACTGCTTATGTTTGAATATTCCTAATTAGGCCTTTTTCTGAATTAAGCATTTTCTAATTAAGATGTGGGATATGCCGGTATTATTTGGGTGTTAATAGCATTATTTGGGAATGTTTACAGAGCATTCGGCATTTCCACATCGATATGCGTTTTGGGTGCAAGGCTGGCGCTGTGGAGGAGCAGGAGGTGGATCTGGCTGAGAACACTATCAGCAGACAGACGACCGGTCACTCAAAGCTGGCCACTCTTTATCATGTGTATCTGTAAAGCTGCTCTCACACTATGACTGATGCTGCAACAGACGACGATTCATTTTCAACAGAAAAAGGTGACACAAAGCTACAAACTGATGCACGACACTAAAAAACCAAATCTGAGCTGCCAACTTCTTTCAGCGCTCCAATGACACCGTGAAGCATCAACCAATCACATGGTGTTTTTAGCTGAGCCACTGTGTTATTCAGCTTAGTTAGCTGATGCTGTGCTCGCTTTATGTAAATTGCGGTGTACACAGGATACAATGAGATCTTAAAATGGGGCTCAGATGTGGACTATAAGCATAGATATATAACTAGCACACACACAAAAGCCTGTGACGACGTTACTACAGCTGGGCACGTTGTTGCTGTGTCGCCCATCGTGTGAACGCAGCATAGGCCTGATAAAATGTTAACAGGTGAGCTATATACAAAAAAATCACCTCCTCAGCAGTTGTCATGAAGTGGGAAATGGACCACAGAGAACAAAAACAGTTGGGTTTTTTTTGTTACAGAATGTTATTATGTTTATTTCTGCTGTAAAGTCGGGCATTTTAACGTCGGGGTTTTTGGGTTGATTAGCTTCTAGAACCAGCCTCACGTGGCCATTAGAGGAACTTCACTTTTTGGCACTTCCATGTTGGCTTCATTTTGCGGCCCTGGAGGTTGCCACTTCATTGAATCTGACTTTTTTGGCACATGAAAACATTCCTCTCAGTGAACACGTAAGTACGCCCTAAAACATCTCATCCTACATGTTTTCAGCTTGTGCATGTTGAAAGAAGCCAACTTCCTGTATGAGTGAATTCAACCAAGCAGGAAGCCCAGCAACTGCAGAAGAGGTTTATTGCTCTGAAAAACTTAAACTGTATCCAAATGTTATGTTAAATGACTACCCACGAAGATCAATGAGGTGACTAAATCTGTGTACAGAAAAAAAAACAACTGTCCTCAAGTGAAAGAGGAAGACGTATGGTGATAAACAAACTGCTTCTCCATTAAGGTCTAATTAAACTAAACTTCTTCTTCTCAGTGTAAATAGTCTCTAAGTTTAGTCAAGTTGCTTTTTAGTTTGCGTTTCCCTTTTTTTTTTAAAGGTCAAAAATCAACACAGACAGGCTAACAAATCAGACGAGTCAGTCATACTCAAGCACACTTTTTACAATCTGAGAAATATCAATAAATCTCACCACTGAAAAACAGACTCTTCACAAAACAACACAAAAACTGGTTTGTCTTTCTGCCTGTCTATCTGACACCCTTCTGCTCTATTGTGTCAACCATATACAGTTGGGTATTAGCCAAGCAGGAACTGAGAACACAGCAACGTTTTTCCAAATGGGGCCTCTGTGCCCTCATAAAAGCACAAATTCCTTTCCTGCCAATAGCTCATCAGCTGCGTGTCGGTGTTTCTGGTCGTATGGAGTAAGTGAGAAGCTCCTCGTTGCACAGAGAGAGGACGAGACAGGAAAATAAAGCAGATAACACAGCGATGCCATCATTTCATTCTTGAAGTATCAATGAACAGGTTGTTTTCTTACTTCCTCTACTCGTCTGCAAGGAGGCTGCTGTGTGACCGCACGTACCGAGCCGTCGCAGAGGAGGAAGTGCTCGGTCTTACGAGACATACGTTTGGTGGAGAGCTGCACAATTCACACAAATGTAGTGCATAAAGACAAGTAAGGGGCTTCTGCTAAAAACTGACATTAACGCGAGACTTTCAGCCAATTGTTATAAAATAATAAAATAAAATTTTACCAACTATTTTGAGATTTTACAATGCAATGAAAAAACAATATATAAAACCTTAATTTCCTTGTCTTACTATTTCTAAGACTTCTGAAAGATTGATTTAAGACATTTTAATATGGACATATTTTTAGCCTGTTGAATTCAATGCCTTTAAGACTTTTAAGGATATGCAGGAACCCGCTGAACTGCTGCTAGTGTTTAGACATTTGAAAACTGCTGCACCTGTAAGGGTTTTGCAGAAAAATACATACAGTCCTCTAGTAAAATATCTCGTGTAATTTCTATATCAATATAAAATGTCAATCATTGCCTTTGTGCTATTATAGGAAATAACTGAAATCCCAAGAGAGAGTGGGTAACAGTGGCAGTAGATGATCAGAAATATAATGACCAAAATAAATGCAGAAGTTGCAAAACAACAGTACATTTTATGAAGCAATTTTAAATGGAACTTTGAGAGTTACAAACACTGTGTTTCATGCTGCATAATGGTCCTTGTACAGTGTAGCTACAGTTAGTATTCATGACCCAGTGCAGCTTCCCTGCAGTCTGTCCATGTCAATATCATCCAACATAAGCATTGGTGGATTAAAAAGAAATGCTACCTTAACTGAGAATGAAATTGTTGGATCAGCAAATTAAAGGCCCATGCATTCACTGAGTAAAATGGATTAGTTTAAACAATATTGACATCACCACCCTCATAATGATGCACACTCTGTCTGGCTAACTCTGCTCAAACAATGCACACTGTGACTAACTGGCTGCATGCTAATCTGAGAGGAAAAGGCCCTCTCATTGTTCAGCCAACACACAGGTCATGAGATCATGCAAACAACCGCTTCACCTCAGTGTCCTAACCTTCACCTGCACCGTCCTGCATGCAGCTCTCTGCTACAGGAGGCTGATCTGAAAGCTTGACGGGGGCTAAGCAGCAGAGTTTCAAAAACACACCGGGCTTGGCAGCAGCTTAGGCCTGTTCCTTAGCAACACCGCTGAGCAGTGAGATTAGAGAAAGTGGGATTAACGCTAACGAGGCATTCAGGGACAGGAAAGTGTTTGGAGGTGTCAGTGGTGACACATCAAGATTCACTGTGACAGCGTCATCGAACGTTACTGAAGATAATCAATTAACGAGGGGGAATCCCTGTGGGAATGATGCTGGCTTTATGAAGTGGAGGTGTGTCTGTGTGTGTGTGTGTGTGTGTGTGTGTGTGTGTCTGTGTCTGTGTGTGTGTGTGTGTGTGTGTGTGTGTGTCTGTGTGTGTGTGTGTGGGGGGGGGTTAACCATTATCTGCATCACTGTGCAAGTGGGTTATATAACATGTTTTACCTTATCTTTTAGGCTGCATTACACGTCACCCATTTGTGTATCAATCAGTCAAAAATCTAAATCTAATTTCTTGCACTTTGCGGGATACTTCATGTTGAATTGCACATTGCTGTTTTTCTCTCGTGTTTCTGAAAAAAATCAAACCAACTTTGCTCAGGGTTCAAAAAACACTTGAGAAAGGTGTCTGATGGCAGCACAAATGGTTTCCAAACTCACACACAACTTGTGCAGTATAATCCACGTCTCATTTATCCAGTCATACGCGCAGTATTTGACCAAAACACATGCATTTTGGCTAAAATGTTACAATATACAACACTTCCATCCAGGAGCAGCAGCCCCTGAGCGTGCCCGAGCATGCGCACGAGCTCCTCTTCAGCAGGGCTCAAACTCACACACCTGCCCAGACACACTCCTCAGCTGTGCATGTTGTGACTTGCTCTAAACAGAATGTTTTAGCGAAAAACACGTGTGTATTGGAAGTACTGACTTTACGGATAACGGTGTGTTTGAACTCTGCTCATGTATTCAGTTAAGCGGAGTTCAGATGCACACTCTCGCACAGGCGCTTCTCGTTCATGTGTGAGATGTGTATTTATGCGGAAGTGTTTTACCTCATAAGGTTTTAGTAAATAATGCACATTTGAGAAGAACTGAGAATATGACAAGATAAATGAGACATGAACTATACCGCACGTGTTGTGTGAGTTTGCTAATGAATGTTTTGATGTAGTTTTGCTGTTGTTGAACATGGACATTCACTTTAATTCATGAAAAATGTTTGCCTTTTCTGGATTCTCCGCTCATCTTGGAGACGAGCAGAAAAAAAAGTGTCCTCCATGAATTCGACATAACGCAGGATGAGTTACTGATACACAAATGGTCATTTCACAGGTGAGGTATTCCTTTAACCCTTTGAAACCTGTGCAAATTGATTTGATTTCTTTCAAAACATGCGGAGAAGGCAATGAGAAACCTCACAAGACATGGCCTAAAAACGAGCATGTAATTAGGAAAAAAAAAAAAGTTGACATAAAATAAGCACAAGAAAAAGTAAAAAAATTTTTAAAAAACAGGAAAATGACCCAAAAGGTGTCGATTTTTTTAACCACATGTATACCTTTTTTTCTAACATAATTTAAAACATAAAATTATAGTATATATAAATATAGTTCTTTTTATCCCACCCAACGCTTTTTATGTCGACTAATTTTGTGATCATTTTCCTTTCACCTTTTACCAATTTCTTGAAATTTGTGGGACATTTTCTGCCAAGTTGGTCATTGCCTTTTTCCCCGCGTAAATTTCAAAGAAATCAAAGATCAAACCAATTTGGTTTCAGCGGGTTAGCTGATACAATACCCTGACTAGACTAGTAATTATAACACTGAAACATAAGTTAACTAGTTGGTCATCTTTAGCCAACTAGTTTTTGGACAAATATTAGTCAGCAGTCATTTGTGGAAAGTGATGCATCTCTGGCATCACATCTGGTCTTTAATAAATTGAGGCTGGATAGGATTAATATATAGCGGATGAAAAACAAAAGAAAGCATTGTTTGATGATCTTTGCGCTCTCTCTGATGCCGTTGATCATACAGGGGTGTTGGTGGTCAGTCTCTCAACAATGTGGCAAAGGTTAGAGCGCAGCAGACATACGGCAGCCAGACATCACAAAAACATGAAACCTGACAGAGGCTTTGTAGTTCAAGCCACTTTAATGGATAATTTGAGAAGTGGAAGTCTTACAGCTGATGAATAATACTCTAAATTACTGCACACATTTTCCTCAGAGACAGCAACGGGAGATGAAAGTTGCTTGACTAAAAGTACCTGAGAATTGGCAACCTTTAAGAAGTGACATTTAGCTCTTGGCTTGTCTCTCTATTGATGATGTGTCCTGCAGATCTATGGCTACTTTGATCTCCGGCCTCTGTTCATCTCTTTCATGCACAGAGACCTTTGCATTTGTCCCTTTTATCCACCCGGCCTCTCCACACTTCAGCGTATCTTTATCACGAGGCTTTGATAAAAGCTGATCAAGTATAGGTGAAACCCTCCACGGTTTTTCATCAAAGAATAATTGATTCTAATCGACATTTTGGTTGTTGACCCCTCTTCAGGTCGTTGTAAATAACTGATTCTGACACTGTTGTAATGCAACTGGAGCTGAAATTAGTACATCCTTCAGGAATGTTTCAATGCAGCAAAAGCATCGATACATATATCATTTATTTTGTAAAAAAATGTCATGCATAAGAATAGAGTTTGATGCAAAGAATCTGGTCATATTATACAAAACACAATATCTTGATTGTGATTTTCAAAACTGCAATGCTGCAAGTCTTTTATTACAATTTTTCCTAATTTAATCTTAGGAAAACTATCATGGTGTTTAGAGCATAACACTACATACAAAAAAAGTTTACTTTTTTAAGCAATCAGAACAGTGAGATCTGTATTTGTATTTATCCGTCTCTGTAACAACAGCACTACTTTCCGTGCAATCTAAGCAAGGGATTAACATTCGACTACATCGGTAAAAAAACGATAAATCAATAGTTTTTAAAAATTGATACAGACTCACAAAACATATGACTGCATTACTTCAGTGTTACAATATTTTCTTATGCCGCTTGATTTTGATGGACTAATATTCTTGTGTAATTTACCTTTTTTTTGAGGAGCAGCCCTGGTAATCATTTTTAATTTGTCGTTCCCACTTTCTCACATTTGCATCAATTTAGGTTTTAATTGACAGCTGCCTGAGTGGATAACAGTGCAAATATTACAACAAATGCAAATGGTGAAGCTGTGATTGGAAGACCTGTGGATTTATTTTTTCATTTGGAGACAATAAAATTAATCACTAAACCAAGTACAATACGAACCTTTAAAAACATACCGGAAACGTGAGACTAAATAGCAGCAGTTACTTTTTATTCAAGCAAATTTGCCTTAAATGTCAAACCTGCACCAGGCTTTTTTGTCTGTCAAGAAATGACTGCGAACTTCCTTTTTTAGGCAAGATGATTCACATCCTCTTGAGCGCCTAACCACACGGTGCAAATCTGAAGCACTACTCATTTTCTCAAAGCTCCACCTGCGAGGCTAAACTCAACCCAATCTTTTTTTAAAAGATGCAGCAATGATATTAATGCAAAAGGACACTGGCTAAATGCTATATGAGTAGATAAAATCATGCTGGGTACTACCAGGTTGAGGATGTAGTGCAACTCACACCAAAGTTTTGAGGAAGTGGTGCACAATGGCAGAGCTGATGCAATGAGGGGAACGCAACCTCAACAGGAACAATGAAGGAGGGTAGAATAAAACTGATGAAAATTAGAGAAGCAGCAGGAAAGAAAACCTTTGATAAGCTTGTGGACAATAATTAAGTGGAAAGCTATCGGCCCGAGAGCCTTCTAACAACCACGATAAAGTTTGCCGGATGTCTATCACACAAACTGCTATATCAGTAAAGAAGACTAATCTGATCACAAAGAAACTGAGCCACAGAGAGATGTGGCTGCGAGAGAGAGAGAAACAAACCCTGACTCTATCCCAGGAAGAACCAGAACAAATAGGAAGCTTTAAAAATAGCCGGTGAGAAATCCCTGCGTGCAGCAGCAGGAAGTTGTGAGTGAATGGGATAGTCAAGGTGCCAGCTGAAAGGTCAGGGCTTATTCCCAGATTCGGGTCTGCCTCTCTGGGCACCAGCCTCGGTGGAGGTGGCGGACTCTTCATAATGCAAAATTACAGCTGTGTGGAGGTTCCCTTCAAGGGTGGAAACAACAAGCGTGCCAATTTTAAACCAACTGGGGGATTAACCCTTTGAAACCTGAGCGCATAGGCTTGATTTCTCAAAAAAACATTTAAAAAAAGGAAATGAGAAACAAGTCATGACCCAAAAACTACCAGGAAATTAGAAAAAAATTACAAGAAAACTACCTGAAATTAGCACACGCAAAAAAAAAACTACAGGAAAAGACCTATTTGAAAAAAATATATAAAATAAAACTATAAACATTTTTTTTTAGTTCTGTGATTGAATTTTAAAATATATAATTATAATAAGCATGTAGTTTTCTTCATAAAATGTCTAGTTACTTGATGTTTTTCTGAAGATTCTCTTTTAAAAAAGACACTAATTTTCAGGTAATTTCCTTGTAACATTTCACTTTTATTTTGGCAATTTCTGAGACATTTCCTGCCAACCAATTTGCTCAAGTTTCAAATGTTTAAATACTTGTGAAAGGCGTCGGGATGCAGCACAAGAACACTGAAATCTATCAACGTTTCAAAGGGTTAGAAGGTAAAAATCAGGAGTAAGAAATTAAAAATGCATGGCCTTTCTGGCACTGAAGCCCATCATTTCTGAGAGGACGTCCTCATGAGGGCGGCTGTTTAGGCTGAAGAGGACCACACAATGTGAGAAAGAAGCGCTGATCATTATAGGCTCACACTGGCCCTGCACCTATTCCCCTGTGACACTAAACGAACACAGAAGAGGATACTGACATGATTTGTCATGGGCGGCTCAGAGAGGTCGAACATTGCACAACACGTACAAAAAAACACAAAAAGACTAAATCGCAAGTACTACAAGAATGAGATCAAATAGACAAATTGAAAACTGTAGCACTGTGAAGCTGCAACCAGCAGATTTAGAGTGTTTTGTCTCTTCAGCTCCCTAAACAGGATGTACACACCTTAACTTTCTATATATGAGCTCGTATGTACATTTGACGGTTCAGCTCAGTGGTTTTGACCCTTGTCCTCCTTACTGTGAGCTGCTTGAACACATTTGCAGCTTATACTGATGTCAATGAAATACCAACAATGAAAATGAAGCCTGCTGGTTCATCTTTAGATAATTCTTCCTCTTTGGGCCTTGTCGATTTCAACCAGGTCAAACCAGGAAAATAAAAACTGCAAAAGGGACATCCGGTGCCACTGCAAGGCTGCAAATTCTCAGTTTGAAACAAAGTAAATGAAATGGCCTCGGCAGAAATGTGTTATTTGAAAGTGAGTCCTAGAGGGTCAGGGGAAAAACAACGCTGAGGGCTACTTGTAACACACACAGGAAAAACAGGGAGGATTCACAGATGCATGATCTCTTAGAGAAATCACTTATCAGGCATTCAGCTGAGCACACAGCTTAACCAACACACAAAAGTACATTAAGGGACATGTCACTAGCAGCTCTTTTAATCTAAGCAGATGTAATCTATGTGCACTTGGCTGTAAAAGCCTTTTAAGAGCCAAAATGGTGGCTGTTTTAAGGTGTGTGCCCTCCAGGCCAATTCAAAAAGAGACAAGTTAGTTTCAGGAAGTGGCAAAAAAATATCCTCATGTTCCACATGACAGAAATCATTTTAAAGAATTACTCTCTCAAATAAACTTCTGGTCCACCGCTCAACACATCCACTCATTGTGCGAGAAATTGTAAACAATGAAATGCAATTAATAAAAGTTACCTAACGCTGGCAGCTCAGGTCAGGCTCAACACCCGGAAATGATGATTACCTCTGATCCAAACTGCCGCCGAACAACTTACAACGATGTATCGATTATAATTAAAAGTTTGATACAACAACACTAAAGCAACAATGATAAAACTGTAATTTTAAAAAAAGGAAGTTGCAGGAAGTTACTCTTTGGCAAACACATTTCATTAACTCGCGTTCACGGGTGACCGTTAACTTGGTAATACTTTCGTATCAAGTGACCAAAAACTTGCTAACTTCGCTAAAACACGTCAGAAGTGAACGCTAACCGGCTAAAACGACTTAAAGGAAGAGTTTAGCGAGTGTTTCATCAACTCTTACCGTTATACCGCCGGCGGATCAGACAGTCTCTTGTGAATGGTGGTGAGAGTGAAGTGAAGCGGCGGAGGAAAATCTGAGCTAACGGCCGCTGACCGGGCACCACATCCGGCGTGCGACCTTCAAAATAAAAGCAGATTTTAAAGTCAGTCAACGTACGATGAATAATTGTTAATTAACATGATATTAAGGGACTGTTCTTTATTTGTCCGAGGAGGGGATTAGCAGGTGGGTGACTTTTTTTTATATTGTTTTATTTTTAACCTCCCTGAGGCAACACATATTTCCCCTCAAGCCTCCCAAAAGCCTATTTTTCACTGCACACTAGTCACTTACATCAGCCTTTTTTAATTTATTTTATTTATACAGCCTTTTTTTTTTTTTTTTTTTAAGTGATCTTATTGCATTGTGAATATGTTGTGTATGGTACTTCTATGTGTCTTTTATATCTTTTGTATGTGTTGTCTTGCTCTTATCTGGACCACTGAGTCTGTAATAAAGTTTATTATTATTATTATTATTATTATACAGTTTATTTAATAGGGACAATGTGAATTTACATAGTATAAACAAGTTGGAGTAACTGATGTTGCAGATACAGAAATTATACCTTTTGCTAGTTTCCAATTTCTGTCCCTCATAAGGCTTTTAGTAAAGACACAGAAGAAAAAAGATATCATGGTTACATACAACAGCGTGCATACAATAAGAGGTACTGCAAAAAGAAGACAAAAAGGTGAACACTTTCATCACGATTACATTGAACACAACATATAGTTAGAGTAAAATAAAATAAAAAATACACAAACATAGCACCCAGGTGAACACGTTAGTTTTAGCCCAGCAAAATACAATGGCGCGATGCCACTAAAAACTGTCTCCACTTGGGATACTCGGTATCTAAATCTTCATACCTTCCAGAAATTTTACAGGGGTATACAGTATATAAGTGTGCACCCACCTCCCGTTTACCTGCGTTTAAAACGCCTGCGTGCATGTGCATTGGTGAAAAGGGGTTTAAGTAACCTGGGAAAAGATGCATGAACCACGCTAACCCACCATAAATTAGATGGTAGGTTTTAAAACTTACCTTTTGATGTTTCAAAATTAAAAGTTGATGATGAAATCTTGATAGAGAGCCGTAGAGAGGTTCACGAACCCGTTGGGATAGTTCAGGTTTTCTGCCCTTTTCTATCCACCATTGGTGCGTTGTTGGTGGAGGCAGAAGGAGCAAAAGGACTCAGGACTCAGGAGGCTGGAGGACACATGTGTACTGAGGCACGAAACAAGAGAAAAGAGTTAGATTAGAAAGAAAGAGAGAAATGAAAAGAAATAAAGAGAGAGGGAAGACTTATGTGTAGTGTATGTTATTTATGTTGTGTGTGTGTGTTTATGTACGTGAAGTTAAGCAGCAGTGGTGGACAGTACTCTGTGTGTTGGACTGGTTAATTGGTTGTGGGGGGCCGGCTGAGCTGTAAGATGAGTGAAAGGGGGTGGCAGCTGTTGGATCTGTTTCCTGGGTGGTTTTCTGGAGGGCGGGATTGTTGGAGGTGGTCTTCAGATATTTCTGTGCTATTGTTTGGTGTCTTTGTTTGATGGTCTTGATGCCTGTCATGGTGTAGATGTGTTGGTTGCTGATGAAGTATGTGGGCCAGTTTGAGTGCTTTGTTTTGAATGGTTTGGAGGATTTGGAGTTGGTTGTCGCAAATGGTGATCCAGATGGGGGGGGGGGGTATTCAAAGAGTGGTCAGATGTCTGCCAGGTAGACTCTTATGACTGTGGAGGGTGATGCCCCATGCTTTCCGCAAAGGGCTTTGAGGTGGTTTAGTCTATTGTTTGCTTTTTGTTCCAGGGTGTTGATGTGTTTGGTCTAGGTCATATTGCTTTGAAATGTAACTCTGAGAAAGTATGCTGTGTTGCTGATATTTACTTTTTGGTTGTTTAGTGTAAGGTTGACGTTGTTTGACTGTACGTCTGGGTTTTTGGTGAAAATGGCGCATTGTGTTTTGGCTGGGTTTATTTTGACTCCACATGTTGGACCAATTTTCTATTTCAGTTATGCAATGTTGGATTTTTTTGCCTGCTATTCTGGGTGATCTGGAGCTGGATAGAGGTCGTCTATGAGCTGCGAGATTTTGGCTATGGTTGCTGGGGGGTAATAGATGTCAGAGTTGTATAGAGGAAGAGTAGTGGACTTAAAACTGAACCTTGGGGAACTCGGGCTTAGGGGGTGAAGAGTGTCCTACGAAATCCTAGTGTTAAAAAAAGGCTTCACTCTTGTTGTTGGCTGTTATTTTGGGCCAAATTTTAAATGAAACAAGTTGATTAAAGTAATTGTTTTGATAAAATATCAACATTTTAAGCTTAGATTTGGTTATGTTTTTTTTTTAGTTTAGCTTTTTTTGAGAGAAGCATTTGTTGCACATGATGTGTCCAAGGGCCATCAAAACTTTGAATATCAGGCAATAATTTCTCATTTTATAGTTTCAGGCTGTAATAAACGGTGTATTTTCGCAATTTTTCAAGAAAACGTTTTGTTTTCATCAAAAATTGTTGGTGAAGTATATACAAAATAACCCCCCCCTCCTCCAAACTATAGTAACTTATATATTTTTACTTTGCTTTGAGTAAAGGATCTAAATACCTTTAAACTCATATAAACATGGCTTATTATTTTCCACCCACCTGTGGATAATACTGCTATGTAAATGTTTTGAGGACCCCAAAAAATATGTATATAAATAAATAACAATTTAAGTTTTCCAGAACCAAATGAAAAACAAAAGCTAGTATTAGCACTAAGCACAAGCACACACAATGAACTGAACCAAAACTTTAACTATGAAAACCTAACCGGAAACAGTTTTTGTTAACAACGTAAACTTTTGCGTCTATAGACACGCTTCCGGGAAAAATGCGCTAAATGTATGAAGAACGACACGCGTGGGCATGCAGACCTACAGACTCATAAATCTCGCTTTCGGAGGCCCAGACATGTTAAACTTTGTTCACTTTAATTTTGGCTCACTGAGCAGAAACCCCACTTCAGTCTGAGCAACAGCAGAAGTTCCTCATCCACTGAGGCGGGTTCAGGTCACATGACAGGCATGCAGGTACAGAGAAGTACATTTCAAAAACCGGCTGACTCAAACTTTGACAGTATGTTGACCGTATATGGTTAATACCGTACAGATTATGATGACATCTAGTGGTGAAGACGTGACAGTGCATCAAAGCAGCATGTGCAGCTATGAAACTACTCACGCTACTCCGCTGCAGGAAATGTCCCATCCAGCAAGTTATATGGACGGATAAAGTTAACAAAAAAAATCTATTTTGACATTTGACGTAACTGCTTTGCAATTAGCCACTGCTGCACTTCTTTAAAATGTTGGATTTTCCTTAATTGTATTCACACTATTTTCAGCTTTTTAAAAAATTAATATTATCTCAATTTTTTTCTATTTTATGTTGTGCATTCTTTGCAATTATTATGCAATTTTTTAACTTACTTTTATTAGTATTATTATGTGAGTTCTATCCATGTGAAGATGCATTGTATGCATTCAGTTCCTTTTTTAAAATATACATGCTGGTGTCTATGTCCTCTATGTTTTCACGTAACGCTCTTGGTGCATGTTATTTATAAAGCATGTTGGGCTGCATTTCTTGTATGAAAGGTGCCATACAAATTAAGCTCATTATTATTATTATTATTATTATTAACAGAGATATAAGAATGAGGAAAGACTTTGATGATCGTCATGTCTATCACACTGTATGACATCCACAACCAACATTGTGGACTGTGCATTGTGTTTGGTTGTGTGCAGGTGCATACACACATGTATGCATGTTATGTTCAATATATACATGAATATGCATGAGTGTGTAGGCTATATGGGTAGATTGGTGAGATGCCTATATGTCAGTCTGTGTGTGTAAATATCTATTTATATATTTATTAATAGAGATGAAGTTCACTTATTGACTGATAAGCTGAGAAGAGGTAGGAAATAACTCCTTGAACTTGTAAGATGCAATTTCTTGTTCCTTTTTGGGATCTATTGTGTATATGTTATCATCCATTTTTGTTATTGCATTTCGTTTTGTTTCACATTTTCAAATATCTATTCACAACACCATCAGTCTGCCCTCAAAAGCTTTAGTGTATGTTTAATGCTGTTTATTTTGTAAATGTATTTGAAGTGGTATATTGGATTTCTGTGGGGGAAAAGCTGGACCTGTAAGTGCCAGTAAAAGGTCTTTTGAGTCACTGTGGGTTACAGAGTACTGCACATGCCAAAATTTCATAAACATTACAAAAAAAAACCCACCAAAATGGATCACACATCCATAGAGCATAGTAAAGAGGTTTGATTACCAACAACAGCTACAGACAACACAGGCATCACCTGTGGACTCATCTACTGAAGATGCCATCACCTTCAGTCACATACCTGTGACTGCAGCTTTCAGCCAGGAGATGATGTCATCAGGTGGCTTCCACCTGCAGACATCATTCAGTATTAGACCACCAATGAAAGCAAAGCATATAGAATAACACCCATTTTGTTTTTGCACATTATTCGAACTTGAAGGAAAAAAAACACACCACTCACCTGGTTTTCCGCTGTATATGTTGATAAGACATTCAGTGTGTTGCTGTACATCTCTTGCCACAATGCCATCTTTAAGCAAATCTTTGGACAATTGGACCACAAAACTGATGCACTTGTGTACATTTTACATAATTTATTACGTTTTTAACAGTCACTTGTAATCTGTAACCTTTTTAATTTCAAAAGTAACCTTCCCAAAACTGATCATTGTTAGGACTTTCTTTGAATTTTAAGGCATTTTAATCTGGATGGACGAGCAGATATGAGAATAAAAGAGACAGTATTTGGTAAATATGCACTGTAGGTTTTATTACAAGTGTCTTAAACTACAGGGTAGAAGAAAGAACTGGGAAAACCCAATTCACATTAACCTACAGCCAAAACCATTTTCATCAGAAAAAGGAAAAAAAAATACTGGTAAAAAACACTTCGGAGCATTTAAAAGAAGAGGTTGGAACAATAATTTCAATCACATCAGAAGACAACCAAGTGTAAAATATTCTGCACATTTCTAACAACCACCCTTCTGTGCAGAGAGGAAGGGACAACAACCGAGGAGCTTCGTTTTTTTAGCTGGTGTCCATCTGAGAAAACAAAACAAGGGTGAAATTAGACAGCTGCAAAAACACAATTAGTTAATTGCCAGTAACAACAGGGGTGTGTACTACCAAGCGAGATTAGTGCCTTAGTGAGGTCTGTTGAGTCTAAAGACAGGGTTTCCTGTACTACGACAGTGGCGCTCTTTTAACCTGGCTGGATCACCATGGTAACTTATCGAGCAAACCTGGTTGAGATCAGGTTTTGTTCTGAGTTTCAGCCTGAAATCAGCTGAAAAGCTTTGAGAAGCGTCACTTAGGGCTGGGCAATACTGCAAAAATATAAACATTATCACAATAATTTTGCCCGTATTCTCTCACTGAGCTGCTGAATGTGTTTTTTGTTTATGTGTTTGTCTACAGCTGCTCTAGAAGAAGCTTCCTTAAAACCACAGATCCCATACACAAATACAATTCCTTCAAATCATACCATCAGCACCTCTTATGTTTTGGATATGCTTGGCTCTGATTTTCTGAAGTCTGTTTTTACATTATTATATAAAACATATATACAAATACATAATCTCTTTCATTACAGCGAGCATAACGTGCATTCACTAAATGTCATTTTCTGTCGTCATGACAGCGCAATTCAGCGGCACGCGATTATAAGTGCCGAATGACGTGAACAGTGTGTCATTTGACTGAGTTTGTAGCAGAAAGCCCGTGTTAACAAAGAAAGTTAGACCTTCGTGGTACCGTTAACTCTGAGCGAGGCTGCAGGGTTTGTCGAGTCAGCTCAGTCAAAGAGAGCCTGGCTCGGCTGAACTGGCTTTGTGGTTTACCCCCCAGAATCAGCAGCTGAACTCACCCTGGCATTGTAGGCATCTAACTGGGCGTCGAGTTCTTCTGCTGACAGCTGCTGCTTGCTACCGCCGCGGCCACCCCGACCTCTTCCTCCGGCGCCGCCTGCACCACGTCCTCCGCGGCCTCTCTGCATGCCTCTGAAGCCGCCCCCGCGATTTCTGTTCATGCCTCCGCCTCTGTTCAGACTGGAAACAAGACTGCCCGTCACACAGTGTCCAAGGTGTTTATGAGTCAAGTTGCTTGAAAAGGCGGGAACACTCACCCCTGCATAGGTCGCCTCTGTGTGTCAATTTGTGATGTGACGAGTTGTATGTTCATGGGCCGCCCTGTAGAGACAAAAACACCATGAACCTCACAATTCGTGCACGGCAGCAGTAAATTTTGTCATATTAATTCAATTTCTAAGGTTTTAGTAGTGTTGTAGTGAAAGCAATGTTCGGCCAAAATTGAAGACATGACATGATGCATATATTTTGCATTTTAAGGCGTACCATCAAGTGGGATTCCATTGTACTGTTTCATGGCCTTTAAGGCATCTGCCCTCCTTTCAAAGTGGACATCTGCTGTTCCTAAGCTTCTTCCTGATCGGTCGTAATGAACTGCAGCTTTCTTCAGAGTCCCAAATTCAGCAAAAAGTTCCTAGGATAAAAAGAAAGTTCTGAGTAGAAATTCTTGGTGCAATAATCATTGACAAACATGCACAATTAAAAATAATTAGAATAAAACAAAACAAAATGGTTAAGGCAAATAACCTCAAGTACCTGAATATCTGCATCTGAGACCCCAAAGTCGAGATTCGAGACAAGGAGCTTCCCTCCAGTTTCCACACCGGCTCCTCCGCCACCTCCAGCAGCACCACTGAAGCCGCTGAAGCCGTTGTCAAACATGTCGTGCTGCCACTTATCGGGAAGCTGTTTAGGCTGCAACAGATGAAAGACAACGCACCTGCTGACTTCAGGATCCCCCTGCCTCTGTCAATCACAGAGTCCACACGGCTGGGTGTTGGGGCAAGCAGGGGCTCCACTTCCAACAGGGCCAGGGTGCACAGCTCCCCCAAGAGGCTCCCCAAATGTTCCCTGCCCACCCCATCACTACAAGCAAGTGAATCAGCTCAGACAGAGGAGGACATACACGGGACAAACAACTGAACTACAGTACTGTGCAAAGGTCTCAGGCCACCTCAAACTGTGTTATTTTAGCAAAGTTAATCATACATATTCATTTCTCAGCAGTCTCTTCACTAAAATACAACAAGGACATACAAGTAATATGTATACAGCATTAAAATGCAAATGCAAATATTTCAAAATAAAACAACTTCAACAGTTGCAAACATTTAAATGTGGCCCCTTTAACTCTGCATGTCTAGCTCTCTTGGGCATACAATGTGAGATTTACAGTACGATTCCTCTGAGTTATTTACACCAGGCTGCATTCAAAGCTCAAAATTGATTGTTTGAACTAGCTTTAGGTATGATTGCACGATTCTGTATTTGGCATTTTCCGTTTCCTTGTTGGGCAATACATACACATTTTATGACAGTTTAACTCACTGGAAGTGAACTACTACTATATACTATACCATACTACTATAAGACCAAGTCCAAATACCATTATTCCATTCAAAATGCCAAAAACTACACAATTTGACAAGCAGAAGTGTTTTTTTTCATCAACAACAACACTATGGCGGCCTAAGTCTTTTTCACAGTACTGTATAAAAGCGAGGGGATGTGTTGCAAATCACTTGTATGTACACCCACATAATGTAAACAATTTATAAATGTATGACATCTATTCATTTGCTGAAATGTGTACATTTACTCAATGGCTATGTCAAACTTGAGCAATATTAGTTACCCAGCCACAAACTTTAAACTAACCCCTGAACAACTTGCCCACCCGGGCTAGCTACCAAATATCGCCCATTGTTCTCTTGCCATCTGCGCCTCCACCAAAGGCTCTCCATGATCCTCGGGTACTCAGGGGGTCGCCATCTGAAGCAGTGTTGCCTCCAGCGTTGGTGTTTCCTGGCCCGCCCAAAAGTTCTTTACCAAGCCACGAAAAGGGCTTTCATGAAGGGGAAAGTGTCCATAAGATGAAGGGGAGGGTGGATCTGGAAAAACAACTAAGATATGGGCCAGCTATGCGAGCGTGGATTATCTGAGCGTCCATTTTGAGGCCACGCCATTTTGATTGTTGGGCTCGTTTAAATACTCATTCAGACTAAAGGAGTGAAGCTGTGCCTTATGTGAACACTATCGGGGTGGTTGAAGTCCACTGATCCATCCACAAGTAACAGCCAGACTGGTTGAAAAGCCACCAAAAAGGCCTTGTTGTGAAACCCGCCAGCCACTCCCGAACAAAAGGCCGCTGCCCCGGGACAAGAACAAAAAACTATGCTCCAAAAACATGGTAGAAAAAAATATCTGCGGGTGAATTTTCCCGATGAAGTGGTTTCCTCTGACCATCATTTTGACACTTGGGGTGGAAAAGCTGCTTTTGACCGTTGACGACTAGCTCTAATTTAAAATGGCGCCGCTGAGGCCTTCACGATCCAACGTTAGCTAGTTAGCCAAAACATGGCTCACACACTCGCTCTCTCCGAAGCCTCCTCTTGACAAAAAAACGATGTAACACACATTTGTTGTGGGAGAGGGGACACATTATGCATACACAACTTCCATTAATGCTTAACCGCAAACCATAGAGCTCCCCCGGAGGGCAACTCAGCGGTTAAAGCGAACATTTAATCGCCGACTAGCAAGCTGGCTAGTAGGGTTAGCTAGCAAGCCTGCCGGAGAATAGAAGGATGTTAACCAGGCATTTTCAGGTTTGCCGAAGGGTTTTCCTTTTTCTGCCCATTCCTCTAATTTCTCATACCCTGCTGTAAGGCGTTGGTCTGCCTCTACCGCGATTCAGGTTCTGTCGGTTCCTCATGGGGCCGGATCCGCCGCCTCGGCCTCCAAATCCTCCGCCGCCGGGTCCAAGACGCCCAGGGCCTCCTCCTCGGCCGCCGCCTGAGCCACCGCGGCCTCGGCCTCTTCCACCCCGGCCTCCACCTCTCTGCTGCCTGTTCTGCTTGATAATGTCGTCTAGAGACATATCCATTTTATCGGCCATTATGCTGCCTTAGTAATGCTAAACTGTGAACAAAATATAAAAAAAATACACCCTAAACTCGTTTGGTCCCTCTCCTTGCTCCTTCTTTGCTCAACGCTCTCTGCTCCGTCAAGACAACACAAAAGCCTCTGCTGTATATAGGCAGGCGGGCTCCGTACGTACCGTACGTAAACTCTACGTCATCACGTAATATGCGTCCCCAAGACACAAAACACCATAAACAAATGTATTGTATCAATAGCACTACTCAATATCAATGATATGAATGGATGATTTAAAAGCTCAGATTTTCAATCGAGTGATTAGTCGATTGGCAGAACATAAATCTGCAACAACAAAAAAAAATTAATCTGTGAAAAATGCGAGGAAATTGCCAGAAAATTTGCCAAGAAAAAATCGAAACAAGCAAACAAGAAAAGACAAGGTTTTAAAAAATCCAAAACATGAAATGACCTGTAAAAAAAGATTAGAAATTATAATGATTCTGTAAAAACAATTAAACCTATAATAATAATAATAATGAATATAGGCATTTTCAACAAACGTTCAAACATTTTATACTATATTTTTGGCATATTGACTATTTATTTTTTTCTACAACACATCTGAAACAGATTGTGTTACTTGATTTAATTGTTATTTGTATTTATTTTTGTTTATTTTATTTTCACATTTTTATTGACAATTTGTTTTTTTAAATATTTTATAAAAATGTTTCTTTACCAGATCAAATTTTTATTTGTATGTATTTTTTTTTTTTTTTTTTACAGTTTGTTATATGTTTATTGTTTGAAGTTACATTTATTTTCAGATTTCTATTATATCACATTGAGTTTTGCACTTTTTACACTGCATTATACTAGGAAAAAAATGTTTTCTTAATAAACTGATGCATTTCGTTAACATATTCTATGGTCTATAATGTATATTTTTTGCAAAGGCATTTCTCAGTGTGACTGTTAAAGGGTTCAAAGCATCGCAAAAGTTTATAAAATTATGTTTTGTTAAAAATAAAAATACAGAAGTTAAGGTAAGTACTGCTAAACAAGTACTGCATTAGTGAATAAGCTGTATATACACTCACACACACACACACACACACACGCACGTATTTTCTGGATTAGGTACTTTCAGTACTTAAAGTACATGTTCCAAAGTATACTTCCTTACTTTACATATATTATGTGATAGGTATTTTCATTTTTTTAGTATAGTATAAGTACTTTTACTAAAGTAAAGAATCTGAGTACTTCCTCCACCACTGATTAAACTAAATATCTAATCAGACAAAACAAGCAAATTGAATTCTAAGAAACAGTTTAATATTTTCTAATAAGGTATGGCTTAAGTGATTACTCAGTTATCAAGAAAGTAATTGATAATGGAAACAATTACTTCCCACAGCTCTAAAATCACTAAAATTAGTATAACCAGAAAAAAAGCATGATCTTTTATTCTCTGTCTGGCTTTATGAAATTCCCACCAGTGTAAAATTCAAGATACAGTATATGTAGGATCAATACAAGCAGGAGTACTGTAAAAGTCCTTTATTCAACATTTTGTTTCAAGGCTTAGGGGATGGGGATTAACCAAGGGCAGCGTACTTGGGGGAGGTCTCTACTTAGTAAAGTCCGTTTGAGGGCAAGAAAATTTATAATAAAAATGTTGGCCTTCTACATTGCATTTGGCTTCCAAAACTTGCCCGTAAAGTGTTTATCCAATGTGACCATCTCATTATTTCTACAATTTACTGATCAAACTATCCTCCAAAATAAACTAAAAAAAAATAAAATAAAAATAGAAGTCAGCCCTTTCGCATTTTCCTCCAAAGTCATATAAGTAGCAGTAGTAAAGAAAACAAGGTTTGTATTTAAGACTGCAGTCTTTTGTGTCCTGTGGAGTGTGTCCACAGTTTGTACCTCAGCATCAGATGTCAGCAAATTTTGATGAAAGTTTGCATCAGTCCCATCCACATAAAGAATGTACATGTGAAGATTTCGTGACTAGAAAAAAACATGAACCAAGAGACGAGAGAATTCGTGCTCCCTGGAGTCCCGGTTCTTTTCTTCTTAGTCGGTCGTAGAGGGCAAAGAAAGAGATGGGGCTGCAATGGTCCAGAGTTGAGAAACAAGATTGGCATTCTGTGCTAGACTGGCCAACAGGGCTGACTTTCTGGCTGATGGAGGAAAAGTTCTCAAGGATAATGGGTGGAAAGAAGCGACTGGACCATCATGAGAAAGACTAGGACTTCTTGGAGTCCTGTGTGTTGCGTTTCTTGAGGTCACTCAGGTCAACTGGTGTAAAAGCTGCAAGGGCAGACAGAAAAGAGTTGTTAACCTTTAGTGATCTAAAATTAAAATCCACTTCACTACTAAATTACACTATAACTTACAATGTAGGTTGGGGTTTGGGTTCTTCTCCACATACTCCTGTGGTCCACGGTCATTACGTTCACTATTTTGTGTTGATCTGATGTCTCTGAGCACACACTGCCAGGCTGCGAAAGAGTAAAGACAACAGTGCTTTCGTTACATTTAGAAAACCTTATCCCTGCCTGTAAATTAGTAATAATAGCAGGACAAGGCAGACTGAAGAGGAGGTTCAACTTAAAGACGGTGAGACATATTTAACAGTTTCACACACTGCATGCGTGAGCAGCAAGTGTGCATCGCATAACCCGTTGTATTTTTTTGCCCATGTTATTAGAGCATCCATACTCAGCTGCGGAGCATCTAGAGAAAAGAAGTCTAGCTGATTTTTTTCTGCGCTGCGCACACAGTTTTTAGCAAATATATACAGGGAAAATGATCTTTTGATACTTATAATGACACTGTACCACCTTTCACTACAGTTTCAATGTCTTCATCAGAAATGAAGACAAATACAAATCTGTTTTACTCAAACTTTACTGTTTCTGTTGAAAAATAAAGGTTCTCTGACAATGAATTCCCTCAGTTTTTAATTTATTTTCATTTAATAGATGTATATCATGTCGACAGTGTTGTTGTTTTTACTCTCACTGCCAGAATAGGGGATTTCAGGTTTAAATCACTGCAGCGAGGAAAAGGCAAGGACGATCATAAATTTGCTTAACGACCACAGTACCATCATCCAAAAATAAAAAAAAACTGTGTAACTCACAGCCAAATATATTCACTTTTTTCTCAACTGAGCCAGGAGGCAAATGGGAAAGGAGAATTATGCTGTGGTGAAATGTTTCTCAAAGCCAAGAAAGATTAAGTGAAGAGGTGAATTATACACACTTTGCTCATGATGTACTACTATTTTGTAAATATATACAGCTTGTTCAGACATCCTCTCCTTGTTGTGTTCACTTCGTTTTAAGTTTTTAATATACAGCGTGAAAAAAGGTTTGAACGCAGATAATTAAATTACTTATCCCCTGTGCCATCGGACTAAAGCTAACCACGCCGATAAGTCATTCATTTTCGGTCTGCACCACTGAGCCTCAAAACAATTCTTGGGAATATAGTGCACACTGTTATAATTTCATTTAAAAACTGCACTTTAAGAGAGAAAAGATCTCCGTATACGCAAGAACTTTAGCACTGTATAATCTCTGTTCATGATCATTTATGCACACTGGCCATGTGTGTGCTGATGTAAAAAGGAGGCAGATTGTCTACTCTGTGATTGGTTGCCTCGGTACAGAAAGTATGACAAATATGGCAAAAAGTGAGACCAGAGTTTTCTTTGTGAGTTGTTGCAAAGAAAATGTGGCTACATAATAAAGCAGCAGCTGTGGGCATTATCCATCATCAGAGGAAGCTTTGGCAATGATAAAGGAGTACCCACACAAGAAGGGTGAAATCAAATAAGGTGTGTAGACCTAGTTATAACGTTTTGGCATGTGGGTGTCTGTGTCATTATTTGTCCTGTGCAGAAGGACTCACGTGCAAGCGTGCACTCACAGGTGATGAGATGCTTTTTCAAACTAATGGTTTCACATTATCCCACTGATCTACAGGTGGCAGTAACACGCCAAGATACAAAAGTTTTTTGAGGACAGAAATGTTGTCAACACATCTGTTAGAGCTCAAGGACTCACACAATGAGATTTGGTGTTACTCACAGAATCTCGCTGTAATGACACAATGGAAACAGTGACGAGATTTGGTGAGTAACACAACAGAACTCCACAGGGCACCTTTGAAATCCACAACAAACAAGGTGTGGTTCCTTCAGCTTTGCAAACAATGAAAACAGATTAATCACTGAGTTTCACTCATTGTCGACAATGAGAGTGTTTCGTGTGGCTTCTTGTACAGCGGAGAGGGAAAGATGGCTGACAGGTGGAACTGTTGTAATGCCATTATTATTTACAATTCATGTCCTCACATTACATTGGGCATATAAACTGTTTAATGAAGTGAGTCCACTGTGTTACAATGTTATGTTTGGAATAACCTTCTATATAAATTACTGTAACAGATGCACATATTCAGCTTTTATGGTATTCTACAGTTAATGGCAAAAGTGACCAAAAGGAATTTCTGCTTAAAGGTGCAGTCTAGAGAGGTTGTTGATATTTGAACTCAACACCCAAACAAATACACCCCTCCCTTCATGTGCTCCTTCAGAGGCTGAGTTTTACCATCCCACTCCCTCTTTGAACATCCATGGCCTTTCCCATGTCCCGTGCACGAGCACAGCACGCCAGTGTTGTATGTCTCTGTCCGAGCCACTTTGTTGGTTTCCCATTTACAGAGTCAGGACAGTGTTTTCAGCGCGCACACAGAACGGACAGCTGGCAGACTGAAAGGAGATATTCACTACATATGGCAAAAAAAGTGCATTGGATAAATATCACAGGCTCCACTTTTAAATATTTGATCGGGGTTTTTGACGAAAAGCAAATAGTGTACTTCTTCAGTTCACTTCAGTGCCTGCATTAATCTCTGGGGCCGCGATTGGTTTACTGCTGAGCTTCAGCTGAAGTAACTGTATTGTATCAGTAGCTATAAAAAATAAGAAGATGCCTGTGATAGATGAATAGACCAATCAATAATCACCCACCTAAATTAAGTGTAGTGAAAAAGGATGTGAAGAAAGAATAAAGGGGTTTCAGAGATTTCTACATGACAGATCTAAACAGGCCAACGTTTATTTTTCTGTTGTTGTTTCTGCAAATGCAAATAGTATACAGGAAATAAACACCCTAAATCTAAACCTGGACAACACAATTAGTTCTGAGAAATCATTTTTTTCTGATAGGTAACAATAAATGTTCAGATTGTTTTGAAATAAACTGAACATATCAGTGTTAGAAGGTGTACTTACTATCATGTATAAAGCGCACATTTTCCTCATGTGCCGGGGTGAAGAGCTCCCCACTGTTAGTAGGGGATCGGGGGCTTGAAGTCCTCTTGTAACTATTCACCATCCTGGGAGCAGATGAGCTTCACAATAATAAAAACAGCAAAATTAGCAGCACAGTAGACAGTCATTTTGTAAGTCTTTTGATCATTGTTTACTCAAAACTTCAAAATAATATTCTACTGTGTCTCAAGCACAAAGCAAGTACATCACTAGAGTTTCATTTACATAAATTACATTAACACCTTTGAATTTGTACTTGTGCACCAGCACTAAATTGCCACAACTTGTTACAGACCTGGTCATTCTGTTTGCAGTCTGTACTCGCTCCTCGCTCCTCTATGGTGAGTGGATTTGAAAAATAAAAAGCTTCAGAAGTCCTCAGCTGAATTCTTACAATAAACAACAGTGGCATGTTAGCATCTCCACATGATCTAAGAAGACAGTTTCGAAACAACATAACACATGCCAATATTTACCTCCAAACAGACTATCAGAAACAGTAAACTAGTGACACTGCTGGTTAAGTTAGCCCACAGTTAATTTTGCTAGCTATTTATTAATCAATAACAATAAACTATAGCATCTGAAGACTTATGACAAGTAAAGTAACATTACCGGGGTTGTTAGCTCACAGTTTCTAACGTAATATAATTTCTATATAGCTACGGTACGCTGTGCATCTGGAAAAAAGTGAGCAAATATTGACGTTAGCAAGCCAAGGGGCTTTTGTTTACGTTCTTACTTCAGTAGCTTCAGTGTTGTTAGCAGCAGGCTACTAAGCCAGACCCAGTGCGTTAACCGCTGGTGAAATCACACGAACAAGACTATTTATTTTCTCTACATATGTGTCTGTTTATCGGGACACGTGTCCCCCTATAGCTATGTCCTGGACAGCTACCTAAAGATTTGCTGACACAATAATTTCAGCTAACTTTAGCCAGCTAGCAAGCTAGCGATTTACATTGTCTTGTCGTAACGTTAGCTTCATTAGCTAATATTTTGCTACCGTTACTGCTCCAAAATATTTGTTAGAAAGACACTTAGCGCAGTTACAAAATTTTCAAGGTGCACAGCAAAGGACACACTGTTTAAATATTTAACAAACCTTTTCGTAACCCTTCCTTTCGGTTTCTTTATTCAGAGACTGTGTACGCCCGTTAGACCTGGCTAAAACGTTGCCAATGCCAACCAATCATTTCCGGGAAAAAGACACGGAAGTAAAAACGGCTCTCATCTTTCTTTATTATACATCTATGCTCTCACAACCGCAGTATACATTTAATTTTGCAGCCAATACTACTACTACTACTACTACTACTACTACTACTACTACTACTAATAATAATAATAATAATACCAATAATAATAATAATAATGATAATTATTATCATTAGGTATGATATAATTATCAGTAGTTATTATATAATTAGCATTATTATAATTATTATAATAACAACAACAACAAGACAGTTCATATCCACTGGTATAACACTATAAAAATATTATAAAAATAATTCCACTTACTTTCCCATTACTTTCTTTAAAACAATGTATAAATAAATAAATCCATCTTCTTTAATAAAAGTAAAACATGGCAGTTTTTCTTACTGTTATGGGTACTGTATTTACATTCCCAATCATTATACCACACCATATAAGGAGCATGCACATCTCAGGAAATCCTGTACTATATTAACAATGTTTATACATACAGGATGGCTGAAAATGGATCTATGCTCTCACTTCTATAAACTCACAACTATCAAGATTTTATGTTAAAGTCAATAATAATAATAATAATAATAATAATAATAATAATAATAATAATAATAATAATAATAATAATAATAATAATAATAATAATAATGATAATAATAATAATGATAATAATAATAATAATAACAGGCACTCCTTATCTACTGATGTGATATATTTTTGAAAATGAATAAATACACCAACATTTAGTACACTAGTTGATTTACAACATATTTTTTTCCACTTAATTTGTCATAATTTAAATATATATATGTATATCTGTCTTCTCTAACAAAAATAAAACATTACAGTTATTTTTTCATTGGTACTACAATTGCTACTGTATTTCCATTTTCCCTTCATGCCTGGATACATTACCAGAAATATGAGTATATATTTTTGTTATCATTTACAAATAACGTGACAGCAGCAGCAAAACCTGGCTAAAGTTAAGGGCATGCATATCCCAGGTAACAGAGCTTCACGCTGCAGTGATGGTGATGAAAATGCCGGTGTGTTCACTTTTCATTCACAGACTACACAACGGCAACTAATTTATAAAAGGCGTCTTTATTTATGAAAACGTACAAAAATAATTATCAAGGAGAAAATTATAAGACTTTCATTGCTGACATTCATACTTCTACTACAGAAAACAACAGCAATACATAAGCGGAAAAAAAGCAGCGGTAAAAGTGCCTCTACAGCATGAACTTAATGTTTTATGATTTCTGACCATCAATGAAGTATCAATTATTAATATGGCTGATCCTCTTTCTGCCCAGCAGTGAGGATTCATAACTCAGACTGTAAAACACAAACATCTCGGCCCAAATTCTGTGTTGTAAATTCAATACACAGTAAACAGAGTGTAACCAGCTACTTCAAAAGTAACTGTTTAATATTAGCACAGTTGAAAGAATACTTGCTGATACTGAAATGCTAAAGATATAAAAGATATATATTAATCTAATTTTCTTCACTGGACCATTGTTGGTATTAAAGATGAAGAGAGGGAGATATTTGCTTCATACACACCGGCAGTATGAAAAATACACAAATGCAAAAATGAAAGTTAAATAAAATAACATAAACAGAAATATAAATACAGCCTTATGGAGTATTACTTTGAAGCTGTAATTATAATAATTTAAAAAAAGAGAAACAAACAGCACCTCCACCTTGCTTTACAGGATCAGTAACAGGCCCGAACTATGTTCTTCTACCCTGTAACAAGTTTGTTCGGTATTGCACTGTTTCATGCTGTTAAATGTGTTTTATCGGTGTCTGCTCAGCTGTCTGTTCTCTCTTTGGGTACATTTAGTGCCTGATCACACGCAGCCCGTCTCGAACAGTTTGAGCAGCTCTGTGCAGTCTGGGTCGATGAGGTCTGCAGGCTTCTCTCCGCTTTCGTTCTCGGCCTCTGTGCTCGCTCCCATCGACAGCAGATACCTGAGCAGAGACAGAAGCAGCTTACTGTCAAACAGAGGCTCTCAGATATTTAAAAAAGACATTTCATAATTAAAAAAACATTTAACACAATACATTCTCCAGTGCTTCACCCATATTTTAATCTGCAGTATTCTGTATTCCTGTGTTTTGTGGTGAATTATGTCACAGTTTCAGGGGTGTTGTTCACTGCCTACTGTCTTTGTTCAGAGCCAAACCACCTACGATGAAATATTAATGCTACACTGAGAAAAAAAAAATCTAAGATTTGGAGGTAAAGTCATAATGTTACAAGAATAAAAGTCAAAGTTTCGAGAAAAGTAATATGCTGAAATTAAAGTCATAATTTAATGAGAGTAAGGTCATACTATTTCAAGAACAAAATATTGCGGGAACAAAGTCGTAATGTAATGAAAAGAAAGTCATTCTGTTTCATCATAAAAATTGTAATTTACAAGAACAAAGTAGTAATTTAATGAGAATAAAGAAAAAAAATTACAATTTTACGAAAATAAAGTTGTGATTTAATAAGAATAAAGCCATACTATTTAAAAAAAACCCAAATCATAGTTTACGAGAATACACATAATTTAATGAGAATAAAGTCCAGACTATAGTCTTTAAATCCTGTTTGTTTTTCGACTGGGCCCTGACACTCTGTTGTTGCATCATATCCAGATAATCCCTGTCTTAGTAAGGTTATTATGATCCCTTCACTTCATATTACTCTACAAGGGATATTTGAGGTGTGCAGATTTCTTGGAAAATGTGCAGAGTTTGATTGTAGTTTCACATACACGTCAATCTGCTCAATACTAAAACTAACTTTTATTTTACTGCTGAGAAACATGCAGCAAATGATTAAGTCTTTCATGCTTTACTCTTTGCAATCAGTGTGCGGAAAAAGTAAGCATGATTGGTCAAAAAGGTTAGAAGGTCATGTGCTACCTGGCAATTTCCGGGTAGCCGTCACTGCAGGCCATGTGAAGTGGCGTCCAGCCGTCTTCGTCTCTCTGGTGAACATCAGCTCCGTATTTCACCAGCAGCTTCACCACCTCCATGTTTCCTGTTAGCACGGCTTCATGCAGTGCTGCCATACCTGCACACGTCAGTCAGTACAAACATCGTCAGCTGACATCATAACAGTTTCGAACCCTCATTGGTCGGCATTATTTCTAATATCAAATCAAATTTGCTGCACATTGTGACGAAAAAAGCGGCGACTTTGCTCACCTGAGTGGAAGAGCGTATCCACACGGACCTTCCTCGCTCTCATGAACCGACCAATCTGCTCCAAATCTCCTCGCCTCACAATATCCTGGAAGACGATGTCATTGGGGAAGTGCACAGTTCTCTTTGCAGGTGCGACAGGTATGACAGGTGCAGGTTTCTCCTGCGCTTGTGTGCGCTGAGTTGAACTGTATCGTGACCCTTTGCTGTACGAAGGGATGTAGGTCGATGCCGCCTTGTAAGTGGACGTGTACTGTGACGGGGTGTAGTGTGTCGAGCTGTACTGTGTTGAGCTGTACTTTGTCGGGGAGGTGTATGAGGACGTGTAGTGCGGTGTAGTTGGTGTGTAATGTGAGGGGGTGTAGTAGGTGGGTGTGTGATATGTTGGCGTGTACTGTGAGCTGCGTGTGTACGTTGACACTGGTATATGGTAGTTGTACTTCATCCCTGCGGCGGCAGCGGCTTGGCCTCCTCCTCTGCTGTCAGCCCAGGAGGAGGAAAACCGAGAAATCCAAGCAATCCAATAAAAGAGCAATATCCTTCGCCCTGCGTCCTTTTAGTTGCCTCCTCGCTTGCTTCTTTTCCTTTTAGTTCCCAGCTGGAGAACCTCCTGCTGAATACAAGCACTTTACAAATCTCAAATCCCCTTCTTTAGCTTTTATGGTCCTCTTTTTTTCTCCTGCTGTGAATTTCTCCCACTTGAATTTGAAATGATCTTTTGCACAGTGTGTTTGCAGTTACACAAAACCGTTGTCTGATGGGGGAAAGTGGGAGAGGACCCCTATATACCCTCTGTAGGGCTATTTTAGGGCCTAATATCCAGTGACTTCAGCTTAGAAATGAGTCCTCCCACTGTGCAGTCACATGCCGACTGACACCGCACCCACCCCTCATAAAAATGTTGACAACCCAAATGTTCCCTCTGAGACCTATGTCTTCCCACATAAACACTCAACCCCTTTGAAACCTGGATAAACGTCACTTTTGTTGTGATGCTCTCAGACACCTTTCACAAGTATTAGAGCCTTCGAAACCGGAGCAAATGGGTTCGATTTCCTTCAAACACATGGAGAAAAAAAGCAATGAGCAACTTGGAAAGAAATGTTCAATAAACTGCAACAAATTAATTGTCTTAGAAAATTATTTAAAGAAAAAGGTAGAAAAAAATTAAATTTTCTAAAATTTTATAAAAGAACAAATTGGTTCAATTACATTCGATCACATGGAGAAAAAAGTAATGAGCAACTTGGACAGAAATTAATTGCAAGAAATGTACTGATTCAGAAAATTCTTTAAAAAAAAGAAAAACAAGAGACATTTTCTAGGGGGGAAAAGTAAAAAGCTAGGGAACAATTATATTAGATATCATTATATTATTAATAATGTAATATATAATTATTATATTAATCACATTCAAAATATTTTACATAATTATCATAATATGACAGCATTTTTTCAAGTTATTTCCTGTTTAGTTTCGTTTTCTTGAGTGCAAATTCTCAGGTAATTTTCTTAGAATTTTTACTTATTTTTTGCCAATTTTTGGGTACTTTTTTCTTTAGTTGCTTCTTTCCATGTTTTTTAAAAAATCAAGCCAATTTGCTGAGGTTTCAGAGGGTTCAGAGATACATATTGACAGAAAAGTGAGACTAAACTCACAAGAGACTCAGCTATTTTCCTATTTACGGATATTGCAAGCTGTTACATGCATCAGTTTTCTGTGGATCTTGTTGTTTTGGTTCTGGATGTCCTGCAGGGCAAATAAACAACAGCAAACAGGAATAGCACATGATTTCTTTTTGGCATGTGTTGTTTATTTGTCTGCTTACGTCAAACTTTATGTTGCAATATAACCTCAAGTTAGACCAGAGACTTTAGTAACTGATTTGAAAAACAAACATTTTCATAATAAAGTCTTCTTGACGTAATGGTCCTTCTCGTGTTCCCCGTTGACCCGCATGTCCATCATGTGACACGTCATTGCTTGCCCTTTACATTCAAACTAGATACACCAATAAAATTCAACCACTGAGGAGGTTCTGTGTGACCAGCTGAGAGGGCAAAGCCACTAAACATAACCTCTCTCTTGAAATGCCACTGAAAAGTCACATGGTTGCCAGAAACGCAGCTATTTACATCACTGAACTTTTGCCCTCCTGAACAAGACTGACGCACACAGAGCAAAAAAAAATGTTGTGTTTCTCATGAATGGAAATCCTATCAATCGCATTTTTCTTTCTTTTTTTTAAGCCTTTATAAATTTAATATTGAAAATGTGGAATAACAGTTTTCTGAGTGACATGCGGTGCGTGTGAATGCTGCTGTAACGTTGCACCAGCTGTCTGCAGACAGACTTGTATGATGGGCGGAGCTGGTTATAACTGGTTCACAAACCTTTAGAAGAGGTCTTGAGCATTTCACAGATGCTGCCAATGTAACAGAGGAAATAGCTTAACTGCCATCCTCAGGTTTTAGTTCTCACCACAACTCCAACCACTTAAGATATGACCTTGCTTCAAAACTTGATCCCCTCTGTTGTAATTAGCAGCTATTGCATATACTTGGCTGCAAATTCTACATAGCATATTATTTATCTATTTTATTAACATCACTAATCACTTTAAAAGGTAAGTTTGGTATTTTGCAAACTGGACCATATTTTACCATATTTTTGTTTAACTGACTAATTGAAAAAAACATTTTTTTTAAACGTGTTCAGTATTGAAAATCTGAAAAACAACAACAAAACAAAAATGTGAAAGAAAAATTAAAGAAGGAAAGAACAAGAAAATGATCTGAGAAAATTAAAAAAGAAAAAAAAAAGAAAAAAGGAGAATGATTTCTATAAATCTCTTAAATTGTATAGTTCTCTGGCCACTGCCGGTTGCGGCCCTCTTGCTCAATACTGGACCAGTTTCCAAAATTATCGTTCCCATTTAGTCACTTAGACACAAAAACAAAGGAAAACAGGGTCCCAGTGAAACTGTCTCTTTAAATGCATCTGCCCAGCCATATTAATCTTCAAAATTGTCCTACAATAGTTGTGTGAAAATGACGCTAAAAATACAGAAAATCTCCAGATAACTTTGTTTCACAGTTGAGAAAATAACTGAGAAAAGTTTTTTGTTGTTGTCGTTTTAGGTTTGTTTGTTTTTTCACTATATGATACACTGTTTATGGCCGTTTTCTTTCCAGTTATGTGTGTTACAAATTCACAAAGGCTGATCACATGATTATCCCAGCAGGAAAGGATCAATTAATTTCTGCCATGGTAAGAGTTGACCTCGGCTCTAAATGCCACTGCAAATTATTATCCATCACCTCCCTGCACTACTGGTCTCTGCACAGGGGGGGGACAGGGGGCAGAGGCTTAGAGCTAATGTCTAGACAAATTGAAGTGAGTATTTGAATGTTCACAGCTCGAGGAAGCGACTTTTAGAAGCTGCTATCAGGTTTCAAAGTCTCTTATATGGTAGTGAGGGGGTGCAGGGGCGTCCCTGAGCGCCGGCGCTACTCCCTCCAGCTTCCCTTCACTCCTCTCCACGGAGACTTCCTCAGCAGAAGAAACTTAAGCATGTGGAAAATGTTTGTTCGCTACAGCTCAGAGTCAGGCCTGCTTTTGGACAAATGCCAGAGAGAGGTGTCATGGGTTACAGCACCTTGCTATAGATAGCCCCAGACAGCCCTGTGTGTTACGATTTGTCAAATTACCAAGAAGTCAGAGTTGAAAACATTCAGGTGTGTGGAACATTGCCAACGATAATGATAGCAACGACGATTATTAACAGTAATAAAGTCGCACTTCTGCAGCGTGTTATCGCCTCCCTCAGTGTGACTTTCTGAATTATTCTATATGGTTGCATGTATGTTTTTCTAGAATATATTTATATTTAATCCATTTCCAATCCATTTTAAAAGTAAAGTGCATGTTTCTCATATTTGAGTAATACATATTATAGTTACTAAAGTTATTATATTGTTTGTATTCTTTTTAAATCTCCTAATGTTATTATCTAAAGCGTTTTAATTTAGCTGCTGAGCTCTCTTTAAACTGCAAGGACTAAAATTTTCTCTGCATTCTCTAAAATAAGTCAGATTTAAATATATTGGGACCAAAAAGTGCAGGAATCAGCTTATAAAATATCCACCAAGTATTAATTTTTAATGGCTGAATGTAAAGTCCCCACAGGCTCTTAAAGCCCCTGCATTCCCTGAAAATAAAGCAAAAAATAGAGAGGACATGACCTCAGTGTCCTCAGTGGTAGCTGCAGCTGAGCATCGACACTGGCGTCAGTAGTAAAAATCATGTTGAATCACATTTTTGGCACATGAACAATCTACTTGGTTCATGCAATGTGCTTCCCCGCTAGATATGTGCATGCATTTACCGTACATTCATGGATAAAACAGTTTGTCTCTGCTAAATGTTAATAACGAGATGTACATCACACAAAGTTTTCTCTGGTCATGAACATATTTTGCCCTATATTTTATCAATATAAATCTAAAGACTAAAATCTATAATAAACAATGTAAATACCACAGATTTTCACAATATAAAATAAAACTAAAAGTTTCAAGACAATAAATGCATGATAACCTGTAGTCTGCTTAAACATGAAATGAATTAACTTTGATATTAAAGCTGGGGTAGGCAGTTTAACTTGGGCGTAAAAAATCCCATCATAAACTTGAGATAGTTTATTCAGGTGGACTGAGTGGAAACAAGACTTCTGCACCTTCGTGGCTCTGTTTTCAGGCTTTAAAAAATCATGTTACGTAAGACTTTGGCCAATCACAGGTCATTTCAGAGAGCAGGTGTCCCTTTTGGTTGTTCTATAAATGCAGATGCACGTCCGTTCAGAGAAAGTCTGATTCAAAGGCAGAGAATCCTGCAGAAAATGTTTCTATTCCAGCAACAGCAACAAATGCCTGCACTGTAAAGCATCCCAAGAAAGGAAGATGGACTTACTGACAAAGAAAAAAGTTCAAAAGTGAGTCTGACAATGAGCGCAATTAAACACGTGTCAATATCAACGAAGTGTTTCAGAGACAGAAAAAAATGTAAGAACAAATAAATCACTGAGACACTGTACGAAGCATGTGCTCATAGTCACGTGGTGGACGAGGTTTAGCATAAAGAGGGGAGAGCTGCAGAAGGAGGGTCTATTTTCAAATTCAGCCTTTTTCAGATTTCTGCCTACCGCAGCTTAAATCTTTAAACATGTCAGACAGTCTGTGTCTCTGTGCTGCTGCGAACAGATTCTCTTGATAAAATAATGCATGATGTTCACATGCACAGTCACAAGCAGCATATCAATAATACAGTCACCTCATAAATGATGACACATGGCTCGCTCCTACATGATACATTAGCTGCTGTTCATAATGAAAAAGTATCACTATCGATTTCTGTGATTTATTATTTCGTACTGGATCAAAAGCAAATTTTGTGGCACCGCACTCACACAAAGTGTTTTAGGGCCACATTTAGATGAGAACGACCCCGCTAAAAATGGGAAAGTCTTTCCTTTGCATAAAAAAACCTGCATTCTTATAATAACATTATGAAAATGATACTAGTGTATACGCAACTACAAAAACAGCCAAAAATGCTGTAATATGCATGCCAGGCCAGTAGTTGTCGGTAACTTTGGAATAATAATACTACTACTACTATAATAATAATAATAAACTATATTTATGTAGCACTTTTCTTAACAAGTTTACAAAGTGCTTTCCAGAAAAGCAAAAGATAAAATCAAGGCAGCAAATAAACAACAATAAAATCAAATGCAAACAACACAGTGATCATGTATTACTGAAAAAAAGCTGTTGTCATGTGAACGAAAGGCCAAACCACAACAAAAGTGTAATGTTTCATGCAAGATTCCTTGCTGTGTAAACAGCCCCTTAGTGTAGTTGAATATTTTAGGTCAAAGACAACTGTGAACTCAGACGCTGACATTGCTGACTTACAGTATTATCAAGTCAACAGTGTCGACTAGTGAGCTTTTTTTGTCTCTTTACTACAGGACGTCGGCGCTGCACAGCCAGGTGTTCAGGGACAAGCAGTTCAGACAGTTTTAATAGCAACCTGTCACAGAGGCTTATCACCGGGCTATACATGATACAAAAAAGACAGCGATGCATTCCCTAACACCCAGCGGACTCGCGTGATGCAGGTAGGAGGAAGGTTGGTGACTCCACCACCTAAAAATAAGAGCTGTGAAGCATCTTGTCTGTGTATAGCATGTAATGAATGCATCCTCATAAACCCCATTGTCTTAAAAGGTCAGTGTAACACAAGTCATATGTTTGAATTATCCGTGTGAATGCATAAACAAACTGAAGCTTCGCAGCTTTGTTAGGCCTCTTAGCAAGAATTTTAAGTAAAGCACAATGGGTCCAGAAAACGCTGAACTTCTGACGGGTTGTTGGAAGTATATTTCTACAAAAATGCTGCCCCTTTTCTCAGAAACCACCCTGCTGACCTGCGCACATGCAGTCCCCTGGGTGACAACAGGAACAGTGTACGAACACACCTGGATCACAGGACGGTAAACACTGTAGGAATTTGTGTCTGTCTGGATCCCCGCAGTGGGAGATACTCGGGCTAAAAAGGATCTGGTTATGGCACGAGCAGCGGGCTGATAAATACGAATCTAAATCAGGAGCGAGTTTGTCTTTCAGCGAGAAAGAGGGACACCAAAATGCCTGCAGCTGTGGAGACGGTTCAAGTTCAAATGACCCTGATATTGAGTTTCAACATATAAAAACTAGAGCATCTATCTGCTAGACATTGCAATAATTAGATGTGTGATAGGTCTTTAAAACTGCAGTTGGTAAGTTTTATAAAAATACATTTTTGTCATATTTGCAGAAATGGTCACTACATCCTGACAGTAGCACATGAGACACGCCTTCTTAGGGCTTCTAACGGCTCACAGAAAACAACCAATCAGAGTGGAGGAGTTTCTAACGCAGCTGTCAATCATGTCAATCGCGGCTCATGAACTGCAGGCAAGCTGTCAAACTACGCCGATCAAATATGATTCTAGATTCTGATACTGTATTATCTTTCTGTTGCCTCAAAGTTTTCAGAAACGTATTTTAGTGTACTGTGTGGCTGTAAAATGAGAACGTTTGTGACCTGGATGCCATGTTGAAAGCAGCCCAGAGTTGCTTTAGGCTGGATTCACACTATATGGTTCAAGTGGTCCAATTCTGATTTTTTTTCCTCTAATGTGATACAGATTGGATCTGTATCATGAACGTGTAAGCAGGAAAAAAGCACATGAAATTAGATATTTTCAGTTTGGTTTCAGGCCTCATTCATATGTGGAAATAAATCAGTGTAAATTCAGACTCCTCGGCTTTGACTGGTTGTTTTTGTTCAGCTCACTGGAGTCTTGCAAATGCCATTAGGAGCACTAGGAAGAGGAAGACAAAGAAACTGGATATATAAAGGGGGCTGGATACAGTGTTAGAGGTGGGCTCCTGTTTGTTCTCATGAATAAGGCTCAGTGGTGCATGAAGACTACCGTCAGCTAAACCGGCTACTTCAAGTTTAGTACTCTGTGAACTTGTATGGGCATAAAATGACTCAATTTTCATTTAACCCTTTTTTTTTTTTTTGTTTACCGGAGGCATGCGAGAAAAACTAAGTTTTCTTGCCAAATTCAACAAACACGGAGTGAACAACTGATATGCAAATTCAGTGATAAGAGAATTCTTTTGGGTGAAGTATTTCTTGAACCAAATATCTGAAAAGTTTTGACCATATTTTATTTGAGTGGCATGGTGTTAGTGCGTGGAAATGAATATGGACAAATTTCCATGGAAACTATGTGCTCATAACTGGGGGTAGGGGGGGGCATGAGGGCCAGGCCATGTATTTTCGGACCAGATGGCAGTTGGCTCATTTTCAACAGCAAATGGCTCAATTTACTTTGGGTTGGCTCATCTAATGTGCTCCCTTGGCTCTTTGAGGGGACTCACCCTTTTGTAAATTCACTTCACGACAGCTGATCTTGTGACTAAATGCGAGTGAGGATCCACTGAGGGTGTTAATAAAAAGACTTTTGCTGTCTTACTTTTGCAGTTTCATTTAAATGACAAATATTACCAGCATGTATTTGCTATTCTCAATTACACTTACTTACTTGGCTGATTCCATCCCCTGGTGTCCGTTATGTTATGTTTTCCACTAAGTCTACATTAAACAGAAACGCTTCTTTGTCCTGCACACTTTCACTGAAATGACATCCAGTTTGCCGTCTAAGGTCCGACGTATTCCATGTGAAGCAGAATAACTGTTTCTGCTAAAGAGATCAATGGCTAAAGAAAAACAATCTCATTTTATATGACAAGTTTGTTTCAATCTCACGCCCATGTGACTTTCTTTGTTTACTTTCTCACTTCTATTTCTCTTCTCGTGTGCTGAGCTGAACTGCCAATGACAGTGATTTCATTCACAGATGTCGACTCAACTTGCTGAAAAGGCAGCAAAAGAGCCGACAAACTAACTGACTAACACAACCAATATTCACCTACAGCTTAACAAGCCGACTGTCAGCTTGGTGTGTCAGGGCCTTTAGTGAAAATGCATGTGTTTGAGAAGGACTGAGCAAAGACTGAATAAATGAGACTTGGATTATACTGCACTAGTTGTGTGAGTATGACTAAATGGATGTTTTACCATAGTTTTACTGTTATTAAACGTGGCCCGTTATGACTTCGATTCATTAAAAATTTTCTCCAATTTTGGATTCTTTATTCAACGTGGAGACATGTAAAAAATACAAAGTTGTCTTCATGAATTCAGTGTAACGGGATAAAGATTTAAATTAAAAGCATGTCATTTGTATGTATTCTCTTCTATGGACTGGTGCACAATCTCAAATTTAAAAAAAAAACAACCTCTGTTCAATTCTTCTGAGGTTCAGGTTAAATTTAGTCATTAACATAACTTTAAATCATTAGTTAAAATCATAGCAATGATGTAGTGCTAAGCAATAACAGGTGCAGACTGCTGGGGGTGCATGAACTCTGCAGGCTGCCCGCTGGGAGTGTAAATGTGTTTTTTGTTCCAAGAGACGTAACAGGCAACGTCTAAACATTGGCAAAAGACAGAACATTTGAACACCTCTGGACCGTACATTTCCCCTCATAAACACTTTACAGTCCGATATAATCAAATGATCGAGGTAACCTGAAATTAAAAGTCTTCCAGTCCAGCTTTGTATAAATTGTCTATGCTCAAAGCTTTATAGACTGTTTACAATTCAAAGTCCTTCTGTGGACAAACTGAAGACAAGGTAAAAAAGCTGCTACCCTGTTGAGAGACGCTACTGCTGACATTGACCAAGCATAAAGATCGCCACCCTGCAAAGAGGTAAAGGCTGTAAACAGGCGCAGCAGCTGTCCGGGACACAGCGAGAGCATGAAGGCTCAGACTTAGCACAGAGGGGTGTGGGAGTCGTACCGAGGCCATCTGACTGTTTGTGTGAGGATAAGGTTACGTTAGCCGAAGCCTGCCTCCATGGAAAAGGAGGTCAGAGGTGAGAAGTTGTGCATACGTGTGCCTAATGTGTTGATGCTTGATTGCACAATGAGGGCGTGTGGTGGTCAATGAAGAGGACGTGAACCTTCGCTGCTGCTGTTCGTTCGGAGCAGGTTGCAAAAGGTTATGATGAATTAATGTCCTGGATCTGTGAGAGCTTAAGCAGTTAAGATGGAGGACATATAGCAGGTGGACTTACTCAATCTAACCTTTACTCAGCATATGAAGGACAATGGAGGATCACACTTTCACACAATGGCATTCCAGAGCTGCCTGTAGCCTTAATACAGCACAGTGACATGCAGCCGCAACACACGCAAGGACAAGAACAAAAAAATAATTCTGTTTGTGCTGTTATATAATAGTATAAAGTGTAAGTACACCTGAAGTGATGCCAGATTCAAAGCTGTACTTAATAGATCCATAGACCATATGAAAACAAAGATTGTAACCACTGCTAGTGTCCTGGTAATGAAGCAGTGTTGTTTTTTTAAACGATGACCTGTTTGACCAACTGATGGTGTGAAACATGAAGTGCATAACAAATTGCAAGTGTCCCTACTTCTGCAAAAGCTTGCCTATAGCCCATGCAAGAGAAATCACCACAGCAGGAGACGGTTAATTCTATTAATTATGCCTAACTTTAAGCTTCAATCAAACAGTTATATGAAAATTCACACCCTGCAGTTGTTGTGAACAAGTAAATTAGCTTTAGAGAATGACACCATTTATTGGTTTGATCTGTAACATGTTTATTTCTGCTGTAAAGACATTTTAACATGGTGATCTGTAGGGATTGACTCACTTTTGCAGTCGGCCTCAAGTGGCCATTAGAGGAACTGCAGTTTTTGGCATTTGCAGCATTGGCTTCATTTTTTAGCTGCAAAAGATGCTGCTGGATGTGAAGTTTACTTTCACATTTTCCCACCTGGAAACTTTTGTGCCAAATGCAGCATTATAGAAATACCATTATATAAGTCACATATACTACAGTTCTTCAGTAATATCAGTGTGCTGTTTAATGGGTTTCTGACACACACACCTAGACTGCGCACGGCTGCAGGCACTCAACTCTAACATCCCAGCAGGACTCTTTAATGAGGCTCCTACCAGGGAGTGGTATGTAAGGAGACAAATGAGCCATGAAATACCATCCTTTTGATGAACAACTCTATGGATTCCCAATTAATTTTATTGCAAGTAGACTTGGAAGGCTTGACATTGAATTGAGGTCGGAGCTTGCATAATGTATCGACCAAATCACAGTTTAAAGCAAATATTCTGGAATAAATTGTGAAAATTAAAAACAATAATTACCAGTTTGACTTATAACCATTCCTCAAACACACCCGTTACATTGTTATTGAAGATGAATAAAAATGCCTGTAATAAAACATTATATTCAACAATTCTCAACTAATTTGCTGTTCTCATTTGCTCTTTGCTTCTCTGTCTTTAGAGCTGAAAGAAATTAGGGAATTATAAACTGCATTTTTTTTAGTTATATGGCTAGACAAATAACTCCATGCTGAGAGTGATTTTATTTTTGTCTTTGCTTTGAATCTTTGTGGTTCCTTCAGAAACAGTTCTTTAAAGCTGGTTAGACATGATTTGGATATTTTTCATGAAGCTCTACATACAGTAATGTAAAATATACTGCTGCTTTTACTCTTAACAACTACTGCAACTGCAACCTGATTACAAAAACAGGTAGCTCGGGCCCCAAAAGAAAATGTTAACATTGTGTGTTTCTGTAAACCACAAATACATTACATTTGCACACTTCATACAAATCAAATATATATTGACATAAAATATAAGCTGACCTTTGTCAGTGGGAGATGAAGGTGGAGGTGGATGACACCTGCCAAACTGCAGACTGCAGCTCTAAACTTATAATACTGGTTGTTTTTTGTTAACCTTTATCAACCTTTTCACTTGTGTTTGTGGCACCGAACCTGGTTATTTTTTAGCAGCACATTACAGCATATCATGACATTTCACAGCAGTGTTATTGAGACTGAACTTGTTTTTTTTTGTTTGTTTGCACCGAACCTGGATTTTAGGTCAAAAGACAGTCTTTTCCAAACCATAGCCAAAATCTAACCCCACCTTCACCACAGCGTTGTCAAGCAACACGACTCACTGCGGCATTTCCCAGCAGTGTTTGAGCCACCAAACTTGGGTGTATTAACCATACCAACAGCATTGTTTAGACATATACAGTGTCAAAGTATCTGCTACCAAATAAAAATGTAACATATCTGTTGTTTGCAAAAATGCACAATATAACCATGTTTTTCTGGCAAATGGGTTGATAAAAGAGCAGCACGACAGCATATGTTTACAATATAGTACATGAAAGAAATATATAGAATTTCATATATTAAATAAACTAAATGAAATATAATGTGAACCAGATAAAATTCGGAAAATCAAATTGTGACTAAGACCATCTCTCTAAAATAAGCATTCCTTTGCAGGAGCAAGAAAGTCCAGGTCTACACAATGACCTCATTGCTGCTTCTGAGGACCACAAACAGCACTGGCCCCATAAGGCCAAGTCAAAGACAGGATATTCCCAGAATGCATTTCACAGGGGTCAATATGCTAATTTTAGCACAGAAGCCAATGGCAGTTCTGGAGTTGTGCTCCAGATACAGGAGGAGCTGGATCGGGTTACGTGTCAGAGACACGAACAGCATACGTGCAGTAATAAAGAGGGGACGGAGGACCCTGCTGGGCCTGTAAGACTGATCCATCACTCTCACCATATGTGTGTGCATGACCAAGCCCCTTTCCTAACGACTCGCACTATAGGCAATGATCATGTGACGGCGTGACTCTGGTGTAACAGGAACCCTAAAGGTCTGTCAGGGTGCGTGACCTCACACATCGCAGCTTTGGGAACAGTAGTAAATCCAGCATGTCCCCCCCGACACACAGTTACGATCTGAAGGCAGAACAGCACCATCCTTGGACAAAGTGTTCGGTGTCTGAAACGAGAATGCATTCAAAGCGATCTCCTTGGCCGTCTCACACGCAGTTTTGTAACACACGAGTTGAACCCTTTACAACCTGAGCTAACTGGTTAGATTTGTTTAAAATACATGAGGCAAAGGCAATGGACAAGCTAACAAGACATGGCTCAAAAGTTAGCAAGAAATGTGTAAAAAACGTGACAAGAAAATTATCCAAAAATAAGAAAAATAAATAATAATAATAAAATAAAATTTTAAAAAATCTGAAAATTACTGAAAAAAGTGTTGAAAATACAAAGATATGTATTTATTATTCATTTTTCTGTGATGAAATTTAAAGTATAAAAATATTATAATTATAAGTTTCTGGACATATTTCCCTATTTTTTGCTTTGATCATTTTCTCATAACCTCCCTTTTTTTTTTTTAACAATAATTTGTGGGTAATTTTCTCATCACTTTTAACTTATTTCTTGCAATCTGTTAGACATTTTTTGCCAAGTTGGTTATTATCTGTTTGCCCCATGTTTTTTGGGGATAGCTTTTGAAAGGCATCTGAACACAGCACAAAAAACTGAGGTTGATCCAGGTTTCAAAGGGTTAAACTGGAGTTAAGTGTATTTGCGGTTTTGTCTTTTGGTCAAATGAATCCAAAAATAAAACCTGAGCGAATTCAGGGTGGGGTGTTTTTCTCTGTTTAATAATACTCCCACAGCCTATTTCTAACTGATACTGTATAATACGCTGATAGCGATATTCATGTAACACAGTTTCCGCTCCTGTTAGCCTGCTCTCTGGTGCCCAGAATATGCTGCTCCCTCCTGCCAAGGCCGACCTCCTGGTTAAGTAATGTGATTAATAAACCATGAGTCGACGAAGACGGGGTCCTATCCTCAAAGTAGGGGTTAGTTTTCATTTTGGCACCTCAGAGCTTAATCCAGTCATGGATGCCTCTGAGGAGCCCACAGAAGCCAAGAAGCACACACATCACCCTCCATATGAGAGCTTTGGGGGCCTCAGGGAATGGTGCAAACCCTGGAAATATTGTACCACACCACGGTGTCACATATACGTGCACACATTCATGAAGACTTAGCACAATTGCAGCGGGGAACAAAGCTCAGAGGTGGAGGAGGAGGAGAGATCAGACAGTTGTGTGAACTGACATAACACACAGAAAAGCATATGGACCATCCCCCGGATAATGAAGACGAACAGTCTATACGTTCGTGTGTGCTAAGAATGGAGATGAAAGCGTGTGAGTTGGTGGCAGGCTGTCAGTGTTAGCTCTGGTGTCGGGTGTTACAGATTCCCACTTGGATTTGATCTGCTGTTCAGGGTTCCTAAGAGCTTCCTGTCGAAACTCAGATCCGCATAATCCATACTGTCGACAGCAGTTGCCGTGAACTGAGTGAACCCGATGTATGCCCTCGCATTCAGGTCCAGCAAAGTGTCTTTTGTAATTGGCTTCGCTTGCTTTAATTCACCTGCTGGCCGGTGAAAAACTCATACGAATCATGTAAAATGTCAAAAAGCAGATTTTCGCAACAGATTTACAGAAAATTTAGGGGATATTTTCAAAATGTTAACACAATTGTGATGACTGTGTTTCCATTGAGTGATGTTAAACAACCACCGCACTAGCCGTCATTATTTGTAATCAAAGGTGACGTAGGCACGTTATGTGAGCAATAGTGGAAGGGCAAGCCCCTTATACGTATAAGGGGAGGGATTTCTCAGAGGTGATAGTCCACGATTTCACAAAGGAATTGTGGATTAGAAATTTCCGGATGATGAGTTATGCGATGCAATAACGCCTCTTGTAACGCCTGCTGCATCATGCCCGAGGAAGCCAATTACTACCGACAAGCGCATAGCCATAGCATCATGTGACCTACATGACAGTACAGTTTTGCGAAATGTGGCTTTTTTCATATTTCATTAAGATGAGCATGAGGTGGCACTAATTACACTCTGGTGCCACTGCAGAAGAAGTGCGTACACCGAGATCACAAAATTAAAAGAGTGCCAGTTAAAAATAAAGTAAACTAAGTACAAAAGAAGGATATATAGTTCCAGAGAGCACAAAAGAAATGGAAATAGAGAGTTTTGAACACTAAAATCACAGCTCTGTGCTCTTTGATTTATTCTTGTAACAGCCCTGTGTGCATAAGCATGTTAAGGACAAGGAGAGTTGAGGCCCCTTACGTCTTCATGAACTGAAGGCACTGAGGAACTGAATGGAAAGCTAAACTGAATCTGTGCTCTCTTCAAAGCCCGACTCCACTGACAAAGTTTTACTTTTAGTTCAGTTTTCCATCAGAAAGGGCTGTCTGTTTGGGAAGGACTGAGCGCACGACTAAATAAATGAGACTTTAATTATACTGTCCAATTTGTGTGAGAGTTTGTAAACAGATGATTTGATATAGTTTTGCAGTTGTAAAATGTGGTCTCCATTTACTTCCATTCATCAAGAATCTTCTGTGTTTTTATGATTCTTCGTTCAGCGTGAAAGCATGTGATTATCAAATGATTATCTTTGGAATGAAGCATTCCTGAAAGAGACCTTACTGGAAAGGGGTTCGCTCATACAAAATTTGTTTTTATGATAATGTAGCACTAGAAGCAGTAGGCGGTTGATAAAAAATTAATCAACAACATAAATCTTTTAAGTCATTTAAAAAGCAAAAATAAAAGACAGCGGTAAATCAAATGTGTTTGGGTTTGGACTGTTGGTTGGACAAATCAAACAATTTCAAAAAAGTCACCTTGGGCTTTGGGATTTTGTGACAAACATTTTCCTAAAACTATATTTAAACATTTTACATGCTAAATAATTCATTTAGTGTGAACACGTAATCAACGGTTCATCCTAGGGAAATAACTCAGTTGCAGTCCTATCTAACACACGCTGACATGTAACTCTCACACGCAGGCGACGTTGTCACATTATGTTCTGAGTTAAGAGCTCAATGTGTCACTTGAACTCAGAGTTAATGCCACTTCTAAATGTACCGTATCCTCCTGCGCTGCGTCGAGTTCAGCAGGAGGATTACCTGATAAACATATCTGGTGTATGGAGACCTTGAATAAGTTCATGTTATATCATTTAATTAAAGCTTAGATAATGGAAACTGAAACTGATATCTGTGATGTGACAACAGAGAGCTCTCCTCTCAGTGAGAAAGATCACAGCCAGATGGCACTAAGTTTCCATGCAGCGCTGCCTGAAGTCTGTCCTCTAGTGGTTTAAACAAAGAGCTCCGACTCTCACACAGCTGATGAATGTAGTCCCAACCTTGTCACTAAAGAGGCAGTATCAGTTCTCTGCTCACTTCAAAGACCTCGCTTTCTATTCAGATTCTGTCACCGCTGCCACCACTGGAAGGATACAGATTTGAATGTCTTTTCCTTTGTGGCAACAACACATATCCTCTCTCTGTGTCTTGGCAAGAAAACTACCAGAGAAGCATAGAGAAACACTTCAACTTACAAAAACATTTTATTTGCCCTTCAAAGGCAAAGCGAGTGAACTGACAGTGTGGGATGTTCATTGCAAAGCGTTACAAAAATACAAAAAGTACGTAAATGCTTCGAGTTGTTTAAGGTCTTTCAGAGCAGACGACTCCAGCTGCATTAACAAGCCGGATAAATAAGGGAATAAATATTCTTGTCGGTCAGTCAACAGTCTGGTGTTCGGTCGTTTTCACTCCCCCTGGTCAGCGGTGTCGATGTGAGCACTATCGTCAATCTCATCTAAGTGGTCATCATGGACCATGTGGTCACCATGGTTACGGTGGTCGCTGTGTTGATCTGTGTCATGATTCAGCTGTGCGTACTCCACTGTGCCCTGCTGAAAAGGGACAAAACCATGACACGTGAGGGTGATGTGAAGAAACAATAACGGCTGGACCACTCATTATGAACTGATACCTGATGAAAGATTATCACATTCATGCCTTTATCATCAGCATGACAGACTGACTGCTTGCAATGTACTGTATGTATTTGTGGATGCAGAAAGGTACACAAAAACCCCAACAAAAGTTTGTTATCTTTACCCAGGAGGTCATTAGTGTGTGTATCAAATTTCATGGAAATCCATGCATCAGTTACAGAGAAATTTGCTAAAAACAAATGTGAATCTTGTGGTGGGTTTAGAGGAAGTCAGGGGATCACCAGTGTCAGTGGGACTCATCCTCTGGGGACCATGAATGTCTGCAGAATATTTAATTACAGTCCATTCAAAGGTTTTTGAAATATTTCAATTTGGACCAACATAGTGGGCTGGCCGACAAACTTTCTATCTTTGCTAAAAACGAGACAGAGTCATGAGAAAGCTCCGTTATTCTTCCAGATTTCCAGATGAAGTTCCTTAAAACACAAGTACAAATGTTTAATCTTTCCTCTATTTTAGGAAATGTTCTCCCTAATACATGCTGAACAGTATGTTTACCTGCAAACTAATTTCTGCAGATACATTTTTGATCAGCCAACATAAAAACAATAATTAATAGACTCTTGATTCATTAATGTCATCAAAGTTTAACATCTGGACATAAATGGTGCCAAATTGTATTTTTTTTCCTCAGAAGACTTCCTGTGTAATTATCAGCAAATGATCATAAAAGTACAAACTAATTAAGTATTAGAAAGCGTTTTACTTGGAGTATAATACTGCCAGTTACCTGTCTACAAACAATCAAAACTGTCTCCTCAGGGTTTCCTTTATTGCACTGTGTCTGTCCGTGAGAGGTCTCTCTGAGCAAAGACACAACAGAGTCATGAGTGTGTGCGTCTTTTTTTCGAGGGTGTGCATACATATGTGTGTTTCTACTTACACCGTTGAGCTGCTCGGGAACACCTGCAAAAACAAAGCCAGAGGACATGCTCAGGAAACAAAAAGAGTCTGAAGATTAAAGGAGGGCTTGTAAAGTCATCAGTACTCCTGTGAATGACTCCCACATCCCATGAAGCTTATCACATCACACATTCACACGAGTATGTACGCACTAATACTGTCGTTACGTACAAGCAAGTCTCCTCTTGCAGCACATAGAGTAAAAAACATCCCTGTTATGTTATTCTGTGTTTCTCTTCACTTCTGCTGTATCATTGTTTGTATCAGCTGACATTTATTCCGTTAGGAGTTATAAGGAGCCAATGAATGAACAATGGTTGCAAGTTTTCCCCCGTGAGAATGAAACAATGGAACGAGTTGCTCACTCAATCTTAACGGATGTACCCGCTGTTTGGCTATGATTGTTAGAACAGGAAGTTCTCTTTGACTAAAGCAGGAAGTGGACACCTGGCGACTGGGCCTTCTGTTTTAATGGGACATTCTTTCACTAACAATGCAGATGTTTACAGTTGGAGCTGATCCTGTTTCCTGGCGCTTTTCTTTTTTCAAACGTCAGCGAAGGGCCCTGATTTCTCTTAACGCATAACTTTAGGCGGGATTTGAATAAAGAACAGGATATTAGTCGTACCTTGCTTGGAGCTCCGCACTTCGCTGTAAACCGTGTCTGTGCCCTGTTTCACCGGAGCTGTCAACAACAAATACATTATTTTAGACAGTGTTTTCAAAGGAAAACTCATAACTCACCTCGTGTCACCGTGAATTTGTTAAAAAAACAAACTGTTTTTCTCGCAAGTCTCCACGATGAATAAAGAATCCATAAACTGAGCAAATTCTTGATGAACTGGAGTGAACAGGGTCTGCGTTTAACAGCAAAACTTTCAAACCATCCATTTACAAACTCTCACACAAGTTGTGCAGTATAATCCAAATCTTATTTACCCTGTTGCATGCATATTTTTTTTATTCTTTGTTCAACATGGAGGCTTGCAAGAAAAATGAAATCTTCACAATTTCAATGTAACGCGGTTGAGTAATTGATATAAAAATCATCATTTTGTGGGTGAAGTATTCATTTTAGTTCAAAATGATTCCACTCATAATACTAAAATTCAGAGTCAGTCTCACCTCTGTCAGGGTCTGCCTGTCTGAACTGCACCTCGGTGTATTCTGGCAGCTTTTCTGGAGCGGTCACACTATTCTGGTCATCAGACTCTGCAGAATACAGCAGCAAGCTGAAGTTAAACTTCCACCTATGCTGAGTAGTGAACAATCCCAAACACTGTTTATACAATGGAAAAAGTAACATATATGCTCAAATAACAGAAGGATTTTTTACAGAAAGAGGGACACCACTAATGGAGGTAATATAGGAACACAGACTGATAATTGAAGTCAGTCAGTTCATATAAGCGAGACACTTTTACACAGTTAATCCTACATATATCATCCTGAAGCTGTAAATACTCACTAGTGCACCAAATGTGTATTACTCCACAGCTGAAAATAGTCCCCCAAAATATATTGCTTACTCCTCTTTGAGTAACATTTGCTCAAAACTAAAGTGACTAGCTGTTACAGGAAATTAACTTGCACTTTTTAAAAATGGTATCATGCACTTGTGACTTGTTGTTTTAAAAAGGTCTTCACTATCAGGCTCAGAGCTGAGTATCACAGATGGTGTAAGGAAGTTGTAAATTATTAAAAGACAGACTAACATATTGTTGATTTTGTCCTCTTTTCATGGGATCTGTTGACAAGTTAAACTGTCCACACAATCTACTCACCAGAGCCTGAAGTGTGCTCACTCCAAACACTCTTTCCCATCATGCCTGGAGTCACTACACAGGGAGAAAAAACACGGCACCGGTCTCAGTTATTGCATCAGTACAATCTACACCGCTACTGTCATGCATTAAAAAACAGTACACAAAGAAATTATTAAAAATGCATTTACAAAATACAGTTTGCTGCTCTATATTTGTGTGCTCCTGATAAGTGACTCTACCATTGGCAGCCTCATTGACCTCTGCCTGGGTGAGGCTCAGCCGCTCCACTTTAGTGCCGGCCGACTTCCTGAGGAGAGGTGGAGACAAAAAACAATCAGCTTATTAAAACAGGAAACGTTGAGGTGGTTACCATACTACCTACTCATGCTGCTCAGATTGCTTCACCTTCAAAACACTGATTTTTGATAAGAGCATGAGAAATGTTACTTACACTGACAGCTCGTTAGTTCTCTTCCGCTTAAACAGAAGGAGCCGTTTTTTAAAGGCCATGATAAGGATCAATGCCAGAAGGAGTAGGACGCAGAAGATGATTACAGCGATGAGGCCTTTCTTCCAGCCAGCCATCTTCACTGCAGAATACATTTGAATGAAATAAATGAATACGTGCAATAATAGTTTGACTGTTAAACACAAATTTCAACATTTTTGTAAAGTTTACCATTTAATGATGGGCAAAAAAGTTCTTTTCAGTGTTACCATAAGAAATGGAGTCCGCTAATATCGACAAATGACCAGTACACACACAAAAAAAGATGTAACAGTCCAAAACGCTTTCTATTAGCCATAAGTGATGCAGTAGCGACCAACAAGTAAACTGTGACCTGAGCTATTGTTAGCTAGCTAGCTGTGTTTTAGTTATGCTACATGGTTGCTTGTAATGTTTGCTGATAGTGTAATTTGCGAGCAGTAAGCCAATTAGTATCATGGAGCTAGTGGTCTAAATTAATTAAGGGAAAACTGCAGATAGTGATGTGATCTTAGTTAGAGTACGAGCAACAGGACGCTGACAGCAATTCACTTAAAGAAGTATTTAACTGCTGGAGAGATGACCTTTTAAATCTCTAGAAAGATGCAAATACTTTTAAAATTGGCACTAAATGACCAGAGAAAACAGAAAACACGGTGCCTTTGCCCAAGAGGTAGAAAACCTACAGCTACCAGAATGCACTGCGCTGCACCAGACCAATAAACACTCCCTTTGGTGGGTGATGTAATAGGCACGCCTATATGTAAAACAGTGGCGGCTGGCAAGAGACAATCTCTTATTACAGTTAAACAGTAAGCCAACGCGATTCTAAAAACATCTGAGGTGAAAAATATGCAACGCAGTAACAGAATCTTGTTTTTTAATTTGATCAGTGCTGCCTAGTTTTACTGTTTGATCGGATTTCTGTCCAATCAGAGACAGAGAGAGAGTGGCCTGAGAGTGTGTCTGTTGATCTACTTCTATCCTCTTTGTGTCCGTGGTGGCGGCATGAGTGGTGGGCAGTACGAAAATGCGGAAGTGCAATCTGTAGTTGGAGAAACAGTCCCGAAGGCCAGCCAAACTCTGCTGAATGATGTGTTTTGCATCAAGGTTTGCCGTGGGGGCAGGAGGAAAATGTAGGCACTGGTTGGAAGGAAGTTTACCAAAGTTCATCTACACACACTATACACATTGTATTGATACAAAGCTTGTTAAAAATGGCTAAACACACACACACACACAGAACCTTTTACCGAAGATAAAACTCACCTCCGAGCATGACAGGGTGGCTTTGTTTGGCTTCGTCGGCTGCGTTTGTGCCCACACAGTAGTACTCCCCTTGATGCTCTCTTCTGACTTCTTTGATGCTGTAGGATGCTTCCTTTTTCATGGAGGTCTGGAAGGCGAGAGCACCCTGGCTCTTGGTGTGGTACCAGGTGAAGTTGATGGGAAAAGAGCCTTTCTCAACAGAGCAGACGAGAGTCACGTCCTGCCCCTCGGAGACGTCCCCAGTGTAAGGGAGCATAGTCAACTTTGGTAGTGACACAGGCTCTGCATGGAGTAAAATGAATGTTAGACCTGCAGTTCATCATATTAACAGTTTATATGGATGATTTGTCATTTAACACACCTATGATGGTTGAGAGTTGCAGCTGCTGCCCTGATCCCAACATGGGAGGCCTGTTTTGACTGTTTTTCGCGTGGCACAGAAAGCTATTTAAGTCTGAAGTCTTTCTGATGGCTGAACAGTTAAAGATGGCCTGCTCTCCCAGCTTGCTCACCACCCTACGCTCCCTCAGCCCATTAGGGCCGTGCAGGGTATATTCGATGGGCAGAGTGCCACTGTTGCTCTGACAGAGCAGCTGGAAGCGCTTCCCCAACACCAGCGTGCCCCCCACCACACTCAGCGTGGGTTTTGAAACAGGAACTGAGGAAAAGATAATTGGCCAGTTAGTCAGTGCAACAAAAAAGAACAAGACACAGACAAACAAGAGTCGACAGCCACAAGAGCAGCTCTGTGAGGATGCAGATCTAGCACACTGATGCTCAGAGCAAGATGTTCGTACATTTTAAGACTCACCTTTTGCTTTAATGACAATAGTTTGGCTTTCTTTTACAAAGCTGTGCAAAAGAGTAGCAGCCTGGGCTTTACAGGTATAGTTGCCATTTTTCAGAGGATTTGCCACAGTGATGTAAGTCTCTGAACTGGTGAGTTTGACTTTGTCTCTGTAGATGGAGAACTGCACGCTTTCATTGGTGATCTTCTCAGGAACATGAATGGTGATGGAGCAGGTGAGTTTGAAGCTGTCTCCCTCAAATATGTCTGTGGGCTTTACAGTCAGTCGTGGCTTTGAAAATAGCTCTGTTAAAATGAGACAGCAAAAATAAACCTTAAACAGTGTGGTTTACTTCTTAATTTTGACAACAGAAAGGCAAAATCACTTTATCTTAAGGTTTTTGTAAAAATAAGAGCTTATTAAGTCCTTATAAGGTACTAATTAACATTATACTGTGTTAATAAGACTATATAAGTGTTAGTAATCATAAATACATTGACTCTTAGATTATAAGACATTAATAAGCAGTTATAAGAAAAGCATTAGGACCCAATCAGGTGGAGTGCATTTCAGCAGCCTGGGGTGGCTTTTGTTACAGATTCCAATGAGAGTAAAGCGTTTGCTGATTGCGTGTTGTTAAACGTGTCATTTTTCCACTCTCTGCACCTCCTGTATTTGCAGGAGCACCCTGACTGACTGGAGTTGAAAGATTTCAACTAAGTATGGAAAAAGTGCCCTATGTCAGGTGTTTATTCCTGTTGTCCAACAGGACAACCATGAGGTCGCCCATACACGTATTACCAGTTATGCTTTAAACTTATGACAACAAGGTACTTCATGTCTTATTAGACATTCAGTCCAATCACCAGAAAAAATCTTGGCAAGTTTCTGCAAACACTTGGTACGTTACATGGGTAAATTATTTTGTAGCATATAAATTGAAACTTTATGTTTACATGTTGGGTTAGGTTGAGGCACAAAAAACACCTGGTGACGGTAAAAAGGTCATGTTTTGGCCCAAAAAGGCCCAATGAATGAAACCTTTTATTGGCACAAAAGCTGCTGGCAAATCAGGGAAAAGTCGTTAAAAAAAAACCCAGGTTTGGCGGCTCAAAAGTCATTGGGAAACGCTGCGATGTGTTGGTTCCATGGCTAAAATACCACAGGGAAATACAACAATGAGTAAGTGAAAACAACCAGGTTTGGTGTCACAAATGCCACCAGGAAACACTGCAATTTCTTTGCCAAAAACACCCAGGTTTGGCAAAAAAAGAAGAAAAACCTACTAGTGTTAAGGCACTGGAAGGTCGCGGAAAAACTTCCAATGTCGTTGGTTTCAAACAGCGGTCTTAAGCTTGACAGGTGCTTGCCCAGGTGCCACACCATTAACCATCCTCTCCACCTCCAGATGATAAAGTCAGCTTATATGTTACGCCACTTTAGAAACGTTGATATTATACAAACGAAACACTCAAATGTAATGTATTTGTGGTTTGCAGAAATGTAAAATGTCAACTTTTTCTTGTTGTGACTAAGCTGAGACATTTCATAACAGAGTTTTCCAGTTCTTGCCTTTGACTGTGATGGTTTTATTGGTTTCTCTCTGCACGTTGCCCCACTCCGCCTTGCACACGAGCATCCCAGAATCGCCCTCTTTTACAGTAAAACGATGAACGAGGCTGACTTGTGCTTGATTGAGGATCCTCCTGTCCTTCGTCAAGAATACCTCAATGTTCTTCAGCGGACTCACCACTTTACAGACCACCTCTATGATCTCACCCTCAAAGACTTCGTGGGAGGGCAGCACATTCATGATCGGGGAAATGAAGAGTCCTGCAAGACACAACTCAGAGGCGTCAATCAAACAAGCTTCATTGAGCAACCTAATCTTTTCTTGGAGACACAACAGCTCTTGAAATAATCACCTTTGACTATCACTTGAATCTCATTGCTGCTGTTGGAGCGTCTGGCTCCAGAAAGCATATTGACCTCATAGTCACAGAACAGGAAGCTGTCTCCAGTCTCCCTCAGGACCAGTGTGGCGTCTGATGAATTCCCACTGGGTGGCGGCTGCTTTATCTTCTTAATGTCTCCGTTTCTAAATCTCTGGTAAAACCGGAAGATGAGGGATCCTTTCTCCTCCTGAGCACTGCAGGTGGCAATGAACTCTTCACCCTGATACGGTTCGGTCTTATTTAAATACAGAATGGGGGTCTGCAGGCCTGTGAAAAGGAAAACCCAAAGGGACAGAGGAGAGACAAAACTTTACATACTCAAGTTGTTTGTGAAGATATAATGGCACACATTAAAGAGCTGCTTGGATATGAGGTGTGTGAAAAAACTCTATTTTGGAGAACTTTATCAAATCGCCAAGACAGTGAGGAAAATGAAGAAACGTACACCTGATTTTGTGATGTTTAGGCCATTAAAAGGTAACATTTTTGCAAAACAATTTCAACCTGGACCCTATTTTTCTATGTTTTTGTGCATAAGTAACTAATTGGAACTGAAATTGCTCCAGTTTTGAGCCAAGTTTTGGTTGAAATAAACCCTTAATTCACCTAGGAAGATGTAAAAACATGCAGGCTCTGTACATGCTAAAGTTACTGCTTATTTAGATGGAGTCTGTCGGCTTTGGTGATTGTAATTTTAGGGCTATTTAACAACAATCTGAGCCTGTCGGGGCAAAAACAAGTATTTTAAGTGGACATTAAATGATGGTGGACAAATGCCTGGAGAGATCACATTGCAGCCTGTTTTGCCACTGTAGCACTCTCACTTAGTACTGGACCAGTTTCAACATTTTTTGTTCCTATAAGACACAAAAACATGGGGAAATGGGGTCCAGGTTGAAAAATACCCAAGTTACCCTTTAAATAAAATCGTGTATATTTACATCCCTGATAATAATTTTCCAAAGTTTACTTTAAGTAAAAATGTATTTTTCTTATGCTGCAAAAAGAAAGAAAGAAAATACAAAACTCATCATCTCAAAACTCATTATATTTACAGCATTTACAGTTTCGTTGTTTGTCCTTTTCAGTAGCTGTCTGACATTGGACAAACACAAAGGAAGCATTTTAAGATTTGTGATGTTCTTCCTGGCATAAGTTTTGCAAAACAATAATGCAGCCAGAATATTCACTATGATTGATATTTAACTCATGATGGTTTTAGGTGTCAGGAAATGCTTATTTACACTGCAGAGGACAGGAAATCTGTGTAAACACTCCACTGTTTGCTGTGGAAAAAGTTGGCAGTAATGTTAATTATTCAACAATTGGGGAAAAAAAACAAAATAAAGTTTTGTCCAACAAGCTTATGTTGACTTTTTCCCCAAACATGCTGATATATGTCAGATGTTCAAGTATATCATCACCTTTTTCATGTTATCCTACTCTTGTCAGACACAAACAATTACAAACAAATCTAAACAATTGAAAACAAATAAATCCTTGTGTGAGAAATCCATTGTACTAGGATATATATCTCTACCTGTGACATCAAGTTTTTGGCTCAGGGTGGCTTTGTGCTTGTCCTTCACGGTGACCCGACACTCATAACTTCCAGAGTCTGCTGCTCTGGCCGGGTTGAGCTCATACACAACTGAGTCTTCTGTGGTGGTAATGGAGAGGACGGTGACACCATCCTGTGTGAGCTGGAAAGTGTGTTTCAGGTCAGGGATGTTGTCATGGCTGACTCTGACCTGGCAGCGCAGGGTCACGGGCGTCCCGCTCTCAACTGTGCTGCTGGGTTGGACAAAGAGGGTGGCGCCATCTATAGTATATGCTGTAAAAAACATGCAGACATTTAGTCCAGAGAATAATTAGGACTTATTTATCTAAAACCAACATCAGGGACCCAGTCGGTAATGCAATACAACAGTCTATTATTCTCTCTATAATAAAGGTGAAGTCTGAAGAAAGCCGTTCCTCGGCCTCCAGTCTACTGCACAGCGAGCAGGAGCTGCTGACGGAAGGAAAAAGCTTCCACAAACAGAGTTTGACCCTCTTTACCCCCCTGGGAGAGCTGTGTTGATTTATCCCAACTTCTGCTTTCCCTCAGAAACAACAGCACGGTGTAACCTGCCTCAACAACCACCAAACAAACACTTAGTCCACATCCTCAAAGTGCTGCTGCAAGTTTGGGCTCAGTGATGTAAAGTGACTGAGGCGGTGAATAACTGTGTTAACTCAGCTGCTGCAGAAATATGTATGAAGCTGTTAGACCATAAGGTTGTTAAAGTGTGGGTACAGCAAAAATTAATGTGTTATGAGTTTGTTACACTACAGAAAAATGTTTTATTAATGAGACTGACAAACTGAAAAGCTTGAAAAAAATCACAAAGTATATAAAATTAGGAAAGGGAGAGATGACTGGTTCCTCTGTAAAATCAAATATAGATCAAAAACTTATATATATAATAATATATATAAAAAAAGCTTGATTGTAGTTGCTAAATCATGAAAGTTTTTGACCACTGCTGGTCTTTGTCACAGCTATGAAAACCTTTATTTACAGATTGGCAGTGGTTGAAACACGTTGTCTCTTTTAATGATTTAACCACTACAGTAAATCTATTTTTTAATATAACTTTTCTTTGTTTTCTACATTTTTTGAGTGCCTGGACTGCCTTTCTATGTATCCAATATTAAAAAATGCTGGGGGTGTATCCACTGAAGAAGCAGCCGCTGCTCAGCGACAGCCTCTCGTTCAGCAGCTAATGCACAAAGCATGCTTGCTTGTGTTGTTAAATCTGTGGCATTTGCCGGCCTGTTTATTCATGTATTTACTTGGACTGAAAGAGCTACGAGGGCTTGTTGAATGTAGCAAACTCGCAGCTCACATACAGCGGGTAATCAAAATGACAAATTGCTGTACTATGCATTTTAATGTTTTTATATAGCAGGGGAACAGTTATGGTAAGGATGGCTCCAGTGTATCATTGAGCCATGATTTCGGGCCCCACCCAAAACTCCTGCATGGAACAGATTAACAGTCTCTGCAATACAGTATTGTATAATTCAGTGTTTTCAAGTTTTCAAAAGTATTTTCTGACATGTTTAACAGTTGTCAAAAAAATACATGTATGAACTGAAATTTTAAAGGTACAATTTAGCTGCGCCCTAAATATGAAGCTACGAACCAGCAGCCATAACTGGCTAACCGCTAACCGAGTGTACACGTTTTCCAGGTCAATATCCTCTCAATATGACTCATGAAGCCATAACTGGCTGCTGGTTCGTAGCTTCATATTTAGGGCACAGCTAAATTGGCTTAGCTTAGCGCAAATACTGGAAACCTCCTAGCGTACTCCATAACTAACTTTGTTTGCACTTAAACTGAATTAGAAAATTTTACAGGGTGGTTAATGTATTTCTAGAGTTTAATCTGGTTACTGGCAGCCTCACACTGACAACAGGACATCAAGTTAATTACTCAGCTTTAGAGGTGCTGGTAGAAAGATTTTGTTACCTTTAGACCTTGACACAGGCTAGCTGTTTCCTCCTCTATCCATCCAGTCTTAATGCTAAGCTAAGCTAACCGCTAACCGAGTGTACACATGTTTTCCAGGTCAATGTCCTCTCAATATGACTCATGAAGGAGACGTTTCAAAGGGTTTTATGTTCTCAGAAATGTTTTTTCCCCAGGGTCAAAATCACCCGTCAATAACTTATAGCTTACTGATGTTATACTCCTTGAAACTTACCCCCTTAAATTTGTTGGAAATTGATATATCCACAGAGGCTGAACAGATTTACAACATTTAAACCACATTTCAAACATCCATCTACCCTCTGTGGAAAATACATGATGAAGAGTGTCATACAAGGAGAATAATGATGAAGATTGTTGTCTTGAGTTCTGTCAGACTTCTTATCTCGCCAGCATGATAGAAAAAAGATGCATACTGATTGCCTGAATACCTCAGATATTTCTTTTGTCACCAAATTCCCCTCATCTCCACATGACAGACACACAACTGGACTGTTTTCCACACTTTCTTCTTTTGCAATTTCAACTGCAAACAACTTCTAGCTATCTCTTACTGTGAGGGAACATAGGGATGACTCGCCTGCCTTAGTGTCTGTGGTCTTCTATTAATCCCACACATGATGTCAAAATGTCAAACTATTTCTTTAAGACACTGACTGCCACTATAGCCAAGATCGACAATGTTGCTATGAAAAAACAGTAACTAATACCCATTTCAAAATCAAATACACGTTGTATGAAAGATATTTAAAATCTGGGAGATTCATTTAAACTTATGCTGGTTTGAAAGATTACCCAGTTTCACATGTGACGACTACAAATAGCTTCAATGAATCGCACTGAAGACTTGAAAATATCAAGGAGGCCAGGAGTGCACGATACCATGCCCATTTCCTGCAAAAAATAACTGCGCAAGATAAAAATAACTTCCTCTTTTAATACAGCACGGATAACCTAAAACTGTCTCAACGACGGAGAAACCCTCAAGACCAATTATTAGACAAGAGTCAGAAATACAGTATAACATACTCACATGACTGTCCTCTGGCACACTGCCCTGCGTTTGGAGACAAGAAGAAGAAACAGAAGTGAGAATCAGGTTTAACTGGAGGAAGATCTGTTATTCTTGAGGCAGTATCACAGTGGGGTCTTACAGAAGTGAAGGAGGCAGTAGAGGAGAAGCAGCAGCCGGTTGGGGGGTCTGGAGTCCATCCTGAGTGACGGTGGTTCACTGCTGTGAGATTAAAATACAGCTACAGAGGGCCGTCGAGACGGAGGCCAGGAGGGCAGTCAGAAGAACGAGGGAGGAACGAAGGAAGGGAGAGGTGGAACGTGTAGGGTACAAACAAGTGGTGGCCGCGGTGAGGGGGTGTTCCTCGGCTTATCATACACACTCCTTGTGCTGCTTTACTGACCAGGAAATGGCTTTACTTCCTCAGGAATCTAGCATGTACCATGTTTTTATTAGTGTGCCAGAGAAGAGAAAATTCAACAATGAGAGTCTCCTCACTTCTCTGTCAGCCTGGATCTGGTTATAGGGTGTTTCTTAAATAATTCAACAGTTTAAAATTGCTGGTTATTTTTTGCGTCATTGTGCAAAACTTCCATAATAAACTTTGCTCATATTGTAATTTAAAGGGAAAGAAAGAAAAGCAGACTTCTGCTTTTCCTCTTGGTTCTTTCTTCAGGCTTTAGAAAATCTAACCAGTGACGGGAGACTTTGGCAAATCACAGGTCATTTCAGGGAGAGGGCGTTGGTTGCTTTACAATTGCAGAAGTCCCTTCAGTAAAATCCTGATTCAGTGGTAATAATGATAATCCTGCAGAGACAGTTGCTGCTCCAGCATTGGCAACAACTGTCTACACTATAAAGCAACCCAAAAAAGTCTGATGGACTTAACAAAAGAGTCTAAAAGAGTCTAAAAGAGTCTAACATTAAGCTTGTTTCTACTGCAGGAACTTGGGCGTAGTGTTGCGGTGTCTTGCCCATTGATGCATGTATCCACCACAGGACCTGCCCCTGTAGAACTTTTACGGAAGCAAAACAAGTCCCTGCCTCGGGGTAGATACTTCAGCGTGGCTCTGAAAAACTGCTAGGTTGGGCTTGGAGTTGATTCAGTGTTGACTGGGTACAAGTTAAGGCCGGAGAAGACATCAACAAAACGAGTGCCACTTTAATGCTGCGTTCATGTGATGTTGGAATAATTGGAATGACAACTTTTCCACTGGAAAAATTCACATAAACAGCATCTCATGTCAGAAAAAATACCATGGCAACTCAGAGATAATTTTATAACACGAGTTGTTATTTTTTTTTTTAATTGATTCACGTATTAAATATAAGTTTTTAAAGATAGCATTCCCCCTTATATTGTCTTCTGCTTTTAACAGGAAGACATTTTCATGAATAAAATACATATGTTTGAAATCATGGCTCACCTGATTAGTTACTGTAAATGTTGCTGCCTCCTAGGTTTTACCCGCAATATAAACGCCATTAATAAATTAAATAAAACATGTCAATATCTGCAAAGCACTTCAAAGATGGAGAGAAAGGTTGCTGGGGTTCCAATATATTTTCATGTACAGAATTTCAGAACTTTTCTGTGACTTTTCAAGTACTCTTTTTTTCTTGCCTGGCCTTTTTTAAACATCAGATTCAAACTTTGAGGAGACAGAAGGCAGGGGGAAAATGAGGACAGAGATGAAAAAAGAGGGTGTTTAGGCAAATTAGTTTTCCTTTTCCAGATTTCTGCCTACCCCAGCCTTACCATGGATTACAGCCATTTTGACCTCTGCTATATTGACATTTGGTAATATTAGAGACTGTTGCTCTCCAGATAGACCATAAAACAACAAGCACATCAGGAATTATGCAAGAACCTAAAGGCCACACTCCACTTTGCTCGTCCCACCTCTTAAATAGTTAATGTTGTCTGCTGCTTCTTTGCTGAGCTGCAGCGATTCCTACTGATCCAATCTCTAATTAAATATATCAAAACATGCAGTGTTTTGACAACACCACCGACCACCTTACACCCAGTCCTCTCCTCCAACAGTGCTCTTGTTAAAACTGTGAGATGAAACTATGATGGAGCCGCTGAATCATTTATGGGATGCAAACTACGATGGTAGCAACTGCAGAGTGTGTAGAGATGATTTATAAATGACCAAGTGTTTGGGCAATTTGGGGAGAGATACACAACATAAGGGAATGTCAGATTGATTATGGCTACAGATTGAGATATCAATCCTGCACTTCATCTGCAATACAGCTGATGAGGAAATAAGACTTGAGTGGGCAGGAATTATTGTTGGAAAGGTGTAGATTAATCTCATGACAAATATTGTAGTCGTCATGGATGTACTTCCCCATCAAATTAAAAGCCTTGGGCTATGCGAATCCTCAGGGGAACAGCCCACTCAATGCATTTTCTTCAGTATCACAAGAAACATGTCAGTATCACAGACTGCATGGGAATTTCAATTTTTGTGTCGTATCATATTTTTATGTTGGGAATGTGGCTGCATTGTATTTAAATTCCAGATGTACTGTAAGTATGCAATAGAATGCAGCACATTGCAATCCTCAACCGTGACCACTAAGAGCTGCTGAAGTCTAACAGGAAAAAGGTCGACTCTGCAGCTTTATCTGCATAATGCTCACAGTCACTTCCATTTGTGCCACATTTTACAAACAACAAATGTTTTCAGTACACACTGTGCAGAGGTGCATTTTATCTTCTACAGAGCTGCTGCTGCTGCAGAGGTGACCTTGATTTGAGAGACAACCATGTTATTCCAACACAAACGGTCCTGTCCGACTTATGCAACTAACACTGCAAACCCTGAATGCAGATGTTGTCGTAAAGAGTCTGCTCGGGCTGTTTCCTGTCTGCAGCACACAAGAAGTTAAAAAATTAAACTGCTGTTGATGAAAGCATTACTTAGCTTTGTGGGTAAGCTTGAAAGGTGTCATGTGGAAATAGGTTCATCAGAGTTCACGCTGCTTTTTATGAAGCAATTACAAATTAAGAGCACATACAGTGGGGTGTTTGTCTCACATCTTTCTCACACCCTTAGACATGCACAGCTTGGGCTGGCTGCTCCAAATTAAGTTAACCAAGTACACCATATCTATCTATCTATCTATCTATCTATCTATCTATCTATCTATCTAGTTTAGATGTTTAGATTTTAGCCAAAAAGTTTATATATAGAAAAAAAATATTACACAAACATATTGTCTAATATCTATACACATAGGATGACAACAGAACAATTTATCTAATGTACAATATGATGGGCCAACAGAAACGGACATAGTTACAGTGACATTTTAGGGCTCATGTTTGACATTTTGGCTATCCACCTTGGATTTTTCAGCTAGAAGTGACCATATTTGGAAAAAAGGGTGGAGATGACACTAATGCTAGCTGCTAGCTTGGTTAGCACGGTGCATTAACAGCTTTGTAAACTGTAATAATGCTAATTATCACTTGTTAAAAACAGGCTTGAACCATAAAAAAACAAATTTACTTACCAGAAAAATAGAATATCCGACTCCTTTGCAGGTCTTTTAGTCCAACAAATGCTGTATAAGACTTTTTAGGTGACCAAAATTTGACAGTTAACTTTCATGAGCTGCAAATACACAGAACAGGCCCAGATAAAGCTACACCTTTACCTTATGAATCCTGCGTTTACCATAGTTATGTTACCTAACCTACGTTTTCACCATGGTAGCAACAGATGGCACCCATTTGTCACTCAAATCTGACATGTCCTTAATCATGTTTAACTTTAAGTCCTGGAAACATTTAAACGAGTGAGTTATGTAAAAATTCAGCCAATGTACATTTGTTCTGAACTATTAAATTATAAAACTAAACTATAGAAAACAAAACTGTTTTTTATACCAGACTGTAAACATGTTTATATCGGGGCATTTTAACATGGAGGGTCTATGCAGTGGTGTAATGTAATAAAGTAATAATACTTTGTTACAGTACTTTAGTATTTTGTGGGAGTGTCTATACTTTATTTGATTTTTTTGTGATTAACGTTCACTTAAGTACATTTATTATCAAAAATTACTTTTGATACTTGGGTTCAGTAAATATCAGATGCTCTCAGACTTTTACGAAAGTAATACTCTTATATGTGACTTTATCTTCAACAAAAGTCATTTTCTGCTAAGATATCTGTACTTTTACTCAAGTATGGCTTTAAAGTATTTCATCCATAGCTGAGTTTTTCTGAGATGACTCACCTCTGGAGCCAGCCTCAAGTGGCCATTCGAGGAACTGCAGGTTTTGGCACTTTGGCTTCATTTTTCTGCCCTGCTTGCTTCCACAAAGTTTTAGGAAAATCAGGCCAGGAGGTTTTTTTGTCATCCTGTTGACAAAAAGACAAACAAACAAAACAAGCTAAAAACAAGTCCTTGGTGTCAGAGATAATATATACCAAACTACATGGCCCACTTTGAAAGTTTTGTGTATGTGATCAGCATTTGGATGTGGACTATAGACACCAAAATGTCTGAATCCTTCACTTGTGTGTCAGCGGTCGTCCAACAGTGTCTGATATGGCTGTGAAAGTTTTTTTGAGTGATTCTACAAATAGCCCATTGCAGGAAATAGCCTAACCTTTGCAGCTCATAACTGAGCTCATTGGATAGCTCTGCTTAAGCCATAATCTGCTCACCTCCTCATTTCGACCAATTTAGCATTGGTTAAAGATCCATAGAGAGGGTTAGAGTTTAATTGTACATCATACCAGATACACACTCAGTAGTAGAGCAGAGTTTTGAGGCTGGTTTAGCTGCATTAGAGCTGGACGGTGTTAATGATGTGATATCTTGACATTATGACCTCCAATTATTTTGTCTTTCTGACATTTCAGCTTGACTTCCTTCCCTTCAAAATGTAGTTCACTTCCAAAAACTGACTAATTTTGCTGGAGTATTAGCTGTATGCATTTACTGTATTTTCATGACTGTAAAGAGGGTGTCACAATGAAAGGAGTGATTGATGGTGGTCATGGTAGTACCATTGTCAGTGCTCGGTGGGTCCAGCGTGGCGGTGTGATTGATGTCTTCGCCCTGGGCTCCATCCTGCCAGCACTTCTCTCAGACTGCCAAACAGGTGCTGGCTCTGCTGCACACAGTAATATAGAAGCCAGCACGTTGAGATTCAACCACAAACAATACTGTCTTTTGTTAGAGACAACATGAAAAACAATTCCCTAAATAAAGGTGGGTTTCTGTGTGCATGCAAAATGAACATAATAAACTGTGTTAGTGCTTCTCTAAATTACAGAACATCCTACTGTAACACACGTCTGAAGAGGAGGATAAAATGAAGAGATGAATGAAAAGAACTCATTTAGACTCCTACTTTATTTAGGCCTATGGGAAATGTTGATGGATAATAAAACACTCTGTTGAAAGACATGAGATGGGAAATTTGTTTCTGCTCTGAGGCAAAAATCTTCAGGGTCTAATTACAAGCAATCAGTTCAGGCTTTATGAAAATGTAGCCTGTACTGTCATGTAGTTGTGGTTTTAGGAAACACATAGTAGAATGGTTTAATACGACAAACACCAAAAAAGAGGAATTACATGTGGGTAAGTAGCACAAACCACTGTTTAAAAATAATTTGTTAGACGAGGCAATGGCTGAGGTTTGGTTTATGAAAACATCAAGGTTAGGAATACATCAGCTACTTCCTTGCAGGGTAACTGGTATTTTTCAACATGGACCTATTGTTTTTGCACTGCTTAGGAGGAGACAGAGGGTAATTAGTGGCGGTGCGTCACTGCATCTTGTCAGTTAAGGAGCTAAAATTAGCGCGTTCACCTGGGTGTTGTTTTTCCATCAATGTCGACTGGAACAGGGGGCGATAAAAATCTGCTTCTACTTCAGAGTCATTTGACCTGGATCTGAATCGTACTCATTCCCATTGCATTAAAAAGCTAGATGTTGGCAGGTGTTGTTGTTTTTTTTGTGCAGTGTGCACTGCACCGAGTTCGAAAGAGAGACTGAATAAGTCAGAGTTATATAAAGAGGTGTAACTGCCGTAAAGTTTCCACAAACTTCTGCTCCTGCTACTGTCTACTGTTTACCTGTTCTACTGCCTGTCCGCAACATCACATGGACACACACACACACACACACACACACACACACACACACACACACACAAGCTGACAAAAAGGCAGGCTGTGTTCACTGGCAATGGGAATGCAGTCTATTGCCTATATTTTACGGGTGCGCCCATGTTTGAAAAACCCATGTGCACGCATGATAAACGTTTAAGGTTTGGTCCTTTGCTTCTGCCATAATTACTACTTATCACTTTATCACTTTAATGTAAACAATGTGATTTTGAGGCAAAGACAGAAACACTTGATGCTGGCACTCTTCTTGGGAGGATAGTCATAAAATCTTTTTTTTGTCAGATTTCAACTATTTCCCCACATTTCTGGCCATGACAATTTTTCTGATGTGCAAATTAAAAATGTGGATAAAAACAGGTGGATTAAAACACACTCAAAGTCACTATATTATATTTAAGACTTTTGTCTTCAAAATGTTTGCCGTGTGCACATCTATCTGACTTACAAATGTTGACTTTGCAAAGCCACTCTCCATCTTCTCCTCGCTGGCACGGTGTGTTTTGACAGAGTGTAGCCAGTTGGGTCCCCAGAGAGCCTCTGTGCCTCACATCGTGGCTGGGTGACCCGGGACAGGAAACACTGCGGATGAAGGACAACATGGAGATGTTTCTGCCTCTGGCACAACAGCCTGCAGGAAGAAGGGAGCGTGTTGCTACAAGGCAAAGCTTTGAGGCTACGAGTCCCACACAACCTCAAGTCAAACCTCAACTCCATCTTTCTTTCACCATCTGTCTGTTCAAGCTTCATCACTGCTCTTCGAAACTGCGTTTCACTAATTTAGCTGACTTTAAATTCCCACTTTTCATCTTCTTCACACTCTCTTGCTCATTTCCTGCTGCCTTTTTCCTCTTTTCCTTTCACTCTTTTTTTTCTAAATAGGTCTTCTGACTGACTTTCTCTCACTCTGTCTGTTTCTGTCCTCCTCGCTCCACCCACCTCATATCTGTTGAATCAATAATAAATGATCTGAGAGGCTTGGCTGTGACAGGCTCTCTGCATCGACTCTCTCAGGGTTACTGGGGAGAATCAGACAATGCTCCAGGTTCTGGTACAGCAGCAGGTTTACAGTAGGGACGATGAAGCAGAGGGGACACAAAGGAAAGTCATGCTCATTGTTCCGTACAGCAGGTCGTTAGCGGTGAGCTTTCACGGATGTGTGCATCACACAGCACAGCCGGCCTTCAAACCTCCTCGATACAGCACATGTATCTACGGCGTGCAGGATGCGGACAGCTCCATCTGAAACTCTGCAGGGGGCTATTGCTCTCAGAAGCCTGCTGTGTGCTCACTCCGCACAAAAACCTGGATCCAAGGCCTCCTCTGTTCACATGCTGGTTTGAACATGAGCCCAATTCTATTTCTCTCTCTCCCTTTTTTTGTTGTTGGGCCCCCTGTTTGATCCATCCTGCTGAAGTGTCCTTGAGCAATACACTCCAGGGGTGCTGTCCTGCTGCAGATCCTGGTGAGACAGCGAGGCAGCGAGGGGATCAGATCTGCATAACTCTCAAAATCTATTATGCAGGCATCAAAGAATGTAAAGTGTAATTGCCCTGTAACTCAATCAGTTTGTCTGAAACAGCTTTTTTTCCCTCATTAGAGTGGCAAAACGAGAGAGCCTACGAGGCTGAAATCTCTGAAATTGTAGTCTAGTTTCCATACAAATGTAGCGCAAATTTTCTAGAAAATCAGCAAAAGAAAATACTAAATAATGCAAGTTTTCATCCACTACTGATACATGAATATTAGGAACTGGGTGCATCAAGATAAGCAGTTGGTGGTATTTGATTTTCCACGCTGGTGCCGTTAAACCGCTGCAGAAGAAGAGGGAACAATGCAATGATGTCATTAAAAGAGCGCCAGTTGAAACTGAAACAGTGGATATTGAAAATGTGATCAAAATATGATATTTTCATCCTCCAAAATACGACCACCAATAGGGCCAGCGGGAGAAACACTATAGCACCTATTCAGTGGGCTGCATACCCCAGAAGTAAACCTGGAAGCTGGAAACTTTTTTGGAGTATGCACCAGTTAAGCAGTTGTTATTGGACTGAACAGGCACCATGGGGGCTCCATATGCAGATCTAATAAAACATCCATGGTCCTGAGTGAAACCAAGAGTCAACGCTGAGTTATTACAACAACCAAACATAGATTAGCTACATTTTAACTTAACAATTAGATATAAAGTAAATATGAATAAAGACGTATAGTTATATTTACCCCAACCATCTCAGACACAGAGCTCACACTCTCGCAGTAGCAGCTACAGCTCACACAATCACACTCTGTGTTTTGAGAAAGTATTCTATTGGTATTCATATCATTTTAAGGGTACTGTTTTTTTTAGATAACCAGCCCTAATGTCCTTGTATGTCATGTGTCCTCGGTGACGTATGCCAGAGATAAGTCAAGTGACGTGACATTAGTAAGAAAGATTCTTATTTTTAGCCAAACCATAATCTTTTTGACTGAACACAGTCAACTGAGAAACTTCAGCGTATTCAGAGTTGTGCAGCTAGACCTTTAACCAAAACAAGGAAGGGGGAGCATATTACTCTGGTTTTAGCTGCACTCCACTGCCTCCCAGTAATAGATTTAAGGCTCCTTTACTTGTTTAAAGCTCATAATAGTTTGGGACCAGCCTACATTGCAGACTATCTGTTGTTCTATAATCCTTTATGAGCTCCCCATCTTCTGCTGCTGGGTTTTTAAATATACACAATTATACACACAAGAAAATAGGCAGAGGAGCTTTTGATAACTATGTCCCAAAATTATTGAATGCCCTTCCAAAACCTATAAGAGAAGCAGGCTCTGTGAACATTTTAAACAATAACTGAAAACCTGTTTATTAAGTCTGGCTTTTAATTATTGAAATTCTTGTAAATAGGATTTTATATCAATTTTTTTTTTACTTTTTACTGGTCTCTGTACTTTTTGCTTTGACTTTTATATCTTGTTTATCACTGTCTGTCTTTTGATTGTCTAATCTTGTTTATTGTGAAGCACTTTGAGCTGCTTTCTTACATTGAAAGTGCTCTATAAACAAAGTTTATTATTATCATTATCATAAACCTAATTACTTAGTTTTGGTGCAGGGTTTAAAACTGTGCAGGTAAACGTCTATTACAAGTTATTCTGTCATCCACCGCTGGCAGGTGTGCTAATTTAGGAAATGCTTGTGTGGGTCATATTACAGTGTAGGAACCAATGAACCCTTATAAATGTAAGGCTGTACAAACAAGTCAATACTCCCAACAATGTGCTAAAACTACCAAAATCAGATTCAGAACTTGAATAGTTTTGTTTGACTCAAACATTCGGAGAGCCATGTAGAAACAGACAGGAAAACAGGAGGCGAGGAGCCTCAGGTAGCAGTGGTGCTAGCGTTGGCGGTGGAAAATGCTCTAAATAGCCTCCTCAGAACAGAGCCTCTCCAGAGAGACGAGTCTTTCTTTGGGTTCTCGTACATCATGAGATGGATGCTGGTTTGTCTTCAAAGTAAAGTGCTGACACACCAAAGTCAAGATTCTGCACAGCGATGAGGGGAGGCCTCATGATCCGTCACTGCAGGCCTATTGTTATCGCTCCAACCTCAGATTCTCACTGTTTGTACATCCAGTGTTTCCAGATCCTATTTGTAGCTATTCCTAACAAACACTGATCTTATGTGCTACTCCCACCAGTCGCTGCAATGTCAGCCACTGAAGTTATCAACTCCCAAAAGACAGCCGGGCTGCAGCAGTTCATCATGGCGGTTCTGATTAAAGCATGCATTTAACCTCGGTGTTTAGCTCAGTTAAAACCCTGCGGCCTCTCCTCACAGAGCGAGGGCATCTTGCAGAACCCACTCGCAATCAATATGAGCGCCGGCTCTGCTCAGGACTCATTTACAGTTATAGAAACTGTGTGTGTGTGTGTGCCTACCACAAAATGCCTCAGAGTGACGGAGGGCTTTCTATAATGTTACTGTCTGCGTGCCACAACTGACAACAAGAATACTGAAATGATCCAGGCTGCAAATTCAGAAACTTTTGAGCTCTTTTTCACAGTGGAAACATAACATTGCTCTGCAAACAGTTAGGCATAGCTACTGTTGGAGGTACGTGGCTTGACATTTTTGCTTATTTTCTCGGTAAATGTCAATAACAGCCCATTTTAAAAAGGGAAAATACCAGCACACAGGAGAGAAGCAGTTGGAGCGAAATGCCTTAAAAGTAAAAGGGAAGTGGGGGGTAAGTCATTTATTACAGCGAGTTAGTGCAGAGCATTGCATAACTCCCAGGCTTGGCCTTTATAGCAGAACAATGTGTCTCATTTGGGAGGAACACTAATTAGCTGCAAAAAAAAAAAACAGGGGACAAAATTAAGTTAAAATGGATGTTCCAGGCTCGGAGTTGCCCTCTGCCACCTCTTGGCAAACTAAATGCTGAAAAATTGCATCATGATTTCTAAGTCTCTGTTTTTTTTCAGAGGTGCATAAATTATAGTCTTTAAATCTCATCAAAAAATAAGTCAATCAAACTGTCCTTGAATACTGAGGGAAGGGAGGGGCAACAAAAAGTCTTATTTACTTTCTTATTTACTGCCAACAAGCCCCTGTCACATGTACCCAGAAGTGACAGCAGGGGGCCAATTAAATACTCAATCCCTGCAGCACTATAAATATTTAGGCTCTAAGAATAGATGCAAAAATGTTAGTGAGGTGGGTTTTCCCAGTTTTGCTGTTTGCAAAGGAAAAGCAAAGTCTATAAGTCCTGTTGAACATTCAAAAGTCAATGAAGTTGTATATGTGGAAAATAATGAAACTTTGTACAGTGTCTGTATTTCTAACATGCTGAAAAATTTATTTTTCGTCTGTGTATGTTTCCTAAAATGTGTGACCTTGACTACACTGACATGTATCTGTGCAAAGTTTGTCACTAGAGAGGTGTTTACACATTGCCCTACTGAAGGGGGCGATGTCTGCGCATTGGCTTAAAATCTGAGAATAAATCGAACACTGGGCAACCCACATGATGTACATTACTATTTAGCAAAGCAAATTGCTGTCTAATATAGGAAACATATATAGACAATAGAACAGACTTCGACACAACACTGGCAAATAAACCTGCAACCTCCAGCACAGAGCAGACTTGTCAGTACAGACAGTACACTTTACATAAGCAATTGAGAGTTTTGACAGCAAAAATGGAGGTGTGCAGCTTTTTGATGTAAGCCGGACCCTGGAGTTTCCTTCAACGACCTACCAAAAACCCCATTGTAGCAAATATTAATGTGTTTCACTAGCACTAATGCTGTGTCAGCCACTGCCAGTTAGCCTACATGCTTTCAAACAACATAAACAAGTAAAAGATGCTAAAACAATTCTGATACATCTGCAAGTTGGTGATTTTGTCACATAAATATCGATTCCTCATTTGAGTCTACATGTCTTACACAGGTCATTTTGATTTGCACTGCTCTTTCACCCATCAACCCAGTCCGAATCAGCCATAGCCGGACCTACTGTATCTCCACACTTCATGCCATTGTTCCAACGACCCAAAACTCCAAAGCCCCTGGGTGAAAGGCAGGGTACACCCTGGACAGGTGGCCACACTATCAAAGGGCTGATGCATAGAGACAGACAACCATTCACACACACATTCACACCTACGACCAACTTAGAGTCACCAGTTAACCTGCATGTCTTTGGACTGTGGGAGGAGGCCAGAGAACCCGGGGAAACCCATGCTGACACGAGGAGATCATGCAAACTCCGCACAGACTAGTGCAGAGTTTGCATGGTGTCCCAACTGCTTCAGATTCCTGCTTCTCTAAAAATACACACCCCATGCAGTTACTTTCAGTTTCCTACAGTTGTCTTAACCAACAATTCCAATCAGCCCTTCGTGGCCTTTTCCTTTTGGCGTTTGAGCCACCAAATGTTGGTGTTTTAAGACAAAACATAATCTTTTCCTAACCATAACCAAGTGGTTTTTGTGCCAGCATTTTTGGCAAAAGTAATGTCTCCATGGTTTACATAAAAGCAAAATGAGAAAATCTTTTGTGGTGCTTGAGTTGTCTAACCAGGGAGAGTCTTTTTTGAAGAAAATGGACTTCAGAACAATGGGCACTTGTTTATGGGATAACTGGCTGTTGGAGAAATAGATCTCCGGCCCAATGGGACATTTTTCAGATTTTTTTTTGAATAGGGTTGTTGGAAAAAGGGTCAGTTCCCATTCAATTTTGCTCTGTGCAAATACTGGAGAAAGCAGAAGGCATTGTTGCTTGCATTAGGCCCTTAATGCAAGCAGCCGAGGTGAGTGTGGTGCAACACCCAGAATGTCTCAATGAGGAAGAAAGAGTAAATCTGCTTACGGACCCTTTTCAGAGTTTTTTTTTCTTTCCTTTTTTATGTGGGAAGTCCTTTACATATTCTAAAACACATCTGCTGCTAATGTTCACTCTTAACCACCCAAAACACACATCTCTTAAGTATAAAACATGTTTGAAAAGAAGTCATTTGTTGTTTGCTTCTTTATGAAGGGCAGCTGTTCACCGTTTTTCATTTGTTTCAAACTTCTAATCATTCATGCTCTGCTTTGTGTTTGCTTTTGTCTTAGCCTACACATCTCAGACACCTTCACATGGTCTCCTAACACCAAACGCATCCCCAGGTAAGCACACGAGAGACTGCACTTTCTGAGGTGTCTCAAGAGGTTTGGTTTGAGCACCAAAACTTGACTAAATTTTACCAATGAAAGTATTTTAACAGGCTGTGTTACTGTGTGGTTTGGCCACCAGACTGCTCAGGACTGTAGGCGGCTACAAAGGGCTGAAAAGACAGCAGGAGAAATCATCGACACTGAACAACCACAACTCTGAGACACGTACACCACTCGTTGCACCAGGAAAGCCCCAAAACATCATTAAGGATACCAGCCATGCTGCACATGCTCTGTTCTCACTCCTTGCATCGGAAAACCACAACATTAAATCATATACCACCCGTCTTAGTAACGGCTTCTTTCCTCAGGCAGTTATGCTGCTGAACAGTTGACGCATCCATATGCACTGCACAATGTTGTTTGTTGGTAGTATGTACTGTAAACTGTGGGTATGTCTCTATTCCTGTTATTTTCTGGGGTCATGTGCCCTTTGTGTAGAGCTGAGAGGGCCATTGAACGTACGTATGAATGTATTTGTGTGTGCGTGTATAGTCGTGTATAGTATAGTGTGCAGCTACTTTTGCAAACTGCTGGACCAATCAGCCCAATATTTTGTGTGTACATTTAGGACTGTATGCTCAAGGATCTCTTGTGATTGTTGAAAAATCTGTTTTATTGATTGTTTTGTTAAGTCATTAACTGCTGATTTGTCACTTCTCTTAATTTGCCAGTAGAGGCCACGAGGTTTTCAGAAATGGGCTCGGCTGAAAACAACAAGCCTTATTCTATTGCAGGCCTCATTTTGGGTTTTGTCGTGGCTAAAATACTAACATCCATAAAAAAAGTTTGGACTCATTTTGAACCGGAGCATCTGCAAATTAATGCCAAAAAGAAAGCTAGGACAAAGCCATTGTCACTGTTTCAACTAATCATCTCTATCTGACTTTTTCTCAGTGAAGTCCTTTGCAGCCCAGTCTTGCAGGAGAATAAAAAGCATGAATAAAACTGGATTTAAGAGTCATCTATTTCTCTGGATACCTGTTTTGAGAGATTTGTTCCTTTTCATCATTTTTACTTTTTATTTCATCATCTAAAATGAAACATATAGTGGAGACGCTCCACTCAGACTCCATTCACAGGATGAGTTACAAAAGCTCATCAGAACAGCCCATCACACACAAAAATACATTTTAATTTGGTTATTAATGAATACAAATACAATTTAAAATCCAATTAATGTGGCTGCAGGGCCTATAAGGCCATTATAAATCCTGAAAAGGCTCATGAGGAGGAAGGAATAAATGAAAGGGGGAGAACAGAAAGGAGGCACAGAGAACACATGAACTGCAGCACTTGACTGTGTGTTGAGCCTGAGGAGACTGATTACAGTGCTAAGTGGAGGTGAACGTCTGTCAGCCGCGACATGGAAATGAGACCCAACAGGGGATGCAGACAGATCGGACAAATGGGGAACAAGAGATCCTGGAAGAGGACGAAGAGCCAGTAAAAAAATGGTCTAACAGTATTATTTCTTATTCACCTGAGAAAATAATTACAGACTTAAGATTGACACTGCAAACCAGTAACTAATAAAAAAAAGATCGGACAATAGGAATCAGCCAAGCCTCAGTGTTGGTATTCAGGCTTAAAAAATGTTATGTAACATATTGGTTTTGAAACTTTATTGAAGCTATTCAAAGGTGACTACAATGAGACATTCCTTCTATTCATGTCCTCCCTGCAGGAACATTTACAGAAAAAAACACAGACAACGAAGGATGTGCAAAATGACCTTGGGGCTGCTTTATGGCGTATCCAAGCACAGAAAGTATTCGGTGAATGACGGGGATTTTTGTTTAAGAATGATTAGAGGAAAATTCTGACCAGAATATAATGAAACCGTATCCATAGCAACGGCCCTGCTAATAATGAGGAAGCTGTCAGAAGGCCCTTCTACCTTTGTCTGTGAACGACAGCAGGATGAAAAGATGGGAATGAGTTCCTTTGATTTCTCCGGTTTAATGGGGCCAACGGCTGGAAAAAAAAGGATGAACCTTTGTTTTGTTACAAGGAGTCTGAAGGGAAAATGACAAGAGAGAGATGGGGGGGGGGCTTATTTTTTGGGGGTACAGGGCATCAACTCCACAGCTGCATGCTTTGTCCCCTCACATGTTAAATTCCTACATGAAACTGCTCACAACCAAGGTCTGTGGATTATCTTGAGTAACAGGGTCATGATGTCTGGAAAGACACATTGATGTTAAAATGTATATTTTGAGCCCTACAAGCCGAGATCATCTCTATGGCTGATATCTCCAACACTCAGCAACTCACACCAAAACAATCCAGCGTCATAAAAAGCACTACAGGTAGGAGGACGCCTTTTTAAATTTTGAGGTGAACTGTTCCTTTAAACTGTCTCTAATGAAGTTAATCATACATAAAAGCTCTGTGGATACCATTTTAAGTCCAGCCAGAAAACTCTGGCACAAACGTCTTTGGGTTGTACGCTCACACAGTGCAGAGTCATTTTGTTGAGCTGCAGTCAAGGTGCCATATCAAAAGTGAAGTATTCTACTTTAGGAAGAAACATTTATTGTACTTGTTAAAGATGCATCGACTGACAGGTAAACAAACTGGGAGCAGCTTCTCCAGATACAAATGATGTCTCAAGAGACATGTAGTGTCGAATATAAATATGCAACACGCGTTTCTTTCTATTGAGATAAACTCTATTAAAACTCCTGGTGTCGTCATGTTAGGTACAACTGACAGTTTTCAACCACAAAAATCCTCATAATAAACACATTTGCAGTTAGAAATACAAGGGCCATTGTAAATATCCCACTAATGTATTTTGAGGTATACAGATGTGGTGAGTGAATACTGAAAGCAGGAGCAGGAGTGTGAGGAGAAATTTGGGCAAATCAAAATCAAAAAAGAATCTTCCCTCAGATACTCCATGTGAAAACCCATGCTGACCTCCCTCGGGGGTTTCGGGGAAAAGCCTTCACTCAGGGTCTTTCAACTGCAGCAAAGCACAGAGGCCTTCGCACGCAGCTCCACAAAGCAGCCTGGTGTCACAGGAGACCGTGTGCGAGGGAGGCAGAACAAGGCAGGGACACGCTGCGTCGGCTTCCAATTAACTTGAAAACATTTCATTGTTATAAATCACTGACACTTCCCACCCATGCCGTCCTAAAGCACCCCCCCTCACATATTATGTTTTCATCTTACCCCTTTTTTTATATCAGATATGTGTGTGCGCTGTGTCACACTGACATTATATTCACTCTACTCAGCACACACACACTGTTATTCCCATCGTGGTTATGCATTAGCTGCAGATGATTTTGGAGATTACTATTAAATCAAAGTATATTGATTTGTGTGGTTTACAGGAGGCTTTTCTTTCTTATCTGCTCTTAATTAATCATGGTTGATGAAATTGAATCAGCTGTTTGCACTGTTGGAAACACCATTCTTGGTCATAAAAATGAGTAGTTAAAGGGTAACTTTGTTTTTTTTTCCACCATGTTTTTGTGTCTAAGTGACTCCTAGGTACAACACTTTTTGAAAACGGTCCAGTATTCAGAGAGTGTGCTGCAGCTGGCAGCTAAGAAGCAGGCTTCAATGTAACCACTTGGGACAGGTGCACATCATCAGTTTATGTCCATTTAAAGTGCTTTTTTGACTGTTCTGGATCTGATTGTTATTATGAGCTTCTTACAAGATTACGTAAAGGAAACTACAAAGAGATGAAACATTGTTTTGCACTTTTCGCTTGTTCTGGTTTATTTAATGTCAGAGTCTTGCTAAAGGAGAAGTCTCGTTCTAAAATCTTGCAGACTTTTCACATTGTCAAAATCAGCTAAATGTTCAGCTATTACACTGAAAATCTTTTAGATAAGAGTAAGATTAACTGTCTGTAATCCAACACATCTATTACTGGTACTTCTCTCACCAACTCTCATTAACTTTCCCCATTTTCTGCCAACAAGTCACCTCTCATAAGATTTCATAATGAGGCCTCTCCTTTAGTGAGACTTGACACAAAACAAGCAAAAGGTAAAGAAAATCTTTAATTTCTCTGAAAGGGGCTTCCTGTAATGTTGTAAGGCACTCATAATAATGTGAGCCTCTTTGTGGCAAAAACAAGCACTTTTAATGGATGTAAATTGACGTGGCAGGTGTGGTTACATCGTAGCCTGTTTGCCGTTTCCTGCCTCAGCTCTCTGTCTCAACACTGGATCAGTTTCAGTGTTAAAGGGATAGTTCACCAAGTCATTATCTACTCACCCTCATGCTGATGGAGAGTCAGGGGAAGTTTTATGGTCCACAAAACACTGTTTCACAGGGTAAAGGTACACAGTAGTTTTAAATCCGACCAAGGGACTTGCTGCTAACGCCATAAGTCTCTCTTGGACGTCTCTCTCTGTGTGGGGGAGGCTTCTGGGTAGGACACTGGTGTGCAGATACTGCGAGCTCTCACTGGTCTCAGGCAGCGTGTGTACTCAGCACGTTGGGACTTCAGTACACTTGGATTACTTAGGATGAGCAATATCGAGACACTTTGTGGTTTTATTATGTATTTTTTTAAATATTTAAATTCTGGTCCACATTTTCTTCTATTGTTTGGGAGATGAGTACAATGCCTTTTCCCCATGAAACTCCAGCAGTGTTTTACGGACTATAAAACTTCACCCGACTTTCAGCATGAGGGTGAGTAGATAATGACTTAATTTCCATTTCTGGATGAACTATCCCTCTAAGCACCCCTAAATTAATACACATTAGGCCACAGACCCCCATTTGATAATATTTCACTTCAAGGACCTTGATCTTAAAAGATTTAGGTTGTTAGAAATGATTAAGCCCCGGCTTCTAGTTGCCAACTACAGTCAAGGAGATTAATTATGGAAGAAGTGAAACCTAAAATCAATTGTCACCTTATAACTCTTACTCACATTGGGCTCACTTCTATTGCCATGCAACTCCATAAAGGCACCCTGAGGGTCTCCAAACACAGTTCCCCTTTAACTCTGAACTAACCCAAACACAAACTGGTAACTACGTATTAATTGCCATCAATAGCTTGTTTTAAATGCAGACAAAGGAGTTGAAATAGAAATGGAAAATAAGAAATAGAAACATATAAGTATCTTAATATTACTGTTGACCAAAACTTTCATTCATGTCATTCTAACCACACACTGAAAACCGTGTTTCCAAACTTAAACTTTAGTTAAGTTACTTTTTCAGGAATAAATCCTATTTCTCACTTTTGGCAAGGAAACATTTGATTTCGGCAACATTTTTACCTTTGTTGGACTATGGTGATCTTCTCTCTGAATGAACTTGACCAGTGCCTTAAGAAGTTGGATACGATGAACCATTGTGCTTAACGTTTTTATTACCTGCTGTGGAAACCGCGTACACCACTATACACTGCATGCTGCAGCTAAATGGCCTTCTCTGTCTGTCCGCAGACTCCTGCATTGTTTGTTTTTAATATATAAGACTCTACTTGGGTTGGTTCCTTCTTATTTGTGTACATACATGTGTAAAAACCAAAGTCAATATGGCCTGTGTTCACACAATATTTTCTTGATGCTGGTCCCCTAGGTTTGCACAGAACTTGGCAAAAAACTTTTAAATATGCCGCCCCCTCTACTTGGAATAACTTACAGAAGGACCTGCAACTGTGATTGCTTCTCTAATTCTCAAAATTGAAAATTGCACATATTAATGTATTTGACTGCTCTGTATTGCATTTTAACTGGATGTTGTGACATATATTTAGCATGTACTATCAGATAAATGTACAAAGGGGTCACAAGGTCTAAACTTGTGTGTTTGGGTTACAGGAACCAGTATGGGGTTTCTGCCTGGAGCTCAGATTTTGCAAACAGACTGGAGAGGCATCTTAAGTTCAGAGATAACTTTAGGCCAGGCAATGCAAATACATAAGTACAATCTTGGAGAGCACCTCTAAAACGCCAACAAGAGATGTTAAAGTCAAAATGCGATGTGGCTCTGCTTCTTAGTTTTACATCTTTTTGATAAATGCATGTAAACAAAACACTGCGGTAAGCTGAGGCGAGAAGAAACAAAAGTGTATAATCCTCTCTGTGCTGATATTCAGGATGGATCTAATTTTAGCTTTTAGAGACAGACAAAAAGCATGACTGCTTTTTAGTATGCAAGCAACTATATTCCGGTGTTGCAATGCACCAGACCTGTCATTCATACTAATCATCACCAGCGACTGGGAGACAGAGAAAGTATTTCCAGTGGAGTGTAGGCGCACAGAAACTCTCAGTTCAAACCTAACTCATCCTCGTCCACTCTCACTCGCAGCTCTGCAACAGTAAACAAGCTCTGCCCGTCGGGCTGCTCGAGCAGCTGGAGGGATGTGTGTCTGCGTGTGTATGTGTGTAGGCATGTGAGCAAATGAGCAGTGGTTAAATGATGTGACTATCAGGAGTGGACTTGCTGCATCTGCTTTAACCCTTTGAAACCGAGATCAACATCACATTTCTTGTGCTTCTTTCAGATGCCTTTACCAGGTATTTAAACCCTTGAATACTGAGCAAATTGGTGTGATTTCTTTCCAAAATATGGGGAAAAAAGGCAATGATGAATTTGGGAGGAGATGTCCACTAAATTGCAAGAAGCAAGTAGATTTAGAAAATTAGCAAAAAATAAGGAAAAATATCCACATCTTTATAATTCTTGTTATTATATATTGAAAATTATGCTATGGAATTATTATCATTTTAAGTATTTTTTCAAGTCATTTCCTTTTTTTTTTTACATCCTTTTTTTATTTTCTGCTAATTTTCAGGTAATTTCCTTGTACTTTTTTTCCCTATTTTTTTTAATAGATTTTTTGTTAATGTTTGAGTCATTTGTTCTCAAGATGCTCAGATCAGATCAGAATCGCTTTACTCGCCAAATGTACAGGGTACACAGCAATTTGACTTGGGGCTACAGCGCAGTAAAAAGAAGGGAATTAAGTTAAAACATTGAAAATAGGTTAGAAAAAAACAACAAATAAAAAGGACACCATACCAATAGATAGCAAGAGCATTCCTTTAAAAAAGAAGACCAACTAAGAAGCTGCATGGTGCACAGAGGCAATAATCATACTGACTGACTGTAGATCACTATTAAGAAGATTAAGTGCAAATGCAAAGTGAGCATACAGTATGAATGTAGCACATTCTAGTGTAATGTTTGTGATGAATTATTAAGGAGAGTTTGGCTCATTGCCATTGTTTTTTTAAAGAAACCAAGCCAATTTCCTCAGGTTTCAAAGGGTTAAACTCCTCTGGCGGACATTAGGGATGCTCCTGAAAGGATTCACTTTAGCAAAGATTACATTGCTTCTAATTAATCCAGTGAGTGTGGTGCTCAACATGCATGCACATGTGCACACAGGCATAATAAGTGAGGAGTTTATGAGCAATAAATAAGGTCCCCATCAAAATGAGGAAGAGGAGGCACGTGGGGGCAAATGGCAGCTGTTCTTCATCGCATTATGCTTCTTAATGCTCGATGGAAAACAATCATTATGCAGAGCTGAGAAACACACAAGTCTGACTTATTTCTGTTTACCTGCCCTCCACCTGACCTGACAGGAACAATAAACAGCTGCATGTAGGCGTGTGTTTGTGTGTGTGTGATCAGAAAGCACACCTGCCGCAGACAGTGGCAGAGCTGACGACAGCTTTGATGGCTGAAGGCTGTAAAGGCTCTTTGGGTGTTGCAGGGAGGAAATGGCCTCCTGACTGATGCATGAACATAATAACCCGGATAAAAACTGCCATGCACTCATCTGAGCTCAATACTTCAAACGGACTTCAGTGGCCGTTTCCAGACAGCCTTATTATTTGTGATACTGCAGCGTTTATGGAGTAAAAAGTAGATGAAAAACAGAATAAGAGCTGAAAGTGTTGGCAGATTCATCCAGCTGAGAGGAGACAAGCTGACATGGGTATTTCTAAGATGTTAAAGGAGGACAAAGCTCTGGCTGTGCAGCTGGTAATTACTGTATGAGCTACTGTACGAGGTGTGCATGGCTCAAACCCCCCGCCCGGGCTGCGGCAGAGGGGCCGGGTACAACACGAGGCTCTGGCATTTACCCACAGGTCTGTCGCTGTGACATTAGCACAGCCTTACACTCAGCATAATGAAAAGAGCACGACAGTCGAATTCACTCGGGTGACGTATAGCAGCGCATGGTGATTAGAGCCGAGAACAAAAACATATAATCCCTCAGGTTTCAATTATGGGATTTAATTATAGCTACATCTTAGCACACCATTCATGTCTGCAGTAGTGTGGTATCAAGCCAAATACATGTATATAGAATGACTCAAGGGAAAACATATGCAAAGTAATGCAGAGGCAGAAACAATAGGGCACTGTTTTGCTGTGTACTTTGCAGTGATACACAAGAGATCATGATCATGTTTCCATTTATGTGCCCTGTCCTTTGATTTGTGTCCTCTGCTTTGGGTTATTGTTGTGCTCTCATGGTTTCTAGCTTATTTAAGGATTTTATAGCTTATTTTCAAAGTATTTCACAGTTTGGATTTTAGTGTCTTTTGATCACAATACAATTAAGCAGAATTCATTAACATAATAATTCAACATATGCACACAATTACACCCTCGTGGTGATATGATGAAGTCAAACAATGTTGAAACAGTGTGGAAATAGGACCATCTTGAAGAGGTAGTTTTGATTTTTTGAAGTGGGGTTGTGTGTGTTCCATAATCAGTGTATTTACAGACAGTAGATGTCGGTCAGCACGCTCCAAGTTTGGAGAAGCAGGCAGAAGTCTGACACAGAAGCTAAGCAATGTTCTTCTGTGGACGTGGGTTAGCAACAAATGCATTTTAGCCACCTAAATAAAGTCCCACTTAAAGGAATCCATCAGTTTATAGGCAATATTTTGAATATTTTTATTGCTCTACCTCACTGTCAGACAGCGATTTCAGACTGGGAGCTGAAGCTGTTATATTGCTTTCTTCAAAGCCAGACTCCAATGAAAAAAAGTGATTTAACATTCCTAAACAAGGGAGCTGCTGGTTTACCACTGCCTCAGTCAATTAGTTTGTTTGTGTTATTGTAAGATTTTCACAATTAGCAGAGTAGATTCACCAAAGTCAAACAATAACATATACTAACCGATGGAGGCAGCAGTAGATCAGCAACTCCTGTGTTCAGCCAGTTTAAATGAAGGTTTTTGTCAAAGGAGTCTGGTGGTTTTGGTAAGAGCATAGGTGAGGAACTGCTCTTTTAAAACACCTACGTATAAAATCAATCAAGTCTTTGACTTACTTTGCATTTTGCATTGAGCATTTTGATCAGCTGTTAAATACTACAGGAAACAGTAATGTCACCACTAAAGTAAGACACCAAACTACTTTGTCTTCTCAGTAAAAATGTAACCTGTTGGATCAGGCAATCTCATCATAAAGATTGTTGTCATTGGCATCTACAGCAGTACATTTCTGCTTGTGTTGGCACTCCTGCAACTCACACAAAAACAATCTAGATTGATAAATAGTACTACAGATAAGAGTAAAGATATGCATTTTTAATTTTGAGGTAAACTGTCACTTTAACAAAGAAAAGTTTAGATATAGTGTCATGTATATTTAGAGTTCATTCGTGCCCAAGTTTGATTTACACAAATTACAACATCTGCCAGATATTTGTTTGGTCACAGCCCGATGTGTTCATTCATAAAGGCCTAATTGCTCAGTTTTTTAGTTATATACAAGCCTATATTTAATGCATGGTTCTTTTCCCTCTACAGTCTTCTTCGTGGCTCCGGTAAATCCCATCTGTGCTGTGTTTACACAATACTGCGATCTCAGTAAATCCAGCAGAATACACAATCGACCTCTGTTACCATGGCTCCTCATATTATTTGTGCTATCCTCCTTTAAATGCATTTGAAATTAGGAGAGACGTGCACCTCAGTCTCAGTGAATCCAGCCCTCAATTTATCAGATTTAATGGATGAATAAAAAGAAGTTGATCTGGGTTCACATACAGTACACAGGATTAAATTATGTTGAAAAGAGATGCACACAAGAGAGGCTGATATAATGAAAACGGACTCACACCTGCTAAAACTTTGCCTCCACTCCTTCACCTCCTAATAGCGTTCTCTGTCCCTGATTCGCGATTTGAGAACAAAGATTGAGGGTTTAAGCAGCGGTTCTTCTCACTGAGAGGACAAAGCACTGCATCTGATAATAAAGTGGCTCCTGTGCTGAATTATTAATAATAAGTGCTTTTCTTCCAAAGAACAGGGATCAGCGCCCAGCAGGGGGTCCTCTGAGCTATCAGGGGCCCTTAAAAATCCTAACTGCATTACTTTGTTCAGCTCTAACTCTGATATCCCAGACTGGCTCTGCATGTCAGTCAGTGGTAACTAGATCCATTCTAATATCGTTAAAAAGGATTCTTCTATATGTCAGTATGCTGTAAAGTCAGCCGTTACAGTGCTTTGGGACAAAGATGCACATGAGGTGAGGGTTCGTCTCCCCGCTGCTGCACCAGTTACTCCAGTGCACTGGAGTAGAACTTGTGTTGATTTGATTTATTTTGGTAGGAACAGGTTTTGAATTTGATTGTGTTTCTTCAACCCTTGCACAGGAACGTCAATATAGGGAAAATTACAAGTGTTCAGTGATATTTCATTTCTAGTACATTTCTAATGTTGTCCCTTTCTGTGAACCTTTTCTGTACATGTTTAAACAATGTTCTTACCCCTCTAGTTTTGGAGTGCCAGTTTTCTTTTGTTAAATGCAGAAAGTGTCTTTTCAAAAAAAAAATAAAAAAAAAATACCATGTTTACAGAAAATACATTTCACGTTACATTTCATGTTACGTTTTTTGGGGTCTGACTTTGTTGAATCCAGACTAACCATTTAAAACACCAAACTCACATGACGACAAAAACTAACTGAGGCAGCGGGTGTTATTAGCAATGTGTTCGTAACCAACAACGTTAGCACTGGACGTAAACAGGAGTAAAATCAGCCATACCATATGCAAGAAATTTCTGGGGATACTGGGCTGATCAGGTTGGAAAAAGTGAAGGTTTTGAGAGGTGATTTTTGTACGCAGGTTGTTGCTTGCAGCAGAATGGGCTTCATACTGGTCACTTTGACAAACATGAGAAAACCCCTGTCTGAGTAATAGTTTGGTGGAAATCTGAGCCAGAGCAGCATATCATGAGTTCAACAACATCAAAAAGTTGACATCAGTCGCACACAATCCCCAGTAAAAGAAGAAAGTGCAACACTTGAAAGCAGCATCTTCCTTTAACTTCTGTCAGCTCTGCTTCACTGTCTCTTGATGATTCATCTCATATCTGGGTATCAAGTATAATATACTGTATTATATAATTTAATACAAGAAGTATAATATAATGTAAAACTGAGGATGTCCTATACTGCAGGTATTAATATAATCTTTGGTAACTTTCCAAGGAAATGATTGTGATTCAGCACACCGTAGTTGGTGCATTTGTGTCTTTGTTAACCTACAGGGAGTTGTGGGAGTGCAGAGAAGTCATGAAAATGTAATAACTCTAATATTATCATCAGCCCCTTGGAAAGTCTTCCAAACTGTGAAGCCCTTTGGAAGCTGCACTGACATTAGCGCTCACTTTCCTCTGTACTCCTAACAGACTCAAGATTTATGTGCTGGTGTGAACTGTCACTGATAATTCCCCTTTACTTTGAAGAGGAGGATTTACTTAAGTATGTGAGAGAATTCAGTAAACAGCCTTGTGTTTTCCCCGTCTCTGAACCAAAACTTGAAATGCACGTGGTGAAGTGAGTAGATTTGAAACAAGGATGGAGGTGGAAAGAGCTACTTTCTTATTCCCCCTCCTCACCTGGAGTGCCGCGACTCCAGCCAGGAGCAGAAATGAGAAGCGCGTTACTTATACGACAGCAGGCAAGCCCCCGCTGGCCTCGGCTCAGGTGTGATTTCAGAATGTAATAGTGTTCAGGCACGTACGCCAGAAGGCTTTGAAAGGCGCAGGCCCTCCCTTTGTCAGTCCAGTGCAGGCAGGCATGGAGCAACCTGAGGAAGAGTGGCAACAATCTGCCTCGCCCTGACATGCATCTTCCTCTGGGAGACCCTGACAGGACTCCCATCAAATGAGATGCAAAGAGTTTTCCAAACTGTGATGTTTGTGTCTCTGTTCTTTTTTTTGCCCCGGTTATAAGATAATTGTATTATGCTAAAACTTGAATTAGTGACTTGTGGTTGTATGCCTCCGCAAACAGGTCAAGTGGCAGTTAGAGTTTACATGTCTGTCAAGACCAACACGTTCTCATTTCAAGTCATCACATATTGCCGCTTTGCAATGGACTTCCATGTCTATATTTTACGCTCTCTCTATCTTTCTGCATTTGCTCTTGACATTTCAAGATGATGCTGCTGTGATGTCAACAAAAGCACATGGTGGTATTATTCTGCACATGTTTTTTTTTTAGACAACAAAAACACATGCTGGCACAAGTGGTTACATTTAGGTAAAAGAGGCACATAGTAAGGTGTAGAAAAAAAAAACAACTCACATTCAGATGGGAAGTTGGATTCATCCACCGCCCCTTCTGCCCCCCCTACATGGACCTTCATGCTCCGTATATGACATTATTGCCACCAGCATTTCAACCTAACCCCATCCATGTTGTATCATGCAAACGCCACAGGTTCTGTCCGACCGCGTTCTCAACTGACGCCGACCGTCTCTGTTACATGCTACCATGGCAGGTGCCGTCTGCCCATCTGCTGGCATAAAGTAACATCACGAACAGGTCTGTCTGGCTGCATACTCAGCTGATGCTGTCCATGCATGACATGAAAGGCAGTTTGGTTTACCAAAAACAGGAAGTTTTCCCTCTACCCTTAGTTAGATCAAAACAATCTGAAACTGGTGATGAAAATAAACAGCATAAACAACCCTTTCCATGTAGGAATTAATAAGTCCTTTGCTGAGGCACATAAGGACAAATCAGCAGATCAACTCAGCTAAAATCCCACCGGTCCTACTTTGAACCTGCCACCGAGCCTGCGGCCACAGAAGAGTGAAAGCAAAGTAGAGATTCACATCAGCACACATGGCTCCCACCTGTTGGCACAATAACACCAATTTGCTTTAGCATTTCACATAGTGAAAGATTTAAGCTGCCATTGCAGCCACTGATCTTCAGGTTAACTGTCCTCTTCCCTTCTTCTCTGGCCATTACAACTTGAAAACAGCAGTGACGTAGCCATCCGTACAGCACATTATTGGATTTTTTTGCAGGTCTCTTGAGTGTGGACCCTGGGGAAACATCCAATTCTCTCCTCCCTCGGCTCATCTCACACCCTCTCTAGCCCTGAAGTCATGTGGGAGGTTAGAAGCAGGAGGGAGATGCTTAGTTAAATGGCAGACACTTAAAATACAAAGTGAAGGGGATATGTGGACATTGTACTGTAGGCAGTGACACCCCCCAATCATTTGGTCAAGACACAGACAGACAGCAAACCAACATCACAGGGGAAAGTCTGGCTTTTCTTAAATCTTCTTGAATCTGGACGTTGTGAAGTTTACCACGTCCCGCTCAGTGTGGTGCGGAAACACCGGCATGATTTTGGAAGTCCATGCAGCTCTGTGCCCAAGGATAGGTGTGTGTGTTTGTGTGTGTGTGCATGCATGTGTGCGTGCATGTGTACACACTATGCTGCCAGCTCAGGAAACAGTCAGGGCTTGTCTGAGGTTACATAAGGCCTGCAGGGGTTTGGTGTGAACTAAGGACAGGTGGGGAAGAAAAAGTCAGAAGAAACCAAAAAGTGAAACAAAGAAACTCCAGGAGCTCAAAGCTGTCAGTCAAAAGAAATAAAGTCTAAGCCGTTGGTTTGATTGGGAATTATTGCAGTAGAACAGTAAAACAGGCTTCAGTAAATATGAGACCACAGTTGGCAGCTAGTGAACTCGCTCAGCAGCGGGAAACAACTAGCCTGACTCTGTCCAAAGATAACACAATCAACCAGGTTAGCCGTTTTCTCCCTGCCTCCAGTCTTTATGCAAAGATAACCAGCTGCTGATTCTAGCTTCATATTTAACGGACTGATATGAGAGTGGTACCAATCTTCCCATTGCTTCTCAAGTGCACTTGACCCCAAAGTCCAGGTCATTTGTGTAAACCTGTGTACTATACTCGCGCACAGTACGCATCAGGAGTGAGCACTAACTGTGCAAAAACATGAAAGTGAACTGCTATTTAACGCGACTACAGGGAGTTAGTAAGCGACTATGACACAGACTCAATTTTAATACTGATGCCTCAATATCCAACGGCTGCACAGCCCGCCGACCTCGCTGTCCCCAGAACATCAGTTCTTTTCTACACTGTGGCACAACAAAAATGTCACACAGATGATGACACGAGTGTACTCAGGTACAGAACAACGTGTAAGCTGATCAGCAAGGGAGTGGAGAGAGGGGATTAGATCGTACTCAAGCAGGATATAAACCAATCGTATCTAATATGAAAACCCCCCCTAATGCTGTGTACACACTACGAGCAACAATGCAGCATCGTGACCAGATACATCATCACCAAGTCGCCATTGTAGTATTGCTCAAACACTCAACATTAATGCAGTTACATCGTCACAGGCTTGTGTTTGTCCACAAACACCTCGACTAAATGTTATTTTAAGTTTGTATTTGGTCAAAAATACCTTTATTTTTGATCAATGTTTGGGTCCCACATCAGATTTCTCTACCCCACTGCATCCCTGTGTGCACCACAATGCATAAGAAGCTAGCATAGCCTCAGCTAACTTAGATAAATAACAGCACCACAGCTAGAAACAAAATCATCTTATTGTTTGATGCATCACTGGTGTGCTGCAGCTCAACTCTAATTTGTGGTGCATCACACCTGTCTGTAGTGATGAGTGTTGGTTCGTAGCTCCATGCCACTGGCTTCCACTGAAAGTGACCTCTGGCCTGCTGCTGTTTCGCTCGTAGTGTAAACACAGCATAAGTGTCAACCAGAGAGCTGCAAATAACACATTTCCAAAAAAGTCAAACTATACTTTAAATATGGGCCCGGATGTACAGTATGTCGCTCATGTAAGATGTGTTGTGATAGTTGTTGAAGAAAGATGGAAGTTGGTGAAGTTGGTGTTGCATTATTAACTTCTCAGTTACAATCTCACAGTGTTCACACATGAAGCCAAACTGCAGCTGATTAACATAATGTGGCCCCACTCTTGCCAGAAACATGATGAATCATCCTCAGAAGCTTTTATAAACTCAAATTATTAAGATCAATAATAAAGGTTTTTGTGTTATCTTCAAGTGATGTAACAGGTGATAAAACAAAATGAAGAGATTTAGAGGAAATGATCAATGGATCATCAACAATGACTCACTTTTTTTTCATCATAAGTTTGCTCGGCTCCGGCTGACAAGGACAGCAACACCTTTTTCTTGCACAAAGGCTGCTGGTCTATTTGTGTTGGAGAATATCTAAACTCTACAACACTCAGGGGAGCGACTTGCTCCACCGCTGCGGCTCCATGTCATCCAACACTGCAGGCATGGCTAAGCAAGCCTGTGCCTTGAGTTTCAGGTGTCTGTAACTGTGGATGGAGGCAGCTTTGAGATTCCTCGAGGACTGTATTGCAACAATGAAGGCTGTGTTGCCTGCAGCGTCGGATCCATGAAGGATCGATAACACAGGAACTCTTTACAGTTTCTCTTTCCTGTACTCAAGGCCATAAGATGCAAATACCAGGCTCTCAGTTTTTTTAACAACCAATCAAAGCTACATAAACAATCGACACAGCGCCTGAAAAACAACAATGCCAACTCTTTAGTAGTCTGGGTTCAGTACAAGAGCCTGTGGGAGTACGGTCAGGGTTTTTGAACGTGAACATGTCCTTGGGATAGGAGATGCCTCTGACTCCATCATGACTCCGCATCCAATAATGCCGTGCTAGCAAAAACCTCTGCTCTCTTCTTCTTCTACCACAACAAACTGCAGGGAAACCTCTGATGGCTCAATAAGCCCAATCAGGGATTCTCAGTTTATATCTTTAGGGCTGAATCCCATTAAGAGCAAAATAAAAACTGCGTACAAGAGCTATTCATCTCTTATTCAACATGAATATATTACAGTTAAATTGCAGTTAGAGGAAATTATATTGTATTTAAGATGGAAAACAATGTGTTTACATAATGCAGTATGACACTAACATTAAAAGGTGCTTTTATGACTAATTTCACTGCATAAAAAAATGTACATCATCCAAAAGCGTTACCATTACATAATATTATGTCTGATCAAACAGGATAGTTTCAGCAGCCTTGAAAATATCAGCTTTTATTGCATAGGCAGTTATAATTTTCATCATTTAAAATAGACCTGTGGTTGGACAGTGGAGGTAAAGCCGCAGTTTTTGTGCTCAGAATTGAACCGTTTTCAACTTTTGCTGCTACGGGCATTTTTTCCTGAAATTGCAAGGCATGCTGGGTGGATAAAAGTGAGGCGCCTGGAGCTCAAGGCAGCGCACAAAATGGTTCAAAAGATGCAAAACAATTACAAAAAGGTGCTTCAAACTGCTAAAAATGCACCCTGTGTAATAACAGCCATCACATTTTTGTTGGAGTCAGGAGTAACATCATTGGTAAATGGGCGAGCCAGAGGCCAAACAAGGTACCCCTGGAAGGAAATGGAAAGTGCGTGGTTCAGTAGAAATATACTTTCTCTGACCTCTTTTAGTTTGTGAATGAAGACAGTGGTAATATTAAAAGAGATGAAATGCTCTTCCAGATAGTGTTTCACACATATTTTCATCCTACAAATTAGGCCTTGAAATTATGGGAAGTCTACATCCATCCGGGCAGCTATGTAGTGGTTCCACTTGCCCTTCTTCACTTCCCCGCAGCCCTTGGTATTATGTAACAGCTGGCATAGCACGGAGGCCATTTGGAGGGCGGAGGGAAAGCGGGAACGGCATTGAAACGAAACACACCTGCCCTAATTCACTTTCAGCAAGTTTCAGTTCAGTTTTCGTGTGGCGCTAATTCATTACATATAATACCAACCCATATGTGATCAGTTATATCAGAGCTGGAGAGAATTTCTTCATTGAAAGAACTTGGTCACAAACAGAAGTATTGGACAAACTGAAATTTTAACCTGATATTTCAAAAGAAAAGTGAAAACATTAATATAAAGGTGATGCTAGGAAAAAACAAGATCAAAGTCTACAGGATTCACCCTCTGGGGATCATGAAGAAGATTACTGTCATGACCATCCATCCATCAGTTTTTGAGATGTTGAGGTCTGGACCAAAGCAGTGTACCAACCGACAGACACTATCATTCTCAGGGACATGCTGATATGGCTAAAAATTACAGAAAATTGTGTCAAATACATAAAACACACAACTTAATTGACTGTATTTTGTGTGATAACTGTGGTTTACAGAACAACAGCAGCAGAAGCAGGGCTGCTTTGTGTTGCAGCTGAAGCAGCGTCTGACTCTGCAACTATGGATGGGAGTTCATGAGAAATTGCCTGGTAGCTTGAAAGAGTCATTAATGGTAATTGCGAGCAGAGGGCTGCAGGGAGTCATACTGGAAACACATTCTGTGATGTTAAGGCCACAGGCTTGAGTTATTGTGCGACGACGTGGTTAACTGGCTCAGTGACTGAAGGGAAAAACCCTTCAGGCAATCCCAAGCAAGGGCAACCTCTTCAACAATCGAATACAGACTGCAGTAATATTCCCCCCGCATGCATAATGCAATACCTAAATTTAATAACAAGAGAAATAGAATGACAAGTAAAGACCCAGCTTCATAACGGTAACTGTCCACTGCCATGAAAGAAAGGGAGGTTGTAACTGGGATAATGGGGTCTCTGCTGCACTGTAGCTGACTCTGACCCCCATCCCTCTAATCCCCACATCAGAGGTCTTTAATGTGTAAAAAACACCTACATCCACCCATCTAGATCTTACACACCTCCCACTTTGATCAAAATCTGTGTAGAAAAAAACTGTTTTATTTAACTCTGCACAGCAATTCCTCAGAACTCATTTATTCCTGTTTTTTAAATGTTGTCAGTTGCAATATTATCACATTCGTGAACCTGACATGTTTGCAGTTTCGTAGAATTCAATCTCACCCTGTTTACACCAGTGAGGTGTAAAATCGACATACTAAATATTCAGCAATATACACTTAGGTATCACAAGTAGGGTTTTAGTCAAGCCCTCTCAGCTTGGGGCTTTGGCCTGTCAATACTACTCTCCAATACTGGAAAAACTCTCTACTTTCTTGCTAAGAGTTAGATGAGAAGATCAATGTCACTCTCGTGTCCGTTCGTTAAATATAAAGCTAGAGCCAGGAGAAGGTTAACTAATATTAGATTAGCATAAACAACAGGAAATGGAAAAAAAACCACTCCTCGGGCTCTGTCCAGTGGTAAAAGTCTGCCTTCTGCACAACTAAAGCTCGAAAAGTAACACTTTATACATGTATCTACATGTTGTTTTCTAAAACTAAAGAGTAAAAATGACATTTTGTGGTTTTATGGGTGGTTGTGGTTGGCTGGCAAGCTCAGGATGATACTCAACAAAGTCACTGTGTTTCTAAAACCTGAAACAATTTTTTTTTTCCGAGGGATGGCGAAGGCATGACCCATCCTCTGCCTTACTCTTGTCTTAATCTGACATTCATACATGAACTCTAACCAAGTCAACATGTCAGCATGCCGTCCACAGTTACAGATGATGATGAGGGGTTGGGGGGATTAAGTAGCACCAATTTACATACTGACTTATATCACTGATGATAAAACTTGTATGTATTTACATTAAAAAATAAATGCATTGCTGTCATTTAAACACTTTTCCACTTCATCTAACGCCCCTAAGCTATTGTGAAAATGATACGGTTGAGTTTGGAGCGTGCCATGACCATACAATCTATGGGTATGAAAGGCAAAGCTGAATGTGGCAAATCGTGAGGAGAGAGGCAGATTAGCAAATAAAACTCAATGTAGTGAGCTCAGTTTTAAAACTAGACTGATTTTGTTTTCAAATGAAACAAGACAATCTAATGCATCTGTTGGTACCAGCCATGTCATGCTATCTTGTGGCCATTTTTCAAAATAGTGTCTTACATACTTAAATTAACACATTTTAAACACTGGATTTGGAAATGGTGATAGATGGAAGTGCATCTGTTTGTTCAGTTGTGATGTTTAGTTGTGATTTAATGCCTTGCAGTAATTTCTTTAATCAACGTCTGATTTTACTTTTCTCTGATCATTCGTTGGAAGGCATTTTTTCTCTCCTTTGTGTTGTTTTAAGGCAAATTGAAGACGATAACCTTCAGATTTCTTTGACAGATTTTTTTTTTTTGCTCTTCATTTTAAAAAATAACAGACTTGACCTTTTGTGCTTTGTAATCATATTGACTATAGGCAGAGTCTGAAACACTGGATTTGGAGATGGCTGTTAGAGACTCAATCTCTGTCACTACAAGGCAAATGACCAAGCGCTTTTATGAAATTGTTCATGTTGGTATAAGAGCTAAGGATGGATGTGTGGATGTGGGACCCAATTTAGAAAAGTTTGCTCCTCTGTCAGTAATTCCTAATGGCTGAACTACGAGGCATACATTCATGTGCAGTGAAGTATTCTGCAGCTTGATAAAGTCGCAAAAGGAACACGACTTTATGAAACAGTGGATGGGTAATGGCTGCCTGTTAGTACCATTAGAAGTGAAATCATGGTTAAATGGTGTGAAGCAAAGGGGAAACACTCTCTAATAGCATGTTACCATAGGTATTAGATGCTGACAGATGGTGAGAGAAATCTGAGTGCGAGAAAATAGTCAGATAGCACAACTAAGAAGAAAGAGAAAAACAGAACTAATGCAAATGAATGGGTGGACTCCACTGACCTCAAAGTTATCTTCCACAAATGACTCCCTAAATCATCTCATTTGCTGACTGAGGCGATTACTGGATCCAATTTACACGCTGGAAAAAAACAGGAAAGATGAGACTTTCAGCAAGCCATAATGCCATTACATTAAATCCTGTGGACATTAAGTTTGCATCCCTCACATTACATGTAGGACTGAGGGAAAACAACATGTGTGTCATCATGCCCTTACATGGGAAACACAGGAAAGTTACTCTTTCAATACAGTCTACAGACTATAATTCATATGATATACTGCATGGTGATTCTGTTTAAGGTAATATGTCCTAATATTAAAAAGAAAATGTCTCTCTGGTTGAGTTCTTTTTCAGCCATTAGCATAAAAATCCCAAAAAAACTGTGTCAGTGATAAGAAGTAGATTAAACATGAAGCGTCATACTTGCAGTATGAGCACATTCACAAACCACAGGGGGTTCAATAATAACAAACTTTCATCAGCTCTGGTTCACATACCCAGTTAGAAATTCGGTCAGATCTGCATTAAATCATTTTTTTCCTTTCTTTCAAAAGGAAGACTATCTGGACGAGATCTGTGTGTTTCAGTGGCCTGTTTCTCATCTTCTATGTGCTGGGACGAGGATCAGCAGTACTAAAGCAAGACTGAAGGATGCAGCCATGTGAGCTGCTGTATGAGGCTGTACTACATGCTAACATGGTCACAATGATGATGCTAACAGCGGATGTTTAGTGAGTCAGCACAACCTGGTCTCATCCCAGGTGATCAAATAATGACAATTTGCCACACCCCTTGGTATCTCATGGCAATGCACTACCCACTACCCTGCTTTTTGCTCGTTACATGCACACAGGATCTTTTAAAAATAAACTTCCATGTTCACATGGTATTGCTAACATGGCCACAAAGTCAATGTTGATGTTTAGCAGGTAGAAGACTGTGCATCAGCATGCTAATTTTGGCTAATAAACAGAAAGTCTATCTATAATGATGGGGGTGTTGTCGGTTTTGCAAGAATTTGGTAATAAACCAAATTTAAATGTTGATCTGATGATGGAGGTAGATTAAAGGTCGTTTACTATAATTCATCACCGTGAAACATGAGCATATGCACCAAATGTTATGTCTATTTATCCAGTAGTTGCTGAGATATTTTGAGGAAATATGCAAACTGGAGGAGCTATGGGGAAAATTGAAATGGGGAAACATTAAAGTATGTACGATGTTAATGTGTGTTAATGTGTTTTATTCAGGACCAAAGTGGTGGACCAACCTCTCTCTGCTGATGTTGCTATCATTAGTTAGAGCAATGAAAAGTAAACACACATATTTATTTTGACCGAAATCAAGTTTCTAGTTGCTAGAAAAACTTCAACGGAACTAGAAGTCTCACAGAAGGTGTTATCTTACTTTTTCTGGAATTGAATATTAGCTTCTGTAAAAACAAATTCAATTTTTGCAATCATACACAGCCTCAGATCTTTGCCAGCTTTGCTCACAGTAACATAGAGCTATACTAATAATATTCAAACTTCCTAGCAGAAAACTAACTTCACTGTTTTGATTGCATTTCTTGACGCCTAAAGGTGAGAGAAACGTTAACACAGACGAGTCCAAATCAAATATCCAATTTTAATGTCACAATATTTTTAAACTTTGCAGGGAGCTCTAATTGCTCCATTTACTGTTACACAACTCTCTCTCTCTCTCTCTCTCTCTCTCTCTCATCACAAGAATAAGAAGTCAAATCCATCTGGTACTTGACCCCCGAGGCGATTAAACAAACATGACCTCAATCTCTCTCCTGCTAGCTTCTTGGCATCTGCTGGCAAGCCACCTGTTTAGCTCGCTGCTAATTTGACACTCTCAGGGGAGATGATGGATGTGTGTTTGAAAGCCAGCTGACAAGAGACTCCTCAGAGTTTTACCGTGTGCTATTGCTATGCAAAACCCTCTCATGGCCTTTGGCTATATTCAGAATTATATTCACACTGAGTTTCATGTGAAGGGATTTGAATACAGTGAGGGAACAGTGGAGTCAGCGGGGGTTTATTCTGTGCAGGGGAAACACACCGACACAATGTGCTATATATCATAACATGAGGGAAATAACCCGGCAACATCCTGGCATCTAAATGAATTCCCCAGACTTGTGATCAGATGCTTTTGTCCTACAGCGGAGTTCCCTTTGATCCTCGCACCATCCCAGCTCCTTCTCTCTCCCCTCTCCTCCTCTTAGCCTCGTCTTCCTCAGCCGCCACAGAGGGTCAGGGGTAAGCAGCCGATCCGATCACACTTTATATGTCAGAGAGGCTGTGAATTGTCATTATTCATGAATTCACAGTAGGGAGAGTTGGGCCTCTGGGCTCAACATGTATCAGGAAGAGGACGAGGGAGATCCCAAAGGAGCTGAGTTCAAAGCCATCAACTGCCCAGGCTGAAACAAAACTGAGAGATTTCTGAGCTGCTTTCCAGGGAAACTGCGGGGCACATGTGTGCCTGACAGTGCATGTGAACTCTATGTCAGCAGTGTTTAATGAGGATAAAGGTATGACGGGTGGTAAAAACCCAACATGGTCTACGTAACTTAAATTTTGTTCTGAATTATTTTTGACTCAGTCTGAACATCCTGTTTTTTTACACTGTTATAGGTTCTCAGTGAATCCTCCTGCAGTGTAAACATTACTGTTTCACTTTTTTTTAGGCTCAACAGATAGAAAAGGTATTTCCCTAAAACAAATAAAAATAAATTAATCCACCAGACTAAATAAAACTACCAATATACATGTTTCCTGATATGGTGCCCTACTTTTTAAGTGGACTGTTTTCTTGCATGTTACTCCATGCTTGAGTTGATGTCATAAATCGACACACCTTAAATGTCAATGAATGAAACAGAATATATGCCGTTCACGTAATCTGATCTAAATTCATATAAATTTGTTGAAGATCCAACCATCACTGAAGCATACGTCATCCAGGAGACACAATAAAAACAAATGGAATGGCCAAAGTTGTCATATTGACATTTAAGGTGTGTTGATTTATGTGGTCAAGTCCTGCATGGAGGAACATGCAAGAAAATGGTCCACTTAAAAAGCTGCTGCTCTCGGTAGCCTTTGAGAGACACAGTGAATTCAATAAAGCAGCCTATAGCCGCCAACTATTCATTAGTAAAGATGTAAAGATGAAGAGGCTGCAAAACATAATTTCCTTTTGTAGTTGGACAGTAGACTAATGTATGAAAAACTTGCCCTAGTATGAGCATTGGTTACATAAGCTTGAAAGACCGGCCACAACTGAGCCCTGAGTGAGAGTGATGGTTCTCTACTGACTAACAGACTGCAGTGTTTCTAGCTCCACCATCAGAAAGCCAGAAACAGATTATTACTCCCAAAAAAGTTTTTCGTATTAAGATCCAACGACGAGGATCACAGAAGAAAGTTTAATTTTGAAAGTCAGTATGCTCGCACTACATTAAAGCAGATGTGTGTTTAAGTATATGAAGTCAAACTGTGGAATTCTCAGGATATTGACTTCAAATGCAGCTCAAGTACTCAATTTAAATGAAGGTATAAAGAAAAAATAATGGGACATTAAGGAATTTCTGAGGAAGTATCTTCATCTACAGTAACATCTGTTATTAGTAAGAAAGTGGTAGGTATTGTAAGTTTTTCTTCTTCCTGCTCCAGTTTGTTTATGAAATGTGTAGACAAGGTAGGCAAGAATATTATGACAAAAATTGTATCATGGGTTTTTGTTATTGTTACAGAAATTGCACACTGAAATGAGAAAATAAACCAAATATGTATGAATGAATGAATGAATCAGTGTGCTAGGTACCACAACAGAAGGGTAACAAAAAACACAGATGGTATGGACAACTTTTTACAATGGAAACGCAAAAATACAAATTCTAATGTGAACTCAACTGAACCGGACTGCTTTATGGAATTGAGGCTGAAGTGACAGAGAAACAGGGACAGGTCAGTGTGTTTGCAGGTTTTTATGGTGTCATTACGCACACCTTACAGTAACTGCGTCTTTGACGATCGTCCACCAGTTCAGATTGTGGCCTTTTGTCCAGCCTCAATGCAGGACATGCGGTGATATATACTATACCTCTTTAATTAGAGGCTATGTGGGAAATAATGAGCTCCTTGGTTGGGTGCCCTATCAGCACTTCTCTCAGAGGGTTTGACATTTACTGAACTCCCTCTATATGGAGGTAAGTGTGAACACTCTGTCTTCCTCTATAGGCTCAGCGGGTTCACCGCCCGGCCTGAGATCGGGACGGTCAGGAGGGTGCAGCTCGGGCAGAAAGTACTCAACCTGCCGTGATCTATGTCAGCCAATAATGTAGAGGGTGAAAATGAGAGAGACAGAGAAACAAGTGGAAAGTGAGTAGAGGATGGGGCAGTAGTGGTTGAGATTACAGATGACAGATGGTGATGAGCAGGGAGGGGATTAGAGCTGCAGGTTGAAAGCAGGCACGAGGGGAAAGAAGGAAAAAAATCAGGTTAATCCCGCCAGCAGCTCCACCTCTACCTTTTAAGCCCCTGGACACATCATAAATATATTCAATTCTATTTTATTCTATTGAAAACACACCACTGAGTTTATCTTAAAATGCTACACATCCATTTGGGGCTGAAAATGTTACCTGATGTCAATTTCTGATGTTCAGTTAGAGGGTGATGAAATTCTCTGAAATGTTACTATTCATAAGTAAAAGGGCTCAAGACAGCTCAGCTTCAATAATATTCAACAGCGAGATTCACATTTATGCCAGTGAAAGTCAGACTACGTGATGTGTTTCTTAACTGCATGCATCTCATTTTGGAAGGAAACTTTTAGTATGTGCTTAATGAGCAGGAGCCCCTACTGCTGAACGCTGGACCCACCCGTTTACGGACTCTCGTTTTGAAGCCTTGAAATTGGCATTTTGGCTGTCCATCTGAGATTTTTGGAGCTAGAAGTGTACATATTTAGATGAGACGGTAGAGCTAACCTTTAAGGTAGCTGCTAACTAGGTTAGTACAGTGCAGCTACAGCCTATGGTTAACTGTAATAGTATTGTAATAGTATTGAACTGCCAAATCTACCTCGAATGGAAGAATTCAGAATCACGTAAATTCAGAATCACGTAAAGCCCTAACTACATCTATCACTTATGCAGTCTATGGGAATGATGCTTCAGGGACCAGCCTCAAGAGGCCATTTGAGGAACTGCAGTTTTTGGCACTTCTACATTAGCTTCATTATTCAGACTCAGGTTACGCATCGTTGGAGCCTTATGTTAAATGAATTAGTCCACGAAGAGCCTGCCATTGAAAAAAGAGTGTTTTAGTTTTTAATTTATTGCAAAAAAAAAAATCTAAATTTTTAATTAAATCACAATATGACTTTTTGGATTATATTATTAGAGATATTGAGCCTTAAAGAGGATTTTAATCCAGGTATACTTGACAATGTTGCCAGTGTCTTTCTTTCTTTTTTTTTTATTGCTTCAAATATTCGACAAAAAGGTAGCGAACAATAAACCTAATCTTCAGCCTGCGGGACATTTTTCAGAAATTATCACATTAACTCTCAGCTGCAACATGTTTGTCGCATCTGAGATTGTTAACTGCCCTTCCTTTCCTGTGTGCTCTGAAAACAGCCCCTCAGTGTGTGTCGAAGCTCATTTTAATCACGTGTACAAACCAATAGCTGTTTGAAATATTTTCTGTGGTGAGCTCCAATCTGTGCTCACAGCAGAAACAGCCACATTTCATGCTGATGTGTGTTTACTGTATACAGTGTTGTGTTTGCGGCCATATGTTGCGACTGATGTGCTGTACACTTGGCTGCACTCTGTCTTTGGTTGCAGTAACTCACACTTAACAGAGCCATGGGTGGGAGAGGCCGGAGGAAGACATGATTGCTCTGTCCACCTGCGTCTCCCTTTCTCCAGATGTCATGATGGAAAGTCACAGCTGCATGACGCATATGCTCCTCCTCCTCCATCACCACTCTGATTTGTTCTTTTTCTATCTCTCTCTCTTTCTCTCAGTGGATTACAGATCGTCTGCCTCACGTGCCGCTCCTACAAGGACTTAATCCCTCTGGGTTTATTTGCAGTTGCCCCTGAGCTGCAGAGGCTGTCTGAACGGACCCATCGTCCTATCAAAGTTTATTTAATCAAAATCACTCATGACTAAGATATCCTCCAAATAATGATGGTGATGAGACTGAAAGACCTTGAAAAATTATGCTTATGTGATCAAATAAATATTCTACTGGCTACATCTGGATTTCTTTCAGCATGTTCTATCAGTTGCAACTTATCGCCGTGCACTCAGGGACATTTATTTTAGCAAAATGTATACGTATTGTGTGCCTTTATTAGACAGTCGACAGCAGTGAGACAAAAGGGAACGAGGGGAGAAAGATGGATAACGACATGTATTAACACAAACCAGAAGTGAGAGACTTTGAGTCCGCATTTGTGGTCAAAAGTTTGGAGACATTTTGGCTTTTGTGAAAACGGAGACATTTTTGATGAAATGCTCGCTGTCTGCAAAATATGCAGATTCGAGTTTAAATACAATGGCAGTTTGTCATTTAACTGTTGTGTTAACTTATTATGCTGATTCATCTATGATTCCCTCACATAAAAACTGCTGATCTTGACCTCTACTATCTAATACCCAGGTATTTATTTCACACACTGAATAGAGGCCTTACCCTGAATGTTTGTGTAGTTCAGTGTCTGATGCTTTTCCATCGTTTTACCTCCACTACCACTGCATAGAAATAGGTGTTTTCTTTTACTCTTTTTTTGGCAAAAAAAAGTTACTATATCGATTTCTAGTCATTGAATTGAATTACATCATATCGCTCAAAAAGAGCCCATATCATTCTTGTATCGTATTGCCAACCACGAATCCTAACGCGCATCATTTTGTTATGAAAACGTATCGTTACACCCCTAATAATTTGTAAAACAACAGAAGCAACTGAATTCAAAACTGTAGTTAAATATTTCCACAACCAGAAACCACGGATTACGATGATATAACCACATGCACTGCAACGTGTCTGAAAACATGGATAAGTTTAAAACAGCCGCAAATACAATATAGGAAATGGCAAAAAAGGACCAAGTTACTGTGCACAAGTTAAAGGAGCTGATGGGATCGCATTTCACTGGAGTTGTATCTTGTATGATACCATGTGACGAATAAATGAAAAAACTAGGAGTAAAATAAAGGTCAGAGTAAAGTTAAATTCAACCAGATTTAACTGCAATTTCAATGAATTAACATAGATTAATTCTGCCAGAACTCTCAGGTGAACTGAGGCAAAAGTCATTCGTCATAAGCCTCTAAGCCTCAAACAAATCTAAAAATGGGTGTTTGAATGAACCCTGCTGCTCTGGGTCAGACATGGACACTGACACTGAGTGACAGGGGTACACACACACACACACACACACACACACACACACACACACACACACACACACACACACACACACACACACACACACACACACACACGCACGCACACACCAGATGAGAGGAGATAAATGGCAAACCTCCCAGATCTCAGAGCACAGATCTCCACCACCGCTGGGATTATCATCTGGAGTGATATTTGATGAGAGCCGCCGAAGCAGAAATACATGCAGCCGTATCACCGGCCCCGAGCAGCACCTCTGCTCTGTGTGACAGGCGTCATGTGTGATTTATGACTTGGTTATGAGAGAACACAGTGGTCAGCTAGATAAAGGTTACAGCTCAAAATGAGATCACCATGACTATTGACACGGGAAGACGAGAGTGTAGATATTGCATCTGGTGACATCGGCCCACAAGTGAACGCAATTCACAACAGGAATGTTTTTTTCTCTAAACTCTGTGAGAAATACACTCTGAAGTGTTTGCGTATGTCATTGATGTCAGTTTTCTTTAAAAAAGAAGGTAATGGTCAGTTTGCATTTTAAATTTAAAAACTTGGGTAAAACAATGTGGGTAAAAAAGTGACCATAAATTTACAAATACCGCTACAACCAGCACAGCATTTGTATTTTCACCATTTTTAATATTGACTTATGTAAATGAAATTAAACTACACTTGCCATAAGAAGACCCCCTCTACCACAGCATGCAGTTAACTGTCATACTGGAGCAGAAAACACAACTTTTGGAGTGATGTGGAAACAAAAATCTGAAAAGTAAACGATTTATATGTATTGGCTGACTTTTACAAAAAGCGGGATACTCTGAACAAATGTTAAAGGGGCAGTTCACACAGAAGTCAAAAGTACATATTTTTTCCTCTTATCTGTTGTGCTATTTATCAATCTACGTTGTTTGCAATGTCTCTTTTCTCCTCGGCTGAGCTGTAAGGTTAGTGAGCTAGCAGTGGATGAATGCTTCCTTCTGCTCAGTGATACAGTTGGCGAGTGTATGTAGTTCAGTAGAAAGAAAATAGTTTCCACAAGAAATTTCTCTCAACAAAGTTTGTGGATTATCTTGAGGACCTGGATCATGATTTCTGGAAAGAGACATTGATGTTAAGATTTTCAAAAGTATTTTTTTCAGCATTACAAACTGAATGCCATCTATATCCTTCATACTGGTGAGAAGGCAGACATCTTCAACGCTTGGCAACTCACCCAACACCCAAATAGCACAACAGGTAAGAGGAAAAATATGTGTTTTTGATTTGGAGGTGAAATGCTGCTCTAAATTAGTGTTAGAGCAGCATGATTTGACGCTTTAGGCCACTTGGGGTAAGCTCAACAAGCTGTAAAGACAGCATATTATCACCTTGTCCCTGTATTAGATATGGTGAATGTGTCAGCAGACACAAAGCAACATTAGCATTTGTTTGGAGTCGTGCTTCTCACCATCTGCAGACTGGGAGTCTAATATCAACTCGCCTTTTATGTCTGGTCTGGCCAACCCCTGAGGGAAATATCTGGCTCTTTAGCTGCTAAATGCTCCTATCTTCACCAGCTAGTTGCTAACTCTGTCTGTTTGCCATTTCAAGCTGGGCAGGTAGATAGGTGCAGTTGGTTTATTGCAGCTTTTTCATTAAAAACAGCTGTCTGCGGCGGCTGGAAACAAGGCTGATGAGAGCAATGGGAGTGATTTGAAAGTAAAAAGTTTTGGGCCATAAACCAAAACAATGCGCATTTATACATCAGCAAAAAGAAAAATAACCGGCTCATTATTTTTTCATGCTTAACTCTAATGTAACATTCTGCTCACGTTGGAAACAAAATCTCGAGGCGTTTCACTCTCACTGGACTGTTGTTCCTCTTTATAGACTCAATGGCACTCTGTCAAACACGTTGTCCCCTGAAGGCACACGGACCAAGTGAGTGGAGGGTTTTATGCACCAACATTCACTACAGTAAGCTGGGTCCCAGCTAAATAACCCGCCTCACTCCTCTGGGTGATTGATTCCTTCCCCTCAGGGTGTCTGAGTGTCTCTCCGCTGACTGATTTCTGAGTACCATTCACTCACAGGGATCACACAGTGCAGATGTGGGGACTTGTGGTGCACACAGCAAAACAGAGATGGATGGATGGCATCGATGTTTCGGGTGAGGACTCAGCACTGTCACAGATTTCTTTTTAGAAACAAAAACAATTCACTTCAGAGTCTCAAATCAATGTCAACTTTGTAGAAAAAACCCCAGCAAATGTCCGTATTTCCCCTTATGATGTGGTACATGCGTGAGATTGAGTTGTGTAGCAAGGTGTAGCCTACAGGTTAGGATCAACATTACCGAGGTGGTGCATGATGACTAGAGGTGAAGCATTATTCATAGTGACAGTAAAGATCCTGTTACCATCCACTACTGCACCATCAGCAGTGCTACAACTCAGCACTGGTAACTCTGGGCGATGGGGTTGCCAATAGGCAATTAATCTCAGCTTAATGAACCAATATCAATAATGCAGAAGATAGCGAAGTGATTTAGACAACAATGCGTAATGGTCCTTTTTTGCAGATCTTAACAATTCTGCTTTAATCTTGTGACCTCACTGATAGAGCACAGTGTCAGAAGCTGTGAAACCAGCGGAGGAGAAAGTATTTATGTCTTTTACTTTAGTAAAAATCGTCCAAGTAGCACATGAAAAAAATCAGCAGGAAGTTTAGTGTGACAGTGGCATTCATATAATACAGTAAACAAGCTAATGGCGCTCAACTCAAAACTCAACAAACAGCTCCTGATGAGAAAAAAACTCACCAAGAGTTCACCTGCAATACGTTCATAATCCTGTAAAACCTCAGAATTCAGAGATGGGGAAACAGAACGATCACAAAGGGACAAATACACACAGAAATAAAGACAAATTATCCTGATCTATCCTTATTCCTGGTAAGATACTGCCTCATATAGACTAATGGTTGTGTTGTTTGATCCACAGCAACACATCATTTTAGTAATAGACCGTCTCTGCAACATACCAATCACCTGCAGCCGTCAAAGAGATGTACAGCATGAAAAGAATATTTGCATGTGCAATGTAGTGAAGAAGAATAAAAAAATTATTTATCAATTACTCACCCTGTGTTGCATTGAATTTGTGAAGACATCTTTGTTTTTCTTGCATGCTTCTGCAGTGAACGAAGAATCTAAAAACACAGAAAATTCTTCATGAATTAAAGTCGCGGGGTCTTATTCCAGCTAAACTAATTTAAAACATCCATTGCACAACTGGTGCAATGTAATTTAAATCTCATCTCAGGGTTTCCTGCCCCATCTGCCACCACATAATGCTTTTATTTTTTTGGAGCTGGACTGTTTATTAGGAGCATTGGAATACAGTATATACTGTTCGCTTATTCATACGCACCACACCCTCAGGGCGCAAAGCGTACTCTGGGCACAGACGGAGCAGCAGAAAAGCAGGCACAGTGAAAGTGAAATTTAACCATTTATTTTGCTGGTTCTAAAAGCTTGCTCTCACTCACCTCTGCAGCAGCTACTCCTCTCATACATCGATCTCATTTTATCTGACTAGATCCATAGATGAATTATCCACTCCACAAATCAAACTCAAACTGCTGCTAAAGAAAATAACAGCATTTATGACGAGTTCATGGATCCACAAAAACGTCTGAATTTATAGAGGGGGCACAGACCACCTTCTCACCCCAAGTTGTCACATGTTGCCGCTTTGCAGTTGACTTTTGCATCTACATATTACATTCTAGTTATCAAGGGATGCTGCAACCATAATGTCACACAAGCACATATCAGGATATCAACAAATGCACATGCTGGCACAGACGGTTAGGATTAAGGGAAAAATCCCATGGTAAAGTGTAGGGGAAAAAAAGCAAACATCAGACTCCTGCAGGAAAGTCCAGGGTTTGTTGGACCCATCCACCGCCCCTCCCACCTGCCCTATAGGTGCCCTTGCGCTCCTTATATTACATTGTTACCGGCAGCGTTTGAACCTGCCACTTTCCTGCCATGTATTATGCGGATGCAGCAGATGACGTCCGGCTGTCCACCTGCATATAATTACACCACGCGCAGTTCTGTCAGGCCGCATTCTCAGCTGACATCACCCAGCAGCATATCATGCAGATGTGATGGCAGTATTTGACAACTTTGAAATGAGAACCGTCTGCAATAAATTTAAAAACGGGCACACACTCATTGTGATCTGTCGCATGTCACATTTTTGTTAAACCTTACTATTTAGAACACTTCTGAATAGACAAGTCTCATGCAAGTACTATGCCTGGACAAGTCAAATGACATTTACGAGCACAGATCAAATTGTTTTAGCGAATAGTTTTTTCAAATTCAATGTAAGGGTGAGTAATTGAAATACGTGTGGCCATTTTGTGGGTGAAGAATCGCTTTAAGTACCCTTTTATTTTAAGTTTCTAAAAAAATCTACTAAGGTATACTATTTGAGTAAATGTACTTTCCACCACTGTGTAAAAATATCTTTACACAAGGTGACATTGATAATACCACAGACGATGAGCATGATATGCGTGCATGTTGTGCATGAGCACACGTCATATTTCTAATGTCATTCAAAAGCCATGGCAGCTGCAGCGTCCTAATTTCTGCAGATCCTATAATCTCCCAAATATCAGCATGACTGTGGGAACATGAACTTGCAGCGGTTTGGCACAGGAGCTGAATAAGGCATCAGATCCCGATAGGGCCAAACACAGACTCATTTAAAAAAAAAAAAAATCACCATAATTTAAGCCGCTACTGCAGCTACACTCAGTCGAGCTGGAATTAGACCAAGATCAGAGACAAAATAATTCATCAGACTGCACAGTATCTGGGTCAGACTACCTGCATCCGCGGCCAAGAGAAAATTCTCAACTGTGAAATTCAAGATAAATGGAATTGGAGAGGCATTTAGTTGTGGTGAGCCAAACATGGCACTAAATCGTTAAACCCTCCAGTTCACTCGAACCTCTAATACACAATCTCAGCATCTAATCACTGTTGGATCATTACTTTTCAATGCATATTTGTTCACCAGCCTCTCATGTCTAAAAGTAATGTTTCACAAGTGTTCCTTAAAGATGGTTATGTTGTTAGTGAAGTGTTGGCCGATGCTGTAGTTTCCATGTTATCCCTTTGCACACCTCATCATTCCCTCTCCATCAGGGGGACACATATTTCACCAGCCGAGAGCGCTGTGATTGTTCCGGTACCTTTACCACAGGCAGCAGTCTATAATTTACACCTCAGCTCCCCCACCTTCCCTTGGACCAATTCTGCTGTCTTGTATGTGGGAGCAGCATCCATAAAACACCGGTGAGCTGTGGTACGGCTCAGAGGTGTGGCAGGCCATAAAAGTCTGGGGCCAGCTGATGATAATGTGCTCACCAATGTGCCGGGGCCCTATCGGGTTTGTTTTATGATCTATCATGTGCAGCACACATACATTCACGTACGGACACACTTGTGCACAGCCGTAGATATACATGCTTACAGGTGCTAAAGCATGCAGATCTTAACAAATTGCAAATGGTGCAAAATGGTAAAAAACTAAAACAGACAAATAACAAAGCATGCACACACTCTCTCCCACACACACTTTTACTGCAGGAAACGTTATGGATCAATGGCCGTCGACAGGCCTTGCATCATGCACTTGTGGATGCACACACAAACACTGCCACCAGAAATGTATCACATGCAGTACGCAAACACTTGGCCACACTGTTAATCTGTTGTGAAAATTATTTACAGCAGGTAAACAACAATAATTTGTGTTGGCTCTCAGAAGCGTTGGAGGATCTATTCTAAAATCTTAACTGTTTTGCTACAAGTAACAATAGAGGGATTACAGATTTTATGAGGGACTCACGCTTATGGAAATTTAGGGAAATAAACTCAAAAGAATAAAGTAGGGATGTACTGATTGTGGAATTCAGCAAGAACACATTATTTAAAATAACAATTTGGCAGATAGCAGATGTTTCTGTTGGTATTTATTCCCCTTTTGTGCCATTGTAACAAAAATCATAATTATGAAAAAAAAAAAGATTGAACTGTTTAACTGAGAAATAACCTTTCACATGAAAACATGTTGTTTTATCTGCTTCTAAAGCCTTTTTTACCAGAGATTTAGAGAAGTAAATAAGCAAGTTCAATTTCAGACAAAATTACAAAATGAAATTAAAGTAAAAAACTAATAATTCTGGCATGAGTCACAACATTTTTAGTAATTACATCACCCTTACATTTAGCACTTTTGTGGAAAGACATTGTTTCTCCTTTTTTCCATTTACCTAAATGTAAGTTGAGCACAGGCTCCTGGATAAGTAAGAATTCAAATCCTGATGAGTAATGAACATATAAATGTCCTGCAGTGTTTAATCACATTAAAATTGCTAGCATCACCGCATGCAGTTAAAATTAGTGACTGCATCTGAATCTATCGAACACTCTCTCTGCTGGAGACGAGTCATTACTGTATGTTCCTACTGTATCTGCTCATTATGCGCTGCAGAGTCGTGGCATTGACATGTACAGCATGATGCTGCTCACACGCCTGCATTTCCATGTGCAAAATACAGTACATGTGACTAGTTGATGGATCACCTCGACGGTGGACCCTGCCCGTAATTAGGACCCAAATGGCTTTACAGTGACTAATTATTGATGCAGCCAATATGTGACAGCTGCTAATAAATACTCGTGCAGGCTGGAAACAGACAAGGACTGCATTAACGATCCAGGGGAAGCAGGAGGGGGGGAAAGGTGAGAAGAGGAGAGGAGGAAAATTATATGTAAGCAGCTAAAGTATGTCTCAGTATACAGTATGACGTCTTCTTGGCTTGTAGATGACAGTGATAAATAGTCTCAATAATACAGACGCGTCTAAGGTAACGCAGCTGGGGAAAGAAAGATATTTATTTCAGGTGTCCTCATACTGTAAGTCGGAAAAAGTACCAGATGAAATTGCAACTATCGGCGGTTCAAAATGAACTTTTTGCTGCTCTAAAAGCATTTTAGTCTCCTGTCTCCTGTTGTCACAGTGATCTACAGCTCCATTGAGAGTCTACAGTAAAAAAAGGGACGTGTTGGCAGTGAGGGTAAGTTCTGGTTCAATAAATGCAACAATAAAGCTCCTTTGAGTGTAAAAAGCTGAGACAATGGTAATGCAGGCACATTTTTTCTTTTTCTCTTTGTGACTACAAGAAAACTACAGTCTGTCAAAATTATTTTGCCAGTCTTTTAGAAACCTTATCTCTGCATGTTGGCCATAGAGATGTCTGTCTTCTCTTGAATATAACAGAACCAGCATCACGTTTTCATCCCAACTCAAATACTGCCACTTTTCAGTGGACCTTCAGGGCTAAGCTTTAAACGCCAGGTACTCTCCTGCGTCTGTTTTGAACATCTCAGGACGGCATGTTAATTTAGGCTTTTTACAGGCATACCTTTTTTTTAAAAAAATAAACTTACAAGGTAGGTAATATAATATATATAGTAATATAATTCTGCCTCATTGATGCATTACGTGTGTATTATGCCACCACGAAAAGTGCCTCTGTGCATCTGTGTCTAATACCGTCTGTAGTATTTGATGATTTGTGTGTGAGAGAAGGCTGAAACTAGATGGCACTCGGCTATCGGTGCTCAACAATTACAACCATATTACCATGCAGGAGGAAGTGTGCATCATCTCATGAACGAGAGGCTTGTGCTAATGACAGTTCGAGATTGAAACATTAATGGTGTCCTCCATAGCTGAGCTGTAACGTTAGCTAGCTCAGTACAGTAGATGCTAACTTCTGTGATGCGGTTGGTGGAGGAATATCAGGAGAAAGAAAGTAGTTCCTATATAAAACTACTCACAACAAGACAGACATCTCCACAGCCTGTATCTCCAACACTCGGCAACTCACAACAAAAAAATCTAGACTGATAAATAGCACAACAGATAAGATGAAAAATATGCATTTTTAATTTTTGGAGTAAACTGCACCTTTTCACAGATTTTCACCAAAAATATATCCCCTTTTTTAAAAGTGAAAAAAAGGAGATTATTTCAGCTTTATCGACTTAAGAGGCAGTTTAGGGGCTAGTACCTTTGGATTAAAAAGCAAAAAAATTGTCATGCTTCAGAGCTTTAGAATAGTGCGTCAGCTTAATGTTTTTAAAATGCAAAGATGCATACTTATGACAGAAAGGCTGTTTTATTTATTATGCCCCACTAATGGCTGGCTCTCTGTGATATAGGGAGGAAGTGGGAGCAGCAGCTGGGGATTGTACTGTAGCAGGAAGAAAAAAACTGGATGTAATGAGGATGAATAATTAATATTCACATGTCAGAGCGGGTTTACTGTAACTAAAGCTGCCCTGATGTATTAGCTAACGGCACCACTGTGTTTCCACACAGACAGTCTTTCTCCTCACTTTAAATTTCTGGTCACGTTTAATTCTTTCCAACTCAGTTTTCAAACTTTCTTCCTCCTCATTGTCCAGCTTTTTTCTATCATAAACAAAATTCATTGTATTGTAGGCCCTGGAGAACTGGAACCTCATCAGTGAATATTTTCAGAATTGTTATAGATTAACATAAAATGCAATGCCAGAAGCAATGAAACTGAAATTACAGATAAAAACATGCAGAATTGGCTGTTTTTTTTAATTTCCCCAGTGATGCCGCATTCTGTTTATGCAGCACAAGACCGCACATATAAGCCATTACATCTCTATTATATTTAAAGCAAACTACTCTTTGATACTGTCAGAGCTGCTAACTGTTATAACTGATATGCTTGGACTTCAGCCACTCGTGAGGCAGCCATCAGCCCTTCAGACTGCAGCCAGTATAAATGGCCCCTGACCTCGATCTACGAACACAAACACTCAGAAAGTAGCTGAGTGATGAGATTTGAATTCTGCTCAGAGCGAGTGTCATAACCTTCCTTTCAGTTTTGCATGCAGTCTTTGCACTCTAACAGGCTTTACAGACTGAAGGGGACAGGGCAGATGCTTGTACCCCCTGACCTTGACATGAGATCGTGCAAAAAAAAATGGACAAATGTCCTCACACTCCTTCACAGCGGAGGTGAGAGGGTCACACTAAACAGGCCTAACTGACCTCATGTAGTAACATCAGCAGATTGAGCAACAAAAATCTTTCTGCTGCTTTGAGAAAGAAACAAGGACCATTTTCACATATGCTGATAAAATAACTTTTCCTGCCATATTTTGGACAGTGCTCCTAAAGCTTAGGGGAAGTTAGATTTAAAACTTTTTCAGGCCACCACTTTTGCAATAAGCTCATCTGCTCAGGTTTCAAAGAGTTAAAGAGGCAGGTGCTAAAGTGAGTGTCTCTGACAGAGAGTGCATGTCTTCCAGTGCATACAGTATGAGAAACAATATGTTTCTGAACATTAAAGCATGTAAACATGCTCTAGTATAAACCCAAAATACAAATATAAACCTGATGAGCATAATAGGTACCCTTTAGATTAGTTCTGTTTCGTATTTATTAAAAATCTGAACTGACTCTTGACATGCCACTTGTCCTCTATGATATGTTTATAAACTCAGTAGATCAAGTTTGGAGAGAACAACACAAACTATGGAGCAGTATATGGATTAACACTGTACACGACAACAATGCTACCACTGCGAGTCAATAGTGTAGGTAGAAAGAGTAATAGCAAAGTAGAAACTAACAAGCACTGACGGATCGGTAGCTTCAGTATCTCTACTGATGGGAACAGAGTGAGTTGGGCATTCTGCTGCTGTCGTAAGTTCAAGAAAGTCTTCACCCTCAACATCTTTAACAATAAAGAAGGCGTGGGATAATCGTCTGTCAACACAGTTGGCCTCTAATGCAGCTCACACAGCAGAGTCGGGCCGGAGTGGAGAGCCGGGCACCAGCATGAGGAGGTCACTGACACCAGAAACCATTGAGAAGTTCACAAACTCTAGCATCTGTTTCTGCTCTGCAGGAGAGAGTGGGTGAGCCGATCGAACCTGATAGAGGGCAAAGCCTGTGTGAAACAGACTGTCGTGAGAAAATGACTGTGGGGGAAAAACTAGGAGCATGTGGTGCCACGTATGCATCATCAAAATGCATAAGATTAAGTTTTAAGCTCATTGTTCATGCCCTCATTTGTGCTCTGCCCCAGGCCATTAAAGTTTGGCTTTTGTAACGTCAGCTAAGAAAAACACTGAGACTGATGACAGTTTCTTCCAGCAGACAGCAAAAGGAAACACATGCCGAGGACAAAAATGTTATCAGCTGTGCAAATTAAATGTTTGCTTTGTTGTAAGTTGACTGGGGAGATGTGCATACAAGAATCACTAAAACAAGACAAAAGTAGGAAATAGATGATGAAAATTGACATGCTGTAAAACTTCAAATATAAGTTTAGTTCCAATTAAATGCCAAGTCTCTTTTACTAGCGGGGTGCGGCCACTGAATGAACATCCTTCATTGTAACATTACATATAAGACCAAAAATAAGGAAAAGCATAATAGGTCAGTTCAATTCAGCTGAGCAGACCAATCAAATTGCTTGACCAGAACTAAGTGCTGTATAATTTAATTGATAAAGCCTATTATCACAAATCACAATTTGCCTCAGAGGGCTTTGCAGCATAAGACATCCATCTGTCTTTAGACCCTCACAGCAACTTAGGAGGGATCTGTCTTCCAAGACGGACAGATGTCCAATAGATGTCATAAAGAACAACAAAATAACAAAGCTTTGTGACAAAATGATACAAAGGAAAGAGAGAGAGAGAGAGAGAGAGAGGGAGAGAGAGAGAGAAAAGTTTTATTTTTCTTTCTGTATTATGCCTACTGAGCTCTTGGTGCAAAGGCACACTTTGCCACATGGATAATTGCAATCAGACACTGGAAAACTTTATGGGCGTATTTGTGCTGTAATATCATTAGCACAATATCTTTGGTGAATCAGACCTATGGACAGCACAGAGCGGTTGCAAGTGAAGCACAATTCATGGTGCTATCAGCAGTCGCAATCCAATATTTGTGAATTTGCCCCTGTAGGATTCAGACACCTTACAACGCAGTCACAACAGCAAAAGATGAGTCAGTGAACTGAATCACAAACCACTATGTATTTAAAGTTTGATAACATTATCCACCAAAAAGCCACTGGTCATACCAGACGAAGCAAGGCTGCAGCAGCAAAACCACTGAGTGAACTGAAGGGGGCAAATGTGAGTTTATTGCTCTAAAATGTAACTTTTCATGCTCAAATGATACAGCAGACTGTTTAAAGGAAAAAAGCAGAAGCTCCTATTATTTCTATATGTCCTATATTCCCCCATACCCATTATAGAGAGTTCATGTGACACAAGCACTTCAGGGAAAAGGGTGGAGAGATGATATTCAGGTCTGTTTGATGCCGTGTCAACAGTGTCTGTGCCAGCTGCACATGTAGAGGAATTTCCCAAAAGGAGAAAAGCATGACTGTAATATGCATAAAGTCTTTTACATGAGGGAATCTGCTCCGCCCCAAGTTTCAGAGCATGGAGTGAATCACACCTTTAAATATGAAACACTGGGACAGCAAATAAAAAGCATTAAGAGTAGAGCACAGCATGAACTCTGAGCTCCTCAGATGCCCAGAGGTTTTCCTCAGAAGTGGCATTCATAACTCTGTGTACCGATACAATTCTCACTGGTATCCACTCACAAGACTCGCCAGATGAAATTTCCCAACATCCCAGAAAACAATATATCCCTCAATAACGCTGTCAAGACTTATTCATCACTGTGAGCCCTGGTAGGCTACTAGCCTCCGATCTTTACTTATTGATCCATTTGTTATTAGAAAACACAATCCGCGTCTGAGAAACGGTCGCTCCGAGACATCCTGAAGTATAAGAGAGAAAGCAATTAGCTGCGCTGAATTAGTTTTAAGTTTCTAAAGGCGCAAAAACAAATGAGAATCCTGATAACTGCATGAGTGAAGACAAGCATTAAATATTTATTGAGGATTAATTGACATGGGCTTTGAAAGCTGATACAGATTCTTTAATTTTAACCAAAAACATTACAAGCACTCAGGTTTTGCCCCAGAACTGTAATTTTGGAGTCCATTATGTGGCGGTAAAGCTCTCCACTGACACTAATGAAACTGTGTGAGAGTAAACAGCTCTGGGTGGGGAAAACTGTTGAATACATTAAGAAGAAAAACAAATTCAATAAGTGAACTAGAATTACTGCCTTGCAGTTGTATGTCTCTGCACACCAGTCAAGTTGCACTTTCATTTTACACAAACACACACACATCTTCCCCCCAACAGCACAGAAGATCTATACAACCAGCAGAGTTTCAAGGTGGACAACCAAGTTTAGTGTCACCAATTCAGTATCCGACCAAATGTCTCTCCTTTTGGGCTCAAGATATGTCCAAAACATGTTTTTGTGAGGTCACAGTGACCTTTGACCACCAAAATCTATTTAGTTCATCACTGAGTCCAAGTTGATGTTTGTGCCAAATTTGAAGAAATTCCCTCAAGACCTTCTTAAGACATTCTGTTCACAAAAATGAAATGAAAGTCACACAGACCTTGAACTATGACCACCAGAATCTAATTAGTCCATTGCTGAGTCCAAGTGAACGTTTGTGCCACATTTGAGGAAATCCCCTCAAGGGTCACTCGAAATATTGTGTTTACAAAAATTATACAGATGAGATCACAGTGACCTTGACCTTAACTACCAAAATCTAATTATTGAGTCCAAGTGGACGTTTTTCCCAAATCTGAAGAAATTCTCTCAAGGCATTCCTGAAATACCACGTTTCACAAGAATGGCACGGATGTACAACTGATATATGAATGACGTCCCATGAACATATGGACAAACGTACAGATGAGATGGACAGACAGACAGGCAACCAAAACACACATCGCCTTTGGTCACAGCTATCCCCAGTGCGGAGGCCTGAAAAAGTTCTGTCTCACTGACTCGGACAAATTGTGACTGTACACATTAAGCAAATAGTGTAATGGTGCACCTCAATAACAATAATGTTTTAAAAGCTTATTTCTGGAACTATCAAAAGATATGTGTGTGCCTGAGAGGTATTAATGGATTGAGCTTTCGGGCTGCTTTATTTAGGAGGTCAAGTGAGGAGGTGCGGTAAAATTTAATCACGTGGAGTAAATCCGACAGGATGTCAGCTGAGAACATGTCACTGCAGGGAACAAAACCATGTTAAGTGCAATATCATCTTTCAGCTATGCACGCAGAGCCCAGACAGCCCGAACCTCTAAAATGGTTCAGACCACAGCTGACACATAAATGTGTTTTATGAGACAAGGATTAATCTCTAAATAGGTTATCCCTGTTGTATGTTGGAATCTGCTTTGACAGCCGAGTTCAGCAGACAGGAGCAGATTTGAGAGCCATCAGTCTCAGACGAGTCAAAATGTGCCTGGGTCTTCAAAAAAAACAGCAAGCTTTGATCAAGAGCATGTAAGGATCACCTTCCTGTCTACTGTCAAGTCAGTAAATAATGTTTGGTGTCATCTAGATGTCAACATTCCTGGCATTTTCATGCAGCAGGATGGCATAGTTTAGTGGTGCCTAAACTCTTTAATATATTACTAAAAACACACAATAAACAAATGAAAATGAACAAATCTCTCTGCGCTCTTGGACTGTTTTAAAGGTCCAGTGTGTAGGATTACGGGGACATATTGGCAAAAATGGGAAATCATATAATAACTATGTTTTTTAGTGTATAATCTGAAAACCTGAAAATAAGAATCATTGTGTTTTTGTTACCTTAGAATGAGCCGTTAATACCTACGTAGGGAGCAGGTCTTGTCCGTGGAGTCCACCATGTTTCTAAAGAAGCCCAGAACAACAATAAAAAAACAAAACAATCTGTGGCTTTAGATAGCGCCACGTGCGTTTTTGCATTGGCCACCACGTTTAGCAGCCCCTCTCAACAAGCAGCATTGTAGAAACACTGATTTTAATGATGATACTGCTGATACTTATTTACTTAGATTTTATACCAGTTTAAATCACAGCAGACTTCTGCAAATAATTCGACTCCCGGTAAAAACCTCCCGAACATCTGGATCTTAAGTTATAAGAGGAAAAAAGGAAACTGGAAAAACAGGTCATCTGCAATGTGCCAAACAGTGTTGTAGAAACAGTGATTTGTAAAGTTGAACTTTTAATCAGTTTTTTTTTACCAGTTTTAATCACCTCTGTTTGTTTTGATGGGAGAGAGACGGCTGTGAATTATTTGGCTTCTGGTAAAAACCTCCCGAACCACGAACACTGATGGAATTTTAATTAGAAGTGTCAGGTGGTTGCCATCTGCGATCCTCACTGCTATCTGCCAGTAAATCTTACACATTGGACCTTTTAAAGCACCCACTGCCACAGTTCCTTCTTAGAGTTTGGGTTAAAAGAAATAACTTGACATTTCAGAAAATACACTTATTTGCTGTCTCCAAGAGTCATCTGAGAAAATCGATACCACTCTTATATTTGTACTCTAAATATGTAGCTGCTTAGCTTATCACACAGACTGAAAACAAGGGGAACAGTTGGCCTGACACTGTCCAAAAGTAACAAATCTGCCAACTTAGGGCTGCTGCTGTGCCGCTGACCCTGCACTCAGAGCTCCATCAGAAAAACATCACAATGAGCAGAAAACGTTCACATAAATTATTGTTAGTCACTGTGAGAGGATAATGGATTTTTAGCGCACCACCATTATGGAAAGCTTTTGGATTTTCCCATACCCTATTTCAGCATTGGCCTCGATACTACTGCGATCATCACATTGTAAGAGCAAGATGCTTTACAGTGCAGCGTTGTGTAACACTGCAGTGCCTTGCAGAGGGCCTGCAGTGTGTCAGTTGACCAAGTTTAAGCAACACACTTCAGTTCTGAGTGAGCCAAACTCTGCCTTTAGACCACAACACGGCCTGGAGCGCACCCTGACCTACAGCCATGTTTGATGCATGTGGCAGAATACCACAGAGCTGAGGCACACCCTCAATCTACCTGCTGAATCTCTCTCTCTCACACACACACACACACAGATGATGATACAGGTCTACCTTGTTGATATTAATGACGACGTCTACATGCAGAATTTTTTTTTTCCTTTATTACAAAAAAGACAACATTCCTACTAACAACATGTCCTAACAGCAAGTAAGCGCCCAGCTATCATGCCACATTGCGTTACATACTCTGTCCACACACTCTGTCCACACCAAATCAGTTAAATATTGATCTCTGTTACATCCTGTCAACAAACCACACAGGTCTCTCTGTGCTCAGAGATGTCAGACTGAAAATGTAACCACTGAAAAGTTGGGTGAGTACTTACTTCCTAATTATTCATACTCACAACAATACTATCATGGGTATAGACATAATTGACATTGATATCATACCACCATCTCCATTTTGTAAAACAAGCTGGCAAGCTCTGCTGAGGATCCCACACAAGAGTGTTAACCAGCAACTTTCCATTGCATCCAAGTTCCACTGCTTTCCAGTAATGTCTGTCCAACCACCTGCCACCTAATTTAGGTTGATGTAATGAAATGAAAAGGTAGCATATAGAAAACTCCTCATTTAGTAAGGACACAGTGTAAGGTGTTTACATGGCTAATACAAATTTATACTCTGAGAATATTCCCATTTACATGCAGTCGTGCAGACTCTGATTAGTGTTCCCTAATACATTGTTCATCACGTAGAAAAATTGACAAGTGCAATGGTTGGAGTTGTTTGTGCCATTTTGCCTCTTTGTATCAAAATAGGATTTTTCAAATTTTTTCAGAGTCTCCTTTTTCACTCCTTTACCCACCAAATCAGATATCTATACATATCCAAAAACCTGTTGATATCCAAGTCTTTCATAATGTTTAAAAGTGGTGTGTTTCTTCTTCTGTGAAGAAATGCAGGCTTTTCTATTGGGCACGCATCTCTATCCCGCAGCCTTGCAAACTGTTGGCAAGTTTATTTGTGTACAATGCATCCATGACAACACACAGAGCTGACCATAAACGGACAAGAGGCTATGTGTCGCAAACTGTGGCAAAAACTGAGACACCTATTCTGAACCTGCTGTAAACATGAACATAAAATGCTCCTGAATTTAGAATATTAAAAAACATTTCCCATGTCTTGTTTCTTCCCTTAAAAGACTTTGTTTAGAATATTTAAACTGAATTTTCTGTCTACATAACCCACATCAAGTTCAGAATATTCTCATATTCAGATTAATACTTAATTATTAGTGTGCATGTCAACAGTCATTGTTTTGGGCACATATGTCCGGCTCTGGCTAAGAAAGTAGACATTTCTGTATAATCTTGCACCACATAAAATCTTGAACTGTACGTCGCTTTAAACATAATAACTATTACTTGCTTTGGACAAAGCCGGTTGTATCTTTTGTTTTCTTTAATTTTATCATTAAGTTAATTTTACCTCTTTCAACATTGAACAGCAACACTTTCCCCCTCAGGGCTAAAGCTTATTGCTCAGGATGAGAAGAATTTGTCATATGTAGTAAAGGCATGTATTTTTTTCTTAATTTCCTTTTTATGTAGAGGATGAATTTCCATATTAGCAGCGGTAACCCTGCCGCTGTATAGAACTGACCTTGAGTATTGCCGTCAATCAGCCACAGATATTCTGTATGACTACGGAGTTTACTACTGAGAGTTTACTGCATATTTAACACATGAGCTTTTGCCTGTATAATAATACTGTTAGCCTCAGGCAGAATCTTTTATTGCCCAAACAGCCAGAATTCAAAGTGGTGATTAAACCAGAGGTGTTTTAACTTTCTATGATTACTATCACAACATCTTCTTTTTACTGTTTGTAAAATACAAGCCTTCCTCGAAGAAAACTAATTATGCTTTAATGAAGAGTGTTAATATGATTTATAACAGAAGGGCCTCTGCCTCAGAGTCATTCTTTATCTTTGATTTATGTGATGTAACAAAACAGATGAAACAAAAAAGGGGAAAGGGGAAGAAATCAGCTCAGTGATATATTTTACATCCGTTGAATCTTAGGAGATTAATGACTCCAGTTTCATAATCATTTTGTCAAAGAAAAAGTACTCATACGAAGTACTAAAAAACATAACTTCAGAAGAAGTATTGGTAATCCCATTAGAGCATTAAAATAACATGGAATATATTCAGAGGATATTTCTAGTTTTAGAGACTTTCCTGCTTTCAGATCAGTTGAAAAATGCTAAATCCTCCTCTAGAGATAGCTAAAATCTTAAAAAAAATCAGAAAAGAAATCCAGTAACTACAGACATCAAACAAATGTAGAGGAGAAAAATGCAACTAGAAAAGTTACATTTAACTTTGTAACCTCTATGTAGCACAAATATCAAGGAAAAATGACCAAGCAAATAAAATCAGGCAGGAAAAACGATGACGTGCAGCCTGAGCACTGAGAGCTGAGTCTGGTGGAGTTGTCCCTCATGATTCCCTCACAGTCAAGGTGGTGCCAGTGACAATGAAAATGTCTCCTTGACCAAGAAAAACACTCATAAAAACTCCTTCATTCCAACTAGAATAAATATCTTAAATTAAAGGTTATTATCCACACTTCTTCATAGGCACTATGCTGCTTTGTACGCAGTAGTATATTGTAATTTTTATTCTGTCTAAATTAATGTTTTTTGGAGCACATGCTCTATGTTCATTGTCCGAGTTTTTTTTGCACTGTGCTGAGCAACAGTGCAATAATGTGTATAATGTCTTACTTTTGTGGATTGTACAACACAGATATGGAATTTATCTACTCCCGTTCAAAATGAGACAAAACTTTTCTAATGAAATGTCCATTTTTGAGCCACAAAAAAAGGCCAAAATGTGGCCTGCAACAGACTTTGAGGCCTGCTCTTTTTATCCAGGCTGATTTACGAATCTGAACTTGTACCCCTACAGGCTGATTAAGAGGAGTTAGGAGTCAACAGTAAATGATGACGTAAAACAGTCAATAAAGCAGGTTTATCAAAAATAATGAATCACTGCAACAACAAGGTCCTTGAGCATACATGTACACATATGTACATGTGTACATATGAGACTGATTGGTCCAGTAGTTTGCGAGATAATCTGCAGACAGACAAATACACACACTCACACGACTCACACAACATAATGCATGATCCCTACAGGCGCACATCTAGCAGAGACAATAAAGTAGAAAAGCATTAGTTAGACACCTACAAAACTATAGAATAAATGTGTTACTTTCCACCTTTGTAGCTCTTCACAATAAAAATCCATTAGATACAACGGATTCTTTCTTAGTCTTTCTGGGCGTTTCAGATGAGAGCTGGCCCGAGGCAAAGGTGAACTTAGCGGCTGTTCAGCATCTTTAGGGCCCCTGGAGGGAGGAAATGACAAACTGGTGGTTTCAAGTCAAAACCTTGTAGCTCTAAATTGTCAGCTTATTTGGATCAAAGGGAAAACTTTGTTATTTAGCTGAATGAGTTCAATTTCAGGATTAAAGTTATTTAGAGATGCTTTGTGTGATAAATGGGCTCAAAAAAGGTCTCAGTGCATGAAGGAGCTTTAAATCCTTCACACAGTTTTAGAGCAGTTATTATTATTATTAATTTATATTATTTTAATTTTTATTAAATTAGTTTCTTTTGCAAAGTTTTATTCTGAGCATTTCCAGTCAAGCATCTGCCTCTGATGAAAATGATCACAACATTGACGTGATAATAAAATGCTAGTTAATTTACCTCAACCCTTATAAATGTTTAAATATGGATTAATTCCATCAACCTCAGATAACCAACTACAAAAGCAACCTGGTCTCCCTCCCAGCTCATCACAAAATGTCGCACTGAGGTACTTTTGTCAAAACAAACTCCAGATTTTCACCCAGAAAGCTACTGTTCGCTTCCCATCCAGTCATTTTAATGAACACTTTTAAAAAAGCTATAAACTTTTTATTGTCTGTTCTCCAGTTCTTTGATGAATTGCTTTTAAATGTTTTTAATGTGAACTTATTTTATAATGTGTTTCTTTTGCACCTTGTCTTGATACTTTTAATGTTTTTTGTAGAGCACACTTAACTGCCTTGTTGTTAAAATATGCTACATAAATAAACTTGCCTTGCCTAAAAAAAAAAACAAAAAAAAACGCAGATTATGTTTATTTTCTGGAGAGACTGTATAGATTTAATTAGTGGAAACCATGCATTTCCTGTCAAAAATTATATTTATTTTGAACAGACAGAATGCATGTAATGGGTGTACATTGACACGCCATCCCTGAACATCCCAAACAGATACTGAGGGGGATCGGTCACTGACAAGTTGAGAGCGAGTGTGCGGACAAACGTGCTGACAGATGTGAGTTAACTACTCTGCATCACATCTACGTAGAGCTTGTAACACATGAGATCTCGTGCATAACCTATACACTTTGCTCATATGTGTGAAGCTGAAGCACGACACCATGGAGCTGTCATGGCAGCCCTCCTGCTGTTTGGCACACTTGCAGGCTGCACAGAGCAGAGATCCTTCATGTGCTGATGCACATTACGACAAAGACTAAAAGGTGTGCATTGTGACCAACACCGCAGCACAGATGGATTCTCTAGCTCTAACTCTATAGGCTTGTGGGCATATGGGCGCCATGGGAAAGACTGGGCTCGTCCTGATTGGCTAAACAAGAACATGCAAATTTCATCATGCAGCTCTGCAGTGGAGAGCAGAGTATGGGGGGGGATTGAGGGTGAAGCCTGTGTGAAATAAAACAGGTGTACATGCCATGTTTGTGTTTGAATGTATTTTTGTGTGTGACAAAAACAAAAAGGGAGTTTTGTGGTACATTATGAAGATAATTACACACTGTTCTGTGTCCAGTGCATTCTTTTTTTTGGTAAATTTAACATACATAAAGACTTAATCAGACCATCCCTCAGGCAGGGAGGAGGAGAAGGATGTAGAGATGAAGGCACACAGGAGGATGCAGCATCGACGGCGGCTGACTTAACAAAAAGACCAACATCCCTGACCTTAGCAGCTACCGGCAGCATTCAGAGGTACCGCAGGAACAGGATCGGACCGGAGATAAAAACATAATAATAGCAAATAACAGGATAAATAACAAAGTTCACTGGGGGTGTAAGCAGATGCAGATGGTGGGTGGTGGGTGGTGGAACCCCAGAGGTTGTAGTTTATTTATATTTCCATGTTTATGCCTATTTCCATTTCTCCATCCCCCACCTCCTCCTCCTCGCTTCTTCTCTTTCTCTCGAAGAAATAAAATCTGAGGCTCTCATCTGCAACATCAGCAGTGGGGTGAACAGAGGTGCTTTTTGTCACTTTGACAGGAGTTACTATACGGCGCACACCGGCCTACTGTAGAAGCAATTTCATACATGAACATATACAGTAACCCAGGTCCATTTATTTCCATATGAGGAGGCGATAGTTGTATATTGCTCACATTCATCTGAAGGAAAAGAAATAAGAGGCTCAATCTGCCTGCCTCTCTTAACAAAACATGCTGTGAGCTGAGAAATACATTCACGTGCACCTTCTCCCCTATAGCTGCTAATGCTCTCACAGCAGGGGTGCTGTCTGGTTGGAGAGCACCTTCTGGTATCCACGTTGTTGTAGTCACACTTGAGAGCACGCTGTATAAGAGAGTGTGTAAGAGAGTGCACACACTTCTGAAGGTGCTAAAAGTTTCTGCAACCTGTTTTTTTTCTTTTTTTGAACTTTTTCCTCTAATCATTATTTGGAAACAATACATTGTTCTGCATACTTCTGGTTTAAATTGCTGCTTCCTTTCCAAAATATTTGGTATAAGACCAAATCATTTGTTAGTAGTTCATAGTGAGGTACATAACCAAGACAGCAACATTAATGGCAAGTTTCATGCACCTATTTTGAAGTTTACACTTGGTAGTGAGTTAGAACACTAATTTCAGTTTCATTGGGTTTAGGCAAAAAGACTACGTGGTTAGGTTTAGAGAAACAACATAGTTTGGCTTTAATGAAGTACATTTGTCACTAACATAATATCATGTGCATCTTTCAAGCTACATAGTTAAAACACCTCAGCGTTCACTGAACACAAACCCGGGTCTACTGGGTGAAAGTCCTGTGTTTGTTATCAAGCTGACAATATTTTAAAAGAGATAGATGCAGCAGCCAGTAGCTCCTAAAATTCTTGCTATTTTTTGGCTAAATTTTTCAATTTTTATTTATTTTTTTCCAACTCAATGGCCCCTTCTGCTGAAGCAAGACTTATCTACAACAGAGAAGCACTTATCAACATCAGGGAAAAGTCGAGGGGGGTTTGGACTGAATGCAGCAGACTGCAAGAGGATCCCCACCAACGGCGTATGGGGAGAAACAAAACAGAAAGCGATGGACAAAGAAAGTACCTTGTACCTTGTACCAATTTCAGTAAGTGTAGACAGTGACATTAGGACATATTACCCACGTTGGGTTTGTTCTCCGCAACTTACAACTAAATGTCTTTCTTCTGCGTGAGGATGATGTTGGCTGCACAACTTAAAACCAACAAAATATCATTATAATCCGTATTCTGTGTCACATTGACGTTGGCATTAGACGACGTCCTGACACAGAATTTTGGTAAATTGTGAAGCTACAGCCAGCAGCTGGTTACTTTAGTTTAGCATAAAGACTGGAAACAGCCAGTAATTAATCCACCTACCAGCACCTCTAAAGCTCATTCACATTTTATAAGTCACTTGTTTAATCTGTACAAAAAGCAAAGGATAAGATATCATTATACATATCACAAAAACACACTTTTCACTTTTTACAGGGAGTTCTGTGCCAGAAGCTAACCAACTGCAGACCGTAGCCCTATATATTAAAGGACAGATATGAGAGTGTGAGAGCTCATTTCCCAACATGTCAGACTGTTGCTTTAAAGTTATAGTATGACCGGTTGAAATTTGACACTTGTATTACTGCATCATAAACCACATTTTGCAGACTTGATAAAAAAAAAAGTATGAGATCCAACTGTTTCCAATGATCATGAGTTAAACTCAAGTCATTAATTTTCTATCTCTGGAACTTTTAAAAAGTTGTTACCACTTGCTACCATTCAAAGCCTCATTGCTCAAAACAATTCATAAGCATCACAATGGTGTAGTGTAGCAAAATAACAATAAATACCAGCCTGGGTCAGTCAGGTCAATGTCTTTTTTTGACGACTATGCTATTGAGCAAAGTTGCACATTATACTCTGTAGTAAGTAACAGAAATTAACAAAAGAGTCCTCTTGGATGTGTGGGGGATTGTAGGTGGTTCAGAGACTAACCCTGATCTTAAAGAGCACTTGAAGCAACTCCTGTCCACACTGATGTATTCATAGCTTGAAGCAGCACTCTCGCACAATAACAAGCTCGCTGTCTTTAGCATCAAACTGTGAGCAGAATTTTGAATCACAGCTGCTTAAAGACTGAGAGATAAAAATATTTCTTTCTTCTTTCAGAGGATTCACACGGGGAGATCCTAACAGGAAGACCTGGGTCAAAAAAGGCTTTTCCTGAGCTAAGGATAACACACAGTCGAGGTGGTTGATAGGAGCAAAAAATCTCCCGTCATGGTCCCCTATATTTTGAGCCACAACAACAGCCTTGATCCTGAATGGTTTGGTTTCATTTTCAATGTAAAAGTATTTAATTTTTGCCCCACTGGTCCTTCAATATGTGCTCACATCGTGGCTGTATTTGTCTTTTACAGTCTAGGTTATACATACTGACACTGGTGGCCTCTGAGGAAACATCAAAAAACATTGGAAACTTGTATTATTTCTTTGGCTCCTCACAGGCCGAAAGATCATCGACTCTAAAACTTTCATGTGAATTATTGAAGCAGTCTGTAGCAATGAAGGCGATTCTCAAAAATACACACATGGGGGACGAAGGGGGGCACCCAGAGGAAAGAGGTGGTGTATGGGAGGAGACAGCAAACCGTATGTTATTATTAATTTATCTAATTCTTACTGCCCAAAGATTTAAAAGGAACATGGAACGAAAACCGCTCCGGTCGTTTCTTTCCTCCAACCCGGTTCACTTATTTATTCATCCCTCTCTCTCGCCCTCTCTCCCACTTAATATATTCCAGGCACGTATCGACAGCAAGAAAATACAGCGACTCATGGATCTCTACACAGTTCAACATAGCACCGAGCCAGCTTTGATGTTTTAATACGTGTGGGCTTTCCGTCTGTGAATAGGCAGGCAGCCTTGTGAAGGTCTTCACAGAATAAGAGAAAGAACCCAACTGGTCTCTGAAAAGACCTCACAGCTTAACCTCTGTTTTTCAAGGACCGCAAATGTGTCATTCTTTTGCAGCATTACAGAGCTTGCATAAAAAAGGTCTGCCTCGTGTGCGCACCCACACAGACAGTAAGATATTACAACATTATTCAACTTATCTTATATAGAAATGACTTTCCCTAAGGTGACAATAAAGCATGCAATTTGTTGTGTTATTATCACAAACTATTACCAGTGGCTTCCTCATGGTCAGGGAAATCTTTGGACTTTTTTTAAAATCAAAACTCAGAAATTCGATTCTGTAACAAGTCAGTTATTACTGTTTATCTACATTTTATAAACCACTATAGTAATCTGTTACATACTTTTTTTTATCATACTATTATTCTTATACATTTTCACATGTAACCACAAACAGCTAATTTGTGGAATGGTTGTGACAGGCAATTACAAATGTGTAGTTTATTTGCATACTCAAAAACATATTTATCGCCTCACGGTTGTACGCAGCGGTCAAATTGCACTTACAACATGCATCCATGTCTGTGAGAGCATGAATGCTTCACACATAGTTAGTTCGAAACTCTATGTCTACATCAAAGTAAAGACCTACACATATATAGTGAAGTCTTAGTGCCTGCAAGTTGACCATAGATACCTGAGATGGACCACTGCCAGCAAATTTAGTAACACAAACACATTCCTCACTTCTCAGAAGAACCTTAGTTCCTTGATGTTAAAATTTGATCCCAACCATCTACATCATGACAACTGCATAAATACCAATGTCTTTTCTCTGTCCGTTGTCGAATGGCAACTTGCATGTTTCCTTCGTTCCTGTCAACCCGAGTGCTCGTAATAAACGTTTCCTGATTGAAGCTTCAAAGGTGTCTCTGCTCCTCAATTTCATCACAGAATATCATCCTATCACTGACAAAATGTCTCCCCTTATGTTACTGACATATGATGTTGAGTAATTGCCAGAGAAGTGTTTAAGCAAAACATTATGATGTCACAGGTAAGCTTACCTTTGCACTTTTGATTTTAAAATGTCAGCACTTCATCAGTTAATCCTATCAGACATTTCTGTGAAAATTTCTCATACTTAGTTATGGCCAAAAAACATGTTTTGTGAATTAGTTAATTATTCATATTCATGTAATCAGGCGATTCTTGAGCCCACGTGGATGTTTGTGCCAAATTTGAGGAAACTCCCTCAAGGCCTGCTTCAGATATTGCTTTCACAAGAATGAGGACAGAAGGTCACAGTGACCTGCGATCACCAAAATCTAATGAATTCATTATTGAGTCCAAGTCAACCTTTGTGCCAAATTTGAAAAATATTCCCTCAAAGTGTTTGTGGGATATCGTGTTCACGGGAATGAGTTGGATCACCAGCACAGATGCATAAAAACTGGTAGTACAAAAATATAAAGCTGTGATATGATTATTATTGTCTCTGAAGTGTTTTGGAATTTTGTTATTATTTCAGTTTTTTTGTATTTGTTGTTGATTCTGGTTTGTTTTTTATTTTTTTGTGTGTATAACTTTACCTCATTGGAAATGAGTTACTCATAAGAATAAGCTACATAAAAAGTTAGGCACAATGAGCTCAAGCTTCAGCCTACACATTTTCTGTCTATATTTTTTGCTTTCATTTTGATGCAATGCAATTCTTTAATAATTGTTATTTGTTTATTGTTTTTTCATTGTTGTTTATTCTTTATTATGCATTAATTTTGGAAAGCTGTGAACAAGGACCAAAACAAATTGTCACTAATTAACAAATACATACAACAGTGATTAGGTAAGAAACAGAAGTGAGACATAATTTAGCTCCCCTCTTTGGTTTTCATAATATTTTTTGGATTGCATGCACTTGTGAATTATTCTGAAATAGATTATTGTAAGCAGACAAAGATGTATCATATGATTTTTCATCATATTGTATCATACTCCACTGTACAATATCCTCTCCTTCCTGTCATTAGGCTATATCGTCTTCAATCAGTCCCAGGTGACTGTGGGTGAATTTCAGCCTTCACAGATGAGACACACCTGAGTCTGTCTACAGCTTCTATCACCCTCAGATTCCCATCACAGCTCTGTGCACTGTCACCGCCTGCTTTCAACTACCAATCACATTTTCGGGGATTTTAGGAGAGATGAATTAAAGCAGAATTAAACTGCCAGATGAATACGAGACACTGACCCATATTCACGATGACGTGACCGCGGTGCAGACAGTGATAGGTGTCGGGTCGGATGTGTTGTTAGTTATCAGGGTTTACAGGCAGCCTTTTGCACATCACATCATCATCATCATCGTGACTAGCAACTGACAAAAATAAAGAAAGTCAACCTTGAGTTTTAGTTCCACATGAGACACAAACACCAGTTTCCTGGGTCAAAGTCCGGTGCTTGTTGGACCCATCCACCTCTCGTATCACCTGCCTGCCCCAAGCCGACTAACACTCTGCGTCTGTTTTGCTCTGAGAGTCTAATAATGACGTGGATGGGTTTACATTGGAGTTAGTTAAAAAGCCCAGTGCGTCTCACACAAATGCTAAAGAGTGCATTGTGTTTTTGTATCTTACACCGAGGGCCGCTGCCTAAGCAGTGTTTTCAAAAGAGACCATGCTGTACAGCCATTACAGCTGACAACGCTGTCCTGGTGAGACAGCGCCACTACAGAAGAGTAATTCCCACCCACTGGAAGTAGCAACATACAAGACACGCTTGAAGTAGCTCTATATGCAATTTCACATCACAATATTGTACAATTTCTGAAAAGTTGACTGTTAAAATAACTTGGAAAAAATGTGTGTTTTCTGTCCTCTGTTTATAGCACCATACTGTGTGCAGAATTCTGAATTACAGCTGCCGATGGAGAAAGCAATTCTTTTTGGTAATACAGACTCTTCTCAGAGATCATATTCTCGCAGGAGAAAGAAGCATGAAGAAGAATGAAGAAACAGGCTTCAAGAAAAAGACCTGGGTCATGTAGGAATTTTCTAATGCTGAGGAGAACAGATTGGAGGGCTGGATTGGCTGTATGAGATTAATTCATATTTAGGGTCACAGAGAAAACTACTGTCCTGTTGCCCAAAAACTAGACATTAAGTGCCAAAAACAAACTGATAACAGCCAAAAATCTCACCGTTATCGTTACAGCGCCTTTGCAGAATGCTAATTCTAATGTTATGCTACAGTACCATTATATACTGGAATACTTTTTGTTTTATTTTTACTGTAGATTTACTGGGAAATTAACTAACAATCTGTTAAAACAACTTGACATAAAAGTGTGTTTTTTTAGTTTATCCCAGCAAATAACATACCTGACAATTCAAGTTACTTTCTCTCACTGGCACAAAAAATAATCATTAGCTTCCTAATTATTTTGCAACATTGCCCACAATGGTATTAACTTCATGGCAAATGACAAATAAATGCTGTCTCACAGTATATATCTTAATATCGCCCAACAAGATGAACAAGTGTTTGCCAAACTTACCAGAGGCAGCAATCTTGCCAGGAGCCAACAAAGTACTCTTGTTGTAGTGTGTATTCATGTGTGTGTACTCGGCAATCTATAAAGAAATCAATGATGTAAGTATTCATTAGTTGAGTTGACATTGAACATTTCTATGTTTCATTACAGCACACAGGTGAGATTAAATCTTGAAACTCCTGCGAGTATAAAGAAATAAACTACGAGCGAGCACCGATGAGGCTCCTTGTGAGCTCCTCCATTATCGTAAAACACACTGAGCACACGGTATATTAAAACGTTCGCTCTCTTGCATGCCTTCGCGTGAATGGCCGGTGGATCGATACAATCTCGCTAGAGCACACGCTATCTGTCAGGGTTTTTATGAGAGTCATCACTTGACTGATAATATGCCGGAGCTGAGGGAATCCCTAGAGGTAGATAAAAAGGTAGAAGACCTCCAAGATAATGTATACAGAGAAGAATATGAATGCACTCTGTAGTGTCCTCAAGATATTTTGCACTGAGACTTTCCTTAATGGTCTGGGCATTTCTGTCCATTCTGACATGAATACACAGAAACCAGGAACAAAAAGTGACCTTTAACTTGGAAATCTGCCACAGCGGCTCGGTTAAGTAGTGATAATGGATGATTAAAATTCACCTTGTTAGCTGAGGCTATGAAAGGATTGTCTGAAATTAGGACAAACGGAGCACACCGAAAGTGCATGCAGTGGATTACGGGTGCAGGTGGGAACGTGCGGAACGAGCACATGGAAACGTGGAGGGAGACGAGCAGAAAGAGGTTGAACTGATGAAACGGTGCGTTGATTAAAAAACAGGAGCAGGTGCTGAACAAACAGACATTGTTTTAGAGAATAAAAAAGTTAAAGATACCAATGAAACAACCCACGAAACAAAGAAAGGTAAAACAACATCAGACCACATAACTCTATTTTAAATGGTGTGTCGCTGATAAAGTTTTATGCAGTTGTCGAAGTCAAATAAAGTTAGCAATTTGAGAATGCCAAAGGTCTGCAGAAGTGCCAAACTTTTCCACTTAGTCTTGGACATCCATATGGATCAGTCTAATAACTGGCTCATGTGTGGTCCAATTTAGACCCTGTTCAGGTCTGAGCTGCCCTGAATGACAGAGGGCCGATGCCTCCCTGTAGCTCCAGATGGTGAACCTCAAACTCCTGAGAGAGACTTGTTGATTATTCCAAGTGGCTAACAAACTGAGTACACCAAACGCCGCGCCAAGCATGAGTGTGCACAGGAGTGTGTCTACATTAGCTCTCTTGACAATGGTAACCATGACGATGTCCAGACTTGTTGGAAAAGGTCTGGCTTAAGGAGAGCATGTGTTTAAAAGGGCCCTGTAAAGAGTGTTTTCAACATAATGTTTAAAGGGGTAGTTCAACACTGTCTTGCAGAGAGTATGATTAGACGACCGATATCTCTCATGTCTGTAGATACTTATAGCTAGAGTCAAAAGATGGTTAGCTTAGCATAAGGATAGAAAACAGCTAGCCTGGCTCCATCTAAAGTCAATGAAATCTGTCAGGATTTACATTTATTTGTCCCAGAAGTATAATCTTTTTCACAGCCAGTATATAGAAACATATAGATATACACATAGCAACACACAGGTAGCAACAAGACCCCCTTTACACCTTGGATTAAAAACACGTCTCGTATACAGATTGCAAATAGATGTAATGTAACCTGAATAAATTTACACCAGCTATTAACATTCATCTCCAGAGTCCACATTGAGATGCGGTTGTAATTTGACCGCTCTGTCCAGCTCAAACAACAGAATGGCTGTGCCTGTTTTCCAACATTTACTTAGCCTTTGCTTTCTAAATAGCTTGGCTGCAATATGAATTGCCAAGTTTTGCTTGTATACTTTAGTCGGACCAAACCGTTAGCAGACACACAGCCGGCGTGTTTGCTTGCTGTGGAATTCCCTGACAACAGACCTCCATCCCTGCCGAGCCAGTCTTACATAAGGCCCAGAAACATCAAGCTGACAGTCGGTGAATATCTGACACCCTAGTTTTGGTGGTGTGTCCAGGTGTGGCCCATTGGCACTAGTCAGCACCTGTCAGCTGTTCTGCTGAATCACCATATGTTATCGTCATCAGAGCCGGCAAAGCCTATCGGTGAGAGAAATCCTCGGGACTGACAGTTCAGCTCAGTGCATGAGAAGAGAAACTGAAGTGAGGAAATCAAACAAACAGCTTTCTTTAGTAGTTACTAATTATGGCTCGTAATTGTTAAAAGTTATTATTTGCTTATGAACAGTAAATATTTTTTGTTCTTTTAACATCAGGTTGTTTTGTTAATGTGATAACTGGCTAACTAGCGTCTTGAATCCGTAACGTCAGTCTAGTGGTTTCCCTTTTTGAATAGCGAATACAGACTACTGCTGCCTACTGGTTGGAGAGTCATTTCCTTTCAGACAGGTGCAGAACGTATGTGCTAATTGGCTGCTGGCTGTAGTCTTTGCAATGTGTTCAAATGCAACATTTTTAAGCCAGGAAGCAGGCGACATAAGTTGATGCAACAGTCATCGTTGCCAATAGCGCTCCAATGTTTAGTGTGTATAGGCCTTAAAGTCACCACAGCCGTAGACACATATGTTTGGCTCCATCCTCATGAAAGAGTCTTTTCTATGCAGACGATACACTATTTTGTCTTGTCACATTGGTGTAAACTGGCAGGTTTTATAGGCAAGGCAAGGCAAGTTTATTTGTATAGCACATTTCAGCAACAAGGCAATTCAAGGTGCTTCACACAGAACATTGAAATACAACAACAGGGGGAAAGGAAACAGATTAGCACATTTCAAAAAGTTGCATGTTTCAACTTGTTCCGAATCTTAACTGGACTTAGAGTTAATTAATTACTCACTAAAAATACCTTTGGAGACATGTTGCCAAATACCTTGCCCCATTTTCAGGCTAAGCTAAAGCTATTCAGCTACATATAAGTAAAAGTAGACATAAGAGAGGTATCAATCTTTTCATCTTCTTCTCAGCAAGAAAGCAAAGATGCATTTTTCAAAATGTGAAGCTATTGCTTTTTTGAATTTTGTTTGATATTTGACTGTTTAAAGGCACTGTTGTCATACACTTCTTTACATACTTCTTTCTACAAACCTACACCACACAATGTTGGAAAACCTCTAGCCAGCGGATTTAAAGAACGGGATCTGCTATTGTTGGCTAATCCAGTTCTGCCTGACATGATGTCATTCAACAAATACTCTCCAAACAAAACTAGGTTTACCTTTGAAAACAACACAAAGATCTTTACATTTGTCCCATACAATTGCATATTTGAAAACAAAAATAATATGAAAACTACATAAATAAAATAAAATAAAAAGTGGCAAACAGCTGGGAGGCAGAGAGGCTGCGTGGGAGATAAGATGGCAGAGCCGAGGTTGAGCGCCGCTCAGGAATTCCCTTTGACTTGAGTGCAGAGCTGGAGGAGGAGACGCATGCTCACGTAGCTTTGTATTAAAAAAAAAAACTGCTGCGTGACTGCTTACTAACAAGAGGGTCAGGAGGAAACAGACAGGGAAGAGTCTAAAAGATACATAACAGTCTGATGGTATAGCACTTAAATAAAATATTTACATCAGATTTATATCGCCACATCTACATATTATTAATTCATGCTCAACTTTTCTTTTATAACATTTAAATCATGCAAGCAAACATAACTTAAGTCTAAATTGCAAATCACCATGACTAAATTCTTCTCGACATCATCCTTTCCCTCCACCTTCCTCCATCTCTGCATCTCATATCACTTTCTTTGTTCCCTCTTGAAGAGAGCTTGACAACAGGATGTAATCTAACCGAAGAGCCACTTAACTCTTTGCCTTCTTTCCCACAAAACCAAATCTGAGAGGAGCCAAGGTCAGACATCGTCGCGCAAACCAATGGCCACGATAACCACAAACTACTAACTACAAGCAGGATCTAAGAGCAGCTGCAGCATGAGCTGAATAGTAATGAGAGGCTGTTGTTTTAGCATCCAACCTGTAGGGGGAGTTCCTCCTGCACAATCTTATGCAGTGGGGCTTGAAGATGGCACTGCTGTAAGGAAATCAGCGCATTCAGGCAGCAGCGGAGAGAGCAGAGCTAGTTGATTAAATTTGTATGTGCAACTGTACATAGAGGCAAAGGTACATCCAAATATAACCTCAAATTTAGTTCTGCTTGTGTTCTCTTAAGGGACCACAGGATAACTTTTCTTTGGAGGTCGTGTTTGTTTTTAAATAATCACCTTGATAACTTATATGTGTGAAACCAATTTAAAGCTGCAGACTATTAAAAAAGCAGGCACACACACGCGTGAACACACACTGAGCTACTCTTCTTGGTCAGCGTTTCTCTGTGTTACATAACTGTCTGTCCCCTACATCAGAGACATTTTGGTGCCATTTTAATCCACTGGTTTATCTCTGTTGAGTCTTAGCCAGCGCTCCCTGTGTGGGTGTGTGTGTCACATTCATTACGCATTCATTTGTAGACCCCCTGCAGCTGCTAGCAGATTATCTATTCTTAAAGAGCTTATAGGAAAGTTACACATGTAAGTGAACATGCAAACACACTCAGACAGGGAAAAAAATAAAATGCACTCACACACTCACCTAATCAAGCTGACGATGTGTTTGCAGACTAATGGGCTATAATATCTTTAGCTCATGGGAATAAGAGCAAGAAAAGTGACGACAATAAACAATTTTAAGATAGCTGACTTTCATCTCTCAGAGTTTAATAAAACACACAATGGCCCTAATAAAGCACAAAACCATAAATGATGACACTCCTTTTAAATTATTCAGGAAATAAAGCAACACTTTTCAAGCAATAGTAGTCAATCCATGTTTCAAAAATATTGCAGAAGTGATTTTCTGTCTCAAAAAAAAGAAGAAAAAAAAGGAAAGCAAATACCCCATGTGTAAATGATTACAAGCCAAATAAAATTAATCAAGACTTGTTTTGTAAACTACATCAGCCAAATATAAGACTTTGGTGTGATAGAGTAGTTTAGCTAAAATTTGGGATTTAACCTCTGAAAAACTATGATCCATGACAAGTGTAAATGAGACCATTTATTTTCTGGATATCTTTTCATGCACCAAAGTTATGATATAAACTGATATTGGTGGTGGATTAAGGCCTATGGATTAACTTTTGGTAAATAGTTTGTGAAATGTCATGCTGTTGCCAAAGTCAGATAAATGAACGGACCAATGGATGGACTAATTCCACTCCCATCCTTAGGCATTATCACCAGGAGGGCAAAAGCGAGGCTATTCAATGAAGGTCAGGACCGGCTCTTTGACCCTGTAGGAGCTGTGAGGTTTGATACATGTGCAGTGTAACTGCAGCTGCTTTACTGGAAGGTCACAGACAGCACAAAAAACAATGAGAATAAGTGTCCACTCAGGTGCTCCTTGGGTGTGCCCATTTAAGCCTTCTTGTGTATGTTCACCCTAACAGAACTTTCTGGCTACGCTTGAAGGGATGCCGTCAGATATATAATAGATATCTCTTATTAAGGACCTTATCAATAATTCCAGAATTGTAATTTCTCACCCATATCTTTCATTTTTCTTCAAAATTATTCATACTCAACTTGCTATGTTATCCTGCTGGCTATAGAGACTTTTGGAAACTGCAGACCAAATTTTACTGCACATGTTGTACCCCAATGGCATGACGTGATACGATGGCTTGACTTATCCTTGTTTTAACCTCCTTAGGGAAAAGCAGGAAATTAACCTTCGACTGATAAAGTACTACAGGGATTTTTTTAGAGTTAATTTTAGTTAATTTTTTGGGAATTTTTGTAAAATAAATCCATGGAGATAAAACCCGACACTTAATGTCCTCTGTGATTATTATCTGTTTTATGATTAAAATGAGAGTTTTTTTTTAGGTAAAATGCCGCACTCATCACTGTCACCTGCTGTCCAATCACAGTAGAGAAGAGGCGGGACAAATACCACTTTTAGTGGACACATAGCCTTATTAAAGTAAGACCAGCCATTGTTTAACCAACGAGAATTTGGTCAGACAAGAGCATTTCAACCAACCAAACGACCAGAAGTTTACAATCCTACTTCACTTAGTATTTAATATCCCAGACAACCTCTGTCTTTCCGCCACTAGCAAATGTCCCAAAGTTTTCCAACTAAAGTCATAAGTTCAGGAAGAACTTTTAAAGACACTCTATGGTGACATAATCCATAAATTCAAACTCCTAAACTCATCTAAAAAAAGCAATCTTGGAAATTAATGAGGTTAAATATTATTCTCCCCAATGCCCTTTATCGCAGTCTAAACTAGTCCCTATTGTGCATGTGGTGATTCATGATGAATATAAAGCTATAGAGATTTTTTAATCATGATGAAACAGTTGCTCCTTGTAATTCAGCAGCATTCTCGCATGATTCAAGCAACTGAGTCACTGCAAAGCATGTTGTCACGTTATTGGAAATGCACTCTCGATGACCTTCAACTTTAATCTTCCACAGGTCATGTCTTCCTCTCTATCTCAGTCTGAATGGGCTCTTACCCTCTTCTCTTACTGAGAGGGCCTAAGCCCCTCAATCCTCTCATCTCTCCCCAATGATGGCATAGCCCTCAGAGACGCAGACCATCAAAGGCTCTGGAGAGGAAGGCCAGGAAAGAGGGAGAACATCATTTGGCAGCCTAATTTGGTTTGCCTCGGCCCCTTATCTGAGTGTGTGTGTCTTTGTGTAGGGCAAATGCTAACAGCTCATCATAATCCCTTCATTCCCATTCCCCACCATGCCTGACTGCACCAGCCTCCAAACAATCCCTGGGTGCCCCAGCAAAACCTGCACCCAGAATGGGATGTAAATTGAGATACTGGAGAGGATCCCTGCTCCTGGAGCACGCTCACTTTGTAAGTCATTAGTTATAATAGTGTTTGCAGGAGTGGACTGTACAGAACAGAGAGAAGAGGTGCAGCATGTACAGTAAATAAGAAGCCCTAATGGGATCTGTGGAGTCAGCGGATGTTGTTGCATTCATTGCAGCAACAGACAAAAGCATCTCAATGTATTCAGTGGCAGCATCTGCAAAATATAGTATGTACTGTGTTTGTAAGGACACACCTTTTGCATTCATCTTTTAAAAGTTCATAATAACTTCTCACAAAATAAGCAGGAGTTTAACATTATGTCACATGACATAACAAGTACCTAAGTTTCTGTGCACAATCATGTATTATCAGACCACTTAATTTGGAGTTACGGCAACTCTTGAAGAAAGTGCCAAAAACTGCAGTTCCTTGATAGCCACTTGAGGCTGGTTCCAAAACCTCATAGACCCCAATGTTAAAATGCCTAACTTTACAGCATAAATAAAATGTTTACAGCATGATACAAAAACGGTTTTGGTCTTACCTGTTTACATTTTATTAAGGCTTAAAGTTGTGCATATTTTTTTAATGACAATCAGATCCACCCCTCACTTCTCCGCAGCTCCACCCTCATGTCCAAATTTGTCCACGTTTGGCTCCAAAAATCCAAGAAGGCATAAGCCAGTACTCGACAGCTTTAACAAGGAGTCAACAAACCAATGTGTGACGTCATGGGGGCTACGTCCACTCTACAGCCTTATTTTATTGGCAAGAGTTTCATAAAAGGGATCAATACCAATACATGGTCGCATAGGCTACCATACCAGGTGCCACCTGCTCTTCAAATAAACAATCACATGCAATTTGGTTTAGTTTCTTGCTGAAGGACACTTAGACATATTGCTGTAGGGGCAGACTGTAGGGGCCAGGGATCCAACCACCAACCTACCGATTGGTGAGCGACTGCTCTACTTCCTGAACCAGAGCTGCCTCATACAGCCAGAAGAAATAAGCACACAAAATGTTGAACGATTCCTGTAACCGAGCCATATTTTTTTCTGACAGTGTTGTGTGACCTGAGATGGAAATACATCGTCACTAGCACAGTCAGATAAAATCAGACTGATTGAATCAGTAAGAGATGATACAGAAGCACAAGATCTGCAGATCATGGCATTTTTTACTTTTGCTTTTTATTTTGTGCAAATTAACAAGTTCATACCACATAACCCTGAGGCTGGTCTGCTTTGTGTGTACACAAGAGTTCACATGAAAGTGGATCTTTTCAGGCTTTGTCAGTGCAATTGTTTGATCTGCACCAGAGTTCAAACCACAGTATTCTCACCAGCTGGAAAAAAAGAAAACTAGTATGGCAAACACACAGGAGTTTCTTTCAACACCACCAAACAGGTTATGAACCTGAGTTTGTTGCACTAGAAGCTGTGCAACCCAAGTGATGATGTGGTTGCAATACTGCCTTTTTCACATCTCACTAATGAATAAAAATATATACTTTAGGCAGGTGAACAGTTGATTCTCTTTTTATAGAGAAAAAAACACAAGTTAATGACAACAAACACTCTTAATGAACAGCTGCAGTTGCGCTGAGATGATGTATGCTACTCCAGATCTCTGAAGGATAAGAAAAACAGGGATGGAGTTAAAATAAAATCAATGAGCTCTTGGTAAAGGAAGTCTTGGCACACATTTAGACTGCCAAATCAGGAGGAGACAGGCTGCTTTCCAGATGATGCCCGCTGAGACGAGACAAGGATGGAGGTGTGAGATCATGTGTAGGAGGGGAGGCAGGTGCAGAAGTGGACCCCAACTCTGGAGCTGAAGAGGTGAAGCTGGGTAGATGCTTCCCAGTAAGTTCAAATACACACTCATGGGGCATTTTGGAGACTTTCAGTGATGCTGGAGAGTTACTGTTTGTGCCATCCACACTGAGGTATGTATGTGATTAGAGTCTGATCAGCCATGGTAACCAGATTGCTAAATGTTACATGTGATGATTAAAAGTCAGTAAGATTAAACAGTCAGCAAAATGAAACAGCTGAGATGATCAATGACGATGGTCACCACACAAGATAAAGGTATGCAGAAATAAGTAAAAAGTGGGACAGTGACAGATTAGCTACAGCAGTTTTTCAGTTGTGACAGAAAAGATAAGCTTCAATATTAGTCAACACAGTCATCTACAACAGCCATGTTATGGCTCACTCTACACTCACGCTCCAATAATCTGAGACTACCTGGTCAGATGATTAATCTATGTATACTGTTGTTCATGATGTCTCCCTTTAGGATGTTATCTGTGGAGGTCAGCAGTTGGTGACAAGGAGTCCTAAGCCAGAGTCCTGCACAGGCACAAAGATCAATACCCAAACCATTCTGTTATCTGCAATTAGTCAATTATAGTCAATCACTGTCAAAGTGGAGCAGCATGGTGGTGTAACGCTGTCACAGCAAGAGGGTCCCAGGTTTGAACCTCTGGTTGAGGACCCTTCCATGCAGAGTTTGCATAGACTGGACACTCTAAATTGGCAGTGTGTGTAAATGTGAGTGTGAATGGTTGTCTGTGTGTATGTGTCAGCCCTGCGATAGTCTAGCCTGGGGTACACCCTGGACAGGTCTCGCCCAATGACAGCTGGGACAAGCTCCTGTCCACCTGCGACCCTCAAGAGGATAAGCAGTCACAACTAACAAGTAAATGAATATAGTCAAAGTCAAATTCAGACTCGTTTATATAAGTCCTGCTACATGACTTGTGATTAAACCATGATTTTACAACATAAAAAAAATCCTTTTTGATAATTAGGCTTGATAATGTCAGCTGATTTATTTGTTAAAAAACACACAATATGATCATTTTTATTTCTTACATCTCCAGAAAAAATATTTTTAGTTCTCACTCACTACCTGCCCACATATGAGTTCATTCCCTTACGCTTGAATTTATACAAATTCATTTTTTACTTGTCACACAACTTTTTTGCAGGCCTAGTGCGGGACTCTGCCCCAGACTTCTCCCACTACTCTAGAAACTCAAGCTTCCCGGCATAATGGGAAACTCCGTAGAGTTGCAAAAGGGCCGGATGGTTTGTAAATCTTATTGTCTGACCACAGCTTAAATCCAGTGTCTATAGTGGTTCTATACAGTCACACTTAAAGGCAGAGTGAAAAGCCAGCTAACACAGAAAGCAGGGACACCATATTCTTTAAATATAGAGAAAATTACTCACATTTACTAACAGTCCCTGCTGGAAGTTATTAGTGTTGCACAATGTTGCTCTAATGAAACATGACAGAAATCGTTGATAAAAAAAAAAACAGGGCTCGAGAGAGAAGTTCAAACTCTGGTTCCTCTCTCACATCGTCGTTCAATGACCTTCCTATGCAGTGTTCTACGCAAACAGCAGCAGAGCATATTAACCCCAACAAATTTAAGATTAAAGATGTTTTTTTTTTACAAATATTGAAATGGCATTCGTAAGAAAACAAAACAAACTGATATCCAAATCCCTAAATTGAACACCGAATAGCTACCCATTTAATAAATATCCAAATATATTTGGGTCCAGCCATAATTTTAATGGGTGAAACATAGCTAAGGCCGCCACTGGAGAAAGGTTTAAGCACACCAATGCAAGGTCATCCTGAAGTTTGTCAACGGTTACAAAAGACCACCAGCTTGCATGACTTGACCCTGAGAGGCAGATCGTGAGTGGACAGCCAAAGTAGGACGTAATAGCATTAGGGAGTGCAAATCATCAAGAAACTTCTCCATCTCTGTATGTAGGTCTGGACAAATGGGACACTTACTCACTCCTGTTCAAGACACAAGAGAGGCTGACAACCCCACCAGTTAATAAAGACTAGTGGAGGAACTGGGGAGCATCTTGTGGGCGGGCTCCACCCAGAGGAGCAGGTGGGCAGCCTAAATTGCGAGTCTGGATTGAACGGAGAGGTTAGTATGCACAACGCAGAAATAAATCAGATGAACTGGAGCAAAGAGCTCAGAGAGAAGGACAGAGCAGCTGAGCAGCTGCTGTGGCAGCAGCGGCTTCAAGCTCACTGCTTGTCAATAGAGTTTAAGTACAGTCCATTCTGTGGGGAGTTTGTATGTTTTCTTTGTGTTCACAGGGTTTCCTCCCACAGTCTGAAGACATGTAGGTCAGGTATTGTCCCGCGAAATATCCAGGGAGTTTTGTTGCTTTTAAAGCAAATAATTCTGAGATAAAGTCCAGTCCCTCTGCGACACACAAAGAACAAAAAAGCGCAGAAAACTGATAGAAGGATGTGTTTTATCTTTCCTTTACATCTTTTGTTTCTTTACTTTAATGCTCAGAGGTGCTCACATCTTCTTTATTCTGCTTTTACTTTTTGTCCACATTTGACAGCAGATTCCCCTTGTAGTATATGACCCCTTTATCACCCATCAACATCTCTCTCAGTCTATTTTCCCACACAGTGGAGGTTGAGGCTGCGTGCTGGCCCGGCAGGTGTCGGTCAGTCAGGTTGCTGCAGCAGGTGTCGCGGTGAAAACACAGTTCAGCAGCTATGGCACCGAGGATTACGTAAACCTCAAGCTTACTGCCAGAAAACTGCAAACAAGGGAGTAATGCCGACAAAGGCTCGCTTCATCAAAACAGATTACACCTACATAATGCATGTGTCTGTGTGTGAAAGGAGGAGAGAGATGAAAAATGTTTTCTTTCAGAAAATGTCATTATAAAGCGCTTTAATCTAGTTCAGTCAGTGATGGTGATTTATCAAAAATCCTTGAATCTCCACTTTTCAAAAATGAGCTTTAGTCAAATATGTTGCTGTGTATTTGTGTACGGGGTGAAAAAAAAAGACTTAAAACAGACAGATGCAGTGGCCTGACATCAGAATTTTATCAATGTGGGCATTTGTTTGGCTTTTTTGTTAGTTTCTGATTAGACACATGCAGTGTTGGCCACAAACTGAACAGATTGCAAAACAAAAATAAAAGTGCAAATTATTTAGTCACCCAGTTTGTACAGAGTCACTGAGTTTTTACCAAACTATTAGGAAACAAATCCTGCCAAATCAAACTTAATGTTTGGCCCTTGAATGATTGTAACAAGGATGTCACCTCTATGAAAACAAATGTAACCATGATAAAAATTAATGAAAAAAACAAAAAACATTTCCTCAATGAAAATAGTCAGAAGTGCAAAGGTGGACAGACAATGGAGTACAAACAAAATATACCTGATAAACACGGTAAACAAACACAGAACAGGAACGTCACTATTATTTCAGTCTGAATAGAAAACTACAACCAGCAGTAAGGAGCGAGAGAACACTGAAACTGTTCTGTCACAGTTTATAAATGCAGTTGAATCATTAACATGTACATCTTATTGTACTTAGATAATTAGAGATTGTTGTACCTTTTTCATTTTTACATAATGTTTTCTCAAAAACTCAATACTGTGGTATTGTTACCACATTAAACTTTCCACTAGTTAAAAATCAACTGTTTTCAGCTTTGTGACAATGCATTTTTCTACAAAATGCAATGGTTTTATTTAGCTTAAAGCTGGGGTAGGCAATTTTTTTTTGGGGTGTCATTGAGTAAAAATCCCATAACCTTTCAGCATGTTGCGGTGTAAGTGGTGTGAGAGAAAACTAGACTTCTGCACCTCTTATTGGCTCTATTTTCAGGCTTTAGAAAATCTAGTCTGTAACAGGAGACTTTGACCAATCACAGGTTATTTCAGAGAGAGGGCTGTTCCTATTGGCTGTTCTCCATACAGTATGCATATCAGCTTGTGCACTCTCCTTTGGCAAAAGCCTGATTCAACGGCAGAGAATCCTGCAGACAAAGTTGCTACTCCAGCACTGGAAACTACTGCCTCCACTGCTAAGTGACCCAAAACAGTTAAGACAGACTGATCAAAGAGAATCCAAAAGAGAGTTGGACTATAAATGAAACAAAACGTGTCAATATCAGCCAAGTGTTTCAGAGACGGAGAGAAAATGATGCTATTAGTTTATAAAGGAACTAAGTCAGAGCCTGGAACAACCTTAATCCTGTTAGTGAAAACCCCAGCTCTGGTGGTCCTCAAAGTCCCAACTCCCCTCCAGTGTGACACCCAGTACCAGTTGGGGGGGTGGCGGTGTTGCTCAAATCTCCTCCCATATTATACTGAATGGAGACCACAAAAAGATCTTCTGACTACAACATTCAGTCATGGGTTCAAGACAAGTGTTGAGTGTTAGTTTGATCTCTGATAGGCAGCAGTGTTTGGGTGCAAGTCATAATTACTCACACCTGGTGTCTTGCCAAAAAGCCCTATGAATTTTTTTCCAACTGGTATCTTCACTCTCCCAGTTTTCATAACAATAACCTCCACTAGAAAAGCCAACCAATTTCATCCCCTTAATGGGAAGGTAAAGGGCTGCACACAGAGACATTTGTGCTCCTCGAGCGTTTCAAGACATCCAGAAACAAATTAATCTACCTGGTACATCTTTCTTTTTAACTCCAACTGCGCACAGCGATGTGCTCTCATGTTGTGCCCTGGAACATACTTCTCTACACACATCCATCTAATACAGCTCTGACCAGCCTCAGCATGCTGGTGTCAACAGTATATTCCATCTCACATAAGGGCTCATGTAAGCCTCCATCTATTGACAGACTGATGAGAGTGGACCTCTCCACAAATAGCTCCAACATAAAAGTGGAAACTAAGTCTCTGGCAGAACTTGCAGCTATCTTCCAGGAACCCCAACCATCAAGTTATGTATTTATGCTAAAATAACTTGATACTTGATACTAACTAAATAAAAACTTTACCATCAACAAACTAAACCTGATGCACTCCAAATGTGTTGGGCACATTTTTACATTTGGTGTGGGAGTGCCCAAGGGTTGCAGAGTTGTGAAGGAGGGTTTCAGAGATACTATCAAACATGCTGTCCAAAACAATTCCCTACTTGCCAAAAGTCCTTTTACTTAATAACAGCTCCAACTTGGAACTCTGTGTTAAGCAGAGACTTCTAGCTGTCCTCACAGCTGCCAAACAACTAATAGCTTGTAGATGAAAAGCTCCTCGTGTTGTGATTGCTTCTCGACTTAATACAGAGTAAGCATTGAACACTGGGCTGCCAACATGCACCAAGCAAAAACAGAAAATATTTCACACTGGAAACAAGCAATTACTATTTTAAAAAGATTAAATTCATCATGTTTTATGTGGATTAAATGTAGTTGAATGAAGCAAAAATTTCTTAGTGCATGCAACAGTGACCAAAGAAGCCAAGATTGCAGCTGCAAAATTTGTTGTTCCCTCTGCATCCAGTTGTGTAAAGTGACGTAGTTGGTGGCAAGGACAAACTACAAATGTTTTCAGCTTGGATCGGTGACGTCAGGCAGGTGGAGTGCTCTCGACTCCGATCAAAAACAGAACTTTGTTATTGCAAACCAACTATGTTTCTGGAAAAAATGGCATCCCAAATTTGCAAAACAAATGCTCTAATTGCATGTATTTTTAAAATTATAACAACTGTTTTGTTTGTGGCTGTTTGCCTTTTTGTGCTAATTAATGCATATACATATATATATATATATACATATAATATAATGATTATTTTCATTTAATTTATTTGTAATATAAAACACTGCTCGAAAAAATGGTTCTCAAACTGTTTTCAAACTGCTTTTTCAATTGCAGCAAGTAAACAGTGCAATGCTCTCCCTGTAAATGTTAAAACTGTATTATTAAAATTTCTTTGTTTTTTGTCTTCTCTGTTGTGACAGCGTACACTGTCACTGCTTTAAATAAACCCATACATGCATGACTAATCTTTCAACTTTTAACCCCGCCCCCATAATCATGTTTAAATATATTTAAAAAAACAACCACAAAACAATAAGTTAGTCAATTATTCAGGTATTTAGCACAGTAAAGGGGATCCTTATTGAAACAAACGATGAAACGCACTCAATACAGCAGCCGTGAGTGTTTACATCCATGAAGACCTCCAGCTGATGATGGAAATCCAGTAACAAAATCATCAGAATCACAAAAATCAGGGTCACACTGCAGCTGAAAACTCAAACTAGAGTTCAGACAGAATTAAATCTGGAAAGAAGAAGCCACCAACACTATCACAAAAGGAGTAGATTGAAAATATAAGCAATATATTGTCAACAAATTCAGGCTTGCGCATGGTTGACCTGAAATCCTTTCATACTCAATTGTGTTTGGAGGCTTACAAAACAATCTGTGTTGTTTACTGTGTTTACTGTATGTACGCAGAAAAGAGGATACAGTAACTGTAGTACTAATGTTGATTTAGTGTTAAGTTTCAGTCATGATGAATTCTCATGTTACTGCGTTATCTGGAAGTCCTCGTTTTTACAACAAAAACTTCAGGAACAAAGTTTGACTGAGAAGATGTTGACTGCCGCCAACTCATTCTTTTATATAATGAACAGTTGGTCGCTCTTTGTTTTGTAAAATTTGGCATAATCTCTGCTGAGTGGCTCAGACATGCTGACCACCACTGAGTGCAGCAAACCTTGCTCAGTGACAAACTTATTACTGCCAGATTGACAATTCTTGCTATAATGAGTGAGATACGCAGGCTTTGCACTTTCAGAATGAGTCTACCCTTGTCACAGAGGCGAGCTGACTCCGCTGCTGAGAATTCCTTTTACGTCACAAAGGATTTACATAATACTGGAGGCTGCTGCTCATTTCCTGTCTGTGACGCTGGTTTCTTTCATCCACAATCATGATCATTATCTAACCTTAACCATGTGTTTATTACTGTAAGTCTCCTGAGGCTGGGGAGTTGCCCTCCACCGAGTTAAAATACAGATCTTGTGAGGGAAGAGGGAGACATTCATATTCTACACTACCTGTAGAAACTGCGATGTTTTTTTGAAGATATCATTGTCATTCTTCTATTATAAATGACAAAGGTCCCACTTGATCTTTTCCTGAACATAACAAAACCTCCACCGTAGTGCTGTCCTGTCATAAAACTAAATTTGTTTTTTTTTAAGTGACTTTTATAACAGACAAATTATGTCATGCTGCCAAATGTTGCATCAGATCAGAGTTCTTCCCTAGTATGTACGGAGGGCTTGTTGGGCCTTTATTCTACATTTAAAAAAAGGCAAACGCATTGTTTCTGTCTTTTTTCCCCCACACTGCATTAGTTAATCAAGTGAATGCATATAGGGACAACAATGACCTCATTTATACACTCCAAAATGTTTCCCTGCAATAAAAAGACGATTTTATTTTCTGAAATAGATCTGCAAATGTCAAAAAACAACTAATTCTGTGTCAACTCCATTTGAAATTCACAAATTTATTTACCCAATATCACAAAATAAAATGAGGTGTATCAACAGTGTAGGTTTGAATTATAGTGAAGCAGTAATTGAAGGAATACGTTTTCTGATTTGCATCCATCTTCGTATCATAACTTTGGTAGTATGCATAAAAACTTCCCTTAATCGTGCCAAATCTCTGTGCTTATCTGAAACAAAGATTTTCACTTGCTCTGGGACTGTTATTTAAACAACAGATTGCAGTTCCAAATTTTTGTATTCCTGCCACGTGGACACAAAAAGTATAGAATATTGCAGATCGAGAGAAAGAACCGCCCTTCTCCTTCTCAAACAGTAAAACTCGGCAGCACTGACCGAATATAATCCAAGATTCTCTGACTGTATTTCCTATTTCTCACCTGAAATGTCCCAGAAACATAATATAGTGCACTGTTTAGCTGTAATGCAAGAATTTGTGAACAGGACTTGACATCACTGACCAAATATGAACCAAGATTCTTAACTGTTTTACATATTTGTCACCTAAATTGTTTTCAGTAACATATTTGATTGCATTGTTTAACACAAAATAATATGGCACCAGCTGGTAACCATATTGTTTCCTATGGAAAACCGGCCAAGCTAACATAATGTCACCGTCATGTGGAAGCGTTTGTTGGTCTGTTCAGCACAGCACATTCTGGTAGTTTTAGGTTTTCTACTTCTGGAGCGAAAGTGACGCCACAGTATTTTTTCTCTGTTTTCTCGAGTCATGTAACACCGTCTTTCCACTGCATAGACAGCATCGTTTTATGAAAATACAATCTTCCCAGCAGTGAAATACCTTTATAATAACAAAGAAAAATGGAATGAAAAGGTTTCCAGTTAATTAATCTCTCTCTCTAACACTCTCTCACTCACACCTCATCTCCACAACATCTGCAATTCACTGTGTGATTTACTCGGGAGTCAGACAGAACTGATTACGCACGTCATGCAACAGATGTGGGTCAATTTGTTTCTGTGTGCGTGCGTGATAGTTCATTATGTTCCTGATGATGGTAGCGGCTGTGACTGATCGTTGTTTGACAAGTACGCACACAGTAACCGTGAGCATCTGGGATTTACAGGATCAATATTACATTTCTTTCCCCAAATCATACACACACTGGGCAGCATGAAAACAGTTTTTTCTTTCACTTTAGTGGCGGTATAATAGAACCTTATTCACCTTCTCAATGTGCTGATGCAGGATGATTTCTGTATGAAGTCAAAGCCAACGTCATCACATCCAGTTTATGAGTCAGCTCCCTCGTAGAACTTCCTGTAAAACTGGCAGGAGTGATTCATTTCTCAGCCTGATTTAGGTGGTATTCAACATAATTTCACTGCACTCATTTCTAAATCACCTGCTGGTTTGACACTATTTCAAAGCTGTCATCGCTTTACAATTTGGCCTCTTATTTAGACACACAGTGATGACGGCAGAGCCACAAGGCCTTAATTTTGAGTTCAGTGTCACGCTTTGACATCGTAGGGGGGAAAACGAGATAATGGGCCCCTGACCACAGACGGGCAAAGGGTCCCAACACTTTTCAACAAAGGAGCAACAAACACAGAATTGAAGTGGTTTTGTATCTCTTTGTGGTCATTTTGTGATTTGGTTTTGAGGAATTTGTAGGGCACTTTTAGGTAATTTTGTGTCTGGATGCTTTGTAGTCATTTTGTGTCTCCTTGTGGCCATTTTGTGTCTCTTTGTAGTCATTTTGTGTCCTTTTGGGGGGCATTTTATCCATTTTTGTAGCAATTTTGTGTCTTTTTGTAGTCATTTTGTGTCTTTTGGGGTGGCGTTTTGTCCATTTTTGTAGTAATTTTGTGTCTTTTTGCAGTTCCTTTGCATCTCTTGGTGGTCATTATGAGTTTCTTAATTGTTGGTACTTGTAAATTTGAGTGGCATTTTGCAAGTAAAGGCAAATTTTACAATAACTTATTAAAAACAATGTAAAAAAAAAAACATGAACTGACATCATGTACTTGGGGTTAGGGACAATTTTTCAAACATGACTTTTTTGTCATGTGGTAAAGACGACAAAAAAACAGAACTGGGAAACTGGTGTTTGTTGGCAAGTTTTCTTGGTGATTTTGTGTCTCTCACTCTGCATGTTATGTGGGACTCCATGCTTTGATTCCCATCATGCTGAGTCTGAAAAACTATTTGCATAAAACACACAGGGCCTCATATGCATTGCCTTACACCGGTTTCAGCTATGCAGTAAAATCTTGGTTAAATAGTCGATTTTTGTTGAATTTGCACTCATTGTCCGGAGCACAGTGACAGCTCAACAGCAGACAGTGGATCTTCTGTGCAGAGTATCTCACCTTTGAGTGTTTTTGGTTCCATTATCCTGATCCATGCGACATTAAAGTGAGATACATTCTGTTTTTTTTGTAGTTTTTTAAAAAGATGTAAACAATTAATTTCAGATTTCTCAATGCTATGTCAGAAAAAAGATCCATAAAACCCATGTCTTAGCATTTTTAAGATTTCTGAAAGACTGATTTAAGGCTTTTTATTATTAATCAAGGCCATATTTTAAGTTTAATGAATTCAATGTGGTTTAAGACTTTAAGGATCCACGGGACTCTTGACCATAATCCACAGCCGCCTCCTCATAGGGGCAGTGCATGTACAATGGTATTATGGGGGAAAAATCAGTACATCCTAGTATCCCCATATTTCACATGGCAATACTGTATTGATACATGGACACCAAGTATGGATTTTTTAAATTCCCTCCTCTACATTGCTCTTATTTGTTTGTCTATTTTTCTGTTTACAAACCTGTCATGTCATCCAATGTATTAAGTTCTGCTCTGCCTTGTCTGTTCTTACCTGTCTTGTCTTGCTTCATTAAATAAATCAATTCATTAAAAAAAAAAAAAAATCCTATCTTGTGGCCTCTGGTGATTCCAAACCCTAGTATTTATGCAACAAAAAATCTGTTGGGCCTATCTGTGTTGATTTAACATGACACACTTTTAAATTTTGTAAATATTTGACATCAAAACGTCTATCAAACCTTAACCTTTTTGGACTCAGTAACGCGTGACTTCAGAATTTTAGATACAGAAGTGTTTTAAAGGGCACGCTGAAATGTCAAAAGTGCCAGGAAATGATTTCTATAACAGAGCTCACATGAGCCTCCATATGAGTCTCTCTTTTGACCCCGATGACATCCACTTCCACAGATCAAATCTGATTAAAACCTCTTCCTCTCCCTCACTCCAATTATTTTCTCCTCTATACCCCAAATCATGTTTGCATTATAAGACCAGTGAATCACTGTTACCTGTCACCGTGATCCGAGCCTCTCCAAACTCTTTTTTTTTCACGCCCATATGGTAATTTGCTTCATAAGTAGACCCTTCTCTTTCAATACAACTGTCACTAAGACGTGATGAAAGTAAAGTCGAGGGATTATGCTGCGAATTGTCTCACCCCTGCATGTAGGAGGAAAGTCGGCGTGTGAGGTTAAGCAAAGGACAGACGTCTGATAAGAGGCTGAGGGTCTCTGTGCTCAGGAATGAGCTGCAAACACACAACCTCCCTGAAGAGCAGAGAGAGAGAGAGAGAGCTTCCTCGATGAGGCAGATAAGGAAGGATGAAAGGATAAAGTTAAGTAATAATGGAAGGGATTACTGTGGTTGTGATTTATAT